>NC_134206.1:97505781-98113281 GCF_965140235.1 Caretta caretta | reverse complement strand
CCCAGTTGGTTTTTAAATTTTGAATGAACTAGTCATTGAACTGAACAAGCTGAATAAACTGAAATGAAGAAAATATTCTCTAATACCTGTAGAAGAGGCTATTGCTGCCAAAACCTGGTTTAGCACTTCAACAAACACGGGTGCTTAGCCCGTGACTTTCACCAATTCAGTGGTCTGCCTTTCTTTAAAAATTGGTAGCAAGTATTGATTCATATTTTTGTGCTTAATTTAAATGAGGTTAATAGACTATAATAAGTGTAGGCCTCAGCTATGTTGTCAATTTCAAATTTAGTTTTATATAGGTTTGTTTTTTTTAAAAAAAAGAACCTGTATTTAAATTTAAAAAGTGGATTTAACTAATACATCTTTAAAGAAAATCAGTTCTTATTCACTGGCACTGAGGCTGCAGACCATCCATGTGTACTCCCACCTTAAACGGGAAATATCCATCGCTATAGTTTTGGAAGGGAGAGGAAGTGTAAAGGGGATTGCTTGGCAGAGACTCCTGGGCTCCCTTCACCATTTCAGGGAGCAGAGGGCTACCAGGGATACACACAGAGGATATGCACTGTTTATGTGTAATACACAGACCTTAACCAGCCCTGCATGGACCAAAGGTGTAGTCTTCTATGCGGCGTTACAAAGATGCTCAAAGCCATATGTCATAGAGTGAGACAAGTCCTCACTGTGCTTGAGTTTGACTCTAGGTGGGTTATTAAGGCAGACATGTTCTTGAACCTGTCATAGACTTGGACAAGTCATAGACTTGAAGCAGCTAGCTAGAAAGTCTAGCCCATGAACAGCAGTTAAGCTCAGATATTAGAACAGATCTAGAATGCAGTGGATGTCTTCTGATGCCTGACAAGGAGTCTTTTCCTTATCTAACCAATTGTCCAGGTAAGGGTATAGAAGTATTTTCTTTCTTCTGAGATGTGTAGTGATGACTGTTAGTACTCAGATAAAAATTCTTGGTGCAACCAATAGACTGAAAGGTCGAACAAGCTACTGACATGCTCATAGCTTGCCATGAATTTTAGATAGTTCCTGTAAAATGGTGTTATTAAGATATGGATTAATGCCTAATGGAAATCAAGAGCTGTGAATCAATCCCTGGGTATCAGAGAGGGAATAACTGAAGCAAGCGTACCCATCTTGAACTTCAACATAGGTACAAAGATGTTGAGCCTTTGTAAGTCCAAAATGGGTTGCAAACCTCCTTTCTTTTTTGGAATGAGGAAGTATTTGCTGTAGAAAGGGAAGGTTACTCACCTTGTGCAGTAACTGAGGTTCTTCGAGATGTTTGTCCCTGTGGGTACTCCACTTTAGGTGTTTTGGCGCCCTGCACTTGTAATCAGAGATTTGTAGCAGCAGTGCCTCGGTTGGCTGCTCCGAGCGGTTCCCTAGCGTGCACAGCCAACCGTCCCCAAGTTCCTTCTCTATTCCAGAGAATCTGTGTGAAACGCCGAAGTAGAGGGAAGGAGGAGAGGTAGTGGAGCACCTACAGGGACAACCATCTCAAAGAACCTCAGTTACTGTACAAGGTGAGAAACCTTCTCTTCTTCTTCAAGGAGTGTCCCTGTGGGTGCTCCACTTTAGGTGACAGTTGAGCAGTGCCCCTCAGTGGAGGGGAGGGGCTTTGGAGTTGGTTCAGTGACAGTAGATAGCACTGAGAGTCCAAACTGAGTGCCTGCAGCTGATTGGTGTTCTAACATGTAATGTTTAGTAAAGGTATGGGCAGATGCCTAGGTAGCTGCTTTGCAAATGTCCGTGATGGATACATTATTGAGAAGGGCCACCGATGTTGATAGCACTCTGGTGGAGTGACCGCGAACTCTCAGCAGAGTCAGTAGATTGCTGTTTTGGTAACACAGATGGATACATCCTAATATCCATTTAGACAATCTCTGTTTTGAAATGGTTTGATCCTTAGAATATTCTGTTATAGAGAGAAGTAGTCTAGATGACTTCCTAAACGTTTTTGTCCTTTCTAGGTAGAAAGCTAGCATTCTGTGAATATAGTAATGTGAAGTGAGACCTCCCTGCCATCGGCATGCAGTTTTGGGAAAAACACAGGTTAGTATATGGGTTGATTTAGGTGAAACGGAGAGGCTACCTTGGTATAAATTTGGAATGTGGCCATAAGATCACTTTATTTTTGAAAAATATGGTATGAAGTGGGTGTGCCAATAGGACACCTAATTCTCCCACCCATCTTGCTGATGAGATGGCAATGAAGAAGGCCACCTTCATGGATCGGTGTAACAAAACAAGTTGCTAGGGGTTCAAACAGTTTCCCCATGAGATTGCAGAGAACAAGGTTAAGATCCCACATGAGGGCAAAGTCTTTTAGCATGGGATAAGTATTTTCTATGCCCTTTAGGAAGCATTTAGTAGTTGGGTGAGCAAAGATAGTGACTCCGGCCACATTGTCATGGATTGAAGTGATGGCGGGCATGTGTTCTCTGATGGAGCTGTTAGATAACTTCCATTTTTTAAGCCCCAGTATATAGTCCAGTATCCTAGGTAGTGGGGCCAACCGTAGAGAAATATGGTTTTCCTGGCACCAAATGCAGAATTATGTCCACTTCAGTGTGTATGTTTTTGGGTGGTTAGTCTGCAACTGTTCAGTAAGATCTCTTTCACTTCCTCAGAATAGGCTTTGTCAATGACTGTTAACCATGGAGTGACCGAGCCTTGAGATGGAGAAGAGGAGGTTACTCACCCTGTTCAGTAACTGATATTCTTTGAGATGAGTGTCCCTGTGGGTGCTCCACTTCAGGTCAAGGTACGTCCCAGCACCTTTAATTGGAGATTTCTACAGCAGTACCCCTACGGGCCATGCACATGCTGTGCCTGCCTCATGAGCTGTCAGTGTTTGAATAGCGTGTGCACGGTCCAGGCTCCTCAGTTCCTTCTCTACAATGGAGTCTGTTCCAGATTCTGAAGTAGAGGATAGGAAGGTGGATAGTGGAGCACCCACAGGGACACTCATCTAGAAGAGCGCCAGTTACTGCACAGGGTGACTAACCTCCTCTTCGAGAGAGAGATGTCCCTGTGGGTGCTCCACTTCATGTGAGTGAAAAGCAGTATCCCTTAGAATGGTTGGGACTTTGGATCAGGTAAGAAGGCTGTTGACAAGACAGCTCTACCCATCCTGGTGTCAGATGCTGCCGTGTACATGGCAGCATAATGACTGGCGAAGGTAAGTTTCGATGCCCAGGTAGCTGCCTTGCATATGTAAGAAAGCGGGACATTACGGAGAAAAGTGTGGAAGTGGAGACAGCTCTAGTAGAGTGTGTCCTAACTGATGTCAGGGGTTGTATGTGCTTCAGTTGGTAGCAGAGACATATGCAGTCTGCAATCCATTTGTAGAGTCTCTGGGTAGAGATAGCTTTTCCCTGTGATCGCTGAGTGATAGACACAAAAAGTTTGGGGGTTTTCCTAAACGGTTTTGTTCTATCCAGATAAAAGGATAGTGCTCTGTGCACATCAAGAGAGTACATTGCTCTTTCAAAAGCATTAGCGTGGGGTTTTGGGAAAAATATTGGTAGGTGTATTGGCTCATTGAGCTGAAAGGAAGAGTGTATCAAGTGGCCCTCTGACACCACTGCTTTGAATTGTTGTTGTTTGTGTTCTGACACATCATCAATAAATTGCATTACTTCAGCATAATTTTTGTGGCCATATTTTGCTAAAAGCACCACATAATTCACTACTCAAAATTGAGAGGTGGAAGATGAATACACTTTGCGCCCAAAGGAGTCCAGTCTCTTGTTCTCCTTATCAGATGGGATAAATTGGAAGGTGGGTGCTTATTTTTCTGGTTGGCAACCTCGACCCCTAGTGAATTGAGTGATGGGTGAGTAAACAGAAACTCCGAACCCTTCGATAGGACAAAATATTTGTGGTCCAGTCTCTTGCTAGTGGGGGTTATTGTGGCCGGGTTCTGCCAGATAATTTTAGCTGGTTCCATGATGGCCCCATTAATTGGTAGGGCTATTCTGGATGAGATGGCGGCTTGTAATATGTCAGTGAGTTCATGTTGGGTTTCTGGTACCTCCTCCAGGGTAATCTTGAGTTCATCGGCTACCCTTTTAAATAATTCCTGAAAGCGAATGAGCTCACCAGTAGTTGGAGGTGGTGGGGGCACCTTGGCCTCCTGTGGTGCTATTGCTGTAGGATGGGGAGCAATGTCCTGTGCAGGCGGAGCAGCTACTTCAGGTCTTATCTGCCTATCCATGTAAGAAAGCAAAAGGGAGCGCCTGATAGCTTTTCTATGGGCGGCACAGTGAACACTCGATTGTGCTGTGGTGTAGTTCCATGGACCCCAGTGTGGCCATTGCCCAGGAAAGGGGGTAGGTGGTCCCATCCAGGGGTTGCCATATCAGTGTGGGTAGCCACTAGGATAGGAGGAAAGCGATATAGTGCATCTCCCACTTGTAGGTAAGCGAACCTGGGAGGAATACTGTGAGAAAAACATATAGTCATTGTTCTCCTCTTCCTTCTCCTCTCCACTTGAGAGGCTTGGAGCGGTAGGGAAATACTGCAGATAGGGTGCTGAAGGTCCTGGTGATAGATCGGTGCCAAGTAGCAGAGATTGAGGGGTATGTGACTCTCTTAAATCCCCTGGATATAAAAACTGAGCTGGTGCAGTCACTCCAGGTGCCGAATGATAGGGCAGGAAAGGAGTAAGGGATAGAATCATAGAATATCAGGGTTGGAAGGGACCTCAGGAGGTCATCTAGTCCAACCCCCTGCTCAAAGCAGGACCGATCCCCAATTAAATCATCCCAGCCAGGGCTTTGTCAAGCCTGACCTTAAAAACTTCTAAGGAAGGAGATTCCACCACCTCCCTAGGTAACACATTCCAGTGGTTCACCACCCTCCTAGTGAAAAAGTTTTTCCTAATATCCAACCTAAATCTCCCCCATTGCAACTTGAGACCATTACTCCCTGTTCTGTCATCTGCTACCACGGAGAACAGTCCAGATCCATCCTCTTTGGAACCCCCTTTCAGGTAGTTGAAAGCAGCTATCAAATCCCCCCTCATTCTTCTCTTCCCTAGACTAAACAATCCTTTCCTCATAAGTCATGTGTTCCAGTAGCCTAATCATTTTTGTTGCCCTCCGCTGGACTCTTTCCAATTTTTCCACATCTTTCTTATAGTGTGGGGCCCAAAACTGGACACAGTACTCCAGATCAGGCCTCACCAGTGTTGAATAGAGGGGAACGATCACGTCCCTCGATCTGCTGGCAATGCCCCTACATATACATCCCAAAATGCCATTGGCCTTCTTGGCAACAAGGGCACACTGTTGACTCATATCCAGCTTCTCGTCTACTGTCACCCCTAGGTCCTTTTCTCCAGAACTGCTGCCTAGCCATTCCGTCTCTAGTCTGTAGCGGTGCATTGGTTTCTTCCGTCCTAAGTGCAGGACTCTGCACTTGTCCTTCTTGAACCTCATCAGATTTCTTTTGGCCTAATCCTCTAATTTGTCTAGGGCCCTCTGTATTCTATCCCTACTCTCCAGCGTATCTACCACTTCTCCCAGTTTAGTGTCATCTGCAAACTTGCTGAGGGTGCAATCCACACCATCCTCCAGATCATTAATGAAGATATTGAACAAAAACGGCCCCAGGACCAACTCTTGGGGCACTCCACTTGATACCGGCTGCCAACTAGACATGGAGCCATTGATCACTACCCGTTGAGCTCGACCATCTAGCCAGCTTTCTATCCACCTTATAGTCCATTCATCCAGCCCATACTTCTTTAACTTGATGGCAAGAATACTGTGGGAGACAGTGTCAAAAGCTTTGCTAAAGTCAAGGAACAACACGTCTACTGCTTTCCCTCATCCACAGAACCAGTTATCTCATCCTAGAAGGCAATTAGATTAGTCAGGCATGACTTGCCCTTGGTGAATCCATGCTGACTGTTCCTGATCACTTTCCTCTCCTCTAAGTGCTTCAGAATTGATTCCTTGAGGACCTGCTCCATGATTTTTCCAGGGACTGAGGTAAGGCGGACTGGCCTGTAGTTCCCAGGATCCTCCTTCCCTTTTTTAAAAATGGAAGAAGTGGAGCTGGTGCCGCTGCTGCTGGTGCAGGCAGAGTCTGCGGAGGCAGCTGCTGCCCGGAAGGCTGCACTGAGGGGTGCATGCTGTGCCGCTGGAGTAGGTGCCCCAGACGGGGGAACTGTCGGGTAAGCAGGCAACATGAGGCGGCTCGGTGTTGGGAGTATCTGCTGCGGCGGGTGAGAAACCAGCTCCACAAGATCAAACGGTGATGCTGTGATCTCTGCTTGTGCTCTCGGCACTGTGACAGTTCTCAGCACCATGCTGTCAAACGTTGCTGAGGGAGAACTGTAGGGGGCAGGCAGCTGAAAGCCCTCAGCCTTGGCACCAGGAAGCTGAGCAGCCGACTGACAGTCAGGCAGCCTGAGTCGGTGCCTGCAGAGTTAGAAGTGCTGAGCCGTGGAGAGGCAGGCACTTGTGAGGTGGAAGCAGGGCCAGCCCACAACATTTTGGCACCTGAGGAGGGGAGCTCAAATGATGCCCCCATGCCCCCTCGCTTGGACCAAAACTTTGAAACTCTGGGTCCTAGTGGTACCTCCCCCCCAGTCTGGCACCTGAGGCACCTGCCTCAGTTCACCTCATTGTAAGGCCAGCCCTGGGTGGAAGTCATTTGAAACTTCTTTGCTGAGGAGCAGCCCCTGAGGGGAGAGGAAGCTGGCCATTTCTTTATTTTACCTTTCTCCCTTGAGGGTTCTAAAAAGCTTTGCTGGCCAGGGTCAGACGAGGGTTTGAGGGAGTTTTCTGAGGGAGCAGTTTCAGTTTGAGCTCCCTGTCCTTGTGGGTTCGTACTTTAAGCTTATTACAGTGGACCCATTTTTGGGGCACATGACACTCCTCCAAACAGCATACACTCTGTGAATGACCATCTGAGATAGGGATGGGCTTGTTGCAAGAGACACATCTCTTGAAGCTGGGGGAGCCAGGCATGTCCGTAGCCGAGGTTTTTAAAATAAATAAATACATAAATAAATAACTCTAAAAACTAAACTATTTTTCTTAAATAGTAACGCTAAGACTAAACTATCTAAATTAAAATGAGAAACAGAACTATCTATGAGTAAATCTGAGAGGACTGCTGAACTCTGTCTCCAGCCGGGGACAGCAGAGAAGGAACTGAGGAGCCCGGGCTGTGCAGGCGCTATTCAAACACTGACAGCTCATGAGCCAGGCAGAGCGCATGCGTGGCCCATAGGAGTACTGCTGCAGAAATCTCCGATCAAATATCTGGGATGCACCTTGACCTGAAGTGGAGCACCCACAGGGACATCTCTCGAAGAAGAAGGGATAGGATGGGGTAATGGATGCATCTTGAGCCCTGTGTCAGAAGGTGAGGTATTACTGGAAGGGTTTGAGGTGGCTCCATCTGCCATCTGTCTCAGATACGGGAATCAGGTTTGTCTGGGCCATGTGGGTGTGATGAGAATGACCCTGGATTTCTCTTGCCTGATATTGTGAATAACCAAATTCAAAAGTGGGATCAGAGGGTATGCATACATTAACGGTGCTTCCCACTTTATTAGCAAAAAGAAAAGGAGTACTTGTGACACCTTAGAGACTAACCAATTTATCTGAGCATAAGCTTTCGTGAGCTACATCGTGATGCATCCGATGAAGTGAGCTGTAGCTCACGAAAGCTTATGCTCAGATAAATTGGTTAGTCTCTAAGGTGTCACAAGTACTCCTTTTCTTTTTGCTAATACAGACTAACACGGCTGCTACTCTGAAACCACTTTATTAGGAAACTGTCGCCCAAGGAAGGGCATCCCAGTCCAGCTCGGGAGTAGTACTGAGGGCACTTTGCGTTCTGAGCTGTTGCGAATAGAGCTATAATGGGGAAACCCCCATTGAATATGGCTGTGAGAGTTGCATGATGCAGCTCCCACTCATGGGTTTGCAAGAAGTCTCTGCTCAGTTGGTCCGCTGTCATATTCTCACATCCTGGCAGGTAAGATGCCGAAATGTCTATGTTGTTGGTGATACGCTAGTTCCAGAGGCTTACTGCCTCTGTGCACAGAGAATATGACCGTGGTCCTGCTTGGCGGTTTATATAGAACTTGCATGCAATATTATCCATATTGTTTTGGATCAAGGGAAGAAAGTGCTCGCATGCATTTCTGACAGCCCTTAGTTCCAGTATGTTTATGTGCAGGTTGGATTTCGTTGGAGACCAGTGATCCTGGATTGTGTTGTCGTGTAAATGAGCTCCCCATCTCAAGAGGGAGGCGTCCATAGTGATAGTTACAGAAGGAGCTTTCTGTTGAAAGGGGACACCTGAGCAGAAGTTATGTGCCTGTGTCCACCATGTGAGTCCTTTACCCTGTGGGGCATAGTAAGACGTCTGTTGAGAAAATGTTTCTGTGGTATGTAGATGTGTGAAGCTAGGCCTGTAAGCATCTCATGTGTAGCCTGGCACACTTTACAACAAACATCATTGCAGCCAAGTGCCTAAAGTTTTAAGCATGTTCTGGTGGATGTTTGTGGACTGTCCCTGATCACTGTAATCAAAGTGGTTAATATGAGGAAGCACTGTTGGGGTAACCTCATTGTTGCGATGAGGCAATCGAGGTAGGCTCCTATAAATTCCAGTTGTTGGACGGGAACCATGGTGGATTCCTGCATGTTTATCTGTAGTCCGAGACCTGTAAAGAGGGTTATCGTGGTTTGCATGGCGTTTAGTGCTGCCCATTGTGTCAGTGCCTTTAAAATACAGTCATCTAGGTATGGAAAAATTATCACCCCATTTGCGGAGGTGAGCTGCAATGACTGTGAGGACCTTGGAAAAGACCCTTGCGGAGGTTGACAGGCCGAAGGGGAGCACTCTGTATTGGAAGTGTTGGTGCCCGAGGGTGAATCGCAGGAATTGTCTGTGCGCTGGGTGAATTGTAAAGTGAAAGTAAGCGTCTTGTAGGTCGAGGACCGAGAGCCAGTCTCCTTTCTCTAATGCCGGAATTATTGTGGAAGGAGTCACCATTTTGAAGCATTGCTTTCTCACAAATTTGTTGAGTTGTCATAAATCCAGGATGGGTCTCCATCCACCGGTCTTTTTCTGAGTGAGAAAATAATGGGAATAAAACCCTCTTCCCCCCGTGTTGAGCAGGTACTGGTTCCATGGCCCTTAATTGCAGGAGGTGGTTTATTTCCTGTTGTAACAGGGGCTCGTGAGAGGCGTTCCTGAAGAGGGAAGAGGGGTGGATAGGTGGAATAAAGATGAAGGGGATAGTAACCCTTCAGGATAATTTCTAGAACACATTTGTCTGTAGCGATGGTGTCCCAGACTGTGTAGTATGGTGACAAACAGTCTCCAAATGGACTGGAGACTGGGTCTAGTTCCAGCATCAAAGAATGTGGAGGTCTCATGCCCTTGACCAAATCTTCAAAATGATTGTCTGGAAGTAGATGGTTGAGATGTAGATAACTGCCTGCATCTCGTCTGTCTCTGTTTATGGCATTGATCATACCGTCTTTGAGGCTGAGTGTATCGGGCAGTCTGGAATTGCTGGTTGTGAAATCTGCCCTGTTTCTTTTTGTTCACAGGAACATAGATACCCAGGGTGGCCCTGGAGTCCTTCAGGGTATGTAAAGACACATCTGTGTTTTCCACAAACAGTTTCTAACCCTTCAAGAATAAGTCCTCTCCTGTGGCCTGGACCTCACTAGGGAACCCGGAAAGGTGAAGCCAGGATACCCGATGCATGACCACGGATGGAGCGATAGAGCATGCTGCCGTGTCTGTAGAGTTGAGAGAGGCCTGTAAGGCCGTTCTCGCAAGGAGACACCCTTCAGAGATCTTAGCCTTGTACTACTGTTTTTGGTCATCTGGCAAATGTTCAATAAAAGTTGACATTTTACAGAACAGGTTGTGCGTGTATTTGGCTAGTAAGGCTGAATAATTAGTTATGCGAAATTGGAGTGTGGCTGAGGAATTGGCTTTCCACCTGAACAGGTCTAGCCTTTTCCAGTCCTTATCATAAGGGGTAGTTCTAGACTGGTGTTGTTTTCCCCCTTGATTAACAGCCTCTACCATCAAAGAATTTGGTGCAGGGTGAGTGAACAGAAACTCATCCCTTTAGCTGGCACGTAACACTTCTTGTCAGATCTCTTACAAGAAGGTGGGGCTGTGGCAGGTGTCTGCCAGATTGTTTTTGAAGGATTATGGCAGCATTGATAGGCAGTGCCATTTTTGCTGAGGGAGATGCCTGGAGGATGTCTGTAAGGTTGTGTTGGGTCTCTGGTAACTCTGCTAAGGAAATGTGTAGGGATTCAGCTACCTTCTTGAAAAGATCTTGGAAGGATTTGAAATCGTCCCCCGACGAGGGCGGTGATGGCATTATTGTTTCATCCAGTGAAGAAGATGAAATGTGGGTGGCTCATCCTTGAGTTCCTCTAACTCCTCCTCCTGTGTCTCTGAGTGAGCTAGGGCAGGGGGCGAAGGGGATCGCATTGCTGTAGACATTGGTGGAATGGGGGGTCAGAGGTTCTGAGCCCTATATAATCCCCACAGATCCCAGTATGCCCAGTTGGGTGGAAAAGTCATGGGAGGTGGTTGAGCCTGCCAGCCTCACATGCCAGCAGATGTGTGACACTGAGAGGGTCCTGGCTTAGGGGAGGAGTGGCGAGAGGTGCATATTCCTGCCTCATCCTCTTCTTCCTCAACGCTAGAGATGGGAGGGGCTGATCCACTGGGAGTAGTCACCAGGCTTGGTCCTCGTCTCGCTGGGGTACTATCGGTACGGAATAGTGGCATGCCAAGCATGGAAGTAACCATGAGGTCCACCTGTCACATAAATTGCTGTCGTACTGGGAGAGTCGGTGCTGGGGACATCAGCATGCTCTGTCACAGGAGCAAAGTAAGGGAGGTCAGTACCGATGACTTGCTGTATTGTGTAGGTACAGCAGGTGGCGCCACTGCACTAGTCGGTGTCGAGGTTTTCTTTGGCTCCATCGGTGCCAAGCTGGGAAGTTTGGCTTTAGAGCATGTACCTCCATGAAAGTTTGCTCACACCGGGTCCTTAGCTCATTGGGAAGTCTCAGTACCAGACATTCCCGGTGCATCGCGATCAGATGGTTTCAGTGCCGTCAGTATCAGCGCAGATTTTCCACTGGGAGATTGCCTTCTTTTGGGTGAAACTTGCAGTGGAGAAGAGTGAGACCGCTTTTTAGTAGCCTTTTTGGGAGCAGGCTCTTTAGCAGCCATTGTTGAGGAAGAACCCCTGTCAGACACTGCTGCTGGTGACTGCTGGCCAGGAGGCGTTCTAGACTCAGGGTCAGAGGCTGGCCTGAGGGATTTCTCCATCATGAAGAGTTTCAGATGGAGGTCTCTAGCCTTCCTTGTCCTAGCAGACAATTTTTTGCAGTGTAGACACTTCTGAGTAATGTGGAACTCACCGAGACAGCGGACATACTGTGCATGGCTGTCAGATACTGGGACCAAAACTCTGCAAGTCAGGAAGCATTTAAAGCCAGGAGAGCCAGGCATGCCTGAGAGGGTACTTGTTTTGAGATGAAGGGGGATAAGTCAGTATTCACTTCCCTCTTTTTGTTGTTGAAGCTGATGACCCATCCAGGAGGCAGGCGGTGGGAGGGGAACGGCTAACAGAAATTATTGTTTTATTTTTTTGGAAAGATTTTAAGTAAAATATAAACTATAGGAGAAATAATGAAATGAAAGGCTAATAAGGCCAGGAAAAACAGAAAAGTACTGAGGTATGTACAGTTAAGAGAGGCGCTGATGTCTCTCTGACTCAAGCCAAAGGGCAGTAGAGAAGAAACTGGAGGATGGTTGGCTGCACACGCTAGGTAACTGCTTGGAGCAGCACAAGATGGCTGCCGCGCATGCGCAATCAATCAAGGCCCTGCTACTACAAATCTCCGATTACAAGCTCAGGGCTCCAAAACACCTAAAGTAGTGCACCCACAGTAACGCTCCTCGAAGAACTACCTTGGGTACTGAGGAGGAACCCTTCTATCGCATTGAGTGAAAGAAGCAAAAAGACTTCTTGGTGTAGTAAGTCCTCATAAGATGGGGACAGGGATGTGGAGGTGGAAGTAGGCACAGTATGGAACTAGACAAAATATCCCACCATAACAGCTGCAACTGCTAAGGTTCTTGTTAGAACAAGTCTTTACCAGATGAGGGCTCCCATGGGTAACAGACTCAGATCAGGAGCATACTTTACTGTGAAATTATGTGGAATGCAATGGCTTTACTAGGTGCACAGCAAAAATACCATATTGCCTATTATCCCCCGGTCTTCTAAAATATTTGAAATAAATACTTATACTTTAAAAATAATGTTTACAAAACATCTAAAAAGAAAAAAAGAACTGGGAAGTTAAGCTACCACTAATCCTAATGGCCTTGAGAGCTACCCCTAGAAAAGCTACAGGGCTAGCATCCTTTGAAATTATGACTCGATGTAAAATAATACTGTCAGAACACTTACTGTGTGCTAGCCCAAAACTTAGTACAGCAGGGAGCACTAACAGATTAATGGCTGTTAAAGAAGCAACTAAAATAAGTCCAGTTATGGGCAGCCGAAAACATAGGGGTGCAACAGTCAACAGGAGCCAAACAATTCAAGCAAAGAAAAGAAAAGGAACTGCAAGTAGGAGATAGGGTAATCGTAAAACTGTATAAGTAAAAAGGGCACCTCTTGCAACCTAGCTGGGAAGGTCTCTATAGTATTGTGGAAATCAACAGCTCTAGTATGTACATGGTGCACATTGATAAAGAAAAGCGAAAATAGGACAAATGGCTCCACATTAATCCATTAAAAATGTTTAAAGGGGAAGCATGATACTTGTATTAATATTTTACAGAATGGCTTTGTTAGACTGGATTGCTTTGTTGGATTATGCAAATAGAATCAACAAACAAATAATTTGTAACTCCCAGATAACAGACTCTGCAAACTCTCAGACTATGACTATAAGAGAACAGTTGGACGAAACCAAGGACAACAGAACTTCCAGTGCCTACCACATATGGACTTGGTATTAGGAGACTTAATGTGGTCAAAAGGCTGCATAGTGGCGTTTCACTACAATTACACTAAAAAACACTGGTAAAATCGACTTGAAAGTACCATACTCTTACTATAATGGAGGAATGGCAGATTTCTTTTTCATAGGAATGAAAAAAGGGAGCAAAATTTTTAAGTGCTCTAAAAATCAGTGAAGAATCTTATAGCCAGTGTACTAAACACAACAAAAACAAACCTTGGAAAGACCCTAAAAGGCAATCCAAACAAGGATCATCCAAAAAGAAATACTGAAGCAAAGTTGAAAATTACCTCACTAGAAACTAATTTTAATATGTACAACCTGTCAGGAATGTGTCTTGGAAAGCCAATCATGTTTCAGTGCTTACACATGGATTTTACCAAAGGAGAAATATATAACATGCTCCCTGCCTGCCCCGGCCCCACGCTGCTCCTGCCTGCAGCCGGAAATGGGGAGCTTTGGCCAATGGGGGCTGTGGGAGCGGTGTTTCAGAGAGGGACAGCGTGTGGAGCCACATGCCCCCCGCCCCTCCCCCAGGGGCCGCAGGTGCATGTTGGCCCCTTCCAGGAGCGGCATAGGGTAGGGGAACCTTAGTGGCAGCCACGTTGCACCACCAACTGGGAGCTGACAGAGGTAAGTGCTGCCCGACAGGAGGCCACATTCCAACCCCCAGCCCTGAGCCCCCTCCTGGGGCCAGCACCCCAAAACCTCTCCTGCACCGCAACCTGCAGCCCGGAGCCAGCACTTCATACCCCCTCTTGTACCCCAAACCCCCTCCCAGAGCCAGCATCCTGTACCCCCTCCTGCATCCCAACACTCTGCCCCAGCCCAGAGCCCCCTCCTGCACCCAAACTCCCTCCCAGAGCTTGCACCCTCACCTCCTCCTGCACCCCAACCCCCTGCCCCAGGTCCATCCCAGAGCCCACTGCCACACTGCTAACTCCTCCCGAAACTTGACCCCCTACCCCAGCGAAAGTGCGGGTGGGGGAGAGTGAGCGACGAAAAGAGGGGTGGATGGAGTGAGTGGGGTGGGTCTTTGGGGAAAGGCGGGGTAGATCCTGGGTTGCCCTTAAATTTAAAAAGTGATCTTGGGCGTAAAAAGGTTGGAGACCACTGATGTATGCAATGCCCTCGAGACTATGAAACCAATCTCTGGCATAGATCATCAGAGTGACGGGATGAGATTCTCGGAGAAGACTCATACAGCTGAGTGACTGGAATGGACATAAAACCTGTACCACATATGTGGGAGATAGAGAGTACTGTGTGGTTATACAGCAAAGTATACCTATGGAAGGAGAGTACGTACAATGTACCACCAACCTAATTGGTCTTTTATCCCTGAATTCAAAACCATGATTGGAAAACTCAGAATAATGCCTGTAAATTCAAATTCACTAAATTTGTGAACCCAACACTAATCACAAGTCAGCCACAGTTTGGTGATAAGGTTATGTGGTTGCTCCCTACCATTGCTAAAATAGACTTACATCTAAAATATCTTTTACAGCAAACCACAGTTCATTTGTGCATACGCATAAGAATTAAATCAACTAAACAAGCAAATAAAATAAGTGCTACGACCAGTTACTTGGTGAGAACAAATAAATAATCTTGAAGAAGATCCAGTTATTAGTTTAAATTTCAAGATGTTCCTACTATTAGAAGTAATAATCATTGTAATAATGCTTGCTTTTTATTGTAAAATGTCATGCATGCTTAAAAACCAGCTAAAAAACAAAAACAAAAACAAAAAAGTTGGATTATATCACTTTAATACACAGTTAAGTAAAAACAGGTACTTGCCCAAGGGCCAAATGCTTCAAGGCAGGGAAATGTTAGAAAACTATGTAATGAATTATGTTAGTCAAATATATACTAACTAATGTTAGAGAAATGAATATTATATAATATTATAAGAAAATATAAAGCTATTTTTTGCTTTTGCATGTGTTTTTGCTAATACAGCACTTCAGACTTTGCTGAGATAGTTTCGAAATCAGAACACTAGTTTGTGTCTTATCTGTAAAATTATTGGCTTGAGCAGATAGCATGGCAAGGTAGAGAGTCAAGAGAGAGCTGTAGCTTTGCAGTAAATCAGGTGTGCGCACACACACACACCGACACACACATAGCTTCTCTTGGTGTGGGGTATGTAACAAGTAAAGATCCAAGGCCACTAAAAGAGACCTATAAATAAAATAACGTCTGTAAAATAAGAACTGGATGGAGCCAGCGGGGTGAGAGCACGGAACACGTGTGTTGGAAACCAGACAAATAAAAGTAAGTTTCAGCAAGATAACATAAATTAATATATTTAGCTTAATTTCTGTAATTTATGCATGAGAGTGTTTTAATTAGGGGTCTAAAATGAAAATTTATATAAATAAGGACAGATGAGGTAACTTGGTAAACTGAGTGCGCACATTTACAGAACAGGGAGTAAGTTAATATTTATTAACAGTTTTTTTTATGATTTTTGTATATTAAACTATCATAATTCTCTTATACGCTAACCAAAACCCTTTCTATTTTGTGTATCGATATTTTTATTGACATATATGTATTCAAACAAAAAAAGTTATCTTTCCTTCAGTTGAACCTACTGGGTGAAGGAAAAATGAACTCAATAATGGAATGTGCATAATCTTTCATCCTGACGTTACTGATATAGCCCAGATATTCAGCGATGGGACCCCTCAAAACTAATGAAAGGTGTCTAAAGAAGTATGTTATAATAAACAAGATTAATAAATGGTGCTTATGATGCAATTATGTTCGGTGATTGATAAGAGGTACTTGTTATTACCAATTGTTTCTGTAATGGATGATGACCCACTGAAAGATGTTTTTAACACATTAAGAGCTGTTGTTTGTCAAGACTGTTACTAACAATGACTGGATTAGAGATTCCTTTTAACTCAATCAGATACACCATACAAGAAATTCCACCAGTAATTAGCAAAACAGAATATGCAGTAAAATAAGTAATGGGAAAGCATTTTCCCCTCCAATTAAAAAAAAATGTTTTTGTCTCACACCACTAAAACCACTGTTTAAGAACAACCATACTGAGTCAGACCCATGGTCCATTTAGCGCAGTATCCTGTCTTCCAACAGTGGCCGGTGCCAGATGACTTGGAGGTCAACAAACAGCACAGGACAATTTATTGAGTGATCCATCCTGTCATCCAGTCCCAGCTTCTAGCAGTCAGAGGTTTAGGGGCACCCAGAACATGGGATTATGTCCCTGTTTAAGCTTAAATTGGAGTGGATCTCTGTCATAAATATAAAGAAAAGGAGTACTTGTGGCACCTTAGAGACTAACAAATTTATTTACGCTTTCATGAGCTACAGCTTACTTCATTGGATGCTCAAATAAATTTGTTAGTCTCTAAGGTGCCACAAATACTCCTTTTCTTTTTGTGAATACAGACTAACACGGCTGCTACTCTGAAACCTATAAATATAAAGGGAAGGGTAACCACCTTTCTGCATACAGTGCTATAAAATCCCTCTTGGCCAGAGGCAAAACCCTTTCACCTGTAAAGGGTTAAGAAGCTAAGGTAACCCTGCTGGCACCTGACCCAAAATGGCCAATGAGGGGACAAGATTCTTTCAAATCTGGAGGGGCGGGACAAAGGGTTTGGACTGTCTGTGTGATGCTTTGGCCGGGAACAGATCAGGAATGCAGCCTTACAACTCCTGTAAAGTTAGTAAGTAATCTAGCTAGAAAATGCGTTAGATTTCCTTTTGTTTAATGGCTTGTAAAATAAGCTGTGCTGGATGGAATGTATATTCCTGTTTGTGTCTTTTTGTAACTTAAGGTTTTGACTAGAGGGATTCTCTATGTTTTGAATCTGATTACTCTGTAAGTTTATTTACCATCCTGATTTTACAGAAGTGATTCTTTTACCTTTTCTTTAATTAAAATTCTTCTTTTAAGAACCTGATTGATTTTTCATTGTTCTTAAGATCCAAGGGTTTGGGTCTGTGTTCACCTGTACAAATTGGTGAGGATTCTTATCAAGCCTTCCCCAGGAAAGGGGGTGTAGGGTTTGGGGGAAGACGTTTCCAAGTGGGCTCTTTCCCTGTTCTTTTTTTAGAACGTTTGGTGGTGGCAGCATATGGTTCAAGGACAAGGCAAAGTTTGTACCTTGGGGAAGTTTTTAACCTAAGCTGGTAAGAATAAGCTTAGGGGGTCTTTCAGGCAGGTCCCCACATCTGTATCCTAGAGTTCAGAGTACAATCTTGTTTCTCCCTCAACAGCTCCCTTTGATGGAACCTTGGTGTTATTTCTTGTTGATCCTCCAGAATGTACAGGCTACTGTGGCCAGGGTTTGCCAAATAACCCTTCATTGGGTCATTGACAGAAAGAGCTATTTTATCAGATGCAGGCATTTGCAAAATGTCAGTCAAACCATGGATAGGGTCCTGGATTTTTCCAAGGGAATCTACAAAGACAAAGACTCTCCTAAGCGGGTCTTGAAACGCCTTAAAGTATCCAGTTGCAGTTTACTGGACAGGACTGTGGCCTCCTCAAGGAGGAATGAGGAAACAACCGAGGAACTCAACAAATCCACGCAGTGGGCTGGGACCTCCTCAAGCTGAAGAGACGACTGTGTGGATTGTTCAGGCACAACCTGGGTAGCTGACACCATATAGGAAGAGCCTTATGGATCAGCAGCCTGTCAGGATAACACCTGTATCCATAAGAGGCTCCCAGCCCCCATAAATGCCACATGGGCATAGTTAGGTAAGAACATGGCAACCATGGGATAGGGACACCACACTCTGGTTCTGGAACAATGGCCTCCATAAAGTATATCCTGGGAGGTTGTCTCTGGACTCTCCGTGTGAGGTAGATGACACAGGAAGACACAATCTGGGCAACATGTGAGTGTTCCACACTGTCATCAGTGTTCCTCTCCATCTTCATTGGCTTCTTGGGCCATTGTGGGGACAGTAGATACAGGAGAAATACCATGTACCACAGGGTGAGATGGGCCTGCTACTTCCAGAGTCCCCATTTTAGAGGGTAAAGGTGATTTCAGCTCCTGAGAGATTCTTAGATCGGTTGGTACTGTGTATGCAGTTGGTGCGATAGAATACAAGGGATAGCTGGGGTCGCTGACCAAAGGCTGTGGTGCTGGCACCAGAGACGTAGACAATACCAACACAGCTCTCCAAGAAGTAGATGGTACTGAGCTCTGAGATGCAGAGGAAGCCTGAGGTAGTCCTCAGCAAGCTCTTCAGTGCTACAGCCTTGGTACTGAAGTGAGGATGAGCTTTAGAAGTAACCTTGCCAGGCTGCAATGTCTCTCTAGAGACAGAATGGTGTGGGGAAGCCAACTTTCTCTTTGAAGAGACCTGTCTCTAGAGTCCTCTGTCCCTACACCTTTCTTGTAGACAGCTGCCTACCCATCCTGCTAGATTTTCAAGCAGGAGATGTTACTGACAGGGCTCAGGAAACTCCAGACCCAGTGCTAGCATTCTTAGGGACTATCGGATCATACAGAGGGGTGAATGATGTCAAGTGGCCCAGGGTCCAAAGCCAGCCTTATTGATTTGTCTGTCAAGTAAATTTGGAGACTGGCTTTTCTAGATTTGCTAAGTCCTAGAAGTGAAGGACTTGTAAATCACCCATTTTCTAGGAATATGCAGTTTTCCCAGACAAAAATACAAACATTTTACATGTGAATCATTAATGGACATAGCATCTTTGCATGAGGAGAAATACCAGATTAAGAAGAAACCATCCCATTACCAGGAAGGAAAAAGATGGGTTCCTGGCAAAAATGAAACCTATATTTGAATAAAGAGTGCCAACAGTCAAATTATTAACCGTACCATTTATCAAAAAAAAAAAAAAAGCCAGCAGTTCATTTGAGCAACGAACAGACAGAAGCTCCATCTCAAAGCCAAGAGGTTGCGGGAAAAACTGAATGGCTGCTGCTGTCTGTTGTGGCCTATCAGTCCAGGGCACAAGGACACTTAGGGAGCATGCGTGGCCACAACCGACACTGTTGACCATTCAAAGGAGCAGGTTCTTCTCCTGGCTTGTAGGATCTAAGGAGAGAAAGTTCCCTGCTGGATTTTGGGGACGTCTTCCTCTATGACAGC
This sequence comes from Caretta caretta, assembly GCF_965140235.1. Lineage (NCBI taxonomy): Eukaryota > Metazoa > Chordata > Testudines > Cheloniidae > Caretta > Caretta caretta. Next base: position 98,094,079 of record NC_134206.1, on the reverse strand, counting down.
AATGTTGACCATACCTCATAGAATGGTGATGTTTACCTTTGAGGGTCTCTCAGTACTTAAATGTCAGGGATATGCGCTGGTAACAATTATAGAGGTGACAGTGCTGTGGACATGGTTGTCTCCCTCCAGCAAAGAATCAACAGGCACTGTCTGGTATTCTGTTGATGGAATGGATAGTACCAGTGTTGAAGTTCATACTGTTACCAGAGACAGCGCCAGTGCTGGCTTCTTAGCGATATTTGTAGGCCTGGATACTGCATGTGGATTATACTTCCTCAGTGCTGAGCTGGAGACTGTGCTAGCTTCACTCACCGATTATGAGAAGAGGTTTTGTTCCCTGAAGGACAAAGGTTTTGTTTTTTCCTCATGGGAAGAAGTGGACTGGTGCCAGAAGCCATACTCATGCCATTGTTCAGAGCCCCTCCCTATTGCCTTGGTAAGGAGGTACCACCAGTCTCTGGTGTTGTAGTGGTAGTCAGTACCAAAATCATATTTGCCGGATCTTGCCTGATACAGAGGATCTTCTGTTGATACTGGCCCTGGGAGATGTGTGCCAACTGGCACGGGCACTGCTTGAGAAGGACTTGACAAAGATTGAACCCACCTTACTCTCCCCTTCAGGGTCTGAGGCTTCCCTCTGTGCTGTTCAAGGAGGTATATTTTCAGATGAGTATCCCTGGACTTCCTTGCCCTCGCTGACAAGGACCGACACACAAATCACCTATGTTACATTACACGAAGTCTGCTGCTTCAAAGACAAATTATTTGGAAAATAACTTGGTCTTCCCTTCTCTACTCCCCAAGTATTATGCCACCTCCATTACAGTATGGCTGATCAGTTTTAAGAGAAAGTATTCTATATTGCCCACACCTTCATCACTCTGTTTTTTTTACCTCAATCAGAATAGACTTGTTCAGTGACAGAAACAAGAGTGCCTTGTTGCTCAAATAGGAGTGATAGCAGCTATATAAATCTTAGAGAATTATGGAAACACACATCATTGTCTCTCCATAGTTATGGTTCAAGCTTGCCCTCATTCTGAAGACTGATTTTTACCATTATTTTAATTTTACAAAAAAGCAAACCACTTGAAATTTGCTCTACACTCAGACTTGCCTGCACCACAGCCTCAACCAGTATTACCACTAGCAGAGTTTCACCAGCTGGGAATTACAGGTCCAAAAAAATCCTATTGCAGACACAACGTCTTTGCCTAACAAAGGAAAAACCTGAGACAACACCAACATTCAGGAGATGTACTAGAAGCTGACCTGACACACTTGCAGAAGTCCCAACAGCCTGCTGGTCTTATAACAATGATGATGCCATACTTTAGCATTTCTGTAGTTTGGAAGGCTAACTTTGTTCCCATCTAGCTGAGGTTCAAATAATATCTAGATGCATGTATGTCTGCTTTCTATATGCCAATAAGCTTCACTTTTATAAAGAGGTGAATGGATTAGAATTTGGATATTTGAACTGAGATTCAACACTACAGGGGCACCTTCAATAGAAAAAAACTTAACTGTAACCTCAGAAGCCTGATTCAAAACTAATGGCTTAGGCACCTGGTCTAAAGCAAAGCAGGTTGCTCTGGAAAGTAGTTTTCAATGTCGCAGACTGGCAAGGGCCTCTATAGGCATAGGGATAGTTAAATGGTCTGAGAGAGGCTTGACTTGCTTACAGTAATCCACCAAAAACACTGCATAACAGAACCCTCCACTCGAATTGACAAAACAGCTTTATCTTCTCAAGTGTACTTTCACCATATACAAGGGGTACCTGTCCATTGCACTGTGCTGCATCTGGAGGTGGATATGAAGTTTATGAGAACATTTCACTTCCAAACTACTGACATTTATATTTTCCCAATTTGTTGTTGAGTTGTAAACTCTGTGGGACCATAGAATATCTAGCAAAATGTACAGCAAAACCTAACTTTTAGTATCTAGCAGAATTGTGAATTTAAGCTCCCAGGCTCATCTTTTGAAAGTGTTATGCAGGTTTCCTTTATGGGAAAGGATAGGTCAGACAGAGTGATGGCTTTGTGAGGAAACCTGCAAAACACTTTCAAAAGATGAGCCTGGGAGCTTAAATTCATTACTCCACTAGACACTAAAAATCATTGACTGAACAGAGACAATGGATTTATGGCTTATTACAACAAATCTGTAACCCACTAACCCCCTCTTTTTGTCCTATGACTGCAGTGTGTTAGGCCATTCTACCTTGAATGTACCCTTACAACTTGTGCTAACTACTTATGATAAACAATCTGTTCCACTTTACATTTTGAAGTGACGCTGGGAGTACCTTTCCCAGACCTGAAGAAGAGCTCTGTGTAGCTTGAATCTCTCACCAACAGAAGTTGGACTAATAAAAGATATTATCTCACCCACCTTGCCTCTCCTTGAGTCATGACAGAAGGGCGTACACACTCAGACTGCAATTCATCTCCTTGCACCACCTGGTGGCTATTTACAGTAACTACAGACAGTGATTCATGACTGTGTGGATTTTGCCCCCTACTTTTGAAATAAATAGTTTTTATACAAGATGCCCCCCAAAAGATGCCAATTCAATAATGTGTCATCAATAGGTGAAAGTCAGTTATTCACTATCATTTCTTTAAAAATTCATAGTTTTTTTAATTACACACTGGATTTTTTAAACTATCAATTAGTAACTGATTGACAAAATGTCAGACTGTAAATGCAGTAATTTATTCTCTTTTAACTCTAAAAGATATTTTTGATGTTCAGATGCATATAGTGCACATGCAATGCAAATAGGCAAGCTTAATGGTAGACCAGAGTTTTCCCTAAAAGTCTACAATAGAGAAGGGTGGAAATATCACTGAAGTAACAGTTGTTGCATATTCAAATGTAGTCACAATTTGAGATTATCAAATAACTAGTTCAAATGGAATTATTTAATCAAAAATTAATACAGCACTCTACAGATTACAGAAAGAACAGATACATTTGCACCCATTCTATAAAGCAAAGAGCTGGCCTCTGTCTCTCCCCCCTCTAACCGGTGGGATGCCAGCAATTTTCATTCCTCACCTAATTCCCATAACTTCTGTCCTTTTATAGGGTGTTCTATTTTCCTAATTACTGATGGATTTTTATGTTTTTCAAATTGGAATTTCTACCCCAGTCATTATTACTAACAACTGTAAAAACAACAATTCTTAATTAGTTATAACCAGTTTTCAATGGGGAATTGTTTCATCCATTACAGAACCCACCTGTACTAACAATTATCCCTTATCTACCACCCTGTCCATTACAGAAGACATTTGCCATAACAAGTATCCCTTACCAATTGCCCAGTTTTGTTTATACTTCTGCAGACATTTTTAAGCCTGGTCTACACTACACTATAAAAACAATGAGGAGTACTAGTGGCACCTTAGAGACTAACAATTTGGGCATGTAGTGAGGCGTGTGGTTCCCTGCCGTCCCAGAGAGAGAGAAGTCCCTCCAGACACCAGAGTGGGCGGAGCCAGGGAACTGAGCCCACCCCCCAGAGGGTCAGGCACTGCCCCCAGAAGTATAAAGCCCTGACCTCAGGGCTCACGGTGGAAGCAGCCACCAGGGAAGCCAGACGCCTCCGGCCTAGCTCACGAGTGGGAAAGCCCAGCAGCCTGCAGAAGACCTGAGGACTGGCCCAGCCTGCCCCGTGCCAGCTACCCGGAGGAGTTGCCAAATCTACCCCTGGCCAGCTATCCCGAGGAACCCATGATGCTGGACCCCCCTGAGGACACCACCCTGACCCAGGAACCTCAAGAGCGGGAGTCTGGAAGTAGCCCGGGGGCAGCCGACCCTAGTCTGGCTGCAGCACTGCCAGAACCCATGTCAGTGTGTGGCAGCCAGGATCCCCACTGACTCAGCAGCAGGTCTTCTGCTGCTGCTAGGGCCCCGGGCTGGGACGCAGAGGAGTGGGAGGGCCTGCGCCCCCCCGCCACCCAACTCGTGGGTGGCAGTCTCCCCCTCTCCCAGGCCCTTTGGAACCTAGGGCCTGGGCCTGTTATTATAAACTGTTTCTGCCCAGCCCCTGCCTGAGGGCCTGACTCACCACTGCCCCACCCTGACCTAGGGCCTGGGCTTGTTACTATATACTGTTGTTGCTCAGCCCCTGCCTGAGGGCCTGAGCACCTGACTTACCATTGCCCCGCCCTGACCTAGGTCCTGGGAGTGTTAGCATACGGTTGTCGCTCAGCCCCTGCCTGAGCATCTGATTCACCAGTGCCCCGCCCTGACCCAGGGCCTGGGCTCACTGTTTATTTGTACCTGCACCAAGGCCACAGAGGAAGACTCCCGCGACCGGACCAATTCCCCACAAGAGCTATTCCCAAAGGGAGTGAGGTGGTGTGGTTCCCTGCCACCCAGGAGAGAACTGAGCCCCGGCTAGCCTCTCTACAGGGCATAAGTGGATTTTAGCCCATGAAAGCTCATGCCCAAAAAAATCTGTTAGTCTCTAAGGTGCCACAAGTACTCCTCGTTGTTTTTGCTGATACAGACTAACACGGCTACCACTCTGAAACCTGTCACAATACAAACTATGTCGCTCAGATGTATGGAAAATCCATACACCTGAGTGATGGTATAACTGTCACTCAGAAGTGTGGAAAATCCACACTCCCAATATAGACAGTTCTATGTCATGGGAGGGCTTCTCCCATTGACATAGCTATCACCATTCAGGAAGGTGGAATACATACGCTGACAGGAGAAGCTCTCCTACTGGCAAAGGTAGTGTCTTCACTAAATGCTACAGTGGCGCAGCTGCACTACTACAGTTGCACAGCTGTAAATGTAGACAAACCCTTAGTAGTTTGAAGGGATCTTTTCCCTGGAACCTCTGGATTCCTACAGACTTGAAGATTCTGAGGATAATTAGATACAGCCCAACACTAATCATATGAAATTTCTGAATACAGGTCACTCATAGGTTAAATACCAGTGCTCTGGGTTTTAGAATTTAAAACATTCTCTTTGCTAATACTGTAAAGATTTTGGGAGAATAGTTAATATATGAATGAATTTAACATGCAAAAAGGAAAAGAGGACTAAATGGGTTAGTATTTACTAACAGTGAACCAGGTTCCAATCTCAAAAATAAAAATCTGCTGCAGCACTTGCACATGCAGGGGAAGGGGTGAGAAGACAGAGAGAAGTTATAAAGACACACCACATATACGAGAAATAGAATCTAGTTCCAATGGCAAATGCTATCATCATGGGTTAGCTCATCCCACAAAGAAACCAAATCCCAACTTCAAATAGGTCTCATACATTCACTGCTACAGTGTTTAATATGCAACAGGTCATTTCATGTTCACTACATGGAGGATCTGTAGTATTTTATGAAACATGTAAATATTCCATATCACCTGAACAAAGTTATTGTGGTTACCTGGTTGTAGTAGTTTGTTACTGGAAAATACTATGATTATTTTTTTAAAAAGGCAACATTTAAGTAGGATAATCAGCTGAACAAGAGCATAGTTTAAAATAAATCCATCATTTTCAATTATTACTTCATCAGCTAATACACTAACATTCTTATTGCCCTGTATATGCCACATTAATCAAGGCTATTTGTTAGAATGTATAACTTAGTTAACTGTGGCTGCAGCCCTTTAACAAAAATAGTCTGCCATGGGGATGAGGAATGGAAAGAGACTTTATTGGTCGACTAGTTACATGTTTATGATGATTAGCTTTTTCTGAGGATTAGCCAGTAAAGAATAAGCATGCATTCATGCTATCTATATTATGAATCGTAACTGACACAAATGCGGCCATAGTGGACATTAATAAATATAAAGCATTTTACAATGCATTCACTTCTATGTTAGACACAACACAAGTAACTTTGCAGTTTCTCAGAATGGAGATTTAATATATCTTTCTGATTAGAAAACTTAAAATCATTAGCCACCAAAATATTTATGCACAAGCTGTTAAAAAAGGCACTTTGCTAAAGCTAGATAGTTTTATCATTAAACATTGCCAAATTAAGCTTGTTCCAATATAAATGAAAGAAAGAGAATAGTATAAAACATCACTTAGAGGGATGAGGAGAATCCTAGTTATTGATGACATAAAGACCTTTTAATAGCCTACGATTTAAACTGCATAATTATTCATGTAAAATTCACTAACACATATCTATGTAAATAAATTCATTTTGAGTGTTCTGCCTCTGATTCAGTAACACTTACAGCCATCAATGTAATTACTAGCTGTTAAGCCTGAATAATGAGTTCCCATTTAAGCTCAAAGTACAATGAGAGAAAAATGCTCAAACTTAAGCAAGGCAATTTTTTTTAAACACAAAGTCCAATTAACATACTATTTCAGCAGGCAGATTTGCTTCAGAAAACCTTGGTACTCATGTTTGCCTTTACAGAGCTCATTATCAACTTGTCCTCCTAGAGCCCTATCTGTAGCTATTTTATCTCTGATATTCACTAATACCTTTAATTCCCTATCTATTAATCTTCAGTGCAGAGAGAATAAAGAGCATAGCACATTGTCGGAAACGCTGTCATTCACCTTTCAACTGCAAAAATCAAAAGCACCATCATGAGGATCTATAACCTGGGAATTGTTAAAACCCTTGCTGAGGCTTTTATACCATCTCTGCAATAGCTGTGTTGCACCTTCATATAACAGAAATATATTCTTATCTTCCACAGATTAACCAAACAGAAACTACTCACGGCCTCATCACTAGGTTAGTTTCTTTGTGATGTATAGGTAACCAAATCTGTATTTTGGATGCTTCTTCTGTCCACAGGAAAAACGTTTATGCTGCATTAATAGAGTTTCACCATTCAATATTCTGCTCTTAAAGCTGGATTCATGAGCATTTCCATTATAAACCTCAGTCATACTGTGATTCAGAGATTAAAAGTATTTGTTAGATGCTTATCAATTAAAAATGATTTTTTTGTGTGTGGATGAATTTAATGCTCACAAAAGTAAAGGAAGGAAGGGCTAATAGCACAGGTTAGAGCCAGAGATGGGTAAAGCATGGTGGTTTGTCAAACATTTTCTTTGGCTCCAAAACATGTTTGGTGTTCCCTATGCCCACAATGTGACCCTTCAATAGACACTTAATACTCAAGCAGTTACACACTGCATTCCTAATAAGAGTTTAGTCACTCTCCAAAGCACATGATAGAGACTGAGCCAATTAATAATATGAGAAACGCAAGTTAGATTACCTCAACATAAAAGTAGATTTTATTAAACACACACACACACGAAGAAAATTAGCACCTATCCAGAGTAATTTTTTTTAAAAAAGAGGTCCTCAAATATCACTCCATCCAAATCCAGTTAAGATTTTATCATGATCACTATTTTGCTTGCATTTTGTGAACACTTGAGCTTTAACTAGTATAACATTCTTGGTGCAATCCAGACCAATGAGGTGTTTTGTCACCCCTGCCCTGCAACCTTGGGTGCCTCAGAATGTTTTCCTATTTTAGCTTCCAACTTGGGTCAATCACAATCAGCCTGCCAGCATGCAGGTCACATCCTGAGTGTCTCCCTAATGGTTCTCAACCTGCGGGCTGCTTGTGGCCCAATCAGCACACAGCTTTCAGCCCATGTAACATCCTCAGGGCCATAAAGGTAGCATATATATTGTGTGGATGTGGTCCACATAACAGAGAGATGCCTATGTTGCCCACAACAGTAAATAGGTTGAGAACCATAGTATAGTATACTATAGTATAGCCACAGCAACTCTGAACCCAGCAGCCTGCCTGTCAGCAAACACCAGCCTCCCAGACCAACGCTGTACCATGAATAAATGTGTATTCTCCTATCTTTAACAAACAGCTCTAAAAAAACACTTTTTGTATTAAACAAAGGAGGCAAAAATAAAAATAAGTCCTAGACCTAGACACAGCTCTTCAAGATAGAATATTATTCTTCCCATTTTACAGATGGGGAAACTGGGACACATACAAGGTTCAGGGTGAGTTTTTCATAACTAAAAGTTCCCAATTACTTCAACTGCATTTACTGATGCTCCAGCATCTCTGAAAATGAGGACCCAAGTGATTTGGCCACAATCCCAAAGAAGAGAACCTATATTTCCTGACTCTTGATCCTCTATGTGACAGGAGGGACTGTTTCTTTAAGAAATTTTCTTGGGGGTATTTTCCCCACCATCATAGTGTTCTGAACTATTCTGTTTTGTGTGGTACAAATGCAGGAGTGAACATTATCTGAAAGGAGTGCAAGTTAATTAAGTCTTTTGTTTTCTCTCTCCCTTTTATTTTAATTATTGCAGTGTTCTTTATTCCACCCTTCCCAGTAAACTAGAAAGAGGACAAGCAAGTATAAACAGACCTCTTCGAGTAGGGTCATTGTGTTATAATTTGAAATACACTTGAGTATCGTTTCCATCCCAAAACCACCACCAAAGATTTAGTATTTGTCTGTCACAGTGGTGGTATAGTTTACATGACAGGTGAGAGCTGGGAGGCTGTTACACCATGATAAAGGTTATTTAATGGTAGACAACATAATACAACTGGTTGTCAAAAAAAACATAAAACAACAGGGATTTTATTTAACTGGAACAAACAGAACATGATTCCACCTATCTACACAACATTAAATAAATCAAGAATATATATAAATAAAAAAATTTATTATGATTCCACAATACCCACACACACTAACTTACTACAACGTGTACTTAATTAAATATAACCCTATAAATAAAGAAATATAGATATGTCTATCTCTGCATGCACAGAACATTATTTTATAGGGGGTTATTATTAGATAGTTCAAGTTTCCCCTGCCCCCAGATATTTCACGGAGTACTGTCTAACACTCAAGTCAGTCTTTGAGCCTCATAACTTCCTGAAGAGATGGACTCGACTCCAGTGGTGCCATTTTGCACAGGTGGACACAAGACCAGACCTATGGAATCTGAAGGTCTTTTGGTTCTCCACAAGGAAAGTGTGGGCCCCTTAATGAATGAGGGAGGCAACCTAGTGACAGAGGATGTGGAAAAAGCTAATGTACTCAATGCTTTTTTTGCCTCTGTCTTCACTAACAAGGTCAGCTCCCAGACTGCTGCGCTGGGCATCACAACATGGGGAATAGATGGCCAGCCCTCTGTGGAGAAAGAGGTGGTTAGGGACTATTTAGAAAAGCTGGACGTGCACAAGTCCATGGGGCCGGACGAGTTGCATCCGAGAGGGCTAAAGGAATTGGCGGCTGTGATTGCAGAGCCATTGGCCATTATCTTTGAAAACTCGTGGCGAACGGGGGAAGTCCCGGATGACTGGAAAAAGGCTAATGTAGTGCCAAACTTTAAAAAAGGGAAGAAGGAGGATCCTGTGAACTACAGGCCAGTCAGCCTCACCTCAGTCCCTGGAAAAATCATGGAGCAGGTCCTCAAAGAATCAATCCTGAAGCACTTGCATGAGAGGAAAGTGATCAGGAACAGTCAGCATGGATTCACCAAGGGAAGGTCATGCCTGACTAATCTAATCGCCTTCTATGATGAGATTACTGGTTCTGTGGATGAAGGGAAAGCAGTGGATGTATTGTTTCTTGACTTTAGCAAAGCTTTTGACACGGTCTCCCACAGTATTCTTGTCAGCAAGTTAAAGAAGTATGGGCTGGATGAATGCACTATAAGGTGGGTAGAAAGCTGGCTAGATTGTCGGGCTCAACGGGTAGTGATCAATGGCTCCATGTCTAGTTGGCAGCCGGTGTCAAGTGGAGTGCCCCAGGGGTCGGTCCTGGGGCCGGTTTTGTTCAATATCTTCATAAATGATCTGGAGGATGGTGTGGATTGCACTCTCAGCAAATTTGCGGATGATACTAAACTGGGAGGAGTGGTAGATACGCTGGAGGGCAGGGATAGGATACAGAGGGACCTAGACAAATTGGAGGATTGGGCCAAAAGAAATCTGATGACGTTCAATAAGGATAAGTGCAGGGTCCTGCACTTAGGACGGAAGAACCCAATGCACAGCTACAGACTAGGGACCGAATGGCTAGGCAGCAGTTCTGCGGAAAAGGACCTAGGGGTGACAGTGGACGAGAAGCTGGATATGAGTCAGCAGTGTGCCCTTGTTGCCAAGAAGGCCAATGGCATTTTGGGATGTATAAGTAGGGGCATAGCGAGCAGATCGAGGGACGTGATCGTTCCCCTCTATTCGACATTGGTGAGGCCTCATCTGGAGTACTGTGTCCAGTTTTGGGCCCCACACTACAAGAAGGATGTGGATAAATTGGAAAGAGTCCAGCGAAGGGCAACAAAAATGATTAGGCGACTGGAACACATGACTTATGAGGAGAGGCTGAGGGAACTGGGATTGTTTAGTCCAGGGAAGAGAAGAATGAGGGGGGATTTGATAGCTGCTTTCAACTACCTGAGAGGTGGTTCCAGAGAGGATGGTTCTAGACTATTCTCAGTGGTAGAAGAGGACAGGACAAGGAGTAATGGTCTCAAGTTGCAGTGGGGGAGATTTAGGTTGGATATTAGGAAAAACTTTTTCACTAGGAGGGTGGTGAAACACTGGAATGTGTTACCTAGGGAGGTGGTAGAATCTCCTTCCTTAGAAGTTTTTAAGGTCAGGCTTGACAAAGCCCTGGCTGGGATGATTTAATTGGGGATTGGTCCTGCTTTTGAGCAGGGGGTTGGACTAGATGACCTCCTGAGGTCCTTTCCAACCCTGATATTCTATGATTCTATGATTCCTGTTCCAGATTGCCGGGACCACAAGGATCAATAATCGGAGATGACTGGAACCAATGCTCAGGAACAAACGAACAGATGCTTGGGAATATGCCATCAAACATGGACTGACTTGATCACCCAGCCTTAAACTAAAGGGACACTCACCTGTATGTCCTTCTCAGTCTCTCCATTTACTCTTAGTTTCTCCGAGTACTGGTTTCCCTCCATCCCTCTCTCCCTCCCCATTTCTCTCAGTTTACCCCCAAACTGTTTCTCTCCATCCCTCTCTCTTAGGTGCCACACTGCCTGCCTCTCCCTCTTCTCCTCCAGCTATCACTTTCCCTCCGTCTGAGAGGAGAGGCTACCTCCTCTCATTTTCTCAGAGAGAGGGACTACTTCCTCTCCATAAAAAAATGACAGTGCATTCACCCTGAACACACCCTAAATCATATAGCTCCACACAGGGTCAAGTCCTTTTACCATATTTACACAAGCAAATGCATATGCTTGTGTAAAAAGTAACTGGAAGGGCCAGATTAGCCCAATCCTGATGGAAACACAGATGCTGCATGTTGGCAAATGGGGTCCTGAGGCACAAGAAACAACAGAAAACAAACTTTAGGAGAAGGGGGATAACCAGGGAAGTGAGCTGTCTAGTAAGCCTCCAACTTTCAGGGTCCATAACAGCCTGAGCTTGTTAGCCTCAAGGCACACCGAAATACTCACTATTGCTTCCTAGCTCTTGAAGAAATGCATATTGAATGGAGCTATGTATGAGACTGTGTGGGGTCAATTACTTTCAATCATATATATGTTTTCATTGTGTATTTAACTTGATCTGGGGAAAATGACAGCGAGGTTTTGTATTTTTTAAAAAAGTCAGGTGTGCCATACCTTTGGACAGGTGTTATTACAGTTTGTACAAATCTACATACATGCACTTTGGACTGCAATCCTTCTGCAGATATCTTGAAGGAGTGGTGAAGACAACTGCAGACAAAAGATCTACAATAAGGTTTTTAAAAAGTGTTTGCATCTTTACCTCCTCCATTGTACAAAAGAATTGATACTTTCTGAATGCCAACAAACAAAAGATGTAATGGCCAATTTAAGGCAAGCAATATGCCTAGACAAAACTCCAACATATGCTAAATAATGATGAAACCAAAATAAGTAAACAGTTGGTTTGGTAAAGTAAATCGATAGTTTCCCATCACAGTCTGTAAGTACCACAAGTTTGAAAACCCATTTAGCCACTCTTTCCCCTGCAACAGCAGGTATTGCTGAGAGGTGGGGGGAGGGGGAAGTGGTGGATGCCTTTCTAACTGCCAGTGGAGTTACCCAACTATGCAGCAAAATCAAAAACTACAAATGAAGTTATATGCTGCATGTAGTTTAGGTCTGTTAATTATTATAACAGTATCGTTATGTTTTCCTTTATAAAAATATTTCATTTTTATCCTAGAGAGCGTAACATCTACATAATATAAAACAAAATTACACATACATGAACTGCATTATTAACACTAACGTAACATTTATACCACAAATGTATACATTATATCAAAGGAGGAGGGAGAAAAAGTGTTCTTCTTAATCTCCGAGGATAGGACAAGAAGCAATGGGCTTAAATTGCAGCAAGGGAGGTTTAAATTGGACATTACGAAATATTCCTGTTAGAGTGGTTAAGCACTGGAATAACTGCCTAGGGAGGTTGTGGAATCTTCATCCTTGGAGATTTTTAAGAGCAGGTTAGACAAACACCAGTTAGGGATTGTCTAGAGAATACTTAGTCCTACCATGAGTGCAGAGGACTGGACTAGATGACCTCTCGAGGTCCCTTCCAGTCCTATGATTCTATGATTGTATGGAATTAGATCTTAAATATAGATCAGGGCTCACCTTAATTGACCCTGAATATCCTGTGAGTTGATAAATGTTCTGCTGGGATACATGCAACGGTGCTGTAGCTATGCTGGTCCCAAGATATTAGAGAAACAAGGTGGGAGAGGCAGTATCTTTTATTGGACCAACTTCTGTTAAGGAAAACTTTTAAACTACTCATACACCTTACAAGTTTTCTGAATTAATGGTATCAAATTAGAAAAGAGAGCAAATATTGTAAACAACTCAATGAAGACTGCTAATCAATGTGCAGCTACAGTAAAAAAAAAAAAAAAAAAAAGCAAACAAGATGCAAGGATGCATAAGGAACGGGATGGAGAAGGATACAAAAAATATGCCATTAAATCAGCCAATGGCGCAGACTCATCTGAAATACTGTGTCACCTCATCTCAAAAAAGATATTGGATTATTGGAAGGGGTTCAAAGAAAGCAATGAGAATGATCAAGGGCACAGAAAGACTCATGAAAAGCCTGGAAAGGAAACAATCAAGAGGGAACACGATAAAAGTATATATAACAAGGAATGTCACAGAGAAGGTTGAATAGTAACTTCCGTTTTTTCAGTCTCAACATTGGAAGCAAGGGAATATTAAATCAAATTAAAGTTGGCTAATTCAAATTGATAAAAATAAATACTTTTTCCACACCGTATGTAATGAGACAGTGGAAGTCACTGTCACAGGAAGTTATTGAGGCCAAGAACTCAGCAGGGTTCAAAAAGGGATTGGATATTTATATGGATATCAAGAAAACGATGAGTTACCTTAATTTATGATTATAAAAATATTGGCAGAGATGTTAACCACATTCCTAACCAACCTTTACTAGAGATCAGGATGAGCTCTAATCTGGGGGCAGATTATCCCACATCAGTCTACTGAAGTTCTAACACCTTCTTCTGAAGAATCTGATACTGGCCACTGCCAGAGACAGGGTACTGAGCTACACGGACCTTGGGATTTTATCTAGCATGGCAACAACCTCCTATATCACCTAATTGCACACAACTGGTTGAAATAAAACAAACATATCTAGAAAATTTTGCATACATTTGATAGTATTGACCAAAACTTTGATGTCTTTCCAAAGTATGTATAATATCTACATCCTCTGTTTTACGTTTAGCATGCTGCTTTGAAAAGGAATTTATATCCCACTCCTGATCTTGAGAGTAATCTGTGCTGAAAATTAAATAGTCATCTCTTGTTTTTAATACAAATTTAAAACTGTTTTATAATCAGCCTCTCCCAGAATAATATACATTTAATTTTGTATTCCTCCAATGTGTTGGCCTTTGAAAATATTGTAAACTAACAGTCCAAATATTTTATATTGTTTTTAGCTCTATTAATCATCCTACTTTGCAATATATTCACTTACATTCTTATATTTCATTTCCCAAAACTACATTCAAATAATCTGAAAATACTACAAGTTGGCAAAACTAAAATATATATTTTGTTTTAGCATAAAAAGACAATTAACTCCTTTATCAAAGATATCCACTAATTATACCTCTTTTATCCCTTTTTAAAATTTTAGGTTCACAAAATATACGATGCACTCCAGAGTTATTTAATTAACATAAGGATATTTTATTTTATTAATTAAAACTTTATGCCAAATATAATTTATTTAAAAGTGAACATGGATAAAACATTACATAGATTGGAAAGCATTACAATAGCCTGAGCCATCCACCTGATATGCATGACAAATTTTCCTCTATCAAAGACAAAAGTAATGGAAAATTGAAAGATAGCTTTAGTACTGCTCAGAGTTTTTCCAAGGTGCAGGAGAATGAAAACTGACTCGAGTCTTTCAGTTTCACCACTGCTGTTCTAGAACCCCAAGGGCAGTAGTGAAAACTAACCAACAAAAATCAAGTCATTTGGGAGAACTTCAGAGCAGAGGAAGGCACTGAGACTATTCACTGGGTGTTATAAAACTACAGACTAGAGGGAGGTGTGAGCTAATGAAGGCAACTCATAGGAAATCTCTGCTTTCTGACAGAAACAGAGAGTATGTCTACACTGCAATAAAACACCCGCAGCTGGCCCTTGTCAGCTGACTTGGGCTTGCAGACTACAGAGCTATAAAATGCAATGGAGTTTCAGAGACCAGGCTTCAGTCTGAGCTCAAATGTCTACACTGAAATTTTATAGTCCCACAACCCAACCCCAAGTCAGCTGACATGGACCAGCCACAGGTGTTTTACTGCAGTGCAGACATATCCTGAGTGTCTCTGAGAATGACATAACCTCCACCATGTTCACACAGACTCTGTAATGCATCTTCATAACTTCTATTTTGCTTTAACATCCTACACTATTTTATTTTATGCTATTGTTTTGAAAGACGGAAATAAAAAAGTTATTGTTATTTTGCTCTTATAGAATATTTGATAGGAGTTTTAAATGAAAATTGTAAATGTATTACAAATAGTACGTTGTAAATCTAAAAACCAGTTTGCCAAAAGGCAACTAACCAACAAGACTGCCTTTCCAAAGAAAGACCCCTTCCCCATGTACAAGACACCAATTTGGTATACATATGACCTTTATCTCATGCAAACAAACTTCTCAAGATACTCATATTTTAAAAAGTGACCTGGTTGAATAAAACAGCGTGAGGATGTTCTTTATTCAGTATGTTTCAAAAAGAAGCAATATTTAGTATGCATTATCAGAGCTATGAAATCAGTCATAAAAATGGGTCTCTTTATGCAGCCTCTTTATAAAGAAAAGAATCTTATTTGAAACCTCCAAAGATTACTAGAAATTATGGAAATGGATTTCTTTCATTAAGACTCTAAAATTTTAATTCCATAAACTTTGAGAACATTTCTGTTCAAAATGTTTTACAGAAGATAATCACTTCTAACTCATGTTTTCTCTTAAAAGTGATAATCTTTGCTGTTCCTCAAATGCCTAAAATGGCATAAGCTTCTTTTAAAATGTTTATTTGCAAATGTTTTGTGTCTAAATGCAAGCTTATACAGAATAACTTCCTGATACCATCATTATGTGAATAATGAAATATTTTTATGTTCAAATATGCAAGGACATTTGATGTTATAACTCATTATTAATATACAAAGCTATTTGAGTATAAAATATTTGTATGTCATTTTACAATGCTTAACCAACTCCTAACTTAGAAAGATCAGAAAAAGCTCTACATAGACAGATAAGAAAATACAATACCTTCTTTGATTTTATTTAACTTTAAAAGACTTTCTTTAATAAGTATCAGGGGGTAGCCGTGTTAGTCTGTATCCACAAAAACAACAAGGAATCTGGTGGCACCTTGTTTAACAGCTTTATTTGGGCATAGCTTTTGTCGGTAAAACACCACTTCTTCAGATGCATGGAGTGAAAATTACAGATGCAAGTATTACATAATGACACATGAAGGGAAGGGAGTTACCTCACAAGTGGAGAACCAGTGTTAACAGGGCCAATTTGATCAGGGTGGATGTAGTCCACTCCCAATAATGATGAGGAGGTGTCAATTCCAGGAGAGGCAAAGCTGCTTCTGTAATGAGCCAGCTACTTCCAGTCCCTATTCAAGCCCAAACTAATGGTGTTAAATTTGCAAATGAATTTTAGTTCTGCTGTTTCTCTTTGAAGTCTGTTTCTGAAGTTTTTTTGTTCAAGTATAGCTACTTTCAAATCTGTTATAGCATGTCCAGGAAGATTCAAGTGTTCTCCCACTGGCTTTTGTGTGTTACCATTCTTGATGTTCGATTTGTGTCCATTTATTCTTTTACATAGGGACTGTCCGGTTTGGCCAATGTACATGGCAATGGGGCATTGCTGGCACATGATGGCATATATAACATTAGTAGACATGCAGGTGAATGAGCCTCTGATCGTGTGGTTGGGTCCTCTGATGGTGTCGCTAGAGTAGATATGGGGACAGAGTAGTCAACAAGGTTTGCTACAGGGATTGGTTCCTGGGTTAGTGTTTCTGTGGTGTGGTGTGGAGTTGCTGGTGAGTATTTGCTTCAGGTTGGGGGGGCTGTCTGTAACGAGGACTGGCCTGCCTCCCAAGATCTGTGAGAGTAAGGGATCGTTTTCCAGGATAGGATTAGATCGCTGATAATGTGCTGGAGAGGTTTTAGCTTGGGGCTGTATGTGATGGCCAGTGCTGTTCTGTTATTTTCCTTGTGGGGCCTGTCCTGTAGTAGGTGATTTCTGGGTACCTATCTCGCTCTGTCAATATGTTTCCTCAATTCCCCAGGTGGGTATTGTAGTTTTAAGAATGCTTGATAATGATCTTGTAGGTGCTTGTCTCTGTCTGAGGGATAAGATACAAATTCAGTTGTATCTTAGCGCTTGGCTGTAGACAATGGATCGTGTGATGTGCCCTGGATGGAAGCTGGAGCCATTTAGGTAAGTATAGCGGTCAGTAGGTTTCCGGTATAGGGTGGTGTTTATTGGACCACCCTATAAACAAATAAGTAAGGTGGACCATTACTTATTTGCACCGTAGTGTCCAGGAAGTGGATCTCTTGTGTGGACTGGTCCAGGCTGAGGTTGATGGTGGGGTGGAAATTGTTGAAAACCAGGTGGAATTCTTCAAGGGCCTCCTTCCCGCGGGTCCATATGATGAAGATGTTATCAATGTAGCACAAGTAGAGGAGGGGCGCTAGGGGACGAGAGCTGAGGAAGCATTGTTCTAAGTCAGCCATAAAAATGTTGGCATATTGTGAGGCCATGTGGGTACCCACAGCAATACCACTGACTTGAAAGTATAAGTTGTCCCCAAATCTGAAATGGTTGTGGGTGAGGACAAAGTCACAAAGCTCAGCCACCACGTGTGCCGTGGCCTCATCAGGGATACTGTTCTTGACAGCTTGTAGTCCATCCTCATGTGGAATATTGGTGTAAAGAGCTTCTACATCCATGGTGACCAGGATGGTGTTTTCAGGAAGATCACCAATGCACTGTAGTTTCCTCAGGAAGTCGGTGAGATCTCGAAGATAGCGAGGAGTGCTGGTAGCATCGGGTTTGAGGAGAGAGTCTAAATAGTCAAATAATCCTGCTGTAAGAGTGCCAATGCCTGAGATGGTGGGGCATCCAGGATTTCCAGGTTTATGGATCTGGGGGAGCAGATAGAATACCCCTGGTCGGGGCTCTGGGTGTGTGTCTGTGCAGATTTGTTCTTGTGCTTTTTCAGGGAGTTTCTTGAGCAGATGGTGTAGTTTCTTTTGGTACTCCTCAGTGGGATCAGAGGATAGTGGCCTGTAGAGTGTGGTGTTGGAGAGTTGCCTGGCAGCCTCCTGTTCATAATCCGACCTGTTCATTATGACTACAACACCTCCTTTGTCAGCCCCTTTGATTATAATGTCAGAGTTGTTTCTGAGGCTGAGGATGGGTTGCATTCTGTACAGCTGAGGTTATAGGGCAAGCAATGCTGTTTGTTCACAATTTCAGCCTGTGCACGTCTGCAGAAACACTCTATGTAGAAGTCCAGTCTGTCATTTCGACTGTCAGGAGCAGTCCATGCAGAATTCTTCTTTTTGTAGTGTTGGTAGGAGGGTTCCTGTGGGTCAGTGCACTGTTCAGTGGTGTGTTGAAAATATTCCTTGAGTCGAAGATGATGAAAGTAGGTTTCCAGATCACTGCAGAACTGTATCATGTTTGTGGGGGTGGTGGGACAGAAAGAGAGTCCCCGAGATAGGACAGACTCTTTCACCGGGCTAAGTGTGTGGTTGGATAGATTAACAATATTGTTAGGTGAGTTGAGGGTACCACTGTTGTAGCCCCCTGTAGCATGTAGGAATTTAGATAGTTTACTGTCCTTTTTCCTCTGTAGAGAACTGAAGTGTGCATTGTAAATAGCTTGTCTTGTTTTTGTAAAGTCCAGCCATGTGGAAGTTTGTTGGAAGGTTGGTTTTGTATGACAGTCTCTAGTTTTAAGAACTTTTAATACGTACTCGAGTTTAAAAAGACTATTTTAAGAATCAAAATACTCTTACACTGGACATACAGTGTTTGGACTCATCTGAAAACAGAATTTCAGTTTCTATTAAATCCCGAGGGAACTAAAAATGAAATTGAACTGAATAAAAGACACAAACTCTCTTTAAGATGTGATAAGAATTTCCCACCACAGAGACAAAAGAAATAGCCATAAAGTTGAAGAATTTTTACAACCCTTCTGCATATACACTAGCACACTGCATACTCATTGAGCATGAAGCTGAAGATGCCAGTAAGGCCACACCATAAGGTGTTGTGCCTGTGAAAGGTGACAGCAGCTCATATCTGAATACAGCCAAGCCCTTGAAAGAGGTATGCCTTCCCTCTTCCATTAGACTATGGAAAGAAAAAAAACATAAATCCTTCTAAAAACTACAATTCACACAGCTAAGTAGAGGCTTGCTAGAACTTAACAACTAAAATATCCTAAGATTCTGCCCTCACTGATCATACTCCATCCCCTCACTGTTCCTACATGCAACCAGACTGTTCACGCATTATTCCCACAGAGCAATTAAGTATGTTCCAGCTCAGGGCTACCAGGATTCAAAAGGACTCTCCAAGTAATTGCCACTCCCAGCAACTCTAGGCTGGGGTGGGGGTCCAGGCACTAGAAGTGAGAGCAGAGAGCCTCTTTCTCCTGTGCTCTCAATAACCTCCCTGCTGACACGCAGGCAGCATGGAGAGGCAAGCCATCTGATTCAAATACAGAGGGGACAAAAGCCAAACAGACAAATGTGGTAAGAAAAGGAGTACACTGGGACAAGAAATCTGACGAGACAAGGACTAAAGGGGAGGAGAGAAACTGTTACTGGCAGTTGGAGAGGAAGAGGAAAGGCTGGGACTGCTTGGGCGAGGAGACTAGCAGCTACATGACAGGGGAGGCTGCGGTTGGTTGGGGAGGTAAGCATTGGGTGCCAGTGGAGGAAATGGGAATGGAGAACACAAATCAGACAAGTAATTGGGAGAACAGGGAAGACTGGGATAGGATGCACAAAAATATTGGGAGTAGGCACCAGTGGAGGAGAACTGGGGTAGGAGAAGAAAGACTGATCTAACAACGAGTTGGGATGCAGGAGGAGCAAAGAGTTGGTTGGGCAAAGAGACTGGGACAGAGTCAAGGAGGGGAAACAGATTGGACTATGAGCCTGGGATGGGAGACAGGGAGCCAGTAAGGGAGGGGAGAACAAAAACTGGACAAGGAGCCAGTAGGTGGGAACTGGGGCTGGCTGAACAAGGAGCCTGGGGCAGGAGGGGGATGATTGGGACTAGGTGTTGAGAGCAGGGACTGACAGCAAGCTCAGAAGGGGAGACCAGGACTGGCGAGGCAAGGAGACTGAAAATGGGAGCCAGGGGTGTGGGAAGAAACAGGACTAGGACAAAAAGTTTGGAAGGGACAGAAGAGTCTGTTCTCAATCAGGGGTACATGTACCCCTGGAAGTACGCAGAGGTCTTCCAGGGGGTACATCAACTCATCTGGATATTTGCCTAGTTTTACAACAGGCTACATAAAATGCACTAGTGAAGTCAGTACAAACTAAAATGTCAATCAATGATTTGTTTTTACTGCTCTGTATACTATACCCTGAATATACAACATTTATATTCCAATTGATTTATTTTATAATTATATGGTAAAATGAGAACACAAGTAATTTTTCAGTAATAGTGTGCTGTGACACTTTTGTATTTTTATGTCTGATTTTGTAAGCAAGTAGTTTTTAAGTGAGGTGAAACTTGGGGGTATGCAAGGCAAATCAGACTCCTGAAAGGGGTGTGGAAAGGTTGAGAGCCATTGCTCTAGAGCACATTCCACTCTAGAGCCTGGAATAGGACCTAAGATTCCTGAGGCTCACCATTCCTTGACTCTAATATCTGTGAAACCCACTAACTAACTGTGCGTCTCCTACTCCTTTAGGGCTGGTTCACCTACCTAGGGGATGACATCCTAGTGCTACTATCAGTTACTCTATTAGCTCAAGTACCAGAACTCTGCACAGTGAAACTAAGAGTTTCAACCCTGCTGACAAATTATGCAAGTGTCAAATGAAGCCACATGATTGAATTTCTGGGTTTTGTTGCTGTTGATGATATTTTTTCCTTTTTTAAGAGCCAGGAACACAGAAAAATTTACCTTGAGAGAACATTATTAAGGTTGCAAAGTCAAGCACTCACAAGTTAGGAAATGCCAGAATTAAGATTGCCTGTGAACCTTACTCTGCTCCCTTGTACAAATATTACAATCCTGTCTTTAACTTACATGATCATGTACTTTTTTTCCCACAAGACCCCTGCCTCATTCAGTGCACAGAATGGTCAGTGCTCAGTTAATGAGCAGCTAGCTACTCACTCTTTTGTTCTAGCTTCACTGTTCAAAGTGAAGTCCTACGCCTTATTTTCTGCATGCTATTCACACCGTGTTGTGAGGACAAAATTATTAATTTTCTCAAGGGCTTTTCCACAACTCTCATCCATACTGTAAGTCAAGTGCTTCAAACAATTAATATTTTCACAAAACCCTTGAGAGGTTAGGGGGTGGTATTATCCCCATTTTACAAATAAGGAACTAAGGCAGAGAAAGATTAAGATCAAAAGTGTCCATTCATTTTCAGCGCCCAATTTGGAGATACCTAGGACCTGATTTTTCAGAGTACAGTAGAACCTCACAGTTACGGACACCTCAGGAATAGTGATTGTTCGTAACTCTGAACAAAACATTATGGTTGTTATTTCAACAGTTACAGCTGAACATTGACTTAATGCAGCTTTGAAACTTTACTGTGCAGAAGAAAAATGCTGCTTTCCCTTCATTTTATTAGTAGTTTACGTTTAACACAGTACTGTACTGTATTTGCTTCTTTTAGTTTTTTGATCTCTGCTGCTGCCTGATTGTATACTTCTGGTTCCAAATGAGGTGTGCATTTGACTGGTCTGTTCATAACTCTGGTGTTCGTAACTCTGAGGTTCTACTGTATCAGCATTCAATAATACTTTATATATTCAAGCACAGCTCCCACTAAGTTCAGTTGCAATGGGAGGGTTAGCACTTCGACAAATCAGATCCCAGGGTCTCAAGTTGGGCACCCAGAAAACAAGGAACACACAATAGTGATTGTGTCGGAAAAGTTTGGGTTAAGTGGCTTGCCCAGCATTACCCAGAACTATGGAAGAGGCAAGGACAGACTCCAGTTCACCAGAGTACAGTAGTATTCAGATACCTTAACAACAAGACCCTCCTTTCTATTCCTGAAATCTGCTGCCTTGCTCACTATAAACTTCTAACTTCTGCAACAAACAAGGGAGGGATCTCTAGACAACAGCCTCCTTTTCTACACAACCCTGATTCATTCCTAAAGCAGGTTTCAGAGTAACAGCCGTGTTAGTCTGTATTCGCAAAAAGAAAAGGAGTACTTGTGGCACCTTAGAGACTAACCAATTTATTTGAGCATGAGCTTTCGTGAGCTACAGCTCACTTCATCGGATGCATACCGTGGAAACTGCAGCAGACTTTATTTATACACACAGAATATGAAAAAATACCTCCTCCCACCCCACTGTCCTGCTGGTAATAGCTTATCTAAAGTGATCATCAGGTGGGCCATTTCCTGCACAAATCCAGGTTCTCTCACCCCCTCACCCCCCTCCCAAAAACCACACACACAAACTCACTATCCTGCTGGTAATAGCTCATCCAAAGTGACCATTCTCCCTACAATGTGCATAATTAAGGTGGGCCATTTCCAGCACAAATCCAGGTTCTCTCACATCCCCCCCACCCCCATACACACACAAACTCATAGCCCACCTGATGATCACTTTAGAATACCAGCAGGAGAGTGAGTTTGTGTGTGTATGGGGGTGGGGGGATGTGAGAAAACCTGGATTTGTGCTGGAAATGGCCCACCTTAATTATGCACATTGTAGGGAGAATGGTCACTTTGGATGAGCTATTACCAGCAGGATAGTGAGTTTGTGTGTGTGGTTTTTGGGAGGGGGGTGAGGGGGTGAGAGAACCTGGATTTGTGCAGGAAATGGCCCAACTTTATTATCATGCACATTGTGTAAAGAGTTGTCACTTTGGATGGGCTATCACCAGCAGGAGAGTGAATTTGTGTGGGGGGGTGGAGGGTGAGAAAACCTGGATTTGTGCTGGAAATGGCCCACCTGATGATCACTTTAGATAAGCTATTACCAGCAGGACAGTGGGGTGGGAGGAGGTATTTTTTCATATTCTGTGTGTATAAATAAAGTCTGCTGCAGTTTCCACGGTATGCATCCGATGAAGTGAGCTGTAGCTCACGAAAGCTCATGCTCAAATAAATTGGTTAGTCTCTAAGGTGCCACAAGTACTCCTTTTCTTTTTGCGAATACAGACTAACACGGCTGTTACTCTGAAACCTGCTTTAGGAATGGATCAGGGTTGTGTAGAAAAGGAGGCTGTTGTCTAGAGATCCCTCCCTTGTTTGTTGCAGAAGTTAGAAGTTTATAGTGAGCAAGGCAGCAGATTTCAGGAATAGAAAGGAGGGTCTTGTTGTTAAGGTATCTGAATACCGGGTTCCACTCCAGCAACAGCAGCAGCCTTGTTCTGTGTTTTCCAGATTTCCAGCTTTCGGTGAGTCCTGTTATCCATTTTGTTACCCCTTGCATTTTTCTGGTTTGGCTGATGTTCTCCCTTGCCCTCTTGTGTTTCTTTGGTCTGTTTGTCCTCACTCTTACATCCCTTTTTTGTTCCTGCTCTTTCCTTAAGCCCTTTCACTTGGGAAAACAAGCTCCCTGGTGAGTCCTGCCCCTTCCACTCCTCTTTTCAGCCTTGGCAGACCCTGGCTCGTGGAGCCCTCTTTAGGGGGAACAGGTTTCCTCCTGTTCCCTCCTCCCCCTCACTATTTATCATTATTTCCTTCCCACCCGTGTCTCCTGATTGTATCCCCCGGACCTTTCCTTTCCTGCTGCCACCTCTTTCCTCCCTTAATATTGTTTGTTTGATCCCCGCCTCCCCTTTCACTAAAGTGCAGCCAGGACAGGTGGACCCCTCATGACCTTCCCTTTTATTTTTTGTTAACTGTTTTTTCTCCTTTGGCTCTCCCCCCTATCACCACCCTCCCATTTTTTTCAGTCACCACCATGGCAGGTCCTCAATTCCCCAACAGCAAAGCTTCTCGCCCAGAGGCCTCAGTTAGTGGGAGGGGGGCCTAGGGAAGAAGAGAAGGGAGGAGGGGGTTCACAGGCCATTGTTATTGCCCCACCTCTGGGCATGGTGCTGTTGAGGAAAGTGTCATCTGTTACAAACATTCACATCAAGGGCAAGGGCTTCTTCTCTTCCTTTCAGAGCAAAGGCAATAGCCCTGTGAAGAAGGCAGCTGGGGGTATTTCTGTTTCTCCTTCCCCCACTAGGCCTTCAACCAGCATCGGGGGGAAAGAGGGGTACTCCTCAGGGCACACAGGAGTTTGCTGCAGCCATTGTGCCAACCCGCTCTGCTAATTCCATCCACAACTGCCAGGACCCTTTCCCTGGTCTCACTAAGAGGCACAGGGTTAGTTTTCAGAGGAACAGCCGTGTTAGTATGTATTCACAAAAAGAAAAGGAGTACTTGTGGCACCTTAGAGACTAACCAATTTATTTGAGCATGAGCTTTCGTGAGCTACAGCTGATGAAGTGAGCTGTAGCTCACGAAAGCTCATGCTCAAATAAATTGGTTAGTCTCTAAGGTGCCACAAGTACTCCTTTTCTTTTTACAGGGTTAGTTGTTTCCTTGAGGATGTCTTGCCCTATGTGGGCATTTATCTGCAGAAGCTGGCAGGGGTGGCTGGAGCCTCTGCCATTGTGGTGACTCCAAAACATATGGCCAAGGTGGTTTTCTTCCTTGTCACAAAGGCCTTTGTGCAGGAGACGGTCAAGCGGGGGGATTTCAGTGGCTGTCATTTTTGTTCCCCTTGAGTCACTGGAGGGCCTGGGATTAGGGTGGTGCTTACATCTATGCTGCCCTTTCTCCCCAAGGTGCCCTCTTGCCCACCCCAACCCTCGGGAGATAATCTCCCCCACAGTGCTCTTTCCTAAGGGTGTAAGGACCTGCACCTGCACCTGATGCAATGTTTATGTCGCCAGGTTAACATCCAGGTGGCAGAGGACAAACATTGTGCAGAGGGGTCCTTTGAGGTCCCATTTCAGGGGACCCTATTGTAACGATGCTGGTTCTGGTGGGACCCAACTGAGAGTGCCAATTCAGGACAAATTGCTTAAAGCAGGGCAGTTACAGCCCAAGGCTGGGGTTTCTATGCACACCAAGGCAAACCAAACCAGCCAGACAGGGAGGACTTTGGTTTTACCCCACTGGCTAACCACAAGTCACACAAGCAATTCCCTTAGACACTCCAGTTTCCCAATATCACCACCAGTGCCACTTGTTATGGGGACAAATGGTTATGAAAACCCATACCCCACTAAAAGGAAAACGGTTCTCTCGATCCCAAAGGACCAAGCCCCAGACCCCGGTCAATATACAAATCAGATCTTACCCACAAATCACGCTGTTGCCAATCCTTTAGAATCTAAAATCTAAAGGTTTATTCATAAAAGGAAAAAGATATAGATGAGAGCAAGAATTGGTTAAATGGAATCAATTACATACAGTAATGGCAAAATTCTTGGTTCAGGCTTGTAGCAGTGATGGAATAAACTGCAAGTTTAAATCAAGTCTCTGAAGTACATCCACAGCTGGGATGGGTCTTTCAGTCCTTGGTTCAAAGCTTCAGTGTAGCAAAGTCCCTCCAGAGATAAGAAGCAGGACTGAAGACAAGATGGAGGAGCTGCAGCAGCTTTTATATTCTTTTGCCATGTGGTCTCTGCTTTCTTTGTTCCAAAAACAATCTGTCCATCACATGTCATGGAACAACCTCAGAGTTCTGTCCGTAGGCATGTCCCTGCATGCCTTGCTGAGTCACAAGGCATATCTGCCTTCTCTCAGTGGGTCAACTGTATAGCTGATGATCCTTAATGGGCCATCAAGCAGGCTAGGCAGAGCTGACACCAACTCGTCTGGGGTATCACCTAGAAGCATAGCATAAGTTTGAACTACAGACAGTATAGAGCCAATACTTATATCTTTAAATACAAAAATGATACATGCAAACAGATAGCATAATCATAACTAGCCAACCTTAACCTTGTCTTAGACACCCTTTATACAAGATTTGTTGCCACTACAGGACCTTGGTTGCAACAATGTTCTATACGGTCCCAGTTCAAGTCAATAATGTCACACCTCTACAGGGTCCCTGACTCATCAGGAGAGACAAGGTGTTTCCTGTGCCAGGATCTGGTGCATATACATGAAGACAACCTATGGGCCAGCCTAAGAAGACACCAGACCCACCTGAGTCACAGAAGGGCACTGATAGAGTACCTGTAATACAATCTCTGGGGCAACCCCTCCCCTGCGTACTCCCTCTGAACCCGAAGGGGTGTTAAGGGTGGCCACTCCATTGCAACCAGCCAACCAGTTGAACCTCATTCACCACCAGCTTGTGGGATCCTTGGAAGTGGAGGTGGTGGTGGCAGGTCAGGGAAAGCGACCTCTAGTGGGGGAAACATAGTACCAAGGTGCTGCTGTTGGCCCCTGCTTTACAGCCCTTGCCAGTGGATTCCATCTCACCCACTGACCTCAGTAGCACTGCTTAGGAGACAGTCTGAGGGGGCAGAGGCAGACTGGGATACAGCTGCTTCCCTTAGGTCTGGAGACCTCCTCTTTACCACCTTTAGGGAGGGGGCCCGGGCTGCTGTTGAAACTGTGCTGCTTTTACTGCCCCACAGGAAAGTTCAGCAGGTGGAGCCAGCTGAGGAGGTCGGATGTTATTGTTGTGTCTCATCTCCCCTAAACCAAGAAGCCTGAGATGGAGAAGGCTACTGGTGGGGTCCCCATGTCCTTTGATTCTGTCCTGGCAGTTGGTGCCAAGGTTTAGATTTTTTCATTGGCTACCAGTGGAGGGGACTGAGTGGGGGCCTTCCAGACAGTTTGCAAGGGTGCAGGGTGGAAATCAGGATCCCAGGTCTGACACCAGCTAATGCAGGTGGGGACAACCATCTCCCTGTAGGCACCAGTCTGGGCACAGATGTTAGTTTGGTGGCCCTTCTGCTCCATTCTCCTTCTGCCCTTTACTCTGTCCCTGCATTGGAAGTGCCCTTTGACCCTGGTCCCAGCTCAGTATGTGATGGTGCTGGCTTTTTTGCCCATTCTGGCAGTGGTCGAGGATGGCATCGACTAACCAGGCCTTTTCATGTGTCCTCCACTAAGGGGAAGCAGTTTGGCACCCAGTCTGTTCAAGACCTAGGGCTTGCCAGGAGGATTGCTAATGCTGGGTTGGTGGTCACTGGGCCTGTTGAGGTAGTGCTGGCCCCCAGTATTGAGCCCCTTGGACTCAGTGGTGGGGTGGGGGGCCCATTAGTGCTGGTGAGCTTGCCACAATGGTGTTGCCTCCCAAGAGAGGTTTTCTCTGGAAGGCTGGAACCCTCTCATTTCTCCTCTCCTGGGGAAATCCCCCCATTGTCATCTGGGGTGAACCCCAGGAGGCGGTATTTGTGGTGCCTGCTCTTCCCCTTTCTTTTGGGGCTGCTGTACTCCCTCCAACTGTGTCAAGGAATATGGTGGACCATGCATTTTGGGAGATGTTGTGCTAGGCCTCCCTGTTGATGTGGGGTAATGGGGAGAGATGGAAGGAAGTTGTCCCTCTCTGGAAGTCAGAGTGAGGATGATGCTGGGTGTCTGACTGAGGATGACAGACTCAACAGAGCCCATGGACTCCCTATGGACTGGTTCACATATTCAACTCCTTTGGGAGACATATCATAGGTCCCACTTCTTTTATTCCTAGAGAAGAGAAGCAGTGCTAAAAAACACATCACTTGTCTCCCGGAAGAGAGGAGCACCCCTCTCTCATGGATTCAGAGCAGATGCAAGAAAGGGAAATGGCTTTCTACACTGATCTTTTCTCTCCAGCATCGATGCTGATGCCTGTGAGGGCCTGTGGGATGAACTCCCAAGTCAGTGTTGGTGAGCAGGACTGGCCGGAGTTTCCTTTCACTCTGACTGAGTTCTCAGAAGCCTTCCAACAAATCTCCAGGCATCAACAGGCCAACAATGGAATTCTACAACGTATTCTAGGCCAAATGCCTGAGGAGCGGGGTACTCTGCCTTACCAGGCAAGTGGGCTACGCTCATCCTTCTGCGAGGATGGGGTACCTCTGCAACCCACTATTGGCGCCCAATATCACTACTCAGCATGGACTATAAGGTTGTAGCAAAAGCCATCTCACAGTGACTGTATTTTATGCTGGCGGACTTGATGCATCCAAAACAGACCTACACTGTCACAGGCTGAACGATCTTTAATAATATGTATCTGGTCTGGGACTTCCTCCATCCAACATATAGAAATGATATATATGTCTCTCACCTTCTTGTCCCTCAGCCAGGAAAAGGCATTTGACAGGGTGGATCTTGGGTATCTTATTGGAACCTTGCAGGCATTTGGCTTCATTTCCCATTTCAGAGGCTGTATGCCTTTGCAGCGTGTATGGTCAAGCTCAACTGGGCCTTGACCAAATCTGTCATCTTTGGCTGGGGAGAACATCAGGGCTGCCTTCTGTCTGGCCAGTTGAATGCCACTGTCACTGAGCTCTTCCTTTATCTTTTACACAGGTGACTGATGGAATAGGTGCTCAACGACCCAGCCTTACTGGTAGTCCTGTCAGTGCATTCTAATAACGTGCTTCTCATGGCCCAGAACCCAGAGGACCTGGTGCAGGTGGAGAACTACTTGGCAGTCTCCTCTGCCCAGCTCAACTAGGTCAAAAGTGCTGACCTGATGGTCAGGGATGGGAGACAGGTGAACTCCCTCCCATTTGCACTTTGCATTATCCAAAAGGGAGCATGTCCACTGCTCTATCTGAGCATCTA
Organism: Caretta caretta; assembly: GCF_965140235.1. Taxonomy (NCBI): domain Eukaryota; kingdom Metazoa; phylum Chordata; order Testudines; family Cheloniidae; genus Caretta; species Caretta caretta. Next base: position 98,065,495 of record NC_134206.1, on the reverse strand, counting down.
CCTCTCTACCATCAAGCCCTTCCTGCTGGAAAACTGATCAAATTGAAGGCCAAGAAATTGACTTGATGTGGGTATGAGTGGGGCTTCTCTGGTGAGTTTCCTTTTGGGGGAGGACACTGGTTTATAGATTGCTTGTCCTGTTCGTGCTTTGGCTCAGTTTTGACCCTGAGCCCAGCCAGCTCCAGGTACTCTGGTCAACCTCCAGAAAGCCCTGGAATTCTTTTGGCCAGGGAAGGTCTCTGCATGTGTCCTGAGCCTCTCTCTAGAAGAGTGGGGACAGGTCCTGGTATGTATTTGCAGCCAGGTCCATGTATTCCAACTTCAGGCTCTGCAGAGGCTCCTTTATATTGCGTGTGGCCTGGCAAGGAGACAGTTGGAGTATGCCTTCTTCCACTGCCTCAAAGGGCTCAGATATGACTGGCAGTTCCTATCTGCATCTGAGAGGTCTCCTTTGAGATTCCTTGCCACCTAAAAGTCAAAAACCTCCAGAGGACTAGCCTGTACTCCATCTTGTTTTCAGAACCTCACCTGGATATATGTTGGTCTCCCCTTCACAGAGCTGTGAGCTTCTTCACAGCCAGGTGTGTGGCTGACATACCTTACAGAATCCCAACACTTGGTCCTTTTGTGATGAGAGTGAGACCCTGGCACCTTTGAACCTGCAGTACACCAGGTTGCAGCTCCTTTTCTACCTCCTCTAGAACCTCTTGTTGAAGTTCTGGCTTCACTTTTCCCTGCATCTTTTTATTTATCCACAACCTATTCATGGCCCCACAAAATCTTACAACCTCTTTGTTAGCTTCCTCCTAGCCCTGGCCAAGAAGGCCATCTATCAAAGGGAAGTTTGGACGGAAGGATTTTTTGTCCCTTACCATGAGGCCTATTTCTGATCACTAATTTGTTCAGGTTTCCGAGCAGAGTTTCTCTAGGTGGCATCCACTCTGGCCTCTTTCAAGGAGCAATGGGCACTGCCCAGGGTTCTCAGCTCAGTGTCTCCCTTTGGAAGCCTGACTTTGAACCACACTCCCTTCCTGTTTTTTCATTTATACCTCCCCACTCCCGATTCAGTTGATCCCTCTGATTTTTTTAAAAAATTTATTGGCCCTTCCCCTCTGAAGAGTTCGGTTGGATAGACAGATCCCTTTCAGGATCTGTCTAGAACACAGGGATCAAACAGCCATGTGCACTGAATGAGAAAGGAATCTGTGGGAGAGCAGTAGGGGAATTATTATGGGATAATGTAATCAGAGACTCACATAATTAGGCTTGGAATGGTTACATTTTTATTGGTAAATGTTGATAAACCTTGATTTCACTATACATATACAGACCAACAAAAATATTTCCACTGATAATAGAAATTTACTGATAGATAAAGAAATAAATACTGCTTAAGAAAATATTTGAGTTTGAGTTAAGGATATTTACCCTATTTTGCTATGTGATGTTGACAATTTGTGTTTCAACAGTTAAAACTTTAATTTCTTGAATCTCAACATTAGTCAATTATTATATGACCCTCAATTGTTTGACCCCACCCTGGTAATTTCCCACAACTGAGAACATATAAATTGATAAAAACCTAAAAAAAAAGCTCAAAATACACATTAATATTATCCATCAAAATTATAAGAAAACCTATAGGGATGCTAAATTTTTCAGCCTAGGTTATGACAGCCTATTCATGTATTAATTTCGTCCTTCAGTTTCATAATGTAATTCTGATGGAGATTTCATTTCATTTTTATAACTATGCTTGAGTTTATTATGCTTTATTATATATAAAATATATACACGAACACTAAGATCATCATAATGATCAACTTCTCATATTTTCTTTAGAAGTTACTTTTTTGAACAATAAAAGAGAAAGCCTTTCTGTATGCACGTCAACCTGCATCTCCCGAGCGAGGAAAAAGCCATATGCTTCTTCACTAAAACAAATATATTTCAGTATCAACTGTGGCAATAGTGGTGTAACTACACAATCCTGTTTCATGCACGATTATCTTTTAGAAGGCCAGTTAATAAAGATAAAGTTTAGTCTTCAACAAAATAATTATGATATACATAGGAGTATTATGTATTATGCATAAATTTGCATTTTCCCAAAATAGGCTGAATAAAGCAATCAGCACAAAAGTCCTGAAGGTAAATAGTTACAAAAAGTTGACAATTTAAATCTAACTACCAACTCACTCGACACATCTGATGGTATTTTAAATGTAAGTGTGAGAACAGCTAGATGAAATATTCACAGAACTGATTTTCACTTTAAGTGGATGCTTCCTTGCCCACCAATAATAAAAAGGTAAACCACTTTTAAACGTTTTGTCTGGCTTACATTGTCAGATACATCTGTTGAAAGTTTTGATTTGTTAGCACACTGTAGTACCATAAAACAGAAGAGGAAAAAGTACACTACAGCATTTCTTATTATAAGCTTAATTTCACTCTTTATTCAGTGGACTTGAGAAACTTATCTCCATACTATTTCAAATAGTGAACATGTATGAACAACTGCAATGTTCTGCCTGAAGAAGACTTTTGCACTTGTGAACTTGTACGCACACTCACTCAGGATACCAGATTTTTTGCTCACAGGCAGATTTAAGCTGCATGATTAGATATCTTAAGTACACATACTTTTTTTTAAATGGTGAATACTCAAGATTTCTTAGGGAAATCTTTCCTAGCACCTGGCCATTGTGCATGTCATAAATATAAAGGGAAGGGTAAACCCCTTTAAAATCCCTCCTGGCCAGAGGAAAAATCCTCTCACCTGTAAAGGGTTAAGAAGCTAAAGGTAACCTCGCTGGCACCTGACCAAAATGACCAATAAGGAGACAAGATACTTTCAAAAGCTGGGAGGAGGGAGAGAAACAAAGGGTCTGTGTCTGTCTGTATGCTGCTTTTGCTGGGGATAGACCTGGAATGGAGTCTTAGAACTTTAGTAAGTAACCTAGCTAGGTATGTGTTAGATTATGATTTCTTTAAATGGCTGAGAAAAGAACTGTGCTGAATAGAATCACTATTCCTGTCTGTGTGTCTTTTTTGTAACTTAAGGTTTTGCCTAGAGGGATTCTCTATGTTTTGAATCTAATTACCCTGTAAGTTATCTACCATCCTGATTACCCTGTAAGTTATCTACCATCCTGATTTTACAGAGGGGATTTCTTTACTTCTATTAAAAGTCTTCTTGTAAGAAAACTGAATGCTTTTTCATTGTTCTCAGATCCAAGGGTTTGGGTCTGTGGTCACCTATGCAAATTGGTGAGGATTTTTACCAAACCTTTCCCACGAAGTGGGATGCAAGGGTTGGGAGGATTTTGGGGGGAAAGACGTGTCCAAACTAGGTTTCCCAGTAAACCCAGTTAGAGTTTAGTGGTGGCAGTGGAGATCCAGGGACAAAGGATAAAATTAATTTGTACCTTGGGGAAGTTTTAACCTAAGCTGATGAAAGTAAGCTTAGGAGGTTTTCATGCAGGTCCCAACATCTGTACCCTAGAGTTCAGAGTGGGGGAGGAACTTTGACAGTGCAACTTTACCAATTAACATTAAAAAGAAACACTGCATTTATTACTACTCTCACTTGAACTAAAGGATCTTCAAAAGCCATGCCATTGTGAATTACACAGTCTGGGTTCTTACTTTACTATGGCTGAAGTTAAGATGCAATAAATCTTGGATTTTAATCTTGATGCCATGAAATATTAATTGAGTATATGGTGTGTAGAATGAGAGGTAGTCCTCTGAAAGACAGGAAAGTTGAACTCTAAATGGCTCTTGTTCATTGATCCTCCCTTTGCATCCAGCTCTGACCCATGGCTCCAACTAGCTGTTAGCATGTGGAGCTGTCAGATCCCAGGACACCGCTTTGGCTGGCAGGCTAAACCAGGCAGATGACAGCCATGATGAGAAATGTCTACGCGCAGCATACTAAATTTGCTTGGTTAACCAGGCAGAGGAGACCTCTTAGTCTAAAGTCTGGAAAGGCACTACAATCATGAACTGTGGAAAACATACGGCTTGACAAGGTACAAGATGTCAATGACCATCCACTACAGCTGATGAAGTTCCCAGTCATTTCAATCTTTCATCCCACTGGTCTTCAACTTCAGCCGCTGAGAGTGAGCGTGTCCCCATGCAATGATATTCTCACATAAACCTCACACACAGGCGTTCACGCATCATTAAGAAAGTCCTGCAGCAATGGGTGAGTGGTGACGTGACGCGTAGATGAACAATGGGAGTCAGTCACAAACCTGCATGAAGGCAACCTAGGATTCGGGTCACTCAGCTTGTGGGGGGGAGGGATAGCTAAGTGGTTTGAGCACTGGCCTGCTAAACCCAGGGTTGTGAGTTCAATCCTTGAGGGGCCATTTAGGGATCTGGGGCAAAAATTGGGGATTGGTCCTGCTTTGAGCAGGGGGTTGGACTAGATGACCTCCTGAGGTCCCTTCCAACCCTGATATTCTATGATTCTATGAAGTCTTGAGCAGCAAGAATGTTTAGCAACACTCCAGGTGGCTGAGCTGCCCTTTTTCAGGATAGTACTTCTCAACCTAGAAAGGGAAAAGGAGCTAAAAACAATGCCTGCCCAACTTTAATCTGGCCAGTTCACCATAAATGATGGATCATTCACACAACAGTCATTTTATAGAAAAAAAAGATCTCACTGTGGCAACTGGAACACACAGGACCTAATGGACAGAGAACACATCAAGCATCTGAGAGGATTAATTTCAAGGGAACTTAAAAGATACAGCATCAACACAGCAACCCTCAGCAAAACCAGACTTCCAAACGAAGGCTCCATAGGTGGCAGCTACACCTTCTTTTAGAAATGGAAACCAGCAGAAGACAGAATTTATAGCATCAATCTTGACATGAAAAACAGCCCCTAAAATACTGAAAGGCTTATCATCATCATATTGGAAATTCATGCTTTCCGATTCTTATCAGGGCTTATGCTCCAACCATGAACAATACAGAATTTTTTTTTAAAAAAGAGTTCTATTCTGATTTGGATGACAATCAAATCAATACCTAATGAAAACAAATTCATACTCCTGGGAGACATTAATTCCAGAGTTAGAGGAGACAGTGAGGTCTGGAGAGGTGTAACAACAATGGAGTCAGAAAAAAAATGAAATAAAATGGTCTCCCCGCAACTCAGCAAGTCTGCTGAGCATGAGTTCGTTATTACCAATACAATGTTCATGCAAGATGAAAAATATAAAATGTTGTGGATGCATCTGAGAATAAGCCACAGGCACCTAATTTACTATGTCATCATACAGCAAAGACATCAGGGACATCAAGCTCACCAGAGCAACATGAGGAGCAAACTGTTCAACTGACAAGATGATCAGAGCCATTTTCAATCTACACACTGCAGCCCCTCAATGAAATAATGCAGAATGGATTAAACAAAAACCAACAGCAAAATTAAGATATAGAATCATAGAAATGTAGGCTTGGAAGGGACCCCCAAGAGCTCATCTAGTCCATCACCCTTCACTGAGGCAGGACCAAGTATAGAAACAGACTCCATAGGACTGGAAGGGACAATAAAAACAATCCAGTCCAGTCCCTTGCACTCATGGCAGGACTAAGTATTATCTAGACCATCCCTGACAGGTGTTTGTCTAACCTGTTCTTAAAAATCTCCAATTATGGAGATTCTGCAACCTCCCTCAGCAATTTATCCTAATAGGATCACTTAGCCACCCTAACAGGATCACTGTGAGTAGGCAGTGTCAAGGAGTGGATATCACAGGGGAACAGTTCAAAGGAACTTTAGCTCCACTAAAGAATTCAGATGGATTTTACCTTAATCAGAGCTGCTTCTCTTGACCTTGAAAGATGGGTGTAGCACCTCACTGACCTACTTAAGTATCCCTCTACGGTCAACCCACAAGTGCTAGAAGAACTAACTCAGCACCTAATATATGAAGATACCGCCCAGTTGATTTCCACTGAGTATGTGCAAAAAACCTACCAAACAAATGAAATCAGGCAAATCACCAGGCAAAGACAGCATAGCAGCTGAACTCTTTAAACCTGCAGGCCCCCCAAAATGTCAACTATTTCTACAAAATTAAGGTTATCTGGGAAACTAAGAAAATCTCAGGATTTCAAAGATACAATCATAATTCCACTATACAAAAATAAAAGACCACAACTCTGATGGTGGCAACTACCAGAGAACTTCCAGGTTATCGTAGGTGGTAAAATCCTTGCTCATATTTTGCTCTATCAGCTTATTGAAACAGTATCAGAGAAGCTTCTAAACAGAGATTCAGAGTGGATTTAGACTAACTCTGAGCACCACAAGCACAATTATTGATGCAAGACAGATTCAGGAAAAAGCCACTGAACAAAACATGGATCCATATGCTGTCTTCATTGATATAAAAAATATTAGACACTGAGCAGAAATGGCCTCTGGAAAATTATAGAAAAAATTTGCCTGCCCCACCACATTTGTTAACATCATACATCAATTCCACAAAAGACATGACTGGTCAAGTACTCTCCAACAGTGGCCTCTCTAGAGACCCCTTACATCTAATGAGGTAAAACAAGGGTGCATGCTAGTTCTCTTTGGTTTCTTTGGAGCCATTCCAAATTACACAACTGGCAAACTTCAAAAGGGCATCTACCCAAGGTAAAAAACAGAAGGAAAACTCTTCAGTCTCTGAAGGCTTACTGCAAAGACCGAAGGCCCTGAGAAACTCACATGTGAAGCCTTTTCTGAGGATGACAATTGTGCTCTACTCAGTCAAAATCACAGCGACTACAGCTTATCCTTGACAACTAAACAGTTTGGGCTCACCATCAGCCTGGAAAAAATTGAAGTCCTCTTCTGATCAACCACTATCACTGAGCCAAACACCACTATAAATGGTAGAAAATTAAGAATGTCAATTACTTTGCATGCCTTGGCATTATCATCTCAAGAGATGGTTTCCAAGATCAAGGAATGACAAAATAGAATACAAAAAGGCAAGTCAGACTTTCAGAAGGTTTTGCCATAGAATATTCAACCAGCATACCATCAGACTATCAATAAAATGGATGATACACAATGCAGCTGTAATAGCCTCACCTTTATATGGGGGCCAAAGATCGTCTAATGGGTTCCACCAATGCCCCAGTACAGTTTGGGAACCTCATGTGTTGAAAATCACCAATCTCCTGACCATTACCCAGCTTCATGACCGGGTTAGACAGCACCTTATCAATGGCAGGAGAATGGCCCCAAAGGTTTGATTTCCCCACATCAAAGTGGTTTGCTATACACCAGTAACATTCTGGGGTGGACAGCTTCCAGATGGCAATGGCAACCCATTTCTCCACAGGTTTGGAGCAACGCATGTTGGTACACTGTTGCTGAAGCTCTGGAGTCAGTTCAGCACAGATCTCAAAGAAAGGTAGCCCTCCACATCCTGAAGTTGTCTTGCCACTTCTGGACATGCCAGGTTTGCAGAACAATCCTCTTCCACAAATTCATGCTGATTTCCTGGTTCCAGAAATAGCGCTGAATGCTGTGTAGGTGAGCCAGGAACCAGGCCTCTTGTTCCAACAGCTCAGCATCCTCCTGTTCTTCCACCTCATCACCCTGCCACCATTGCAGAGTATCCTCCTGCTGTTGCTGTAGAATATTCTCCTGCTCCAGCACCATCTGGTGGCATGATGGGAAAAGTCCAAGGCAGAATTCATCCAGCTCAGTGCTGCAACACAGCCTAAGCAGGACATGCTTATTTGCACTTGTCACCAAAATGACACAGAGCATGACTGAGTCCATGCTAGCCAACAGCCATTTGAAAATGGCATGAGAAAGAATATGGGATGGAGACAGCTGAAACGTGGGATTGTTTTAAAAAAATTGAACCCATCTAGCCTGCCACAATTTACAGCAAAAACAATCTCAGGATGCAACCAGCTCAGCCGCGCAGCAAAGAACCAGCAGATACCTCCAGAGAATGCTATGTTCTCAGTTTCCAGCAAACTGCCATCACATATTCACATGATATGAAATGAAAACGGAGCAGGTGTTCCATGTGAATGCTATTGGTGTGACTAGTGTACTGTGAGTTATCTGATGCACACCAAAACGCTCTGAATTGAATCCCCCAAGTAGACATACCTTAGCTTTGAAACTGGACATCAGGTTGTACTACATATGAAATTGTTCAATATTCTGCTTTTTGTAATCTCTAAAAATTGGAAAAAAATCAAACCACTAAAAATTATTTCAGCTTTGTCACTTCCCTGTTCGTGGGTATTTTGTGTGTACATTATAGAATAGCCCAGGAAAGAGAAGAATGCAAGACTTAATTCTTCGGGCTTTACAAAATAAATCTAAAAGCCAAGGGGAGGAAATTATGGATGTTGGAACTCAACTAGAACTTTAATTTTTAGAGAAGGTTTTGTAGATTCAGAAACTCTTATAATTCAATGTAGCTCACATATAAAAACATGTTTTCTATAGGAGAAATTGATCTCATGTCTGTGTGTGTGACAACGGATAAAATTGGGCCATATTTATCACTGTCAAACAAAATCAGCTTTAACATTGTCAGTGTGTTACAATAAATAGTGATACAAACTGAATGAAATCATGCAAAGAGCTCTGTAAGCTTGTCTTACTCACCAACAGAAGTTGGTCCAGTAAAAGGAACTATATCACCCAACTTGTCTTTCTAATGTCATGGGACCAATATGGCTACAACAACACTGCATGCATCAAATGATTCCTAACATTCCTGAACTGAATTATCATTAAGATCACTATTACTACCTGTGACAAAAATCAGGACAAAACCTGATTTTGTTTTCTCTGTATTGCCACTCAGTGAAACTGTTATTCCAAAAAAAAAAAAAAAAGCCCATTGACATTAGTTGTCCATTGAAGAGGAAAACAGTCTCTAAATATTTGCAAAGGAAGTGAATCATAGGAGACACTGAAAAGAAGCCAATAATTTTGATTTGACTGCTTCAATATGAGATTTATTCTCTTTTATTTAATCCCCAATTCCACGGTGATGTTTGACTCTGAAATAGCATCTAGGGGTAAGAAATTTTCCAGCAGAAAGGAAATTAGTCTCCCACGGTTCTGTGACAACTGGGAAATAGCAAACAGTGAATAGACCATGATAGACTATGTTGCTGCCCTGAATATTTTCTCAGTTGAGTTCAGTTTCTTTCTGCCAATGAAATGCTGCAGATCTCAGAGTGCGCTGTGATTCCTTCAGGAAAAGTTTTGCCTGATGCCTTGGATGCTTCCAAAACATACAGCTTATTCATCTGGCCAGGAAAGTTTGCATACCTGGAGGCCTTAGCATTTCAAGTGAAAACACAAATAAGAAGCCTGATCTTCTCATTGATTCAGTGTGCTCAAGATAGATCTTTAGTGCTTTATGTATCTATACATATCCACACGGTCACACAGCTTTTATGTAGGATGTGAGTTTCAGACACAATAATGGAAGAAATACTTCTTGTGAGGTATGGAAAGAGGAATTCATCTTTGGTAAGAAATATTCTGGAGTCTCTGTCATCACTGAACACACACTGTGGTTCTTGCACGGATAGAGCTGCTAACTCCAATACTCATCTAGCAAATGTAAGAGAGACCAAAAAGCAGGTTTTGAATGATAAGTTTAGTTTTCCATTTGTTAACTGTTCAAAGAGATGGGTAGTAGGACTTTTAGCACCAGTGGTAAATCCCACTTAGGAAAGACAGGCCTGACCACAGGGTTAGCTGGTTTGACTGCTCTGAGAAATCATGAGAATTGAGATTTTTCAGTTAAAGAGACTGAGGATGTAGACACTGTGTATGGTTAACACCTTTACACACTATTATGCTGGGCTGCAGTCTTTTGTTCATACTGTCCTTAAGGAAGTCCAAAATAGTTGGAATCTGAGCACTGCTGGGATTTCTGTCTGCTTGACACTAGGAGCTATACCATACCCAGATGCAGGAGTAGGTCTTTAGTATTTAAGCCCATCTAGAGGTCAGTAGAGTCCTAATCACCCTGAAGTATAAACCCAATGCACTTTATGCTTCCCTCAGTAGCTGTGCTGTCAGTTGTAGGTGTCTGGATCTGGATGGAAATGGAACCCTGATAAAGGATGTTGAGTCTCAATGGTAGATGCATTAGGGATTCCATTACCAATCTACTGTAAACTTTGGTTTTCTGAGCTAGTATGGAGCTAGAATCATCACCCTTACTTCCTCTTGCCTCATCTTCTGAATCACCTTCCCCACAGGCTGAAGTAGTGCGACTGTGTAAAGCTATCCTTCAGCCACCTGCATGCACATGCATCCTTTCCTAGTGACCTGAAATCTAATTCCCTGGTGAAGTATTGTGCCAACTTTCTGTTCTTGTGACTGGTGAACAGATTGACAAGTGACCAAACGTCTGCGAGATCAGGTGAAAGACTTCTTGATCCAAACACCATTCTGAGTTGTTCATTGAGCAACTGCTGAGCAGTCTTGCTTTCTGCTTTAGCGTTGCCTTTATATGTATTGCTCTTATGGATGCCAAGTTCTCCTCTGCTTGTACTATTATTTTCATTGCTTTGGAGTGTAGGATCAAGCTTTCTGTTCCCCCTTGGTTGTGGATGTATGAAACCATGGTAGTGTTGTACAACTGGACCAGGATATGTCAACACCCAAGTTCGCTCAGGCATTTTCAGAGTGCCAGGTTCAACAGGTCTTCTAAGCAATTGATGCTCTCATTCCGCTCCATGTGCTCAACTCTGTGTCTAAGATATGCTCCCCATCCGAGTAGGCTGGCTTCCATTGTGAATACTGAGGGTCTGGATAGGAGCTAGGAAGACCCATGAGGATTTTCCCTGGTGTTGCCCATCGGAGGGATTCCAATACCTGGTTTGGAACCAACACCTGATCTTGCATCTTCCAGTAAGCAGTACCACGCCTTCAGCAGCAAACTTCTAGAGATACCTGATGTAGAATTTAATGCATGCTGCAGTTCCTATTCTTGAGATAAGAAGGCCTAGAAGCTAGACACACTAGGTTAATGGACTGTTTTCAATTCCTTGGGACCATGGATCTTTGGTTCGAGATTTTCTCACACTTGTCCATGTGTGTCTATCCACTACCAGGTAAGCTCTCTTTGCGGAAAGGGCCATAGGGCTTTTCCTGCTGTTTGTCACAAAAACATATGTGTGAAGCAACTCCATTGTTCAAGCTGTAGCATTATGAACTGCTTCTTTGGTTGGGGCGCTGACCAAAATGTCATCCAGGAACATATAAAGGTGAGTGCTATGGACCTCAGTCTGGCTCTGAGGACCAGATGCATCTTGGTAAAGACTCTGGGGGCTGACAAAAGGTCAAATGGCAGTGTTTTGTACTGTTAGTGGCTATGCTGTATATAAATCTTAGATTTTTTTTCCACGAATCATACATTCCAAGACAGTCCCTTTTGTGATTATTGTGATTACCTGTCCTCCTGCATAACATAAGCCACAGGACTTCCCTGGACTAATTCCAATTTGAACTTGAATATATATCTTTTTGAAAAACATCCAATCTTGATTTTAAATTTTCCGGCAACGGAAAATTCCCCACAACATTTGGTAAGTTGTTCCAATGGCTAATTATCCTCACTGTTAAAAAGGTGTACCTTATTTTCAGACTGAAGTTGTCTGGCTTTAGCTTCCAGCCATTTTGGATCTTGTTACACCTTTGTCTAACAGATTGAAGAGCTCTCTATTATCCAATTTCTGGTTCCCACTTAGGTACTTATATAGCCTGATCAAGTTACCCCTTAACCTTCTTTTTGGTGATCTAAATAGATCAACTCAAAGAGCTCAATCATTCTAAGGCATGTTTTCCAATCCATATCTTCATTTCTGTTCTCTAAACCCTCAGCAATTTATCAGCTTCCTTCTTCAACTATAGACACCAGAACCAGATACAGTATTCTCGTAGCAGTCACTCCAGTGACAAATATATGAGGTAATATAACCTCCCTATTCCTAACTCCTCACTGATGCATTCAAGGACCACGTTAGTGCTTTCAGCCACAGCATCCCACTGGGAGCTCCCGAGCTGTACCTTTTAGATCTGAACATGATCCTGCCACTCATCTTCCAAGCAACACAATTTCCCTATTCACATTTAGGTTTATAGCAATGATCAGAACTAAAATAATCTTGTGCAAGACTTATCTATAATATTTTCTTTGTTCTCATATTAAGTTTTAGTGAAGTATTCTAACACACAATGAAACCATGCCCACTAGTTTCTTAAACCAAGCACGTGAGCAGTTAATGAGCACTTCACATGAGGTCAGAGTAAATGCTACAAGATTGTACACTGTTGAATATAAAAGCAAAATCAATTAAGCAATTCCCTGAAAATACCTCTCCATTTAATTAGTGCATAAAGAGACTAGGAAATGAAAAAGCCTTAAGCACATTAGGCTTCCCAACCAATAATTTAGTTGTGGCTTTAGCCAATTCTCCAAACATGCAAAAATCAAGTACTGTAAGTAGAAATACATTTCATCCCAGACACACAGAGAGCAGTATCACTGATTTTTGGTAAAGAGTCTGCTTGCCTTATCCCATGAGGAAAAACCCACAGGAGAAGGAAAATTCCATTATGTCCACCCCTAACCCTCTTATGGAGATTTCACCAAAACCATTCCATTGGAGTGGAGAGGGACTTTCCCCACAGACTACTGAGGGGGAAAAGGAGATTCCCCCCCCAAACTATCTCCAGAGATCCCTGACCATCCTCTGCTCTTAGGGGTCTGATTCCATTGGAGCCACGTTACCAACAAGATATCTGTTAGCAGATGCCTCTGGAAATCCACATGAAGGAGGTTTCATATCCAAGAAATTTCAGTTGGCCCCTTTAGAGGTTGGCAATGCCTAAGCACCCCCTCTCTCTACCCCATCACACATCTGTGCAGAACCAGCCACATCTGGCCTAACATTAACAACCCGTATTTAGAACAAAGCATCTTCTGATTTATCTTTTCTATCTAGGTATATATAACATTTCCATAACCACAGAATCTGATCTACTTATCAACAACAAAACCATAGCCAAACCGAACCTTTGACTTAGTTTTCCTTCCTAGATTCCACAACAATTAGGGCTGTTTTTCACCCCCTCACCACTTCTCTTCCAAATGGGTTGTTGGGTTTTTGTAGTTTTAAATGCCATTTGTACTACAAGTAAATAGGAAACAGAGCCAAGGTATCATCATGATGTCTCAGTATTTCTCTCAATGGTTTTGTGTTTTTATACATAATTGGCCTAGTTTTCCTTCTTGTATATTGCCTGCCTGCCCCAAGCAGCTAAACACTTTGGAGGGAAGGGGGGAAAGGGGGAGTGACAGGAAGAGAGAAAGGAATGTACCTGTGTTGCAAGTAAAGAGCATGTAGAGCTGGATATTATATTTATTAAAACATATCCCCTTTATTTGCAATGAAAACATTTAAAAGTCACAATAAAAGCGGTAACATACAAGGTCTGGTGGCACCTTAAAGACTACCAGATTTATTTGGACATAAGCTTTCGTGGGTAAAAAACCACTTGCATCTGAAAAAGTGGTTTTTTTACCCACGAAAGCTTATGCCCAAATAAATCTGGTAGTCTTTAAGGTGCAACCAGACCCCTCGTTGTTTCTGTGGATACAGACTAACACGGCTACCCCACTGATACTTAAACATACAAGATGAAAGTGGAGAAGATGAAGGCTGAGAAAACTGAGTCCTGACTGGGGTCTGGGGAGAAAAACTAGGCTGGTTATGTAAAAACCAGAGGCCACTGGGGAAATAAAGACATCAAGGAGTCAAACTATGTATACACGTGAGTACTGTCTATTAGCCTGTATGTGGAAAGAAAGACATACATTTTGTACCATATTTACAGGACAAAAATGTTACTTTTATTGTAAACTATTCATAAATTTGATATCTAAATTGTTTTTCATGGGATTATGATGTGTTAAAAACAAACACCATTTCAAAAACCCTTTAGTACATGTAAAATTCAATATGATTAAGTGAAAGGTTAGTTTAAGTAATAGCACTAGCTAAATAATATATGTATTCCAGTTTTTCCTCAAGGTATTTTGAATTTGTCAAGTACTGCAGCATGCAAATACTATTCCACTAGGTCATTTGAGCCTTAGGTTACTTCTCCACACAGTTTAAGAGGGCTTGTCCCTAAGGGATCCTTAGGTGGGGGGGAGGGGGGGAAGAGTAAGTGGGAAAGATATGGCTCTTATTGTGTTTTAATACCTTTAAGTAGTAATTTAGGAAATAAATGATGGACTTAACTGAATTTAAAAAATGCATACACATACAGCAATTATAATTGTTATCAAAGATTAGAGGAGAAGAGTTATACAGTAAAAATGTAGTTTTGAATAGAGAAGTGGGACAGAGGGTTATGCCCCAGCCCACCCTCTACCACATCTACACTGAAATAAAAGACCCACAGCACAGTTACAGCTGGCCAAAGTCAGCTGACTCAGGTGAATAGTGTTCAAGCTGAAGAGCTATAAAATTGCAACATGGACATTAAGGCTTCGGCTGGAGCCCAGGTTTTGGGACCCTCCTCCACTTGCTGTCCAGCTCAAGCCCAAATGTCTACACTGCAATTTTATAGCCCTACTGCTGAAGCCCCACAAGCCCAAGTCAGCTGACAGTAGCTAGCCATGAGTGTTTTATTGCAGTGTAGACATAACCAAATACTGTGGGGAGGAGAGGAGCCTATCGATATGTAACCTTGCAATTAAAAATAACGAGTCCTCCTTGTGGCACCTTAGAGACTAACAAATTTATTTGGGCATAAGCTTTCGTGGGTTAGAATCCACTTCATCAGATGCATGGAGTGAAAATACAGGAGCAGGTATAAATACATGAAAGCATGAGGTCAGTCTAACGAGATAAATCAATTAACAGCAGGATACCAAGGGAGGAAAAATAACTTTGTAATGGGCCACTCTCTTACCACTTCAAGACTGTTGACAAAAAGGTGAGAGTAACAGTAGGGAGAAATTAGTATTGGGAAAATTAAGTTTAGGTTTTGTAATGAACCAAACCTAAATTACAAAACCTAAACTTAATTTCCCCAATATTAAATTCTCCCTAGTGTTACTCACACCTTTTTGTCAACTGTCTGTAATGGGCCACTCTCTTACCACTTCAAAAGTTATTTTTCCTCCCTTGGTATCCTGCTGTTAATTGATTTATCTTGTTAGATTGACCTCACACTTGGTAAAGCAACCCCCATCCTTTCATGTATTTATACCTGCTCCTGTATTTTCACTCCATGCATCTGATCAAGTGGGTTCTAACCCACGAAAGCTTATGCCCAAATAAATGTGTTAGTCTCTAAGGTGCCACGAGGACTCGTTATTTTTGCTGATACAGACTAACACGGCTACCACTCTGAAACTTGTCACCTTGCAATTAAAGTCATTGTACTGTGGCACAGAGGAGGAGCCACTGTAAAACAAACAAACCCAAACAAATTTTAAAAAGCATTATATATTTAGAACTATGGTCTCAGAGGTAGTGTACTTTATCTTAAAATGCCAATTGGAAGGTAAAAGGTTTTTTTGGCTTTATAAATATTTGAGAACACACAAGTGATATTTCTAAAGATTGCTACCATGCACTGTTGGGGAAAAAAGCGGTCAGCATTTGCAGATTTAGAACTTCAGCTGAGTGGGATTTACCACAGCATGTATATATCTAAGGACATCTTTTTATGTGAAAGTACTTTTCCCAGTGACAGCACATCAAGCCAAAAATGCCTTTTTTGTTATGGAAAGGATTAGACGGTGCATGTACATGCAGTTCACAGAAGTGATGCCCAAAGTTTGTGTTCCATAATCATTATTTTGATTCAATGGATTTTTAATCCATTTATTGTGATGCAGTTGTTTGCATAGCTCTCTGCAACTCAGAGTATCATATGGGTAGTCTTCATTGAGAAGCCTTACATTGATGTGACAAACCAAATAACCTCAAGGGTTAGAGTTAGGGTTAGAGAACTCATTCACCAGAGAACTCATTTTATAATTCATATGCTTAGTGAATAAAATGTGAAGGAATCTGTGCTCTCTTTTCCTCTATGGAAACAGAACAATACCACGCGACCCAGACACATCTCTGAGGACAGTAAGGGAATGAGATAATCACGCCTGCCATACAGTAGTGTTAAAAGCAAGCAGGTGCACTGGGGGAGGGCAGGGGGGAAGAGGGAAATCACAGTCATGAAAATATTTCTTTCCCAGTCTTTACCATACTCAGCTAATAAGTTTTTCAAAATAAGTTAGAAAAAAAAGCTAAGTGGATTCTATTGCTGCTAAAAGGTTACTCAAGCTGTCCTAAAAATTATTCTCAGAACAGAGTGCACATGCTGTATGTTTTGAAATAATCTGTTTAGGACAAATCATGACCAGGGATCTGGGGAATGACAAGGGTTCCGGGATTTGAATCTTTTTCCGGGGAGAACAAAAATAATACTGAGCTCTTGCTTTTGCACCACTGTTTTTGTAAAAATGATACTTGAGTAATGACCCAGAATATTTTAGCAACATGGTGAGCTAGAGCAGAGAATGCTCTCCTGGTTAGCATTCTGCTTCTCACTCTGACCAATATGTATTACTCAGATCATAAAATATTAACAACTGGTCACAGTGAGTGAGTGAACAATGAACCATCAGGCTAGCAATGCCATGCTAAATTATGTACTTCACAGCTGCATTTAGAAGGTGATGCTGTGAGTCAGTGAATTAACTTTCAGCTCTATGCACCCAGTTAAAAATCTGGTCTCAGGTCACAAGTGAAAATGAGATGGAGAATTTGAGATTAATCTATTTCTATCCATAAAAGCCACCCACATACAGTGGCTCATGAGTTGCAGTCTCCCCTCAAGGGAGGCCCAGTACTGGTATAGCAAAAAACGTATTTCAGCAAGGATTGAGTTGCTTCACTTGTGGAGCTATGTAGGAAACTATGCACAAAGCTCACTTAAGCTGCCTATAGGCTCAGGCTAGAGCTCTGACACTTATTTTTATAAAGATTGAAGTTGCAGAGTTTGGGCGGGGTTTCGTTTTTATTATTTGTTTTGTTCATTTATTTAAGTGCAGAGATTGTAATGTCACCTGATCTGTTCTTACCTTATTCCTTTCCTCCCACCCCACAGGACAAGTAGGCAGAATCTAACACTTATTTTTTTATAGAAATACTTAGTTGTGCAATTTTTTTTCAGATTGGTATAAACAGGACCTGCCTTCCTGATCTTTCCCTGTAACCTTCTTTCTTGTCTTCCTTTTTGTCATTACTTCTCTCTTGCCTCTGTGATATCCAGCCCAATAGTGATAATAGCAAGATTTGGCTCTCTCTGAAATATTCAGATTGCATCCCTTCATTTCCATCCCAACTGCCAAGAACATAGTCCATGTTTTTCTAATCTTATCTCAGATCCCACAATATTTTCCTGTTTGGACTGCCTGGCTTATTTTTTTTTACCCATTCAATTCATCCAGGTGTACTCATTGAGTTAAATTGAATTGAGAGTATTAAATTCTCAGTTCAATCCAAATCATGTTTTTTTCAAGTGAGTATGAGCAAATATCTATACTCATTGTCCTAAGATTTCACTTTGTACAGTTTCTCCATTAGTGGCTCTCACACAGGTTCTGAAAATAGTCATTTACAATTGAGATTAGCAGAAAATGCTCCTTTTCTCTCCGCTCAGGCAATTTGTCTCAAGTTTTAGGATTTAAAAAAAACATTTTTTAGAAACATAGCCAAAATGATCATTTCTATTATAAAGGGCTTTTGCAACTCTTTTCTGGAAGGTGACAAAACTTGTACATAGCAGATCTAGAATTGCCAGTAAGAACAAGGAAATAGTCCACGTGGCATTCAAGTAAGGCTCACATCTTTCCCATTGATAGTGTCTCACATTAAGAACAAAGCAATGGGAAATTTAGTTATCTGAATGATTTGATAGCTTTTTTATCTATAAAAGCTAACCAATAAACTTTTCCAGTTGTCAGAGTTTTAAGGAGTCCTCGATTACAAGATAAATCCTTTTATAGCTGACTGTTTTCAACGTTGTTTCATTACACTGAAATAAAAGTCATTCAATGAAGATGAAACCTGTAATAGCTCTCTATAGACAAGAGTTAGCAAGCAAAAAAAGGCTATTTTCTTATTATCCAGTGAAGAACAATCGACAGCATTTGTCAATTGATATAATTGCTATAAACAATATATTCAAGTGTTCAATGAGAAGTTGTTCAAAATCAAACCAACATCTACCAAACCACCTCAACCAGAAATTAACAATCACAATTTCAAGTCCCAAGAAGCATACTCTGAATCTGCTTTAGGAAATACTGGTGTCTCAGATGGTCAATGCTTACTGAATCACATATCAGGTATAAACGGAATCTCCACACGTCAGGAATAAAGAGCCATCCCACAGCAGGAATTTGTAATTACAGTTTATAAAGCGCAGTGCCAGTTACAAAAATTTGGAAGTTACTGACAAAAAATAAATACATTAGGAATTTATTGGGGGGGAGGGGATGGTTTATCCACACAGTACATTAAGCACCATCTTCCCCCTATTTTAAGTGTTAATTTTAGGCTAGATGGAAAGTCTAACTGGACAGATCTTACCCGGATACTCCAAGGGTGAAAGAAAAACTATTCTCCAGAGTCTCTGATTTTATTAACTTACAGAGACTCATAACATAAGCAGCAGCACAGTCCAAAAATGCTAGCCATATATTCGCCTTACATAGTTTAACAAAAAACCGCAAGGTAAAGTTACCTAAAGCACCTATGTCACTTAAGTCCCATTGAATAACAATGGACCGATCTATTACTGCTGTTTGATTTAGACCAGACAAACTACTGAAAAGCAACTGAGTCACTTTGGTATCTTAAATGATGCAGTTGCTGTTCAACATTTTATCCAGTCTAAACCAAACAGCAATAATAGATCAGAGTCCATTGTTGTAGCAGCTACATACCATGCAGCTCAGCCAGCATAGAGAGACTATAAAAGGAGAACTACTGACCTGTCTAAGGCACCAGCTGCCCTCTTGGAGGCTCCAGAAAACCTTGAGATTCAGACAAGTGCTCAGGCGATAACCTGAAACTGATTCTTTTATGCAGCCTCCCTGGCCTGCCACCCAGTCTACCACCCCAAGGTAAAAGGCTGGCTAGGGATATTTATGGGAAAATACAACTGTGAAAGCAAGCTGAGCAGCAGAGCTAGGGAGCAGCTGGAAGCATAAGAATAATTAGAGGGGGAGGCATCTGCCTCTCCCCCACCACATACAATTTTCAGTTTTGGAGAGTGAAGAAAAAAAGTGATTTTTCCCCCCACCAGTTTTTAGTCTCTGGTTAGCAGAGAGGGAGCAAAGTTCAGAGCAAAGCAGAGTCTGATACAGATTGATGCAGCAAGCTCAGCAGACTCTCCCTCTGCCCAAGCAGCTCGTCAGCTCAGCTGAAAGAAAAACTACACTGCAGTCCCCTGCCAGCACAGTCTCCTCTAAAAACTGAGCTGGTCAGGCAAGGCTGCAATAAGACTCATCCATACAGCTGGTTGACAATTTTTTGTCTGAATGATTTTTCCCAGGAAAAAAATGCCCTTTTCTCACGGCCAAAACTTTCTACATATTTAAGGTGTAACATATAGTCCAGGATAAGTGGTAGCAGAGTGTGTGTTGTGTCGACCTGATGGGAGGCGCATCAGCATTGAAATCTAGTCCATTTGTGAATTTAAATGCATCTAGTCTTCTCATGCCTGCTATTCAAAAGTATCTGTTTGACTGCATTCAAATAGGTTATTTCCAAATCCCAGAACCATGTAGGAGCCAGATTTGAAGTGGAGCACCTGTGGATTGGGATGGAGGATGCATCCTGTGTAAGGAGCTGCAGCATTGAATGGAGAAAGATCAGTTGGCATACCATCATGTAAGTATGCCAGGCCTGTCATTGCCATATTGGAGCTATAAGTAGGACATGAGCTTGGTCCTCCTGTATCTTGCAAAGTACTCAGAATAGGAGGGGACAGGGAAGGAAGGTATAAGTGGTGCATCCATTGTGATGTGGAATGCATCTCCCAGGAATCCGTGCATTGGTCCCGCTCTGGAAGAGAATTGAGGGCAGCAGGCGTTGTAGCAAAGAGATCTATGGTGGGGCATCCCATCGGTTAAAGATGGGCTGAAGGGCTCACATATCCAGTTCCCACTTCTGATCATGGGAGAACTGGAGATATGCTGCTGAAATGATCTTGTATTGAATACTCCAGTTCCACAATTTGAACACCTCTGAGTGTAAAGAATGGGACCTTGCTCCACCTTGCCTGTTGATGTAATATATACCATTGAGACTGTCCATCATAACTCTGATGGTATGATGTTTGAGTAAAGGGAGGAAATGTCAGCAGGTGTTGCAGACCGCTTGTAGTTCTAGGAGGTTGATGTGTAGGGTGGATTCGGTTGACGACCATCAGCTCCGCACTGTGATCATGGAGATGCGCTCCCCAACTGACTCGGGAGGCATCCGTTGTTAGGATAATGGGCAGTGGTGATTGGAGGAAAGGAGCTCTGACACAGATGATGTTGGTCTGAGTCCATCAAAGTAGTAAGTCCTTGACTCTCATCGGCATGGATAAGAGTTTGTGGAGGCTGTGTTCATTGGGGAGATATACTATACGCAGCCATGCCTGAAGACATTGCACATGTAGTCTTGCATATCTGACCATGAAAGTGGCCACTGTCACATGGCCTGGAAGTTGGAGGCATGTTCTGGCAGAGATCTGGGGATAGACCCATCCATTGGATACCAGGTCTAGTATGACCGAGAATCTGTGAAGTGGTAGGAGGGCTCTGGCTTGTATGGCATCCAATTGTGCACCAATGAATTCCAGGCACTGTACCAGCATTAAAGTGGACTTTTCTTCACGAGACCACCTAGTGCCATGAACAGGTGCACTGTTATGTGGACAGCTCAGAGAGCATCAGTCTCAGATGGGGCCTTGAAGAAACAGTCATCCAAGTATGGAAAGATTATGATGACTCATTGTTTTCTTAGGTAGTCAGCGACTAGCCAATGGACCTTGGAGAACACCCGAGGTGCTGTCGACAATCCAAAAGGCAGTACCTTGTACTAGTAGTGGTTGTCACCCACGATTAATCGGAGAAATCGCTGGTGGGAAGGGTGTATTGTAATATGCAAGTAAGCGTCTTGGAGGTCGAGGGCTGAGAACCAATCCCCCATTCCAGTGCTGGGATAATATAGTGTAGAGGGTAACCATCTTGAAGCACTGCAGTTTGATGAACTTATTTAGATTTTGGAGGCCCAGGATGGGTTTGCCAGACACCAGATTTCTTCTGGATCAGGAAAAAATGGGAGTAGAAACCCTGTTTCCGGTATTGTAAAGGAACCAATTCTATGGTTCCCAGTTGCAGAAGATGATTTATTTCTCCCTGTATAATGGATTTGAGAGAAGGGTCCCTGAAGAGGGACAAGGGAATGGTAGCGAGGCAGGATAGCTAGGAAGGGGATGGAGTAGCCTTCCGTGATTATCTCTAGAACCCACTTGTCCGAGGTGGTTAGTCTCCAAGATGGTAAAAATGAAGCTAGTCGGTCACCAAACTGGTGGAATGTCAAAGATGGTGGAAATGACCGGAAGAGGGGGAGGCTTCTCTGGGCCTTGACCACACCTTCAAAATTTTTGCTTCAGTGGGGGTGTGAGAGGTAACCCCCTGAGGAGTCGGCTGGAGGGAGGCCTTTGTTTTTGGCGCTGGATGTCATAGTGCCATTGAGAGTATGTTACGGTGGTCGGAAGTGCAGGGAAAGGTAGTACTTTCCTGGACGTCTCTTTGGCGCTGGCATCCAGATGCCAAGAGATTGTAATGTAGCTCAGTTATTAAGGGAGTGCAGGGAATTGTCCATGCACTCTGAGAATAGTTTCTGGCCCTCAAAAAGGAAGTCTTCCACCATAGTTTATACCTCCTTAGGAAAACCCGAGAGGTGGAGCCATGATGCACACCTCATGACCACAGCAATTGCACTGGATCGGGCAGCAGTGTCGGTACAGTCTAATGAGTCTTGTAGGGCTGTACAGGCTAGGAGGTGTCCTTCCGATATTAGGGACTGGAATTGCTCTTTCTTGACCTCTAGGAGGTCATGACAAAATTCCTCCAATTTGGAGTAGTTAAATAGTTATATTTAGCCATCAGAGCCTTGTAATTCAAGATTCAAAACTGGAGCGTGACTGCTGAATATACCTTGTGTCCAAATAAGTCTGTGTTTCCAATCTCTGTCTGGATGGATGGATAGAATGGGATTGGTATTGAGGTCTCTTTCTTGCTCTGCATTGGCCACCAGAGAATTTGGGGCGGAGTTCGAGAATAAAAATTCCAGATCCTTGGATGGAACATCATATTTTTTTGTCAGCATGTTTGCAACTTGGAAGGATGGATGCCAGTGTCTGCCAGATCACTTTTGTGGGATCGAGAAGAGCCTTGTTGATAAGTAGTGCAATCTTAGGAGAAGAGGATGTGTGCAGGGTATCGGGTCCTTTACCAAGAAGGCAGCACCTTTACCACCACAGGAAACGCACCTCTTAAACCCAGGAGATCCGAACATAAAAAAAGGCTCCCAGTCAGAAAGGGCAAAGTGAGGGGGAAATAAAACCTAATCTATGAAATAACTGTAAAGTAAAGTAAAAACAAAAAAGTTACTTTTTTTTAGAATAGAAGAAAAGGAGCAGAAGAAAATACTAACTACACTACAACCGGTAAGACAGTAACTACTGAGGGAACAGAAGAAGTGGGCTCTGCTGTGGATTCCATCCCAGGCCAAAAGACGGTAGAAAAGGAACTGGGGCGGTGGGACACACAGTGCTATATATACACCCATGTCCTGCTCACTGGACGAGAGTAGGGAAGTGCACACGTGCAGTCCGATAGGCACTGTTGATGAAGACCTCTGATCCCAGGTGTGGGAGCACCAACAGGTGCTGCAATATCACTCAGAGAAGAACTTGGAAGCCCTTAGAGCCCCAGCTTGATCTATTAACACCAGTGAAACTGAAAAGAATGTCTATTTCACCCTGTAGCTATCAGGCAGTTGGGAGCAAATTTAGTTTCAGAAGTGTTGTGTCAGTATTTCTAAAACTGAATTTATCTGAAATTTCCAGTTCATGGGGAATTTAAAAAAAAACCCTGAATTTGTTCCAATTCAGATTGAAACAAATTTCAGAATCATGACATTTCCCACACACTAGAAATCCCATATTTTGGCAAGCTCTGCTCATCAGCAAATTGCTCACCTAAGTCCCTCCCCTCTTCCACAGACATCTTGCTCAAAGTAAAGACTGGTTTCAGAGTAGCAGCCGTGTTAGTCTGTATCCGCAAAAAGAACAGGAGTACTTGTGGCACCTTAGAGACTAACAAATTTATTAGAGGATAAGCTTTTGTAGGCTACAGCCCACTTCATTGGATGCATAGAATATAACATATAGTAAGACGATATATATATATATATATATATATATATATATATATAAATATACACACACACACAGAGATAAGTTGGAAGTTGCCATACTAACTATGCGAGGCTAATTAGTTAAGATGAGCTATTATCAGCAGGAGAAAAAAAAAGACTGGAAGCAGTGCAGCCAGCAGGGGTAACAGATAGCACCAGCTGCTGCTACTTCTACATCTTAGGGCACAGATACAAGGAGACAGGGTATGGAGACAGGCACAAGGATAGGAAATTGGACTTTGAGGTGATCTTTGGGAAGGGATGACAGTCCCAATGTGGGGGAACTAGGGAGGCAGAAAAGTGAAAATAGGGGAATTAGTGAGATAGGAGGCAGAGCTGAGTAATGCAGGGTAAAGAGGAAGGAGAATGCAGTACATTTGATGTGTGGGATATCAGCATGGTTGAGATAAGAGCGAGGATTGTGGCGGGCTCAAGGTACAAGTTTTACAGAGATCTTGGGTGTACAGAACTATTGGATGAGTCAATGAATGAGGAGCAACTTGCAGGAACAAACAGAAAGGAGATGTTTGGGAAGAGAGAAGAAACAGGAAGGATTAAGGGTGGATTAATCCAATCTGGTTTTCATAGAGGGAACAAGAAGCAAAGAAAAGGTAACTGGCAGGAGAGAAACATGCATATTTGGAAGAAGAGATGTAGGAGTTCTAA
Source organism: Caretta caretta (assembly GCF_965140235.1). Classification (NCBI taxonomy): domain Eukaryota; kingdom Metazoa; phylum Chordata; order Testudines; family Cheloniidae; genus Caretta; species Caretta caretta. The sequence goes on along the minus strand of NC_134206.1, from coordinate 98,041,237 downwards.
ATCTTATGATGGTTGGGTTACAGGCTGCACTAACAGTATAGGGCTAGTAGAGTGAGTGCAGCCTAGGAGCGGTCAATCATTGTGTCCGCAGTGTGACCTCTGTGGATCTGCATGTGTGCAGAAGGGACTCCTGACCTGAAGAGGATGGGTTCCAAATTGGTTATGGTTATGGTTGGGATTCATGTGAAGAGTACTAGTCTTTCTTTGCCCAGCAACAGTTCCTGATTTGTTAATCTGTTTACCTATCAATAATTGCTTTGTGCTCTGTATTGATTGGTCAATTTTTAATCAATTGTAAATACAGAAGAAGCTCGTGTATCCAACCCTCCAAACTGGCTCTCTGCATTTACCGAATGACCAGGTCTCCAGAGCCAGAAGCGGGCGATCTCTCCTGTTGCCGCTAGATGTCACTGCAGCATCGCATTTTCCCATTCTCTGGTTTATCTGGAGTTTTCATTATCTGATCTGGCCCTGGTCCCAATGAGACCAGATAAATGTGGTTCTACTATGTGAATATATACCCATATATATATAAACACACACACACAAACACACTGTATACTGTTATCAGTTCTTTAGCATTATATGGCTAGGAGTTAAGCAGTTATCTGCTAAGGAAGGTTGCCCCACTGTGACTCTGCCTGACCAACAGAGCTCCAGTGTTTATGATTTCATTTCTATAATAAAAGCTATTGTTTAATACTTACCAAAGACTCAGGAATTGAATATCTCAAACCAGGCAGGTAGCAGGAGGAACCAGCAAGGCAGTGCTATTGCCTTGGAAGGGAAAGCTCACAAGTGCCCAACAAACGGGTAGGAGAAAACCTGTACTACTGGGGACCTCAGGTGCTCATTTGGTTCCATAAGAGCAGAACTTTGGAAAGAGGGCTTAGCCGTTGGCATGCACACTCTTTTGGGGCAATTTGCTTATGTCAGAATCTTTCAGCTACCTATGTACTGAAGATAAGACAGAAATTCTCACAATCATAACCTTTTAAATTAACATTTAATTCAAAAGTGGTGTGTCTGAGGAGCATATCAAGTTTTGAGTTTGTGATGACTGTTTGTGCAGTTAAAAAGAGAAAAAAGCAAGTGTGCTCTAACCAGATTTTAAGGAGTGAGTACTTCTAAGGCCTTTCTCTAGAAAAATTACTGAACATTGTAATAAAAACATTACAAGACATTTCTCCAGAAAAGTTACTGCACCAAATTTGGAAACTAAGTTTTATCACTAAAATGTGACAGAGGAATTGTAATTCTTTTTAAATGCTCTTCTGGCTGCAATCTTAACTATAAACTTGCTATCGGCAGTCTTAACTTTTTTCACTTTTAAATAAATCTTTGATGACTTTCACTGTGTAAAAGAAGTGAATTTCTAAATAAGCTATTTCTCAAGTTCCATGCTGACTATATAAATATATGTTCTAGTAGATTCCAAAAGACAGCCAAACGTGGTTGCAACAGGTAAAGGTTTACCACTTCTGCGGCTTCCCTAATAAAAATAGCATTTCTGCTTTGCCACCTTTCAGCTTCTCAGCCAATCTGCTGGTCAGTTGGAGTCCATCAGCTTTACTGTTACTCTGTACTATACTGCCCAGCAGCCATTTAGGCCATGTCTACTCTGAAATTAAACACCTGCGGCTGGCCAATGTCAGCTGACTCAGTTTAATTGCATTGTAAATGCTCAGTCCTCGGGCCCCACCCAGAGCCCGAAGGTCTACATCACAATTAAACAGCCCTTTTTAGCCCAAGCCCCACAAGCCCAAATCAGCTGACATGGGCCAGCCATGGGTTTTTAACTGCAGTACAGACATACCTTTAGTTGCCCATTAGGACTCCTCAATCCTTTTAAGATTTCTTATCACACAGGCTGACACTTGACAATTTAATGAAAATGAAAGATGGACAGATTATTTCTCATTCATCAGCACAACAGAGGCACTTCAGCAATACCTAAAGTAAAAGGTCAGTGAACATGTTAATATACAAGCCAGATGTGGACAATACCCACCTGAAGAATGAGAGCTAAGAGGAAACTTTGCTCTTTTTCAAGGAAGATAAAAGCAAGTTGAAAAGTGCCAAGTTATTATACAACATGTAATGTTCAGTCCTTAAGGAAAAGGGACCATTTGTTTTGACAGTAATCTCAAGTGCCAATCCTTTTATTTCAGTTATTATAAATTTGGAATCTGTAAGAAAAATTAAAGTAACATTTCCAATATTTAAAATGTATTAATTATGGTAGTGCTACCATTCCACTATAGTTAAGGCTTCATAACTCGCCAATACTATCATTGTTCCCATTATAAAAACCTAGACAACATTTCAACAAAGTGTGTTTGGGAGAAAAAAAAATTTGCATGCAGCCATAATCACCACAAAAACTGCATCAAAACATAGGTGGAAGACGTGCCTAGAGTAGAGGAAGGCTGCTGTAAAGCTAGGGAGCTACAAAACAGCAGCTGAAAAAGCCTACATTTTTGAATTTTAAACATCTAGGCTTTTTAAACAGATCAATTTAATGTGGGTTTATAATTACTGACAGCTAAGGGAACAATGTATACAAAACTGAGGGGAGAGAAGACAATAGTGGAAACTATAAAAATCAAATCTTGGAACTGGTGAGGCATCTTAGCAGCAATTCTCTTACTAATACTTTAACATGTTTGAAATCCTTTTACAATTTAAAGTTTTGAAATTATACCAGTGTGAATTCTGGGTAGTTAGTTTTTAACTCCAGTTCTAAAGCTCTCTTCTAAAAAATACTAAAAAGAAGGAGTATCTACTTGAAAAGTCAGCTATCTGTAACTGTTTTCATCTTAAGTATGAAAACTTTAGGATAAACACTGAGAAATAAGTTACTTCTTGCTAAAAACTCAAAGACCTGTTCAAAACCCCGTTAGAATATGGTTGTGAAAGAATTCATAATTGGGGAAATAATTTTGTGCCAAGCTTCTTCCTAATTAAATTTTTTAGACACTATGTATTTATTAAACCTGGATAAAACATTTATAACAGTCTCTCTTGTATGCCTCGCCATTCCACTTGGAACACAGGGCCTTCACCACTGCCTTCCATCTTTGCTGGTCTCCTGCTGCAGTCAGCCTTCATCTTATGTCATTTTGATAGCTTTCAATTCTGTTTCCATTGTGTATTTCCATGTTTTCTTTAGTTTACCTGGTCACCTCTTGCCCTAGGGGCTCCAGTCCAATGCCAGTCTTGTAATGTTATTTGGGTGTTTCCTCCATGTATTAGCCACTTCCATTTTTGTTTCATAATTTCCTGTTGTATACGTTTCAGTTTCATTCTCCTCAAAGGCTCTTTGTGATTGTTTTCTGGCCATCTGACATTGAGGATTTGTCTAGCAGCTGTTGATAAAAATTTCTTAAGTCTCCAAGATCTTAAGTCTCCAAGATTCAGTACCATGCAGTAAGACTTACTTTACAATGGTGGTCAGTATTCAAAGTTTACTTTCAAGGGCAAGATTTCTGTTTCTCCAGATCGGCTTTAGAGTTACAAAGTTGAGAGTTGTCTGGCTTTTGCTATTCTGACTTCAATATTTTCATTTGTTCAGTCTGTTATACTTAAAATACTGCCAAGATACATGAAAAATCATACCTCTTGTATGTCAGTCTCAAAGTTTCTTGCTGAGTGTAGATTCTCATGGCCCTGTTTTCTCACAATTGATTTTCAATCCTACTAATTATGGATCGACCCCAGGGCCACACCCCTGCTCCGCCCCAGCCCTGGCTCTTCCAACCCCAGCCCCTCCCCCACTCCACCCCTTCCCCAAAGCCCCCGCCCTGCTCCGCCCCCACCCCGCCCCTGAGGACTGCAGCAGGGGGCAGGCCTGCACTCACTGGCAGCAGGAAGTGCAGCAATCCGGCCCCAGCTATGCCACCAGTGAGTGCTGGAGCGTGGCTCCCCCCGCCCTCCAAGCCAGCCCCACCCACCCCCACGGAGGCCTGGAGCCCCAAACCCCTCCTCCCCCCCACAGGGGGTAGGAGGCTGCGTAGGGCCCCAGAATAGCTAGGAACGACCCTGCCATCATCTCTCTTCTAGGTCTATTTGAATTGAGTTGGACTGAATTTGTTAAGCTGAGTAGTAGCGTAGGTTCCCATAACAACTTTTTTTTTTCTAGGAGCAGGTTGTTAGCCCCACTCCCTGTCTGGCATGAGTGACCCTACCAGGAATTATGCTCCCACCAGCATAGCTCTTGGGATCATGTAAGCCTTCTCACCAAGTTGAGATGCAGTCCAGATAGAAGGATTTATAGTGGTAATAATGCCTAGATCTTAAGCACAGAAGGTAGTAATTCCCTGAAATAAAGCCCATAAAAGTCAGATGGAGTCCTTTTATTGATTTTATTGGGCTCAGGTCCTAAAATATAATATTGGCAAATGTAACTAATATGCATTGCTATCTAACTAACGTGCATATTCTCATCACAGATTTAACAGAATTTTAAAGATAAAACTAAGTTTAATTTTTAACTTTTAAAATATTGGCAATGTACGAAGTCAAAAATGTTAAAGTCTGCACAGCAACTTTACAATTCAGTACTTTTGTTCATTTCTTCTTAAAACAGAAATACAATTCTTGGAATACATACTCAAGGTGTTCTGCATTTATCCTTACTTCTTTAAGAACACATTAATGTAACATGGAAAGAATGTAGCATTAGATTTTAGTGGTTATCATAATAGTATTTTTACATTACAATATTTGGTAATACTAGTTTCATTGTTATCATACAAGTTTTATTACCATACAATGATTAATCATTCACACATTTAGAACTCATTCAATTGTACTGGTGTTCAGTAAAGTTCATTCTTCCCTTACAACTACATTTCAGATTAAGCTTAAAAAGGTTATCTACTCTGCATTATTATAATGCACACACAGAAGGATGCAGTTTAAAACTAAGAAATGAATTTGTTCTGGAAAAAAAATAGCATTCATTACTGAAAGTTTATGGATGTCATATGCAGCAGCAGAAGGAGATCTACTCTATCCATAACAAACTGTCAACAAAAACCCAACCACGCGGAAGAGTATTTTGATATTCAAAAACAAGAAGGTTTCAGAGGAACAGCCGTGTTAGTCTGTATTCGCAAAAAGAAAAGGAGTACTTGTGGCACCTTAGAGACTAACCAATTTATTTGAGCATGAGCTTTCGTGAGCTACAGCTCACTTCATCAGATGTTTACCGTGGAAACTGCAGCAGACTTTCCCTCAAGTCATTAGTATATTGATACGCCTTACAGATACGCCTCAAAACTGTAGAGAATACTCTGTAGCCCCATATAAGAAACCCAAGTCTTGTTGGTTTTGTTATAACAAATTTCCCATCTCTCATGTTGCATACAGAACTATCTAGGTCTTACAAAACACAGAGGGATGGCTGCAGGATAATGATCTCAACCTTTAAAAATAAAAATGAGGGATACTTTAAATCTTCAAGTAAACTTGATTTTTCTTTTCAGTATTATTGTAATATCATCATTCTGTTCCCAATTTTCTAAGTGGCTCTCATACAATGTGCAGAGGCTACAGTCAGAGACAGAATGATAATGTGTAACTCCATCTTCAATCCCAATAAGACCTTGTCTACACTTAGAAATTGTACCTGCTTAATCTAAATTGGTTTAGTTAAACCAGTGCAACTTTTGTGTCTGGACTCTGTTATATCAGTTTAAAACTGGTTATATTGGTTTATCTTGTATCTGCACATGTACTGACATAAGATAAAACCAATATACGCCAGGTTTAAACTGACAAAAAAAGTCTACTCACAAAATTGTGCTGGTTTAACTAAACTGGTGTAAAAATCACAACTTTTGTTAAATTGGTACAACTCTGTATATAGACTAGGCTTCACTGATGTCCAATACCGCATTCTGATTTCCAAAGGTTTCAATCAGGAACTCCTTTTTCATCTATACTGTAGCTTCAACAATACGACTCAGAATTATCCTCTATTGTAACCAAGACTTTGTATAACTCATGTAACAAAACAAACCACACCATTTTGCATTGTGTAAAATATGATAGGACATGATCCACTGAAACTTGATCTAAAAGCTTTACTCAGCTTTTACCCCGTCCTTGTTCTATCAAAATTCTCATTTTGGTAATATTAGCAACTGATTAAGAAAGAAAGGCCTTTATGAGTTAAATATATTTCCTCCTAAAAATTGTTGGGCACATTTCCTGAATTTGAAATAAAATACTTATTGCAGGGAGTATCATTGGATGAATGGGCCTTTATTTATACTGAGTATAATTAGGGTCAACGTACAAGTATTTTTCATTAATGCAAATAATATATTAACATGCAAATAACGTATTAATATTTTATATCCTTTTCAATTAATGTAGCTATATACAATTTCAAATTTTTATGTTTTACACACTGCTCATTATAATCCATAGTGGAGACAGCTTTAAAAAAATCAATGTAAAAAATAACAGCTACACATGAATGAAAGAGCAAGAAAGTGCAGCCACAAGCTATTACACATATAATGAAAATGGATTTATTGCTCTAGTCTCATATTTCCTTCTATTATTAAACCATTAAGAAGGTCCCTAAAATTCAATTCAAATAGGGAAAGACACACAAACTATCCGATGCAAAACTATGTTAAAGGAATATTTTGAAAATTAAACTCACAAGAGGTAAGGAAATTGAGTTATGATTCACATAGCTCATCCTCAGCACATGTATAGATGGCAGTATGATGTATTAGTCTACAAGTTATAAAATGTCTGCCTTAATATATGCATGACATTTGGCAGAATCATTGTCATTATGGTAATTATAATTTTGAAATCCCTGAGTTGTACATAATATTGCATTTACAGGATTTTTGCATTTCCTTGTTTTAAATACAACCATAAACAAAAAAAACAGAGTAAATTCATATTTAAATAAAAGAACAGTGTAGTGCCCCATATCAAGGTGTGATGTAGCATTCAAATATGCATCTATTTTGAGTTTTGCACCTGTATATTTAAGTGATTGCATATAATTGAGAATTATGAAGAAACGTCATAAGTGCCATTCGTTGTAAGTCATAAAGTAGAGGACTGCCTGTATTCGTTTTCTGGAGTGTACCACATCTTTGATCGTAAGGTTAACAGAACACAGTCACATTCAGAATATAAGGCAATTAAGACAGAAAATGATTTAGCATTTAAAAGCTAATTTGGTCACATTGATAAATTTCTAACAGGATATAGGTAAATAAAAACAAATACATTTGCATATCAGTGGCACTGGAACATTTTTAATAGTGGCGGTGCTGAAAGCCAGCCCCCTTACCCCATCCATCCCCCCCACCCAGAGCTGAGGCCAGGAGCCTGGGTGAGCGGGAACAGCAGCCAGGAGTCCGGGGGTGCTGCAGCACCCCCCATACTCCTAGTTTCCACATCTATGTAGCAAATACCCTTGATTTCTATTACTACAAATGAATAGGTTAATGGTTGCTGGTCTAGTACATCTCTCTGAAGTTCACATATAAGTGAACCGTCCTGATACAATTGTAATGTCTCTTGTTCTTATGGGTCATACACTGATTAGTTGGTCTGCCAGTGTCACAGCTGCTTTTCAGCATGTCACAACAATAAATGAAACAATTCCACAGAAGAGTAACATACCTGTAGAGGAGAGAAGTTGTCTATTTCCCCATCACCATTCTGGAACAGCACCTTAGCTGCTCTGTAGTTTAAGGTTGAACAGCTTTTTCTTTACAAAAGTGATTGTGATCAATTTACAAGCAGTCAGTTCTTTGGGTTAGAAAAAGCAACAAAAAAAGAAGAAACCAAAGTGAGCATCTGCTAAAGACCACCAGACTTGGAAAGGAAATCTAAAATTCATGGACCAATTCATAAGGAACTCAAGGACACAATATTACACCAACAGAGGCTTTTCATTATGCAGATATCCGTTGTGTAACAAATATGTGCAAACATGCAGAGATTCAAAAGTACCAGATCTACTTCTTAGATATAAAAGTGATAAAAGGGAAGCTAGTAATCAGCGATCATAAGATACTTGAATTCACCATAGAAAGGAATTCATTCAGATAATATAGCAGTACAATGGTGGTATATTTCAGAAAAACAGTTTTGAAGGAGGAAAAAAATTGATGACTAAGGTCTAATTAGAGGCATGTATTAAAACGAGCAATTATTGAAGTGGGATATGCAATTTGAAAAAAAAAAAAAAGCATAAAAATTCCTCAGAGAATAAAAAGAATAAGCAGCATCCAGCCTTATTTCTTAAGGGGCTGCTGCAAGATCTAGGGTAAAACATCTGTACCACAAAGGGAAGCAGATAGAGAACAGAGTAAAAGCTTTAAGGGAAGAGATGTTTGTGAAAGGAGCCTTCTAAATATAATCCAGAGAAAATACCAAAAATAATATAGCAGCCCTATTAATAAAACAAGTTAGAGAAAGCAGGCCCATTAACACATGAGACTGGTTTAAAAAAATCAGTGAGACATTGAGCTCATAAAAGCAGTGTTCATCAATTAAAAAAAGAAAATTGTGGATAATTAGAAAGCAAGAAAACCCTTACAAAAAGCTGTTAAATAGCGGATTGGGAAATATTTGAAAAATTGGTTGCAATTATGAAAAAGTCATGACCAACTGGAGAAATGCAGCAAGATAAGTACTGTATTTGATTTTCTCCAGTCTTTAGAAAGGAAAAGGATGATGTTTCCAATTATTGCTTCATAAATCCAACATCTATCCTTATTAAAATAATGGAACAAGTATTAACGGAGAAAAAAATCACTAAAATAGAAGCTAACAGAATGAACATAAGCTGCAGGGGGTTTTGAAGAATGTATCTTGATAGAGAACAGGAGGCAAAAGAAGGCGTACACTGACACTATCAAAGAAACTTTCTTCCTTCTGGACAATAATGAAATCCATCTGCTGATCTTGGTGAGCGAGGAGGTGAAAATCCCCAGCTGAATTTGGGGAGCGAGGAGGAAAAGTGTGTGTGACAGGTTAGATCACAGAAACCCCCTTGGGGCTGCCACCTGATGTGCCAAGACTATTACTGCTCCTGCTTTCCTGCCCTGGCAGCTTAGGATTTCAGTGCCCTGCCTGATTTGAGCCAGACCTGCTAGCCTGCTGCAAACCCAGACCCAGGTCTGAACCACGTCCCCTAACGTCCCCACGTCCCCTGCTTTCAGTTAAGCTGTAGGCTTAACTGAAAGCAGCTTACAGAAGTGTTCCTGTCTTTAACACTCAGATGCCCAACTCCCAATGGGGTCCAAACCCTGAATGAATCCATTTAACCCTGTATAAAGCTTATACAGGGTAAACTCATAAATTGTTCGCCCTCTATAGCACTGACAGAGAGATATACACAGCTGTTTCTCCCCCTCCCCCCACCATGTATTAATACATACTCTGGGTTAATTAATAAGTAAAAAGTGATTTTACTAAATACAGAAAGTAGGATTTAAGTGGCTCCAAGTAGTAATAGACAGAACAAAGTGAATTAACAAGCAAAAGAAAATAAAACACGGAAGTCTATGTCAAGAACGGTAATAAAACTGAATACAGATAAAAACCTCACCAGTTCCAGTAAGCTCTCTTTTACTAATCTCCTTCTAGTCTAGGTCCAGCAATCACTCACACCCCCTGTAGTTACTGTCCTTTGTTCCATTCTATGCATCCGATGAACTGGGCTGTAGCCCACGAAAGCTTATGCTCTAATAAATTGGTTAGTCTCTAAGGTGCCACAAGTACTCCTGTTCTTTTTGCGGATACAGACTAACACGGCTGTTACTCTGAAACTTGTCCTTTGTTCCAGTTTCTTTCAGGTATCTTTGGGGGTGGAGAGGCTCTCTCTTTAGCCAGCTGAAGACCAAATGGACGAGTCTCCCAAGGGTTTAAATAGATTTTCGCTTATGTCTGGAGACCCCTTCTTCTCTCCTATGCAAAGTCCAGCTACAAAATGGAGTCTTGGAGTCACCTGGGCAAGTCACATGTCCATGCATGACTGAGTTCCTTACCAGCTGTCAAGGTTCCTTCTCCATGCTGAACTCTAGGGTACAGACGTGGGGACCTGCATGAAAGACCCCCTAAGCTTATTTTTACCAGCTTAGGTTAAAAACTTCCCCAAGGTACAAACTTTGCCTTGTCCTTGAACTGTATGCTGCCACCACCAAGTGTTTTAAACAAAGAACAGGGAAAGAGCCCACTTGGAGACGTCTTCCCCCAAAATATCCCCCCAAGCCCTACACCCCCTTTCCTGGGGAAGACTTGATAAGAATCCTCACCAATTGGTACAGGTGAACACAGACTCAAACCTTTGGATCTTAAGAACAATGAAAAATCAATCAGGTTCTTAAAAGAAGAATTTTAATTAAGGAAAAGGTAAAAGAATCACCTCTGTAAAATCAGGATGGTAAATACCTTACAGGGTAATCAGATTCAAAACATAGAGAATCCCTCTAGGCAAAACCTTAAGACACAAACAGGAATATACATTCCATCCAGCACAGCTTATTTTACCAGCCATTAAACAAAAGGAAATCTAACGCATTTTCTAGCTAGATTACTTACTAACTTAACAGGAATTGTAAGGTTGCATTCCTGATCTGTTCCCGGCAAAAGCATCACACAGACAGACCAAACCCTTTGTTCCCCGCCCCTCCAGATTTGAAAGAATCTTGTCCCCTCATTGGCCATTTTGGGTCAGGTGCCAGCGGGGTTACCTTAGCTTCTTAACCCTTTACAGGTGAAAGGGTTTTACCTCTGGCCAGGAGGGATTTTATAGCACTGTATACAGAAAGGTGATTACCCTTCCCTTTATATTTATGACACCAGCCAAGCCACATTCCTGGAAAAGCTCAGATGTGGATTGGCGTCTCCAAGTTCATTGTTGGGTTAAGGGTTTCTTGATTGGGCACTTACTGAGAATAGTCTTTTCTCAGGAAGCTGACCAACTGCTTCACTAAAACCTACTTAGAATCAGACAAGTATACAGCCAATATTCGTAACTTTGAATACAAAAATGATACATGCATACAAACAGAATTAATAGATTTAGGGGATCATAACCTCTACAGAGATATGTTACATGGCATATATAGCATAAAATATATTCCAGTTATGTCATATATACACTCATAAGCATATTTCCATAAAGCCTTATGGGGGGCACAGTCACAATGTGGTCATGAGAAGGAGAAGCAGATTGCTTCTACCATTGGTTTCAGGTGATATCAGTACTGAGCACTGAGATATTATACTCTCTACCAGATGAAGCAACCTTAATACAGATGAAAGTAAAAGAAAGGAGGTAGATTCCATCAGCAATAAGTCTACATGGACTGTTAGCACCTCAAATGCTAGTGCTGTCTCCATCAGTACCTCAGTATTCAGAGTCAAGGAATCAATACTGGATGTAGGTACCAGAGTAGCCATGAGGCACTTTGGTGCCAAATTAGAGGCTGAACAAGTGTCACTTGCCCCTGTAACGTGAAAGTGCTTTGTGCTCAGTTCTTGGGAAAAGAGTGAAGGCAAGCAGCACTTCTTAGGGTCAGTACTGGGTCAAACTTCTTATAGATACAAATCTCGGCAGTCGTATCCCAGCTAAAGGGGGCACTGACACACCCTGACTTAGAGATAGAAGGTGCTGTCTTAGAGGTTGATGCACTTTGGTCTGAGTCCCTCACACTGCTGCAACAGATAATTTCACTAAGGTGTCCCTGGATTTTCTTGTGCTCAAGAACGATTTGCAGATAGAACATTGGTCAGGCACATGGCTCTCATCAAGGCAAAATAAACAATGGCTATGATAATCCGTAAGGAGTGGCGGGGGGGAGGAATTGAGATGATCACAAGGTGGGCAGGATTTGAGGCTCACAGGCTTTAAACTTCCCACTAAAGTGACTGCAGCACAAAGCACCAATGGGAAAAATAAAAAATAAGAGAGCTTGCCTTGTGGATTTTAGGAATAAATTTAAGTAAAGATTTTTCTTTAAAAAAATAAAGAGAATTTACAGGGAAATAATCCTAGCAAGCTAAATTTGATAGAAAATGCACTAAGGGGTATCTGGCAGGCACAGCTTCCTTCTCTCTCACCGTTATGAGCAGCAATAGAGCACTCAGGGATGGTTGCAGTTACTCTGGCCTTTTATGCCGGCAGTTGGGCAGGTGCAGTCCAACAAACACTGCTGATCAAAGATTCAGATCCCACACACTTCTGCATGCAGAATCCACACAGATACACTCAAAACCCACAAGCCATTAGTGGTTGGAAGGCTTGACCTATATCTGTAAACTTTGTCTCCCAGCTGACCTTGACAGTCCCTTTCTGTCTTCAATTAGGACTACATTTAAATCATGAAAATTTTGGGCAGGGTCTGGTGCCTCATCTATAACAGCACCTATTTCTGCCTATAAAAAAATAAGGCAACCTTAACTATAGAGTTACACATACATATTTCTAAGCACTTGGCATCATAACATATTAGTTTAGGAGCGTTATCACGTATGAGAAAGAACAGCCATTTAGAACCGTAGCTAGAAGTTTTCTGGTGACATGTAGGACATTTACAAGAAAAACCTCTTAAGAATGAGACATTTACCTGTGAAACAATCTCCAGAGAGAAGTGTTAAGAGGCCCATTGCTAAGACATTAAACAGCCTCAACAAAAACATCTATATAGAAGGAAGCAATCCTGCAAATTCTCCAAGTAGGTCTCACTTCAATGGTACAAACCCTTAAGTTCTTACTCAGCCTAAGAAATTCCAGTTGACTTGGTTATGAAGGGAGAAAAAGGGCTACAAGACCATAGGGTCTTTGCAGTGAACACAGAGAGAGTGTTGCTTTGATTAGTATACTACTCCCCCTCTAGTTAGCAAGCAAGAGCACTTATTTGACAGAGTACCAGACAGGCACCAGTGGTGAATAAAAAGATTTTAAAGATTAAATTATAGAAAAAAATATTTTGCTTGTGCACTTCACTTGCTTTTATATTGTGTTCAAGAAATCTCAATTTTTCAACAGACACTTATCAAGATTACTATTGAAGCTCAGATTTCACTCTACACTACGACATAACTACCCCACGCAAGTTCTGAAGTCATTCAGAAGTCCCTACAGTAAATAACAGAAGTCAATACAGATGGCCCAACAGTAAAGAAAATCATTTTTTCTTTAAAGAAAACCTACTGTATACATCACAGAATGCACAAACTTTGATAGCTCACCTTTAAGGTTAGGAGGCCAAAAGCCAGGCTCCTGGTGCTAAAATAAAAGGCAGACAGCAAACTCAGAAGTAATCCTCTCTCTTCTGCCAGCTAAGGAGAAATTCATTTAATTTCTATAGCAACTGTAGATTTCCAGATTCAGTAGAAGTACTAATAGCAACATTTCGGTTCCATTTTAAACATTTCTGTTAGTGCCTTTAATAATTAGCTGTCTTATCATTGCCAAAAGAGACAAGAAAAAAAAACATAGCATGTGTTACAGAGTAAAATTTCAGGGGGATGAGCAGCACGTTTGACTTTTTTCTATTGCTTGTATTGGTCAGATTACTGTATACTTTTTGCCCAATTATGCAGGTTTTTAGTAATTTTTTTCCGTTTCCTTTTAACCATACATGTTCTATTGATTTGTGATCCTCATCATGAAAACTCAGTTAATGCTCTCAAAACACTCAATACAGTTCAAGAACATAAGCATGGAAATGAAACAGCTTTAACCATCAACACCAAGATATTAAGCATTTACAGTGCAACTTTACCATTACAGTTGTTACCATTTTAGTCTGTAGCACGGAGAATAGATCAGTTGTTTCACGTTGAACTACAACTATTACATACATACTATTACATACATGGTTCTTTAAACATATTAGTCCAGGGATGCCACACACTTGACTTAAAGGGATCTGGAACTTTTGAGAGCAGTTAACTCAGGAGGTTGTAAGACATCTAAGCATACCCACATACTTTATCAACACAGGAAGGACATCCTATGCAGCCAATGACTGGAAAGTCTATTCTCCCTCCTCCCCTCTTTCCCTCCACCATTACCTAAAGATATCCGATTTTGGAGAACAAAGATGTCATGCGCAAGATACATATTACTGTCTAGCTCTAGTTCACATTAACTACCAAAAGGCAAAACTCCTTCAAACTATTTGCAGCAATTCATTCTCAAATACCAGTCAGCAGCTTCTGAATGGATAAGCCCCCAGAAGGTAATATGAATGGCCTCACCAGTTCATTGCCACACAATCCCTATCAGTGGCTTTTTTTTAAGTTAAAAACTTAGCCTCAATAAAATGTTTCAGTCCTTCTGTTGTACTGTGACTAAACAATCCTAGAGGTCTATTCTTTCTAGTTTATATCAGTATAGTTGGAGTCCTCAGAACTTGAATCTAAAAGGTTGCAACCTTCTAAGGAAGGATTTAACACTTACCTTTTCCTATCTCCCAAAAGACCTACTATATACCAAACACCAGCATAACGACAGACCTTGAACTTGAATACCTGGATATCAAAAACTGTTTTTAAGGCATGTTTCATGAGATCCATACCTTCTTGAACAATACCCTAAAACGGTGAAAAAGTAAAATATCCAAAGCCAAACTATTTAACCCTTCAAAAATCAAACCCTATCCTGCAAAAACATGGCTTTCCAAATCCACTTTCTATGATGGACAGGATTTTTGAAGCAGCCAATTTAGATTACTGTTGGAGTCAAGAGGTTTAAGAAATTTTAAATCATATCAGGGTGGATAAAAATATCAATTTGCATCAAAAATTAAAATTGGCTTTTTATTTTTAAAAGTTTATTTAAAACTTACTATAATAATTAACATCAACTTAAATTATTTTAAATATTCATATTAAACATTACAAGCTTGTTGCTAAGTTTTAAAGAAAGTCAGCTCACTGAACTGGTCGAAGTCACTTGCTCGGTACCCACAGCCAGAGTTTGTTGAAGTGCCAAGACAGTTTTTGATAACTGAAACCTCTTCTGTAGGTACAGAGAGAATATTTTCTTCATTTCAGTTTAGTCAACTAGTTCAGTTCAATGACTCATTCAAAGTTAAGAAAGCAATTGGGAGTTGAAAAAAGCAGGAAAGCTTGTTTTCTTTGAATTTACAAATAAAAACGAGGTGAAGGAGAATGAGATCTATTAGTTCTAAAATCTTGAAGGACATAGTGACCAGAAACAAATCAGTTCAATTCACTACCTACAGATAATACTTACCTTTGTTTAATAAATCAGTTAGTTTATCAAAATATGTTCCTCCATTCCTGGAAGTGCCAGAATGTTCTGTATTCCAGGAACATTGAGTGGCCACCCTACTGCATGCAAAAGGTGCAGGGAACGCCGGGGTCCCAGCAGGGCATACCAGAGACCCCTGTGGCCAGGGCCACGAAGAGAGAAAGCTGATGAATGGCTCTATCCCAGGGACAGAACCATTCAGCAACAGAATGGCCTCCTCTGCAGCCAGGGACAATGACAACTCCTCCTTCTCACAGTCCAGCCAGGGGTTTCTGCTCTGCCAGGCCAGTAGCACAGCTTTCCCCACACCTTGTGCCTGCAGGGATCCAGAGTCACCGAATCCACTCACTCACTCGAGTGTTGGAGCTGTCCCTGGGCAGGAAATGTTCAGCAGCAGGGTGACCTCCCCTGAAGCTGGCGATGTGTTGTCCTCCTTGCAGTCTTTGGCCGGGGTCTCTGCTATGCTGGGACAGGAAACCATAAGCTTCCCAGTACTTTCTGGCTGCAAGGATAGGGTGACATGGGCCCCGTGACCATGCAAGGACCCCTCTGCAGCCACAGCCCTGCTCTCTCACTCCCATGACAGGAGAGCAGCAGAGGGCTCCCCGCACAGCCGTGGGGCCGGTGACACTTGATCCCTTCAGGCATGCTGACTGTTAGTGATTGATGTTTGTCGATTTCAGCTGACATACTGAAATTGATATTTATTGACATTTACTGATTAGAATTGAATCCTGCCAAGCCTATGTGTAATACTAAAATGATAATATATTGTAATAAGCCAGCAGATGGCTCTTAAGTGCAAGCAGCCAAGTCCTGGAAACTCAACAGCCTAGATGGGCAAGAAGCCAGAGGATTCCAGGGCAACTCGGAGAAACTGGAGGGTGGGCACCATCTTATTGGGGAGGGAGGGGAGCTCTATGGAAGAAGGAAGGACTGTGGTGCTCTGTGTGCGTTAGCCCGGGGAACAGGACTGTGATGGATACTGCTGAACACTTTGGACCCAAATTCATGGCTGTCCAGAGGGAGGTGAACATTGAGTAGCCAGGGAGCAGTGACCCCACCAGAGGTCCAGACTGAGCATCTATCAAGCAGCACCTCACCAGGCTAGTGCATCTCAGCTCTGTGTGCATCACCACTGAGATTAGAGGCCTTGGATCTGAGGTAAAGAATCTGGCACCTCCAGAGGTGGGGGAAGGGACAGTGCTATTGCTTCAGTGTTGTTCAGTTCCCTGATGTTTCCCAGTCCCATTTCAGCCCATTGGTCCGTCCCCATTCCCTTGCTTAACAAATGCCCAACCTCGAGAGGAATAAGTGCAGACTTGCTATCTTGGGACATCGTCTACCAGTACAATATGTTAAAAACAAAGGTTCCAATGATTCCCATTTCCAGGGCAGCTCCACATCAACTCCAGCACTGTGCAGAAACCAACAAGTGATCCAAGTTAGCTCAAACCATTACATTCCCATAGCTTAGACTAGGGTATGCTTTACTTTCTAATGACAATGGCATCACATGAAACTCTCCACCACATCTGTAAGGTAATAAGAAAGGAACTAGTTACACTCAACCTGTTATTCACCTTATTGGCTTAACTAGTGTTTATTTTATGAGGAGTCTTACTGGAGTCTTTATCACTTGTTTGCTGTCTCCACAAAAGTGTCAAAGGTCTTGAAGGTCTTTGTGAAGCCAATTCATCCTGCAGTTTCAGAAGATTCTGTCCCCTACATACTTGCATTTTGTTCTCCTCTACAGTTTAATTTCTGGAAGTGGCCACACTTCAGGTGTTAGAGATCTAGCACTGTAAGGGGATACATAATTATTTTCCTCTAGCTCAAACAAATCATGAAGAAAAAATTGATTAACAGAAAAGAGTCAGAATCAGAATATTTTGGGAGGTTCCATGAGGGTTGAGAATGGCACTTAGAATTAGGCAACTGCATAATTAAAAGAAATGTAGTGATAACAAAAGCATACCACCCCATCTCCGAGAAAGAAACTAAGAATAAGAAAGATCAATAGGAAACTGGGCTTGAGAAGTGAAGTGTCAAACAAGAAGCGTCAAGGAAGCCAAAAACCCCACACATCACAGAACCAGGAAGAAAGGGACAAAAAATATTAGAAGAGGCTGTGAAGAATATCTAAAGGGGGTAAATGAGCTCCTAGCTACATCACATGTTGCCCTACTAATGGAAAGGCTCCAAATACTACCAGATTGAACATTTGTTTAAATATAAAAAACCTCCCCTCCACACTACTAAATTGTCTCTAAGGACTGACCTATACAAAACACGTTACCTGTTGCTCATAACACGCGCCTGCAACCAAGTTTTGACCTGTTTCTGAACCAGTGATGAACACTAGCTGCAAGTGTAGAAAAAGATAATCTGCATTCAGCATCAGTTCTGAGCAACTGATCATCTTTCTAGTATAAAGCAGGACTAAGACTAGCTTGTTCTTACAAGAATACATATGGAGATTCAGGATCACAGCTATGATTTCCAGAAAAAGAGACTATGATCCATCCATCCTTATTTAGAGCAGCTCTATCTCACTTTTATCCTTTAGCATGATTTTATAGGAACCAGATTTTCTATATGATAAACAGAATTTAATCATTGTCCAAAACTGCAAGCACCCATTGGTGGGGGGAGAGAAGGTAGAGACACCACATTAACAAAGATATGGACTAAGTTGGAGAGAGTCCAGAGAAGAGCAACAAAATGTCTAGGAAACCTGACCTAAGAAGAAAGGTTAAAAAACTGGACAGGTTGAGTCTTGAGAAAAGAATACTGGTGGGAGGGGGGACACCTGATAACCTGCTAAAGGCTGTTATAAAGAGGACTGTGAACAATTGTTCTCCATGTCAGCTGAAGATAGGACAAGAAGTAATGGGCTTAATCTGCAGCAAGGGAGATTTAGGTTAGATATTAGGACAAACTTTCTAACTATAAGAATAGTTAAGTTCTGGACATGTTTCTAAGGAAGGTTGTGAAGTCTCTGTCATTAAAGGTTTTTAAGAACAGGTTAGACAATCAGGTACCAGGATATGCTTGGTCTGCCTTAGTGCAGAGAGCTGAACTAGATGAGCTTTTGAGGTCCCTTTCAGCCCTACATTACGTTTTGATGATTCTAGGACTGTATAAAGTCCTGCTTGCACCCAGAGGATTCCAGTGACAGGAACCAGAGATGCATTTGGGTTTGTTTTAGAAGAGACTAAACCAAAGTTTTAACTCTGACTTAAGATCTCATGACACTTTTTTTTTTTTTTTTTTTTAAACACAGGAACAGGGCGTGCTACAAATCAGTTTCCTGGCCAATTTTTAGCTTTGATAATTACACAAATTCTGTCCTTGTAAGTTTCCCATGCACTTTTGAACATAAGAATGCTTTTCACTCCTGTTTTCAACTGTTGACTAGTATTTGCTGTGGCTTTTAAATTGTTCATATACTTCATTTCAGGGGTGAAGTATTCTAATAATGCAACAATCCCTCTGTTCTCTACATTACTAATCAGTAGCCCTGGAAGGATTAGATTTTTAATCAGTAAATGTTGATTTCACCATAAACACAAACTGATGAAAAAAATATTTCCCTCAATAACAACTGAAATTTACAGATAGGCAAGGTAAGAAAAATGCTGCTTAAAAACCAAGTTTAATTTAAGGATATCTGCTTAGTATATTTTGACATGAGATGTTGACAATTTGTATTTAAACAGTTCTAAGCTTTAAATTTTTTAATTTCAACATCTACTCTCATTAAATTGTTTGACCCATGCAATTGTCTGACCACCCTATAATTTCCTAGAACTTTTAAAATTAAAATTTATAAAAAATAAAGCTTAAAACCCATAATTTCACACAACTGTGAACATTTGACATTATTTTGTATAATTTTGAAGGATAATATCAAATTAATTGAATTCTGCCAAGCCTACTTACCATCTTGAAAAGCAGATTGGGACTGTACTGGATATAAATTACTGAATAAATGTAGGTTTCAGAGGAACAGCCGTGAATAAATGTATAAACTAATGATCAAGTATGGCTCCTGATTCCCAGAACATGAGGATAATATCTAATTCAGGAACAGCATCATGTCTTGGAAGAGAAGAGAAACTATGATAGACAGAGTACTGTAAACTAATTCTTCCTTTAGAGTACTTCACCAGGCTTCCACTGTAAAAGCCCCAATTTTCTTCTACACAAACTAAGCTCCCCACCATCACTTGATTGTGAATGCTATCCCAGCCTGAGCTGATTTCTCCTCTTCCATTTTTCTCAAGCAAACTTCTTGTGAATCATACTACAAATCTATGGATTATGAGAAAAAAAACACAAAAAAAAAATCAGCAAAGTTCGCTCAGAAGCAGTTTACCCTACTCCAGAGCAATAAAGTAAAAACTTCTATTCTGTAACTGCATGAAACAGGAATTTAGCAATGCGAGGTGTCTGACCAGCACAGGTCTGCACAAAACTGCATAGAGTTAAAAGCCACTGAGATAATTCCCAACATTCCCTTATAATTCCAGTTGACCTTGACCTCCCAGTCTTAAAATGTCACAGAATATACTACATCCTGATGGGTTGTTAAGTCAGATATTGAACAAAAATAAAGATTCCATGCTGCTAATAAAAACATACAAAATAACTAAATCTCACTGTACAGCTTAACTCCAACTCACCTGCTAGCTTGGACTAGAGAGTATCTTCTACCAATTGAAGACTGGATAAATGGATATTTGTGAGCCACTTACTCCCCTTTCTGGGGGCTGACATCACAAAAGCTTTTCCCTCCATTCTCGAATACCTGCATGCTGATAGAAGAAACCAAGTCGTCTGTTCTGAGATAGTACAGCAGGATGTTGTAAGAATGTATCAGTTCAGGTCTTTAGCTTTAAGAATGGAAAAATCAAAGCACTTTCCCATTGTCCTCACTCCACTCACACTTAAGGTATACAGAGCTGTCAAGGTTCCTCCCCCACTCTGAACTCTAGGGTACAGATGTGGGGACCTGCATGAAAAACCTCCTAAGCTTATCTTTACCAGCTTAGGTCAAAACTTCCCCAAGGTACAAAATATTCCACCCGTTGTCCTTGGATTGGCCGCTACCACCACCAAACTAATACTGGTTACTGGGGAAGAGCTGTTTGGATGCGTCTTTCCCCCCAAAATACTTCCCAAAACCTTGCACCCCACTTCCTGGACAAGGTTTGGTAAAAAGCCTCACCAATTTGCTTAGGTGACTACAGACCCAGACCCTTGGATCTGAGAACAATGAAAAAGCATTCAGTTTTCTTACAAGACGACTTTTAATAAAAATAGAAGTAAACAGAAATAAAGAAATCCCCCCTGTAAAATCAGGATGGTAGATATCTTACAGGGTAATTAGATTCAAAAACATAGAGAACCCCTCTAGGCAAAACCTTAAGTTACAAAAAAGATACACAGACAGAAATAGTTATTCTATTCAGCACAATTCTTTTCTCAGCCATTTAAAGAAATCATAATCTAACACATACCTAGCTAGATTACGTACTAAAAGTTCTAAGACTCCATTCCTGGTCTATCCCTGACAAAGACCAGCATATAGACAGACACACAGACCCTTTGTTTCTCTCCCTCCTCCCAGCTTTTGAAAGTATCTTGTCTCCTCATTGGTCATTTTGGTCAGGTGCCAGCGAGGTTACCTTTAGCTTCTTAACCCTTTACAGGTGAGAGGAGCTTTCCCCTGGCCAGGAGGGATTTCAAAGGGGTTTACCCTTCCCTTTATATTTATGACAAGAGCTGATTCCCCATCTACTGATTTGCTGCTGTTTATAACAGGAAAGGTTGTAACTAAAACACAGTAGAAACAGCAACAGTGACACCAAACAGAAAAGCTGGAATGTAGTTTTCCTTCTTAACCTTGGTCTACACTGCAAACTTATGTCAGTACAACTATGTTTTCCACACCCATGAGCAACACCATTATACCAACCAAACTCCTGGTGTAGAACAGTGGTTCTCAACCAGAATCCGGACCCCCTGGGGGGCCACAATCAGGCTCCAGGAGTCCTCCAAAATAAACCAGGGAGCAGGGCTTGTGTTAGACATCCTGGAGCCCATAGCACAAAGCCAAGGCCTGAGCCCCACCACCTGGGGCTGAAACCGAGGCCCGAGCAACTTACCTTTGTGGGGTCCCCTGTGGTGTGGGGCCCCAGGCAATTGCCAAGCTTGCTACCTAATAATGCCAGCCCTGGCTTTTAATCTACTAGATATGCAGAAAAACATTTGTGGTACAGGTGGGCTGTGGAATTTTTATAGCATGTTTTTTTTTG
Source organism: Caretta caretta (assembly GCF_965140235.1). Taxonomy (NCBI): domain Eukaryota; kingdom Metazoa; phylum Chordata; order Testudines; family Cheloniidae; genus Caretta; species Caretta caretta. The sequence goes on along the minus strand of NC_134206.1, from coordinate 98,019,634 downwards.
GGGGGGGGGGGGCTCAGAAAGAAAAAGGTGAGAACTGCTGGTGTAGAAAATGCTATGGTGACAAGAGGGCTCCTCCTGTTAACATAGTTACTGCCTCTTGGGGAGGTGGAGTACCTATGCTGATGGGAGAAGCTCTCCTTTTAACATAGGTAGTTCACTAAGTGCTACAGGGGTGCAGCTGTGCTGTTGCACCACCCTAATTATAGACAAGCTCTTAGGGCATGTCTACACTACGAAATTAGGTCGATATTATAGAAGTCGATTTTTAGAAATGATTTTATACAGTCGATTGCGTATGTCCACACTAAGCACATTACCTCGGCGGACTGTGTCCTCACTACCGTGGTTAGCATCGACTTACGGAGCGGTGCACTGTGGGTAGCTATCCCACAGTCTCCACCACCCATTGGAACTCTGGGTTAAGCTCCAAATGCCTGTTAGGGCAAAAACATTGTCACGGATGGCTTTGGGTACATGTCACCAGTCACCCCTCCCTCCATGAAAACAATGGCAGACAATCGTTTCGTGCCTTTTTTCCATGCGGACACCGTACTGCTTTCAGCAGATGGTGCAGTAGGACTGCTAACTGTCGTCATCCACTGCTTCTGCTGCAACTCTGCTCTGCTGCGATTGTCTCAATAGCGAATTTCTCCATGTTGTCTGTCATGGGCTCCCAGGTACATGTGTTCTTCCTCAGGAAACGTACGCGGTGCTAACCATTGTCATCCACCGCTTCCGCTGCAACTCTGCTCTCCTGCTCTCATGAATCCACCTCGTAGATCCTCTCGTCATTCTCTATAAATATCTATCCTCGTGGCATCCATCGTCAGCCACCGCTTCAACTCTGTTCTCCTGCAGACCCCATACCATGGCAAGCATGGAGCCCGCTCAGGTCACCGCGGCAGTTATGAGCATTGTAAACACCTCGTGCATTATCCTTCAGTCATTGCAGAACCAGAACCTGCAAAAGCAGGTAAGGAGGCGATGGCAGCGCAGTGAAAAGAGTGATGGGGACATGGACACAGACTTCTCTCAAAGTATATCTGGAAATTTGGATATCCTGGTGGCAATGGGGCAGGCTCATGCCGTGGAATGCCGATTCTGGGCCCGGGAAACAAGCACAGACTGGTGGGACCACATAGTGTTGCAGGTCTGGGATGATTCCCAGTGGCTGCGAAACTTTTGCATGCGTAAGGGCACTTTCATGGAACTTTGTGACTTGCTTTCCCCTGCCCTGAAGCGCAAGAATACCAAGATGAGAGCAGCCCTCACAGTTCACAAGCGAGTAGTGATAGCCCTCTGGAAGCTTGCAACGCCAGACAGCTACCGGTCAGTTGGGAATCAATTTTGAGAGGGCAAATCTACTGTGGGGACTGCTGTGATCCAAGTAGCTAATGCAATCACTGAGCTGCTGCTATAAAGGGTAGAGAGACTGGGAAATATGCATGTCATAGTGGATGGCTTTGCTGCAATAGGATTTCCTAACTGTGGTGGGGCGATAGAACGCATATCCCTATCTTGGGACCAGACCACCTTGGCAGCCAGTACGTAAACCGCAAGGGGTACTTTTCATTGGTGCTGCAAGCACTGGTGGATCACAAGGGATGTTTCACCCACATCAACGTGGGATGGCTGGGAAAGGTATATGATGCTCGCATCTTCAGGAACTCTGGTCTGTTTCAACAGCTGCAGGAAAGGACTTTCTTCCCAGACCAGAAAATAACCTTTGGGGATGTTGAAATGCCTGTAGATATCCTTGGGGACCCAGCCTACCCCTTAATGCCATGGCTTATGAAGCCACACACAGGCAGCCTGGACAGTAGTCAGGAGCTGTTCAACTATAGGCTGAGCAAGTGCAGAATGGTGGTAGAATGTGCATGTGGACGTTTAAAAGCACACTGGCACAGTTTACTGACTTGGCTAGACCTCAGAGAAACCAATATTCCCATTGTTATTGCTGCTTGTTGTGCGCTCCACAATAACTATGAGAGTAAGTGGGATACGTTTATGGCGGGGTGGGAGGTTGAGGCAAATCGCCTGGCCGCTGATTACGCGCAGCCAGATACCAGAGGGCACGGTGCGCATCAGAGAAGCTTTGAAAGCCAGTTTCATGACTGGCCAGGCTATGGTGTGAAAGTTCTGTTTGTTTCTCCTTGATGAAAATCTGTCCCCTGGGTTCACTCTACTTCCCCGTAAGCTAACCGCCCTCCTCCCTTTGATCACCGCTTGCAGAGGCAATAAAGTCATTGTTGTTTCAAAATAATGCCTTCTTTATTAATTCATCACACAAATAGGGGGATAACTGCCAAGGTAGCCCGGGGGAGTGGTGGAGGGAGGAGGGAAACACCAGGTGGGGTGGTGGATGAGGGGAGGAGGGAAGGACAAGGACATACTGCACTTCAAAACTTATTGAATACCAGCCTTCTGTTGCTTTGGCAGTCCTCTGGGGGGTGCAGTGGTCTGGTGCCCGGAGGCAACCACCGCATTCTTGGGCATCTGGGTGAGGAGGCTATGGAACTTGGGGAGGAGGGCGGGTGGTTACACAGGGGGTGCAGCGGCGGTCTGTGCTCCTGCTGCCTTTCCTGCAGCTCCACCAGATGCCGGAGCATATCAGTCTGATCCCTCAGTAGCCTCAGCATTGCATCCTGCCTCCTCTCATCACGCTGCTTCCACCTCTCCTCTTGCTCCCACAACCTCTCATCTTGTTCGTCTCTCCTGTCCTCACGTTCATTTTCTGCTTACCTGGACTCTGCCATTGTTTGCCTCCATGCATTCTGCTGAGCTCTTTCAGTGCGGGAGGATTGCATGAGGTCAGAGAACATTTCATCGCGATTGTGTTTTTTTTCGCTTTCTTATCTGCGTTAGCATCTGGGACGGAGATGATAGGGGGAGCGTTGAAACATTTCCAGCAGCAGGAAGAAAAAAGGGAGAGTAGTATTTAAAGAGACATTTTAGAGAGCAATGGGTAGACTCTTCCACGGTAAACCAAGCTGTTAACATTGCACATGTGCTTTCAGTACAAGGTCTTATATTGAGGGCCTGCCAGTTTGGTGTGAGAGATCACACACGCAGGGCCGGGCAACAGAATTCGGCTTGCAGGCCGCCATGGTAAGCCACAGTCTTTCGACTTCTTCAACCTTCATAACTTTGACGTTATTGACATAATCTGGGACCATATAAATCACTGTTGCAACCAAAGTCCTGTAGTGGCACCAAATCTTATATAAAAGGGGTCAAATGAGGTGTCTAAGATAAGGTTATGGTTTGCTGATTATGATTATGCTGTCTATATGTGTGTATCATTTTTGTAGTTGAAGTTATGAATATTGGCTCTATACTGTCTGTAGTTCAAACTTATGCTATGCTTCTGGGTGACACCCCAGACGAGTTGGTGTCAGCTCTGCCTAGCCTGCTTGATAGCCCATTAAGGACCATCACCTATACAGTTGACCCATTGAGAGACAGCAGACATGCCTTGGGACTCAGCGAGGTATGCAGGGACATGCCTATGGACAGAACTCTGAGGTTGTTCCATGACATGTGATGGACAGATTGTTTTTGGAACAAAGAAAGCAGAGACCACTTGGCAAGAGAATATAAAAAGCTGCTGCAGCTCCTCCATCTTGTCTTCAGTCCTGCTTCTTACCTCTGGAGGAACTTTGCTACACTGAAGCCTTGAACCAAGGACTGAAATACTCATCCCAGCTGTGGATGTTCTCCAGAGACTTGATTTGAACCTGCAGTTTATTCTATCACTGCTGCAAGCCTGAACCAAGAATTTTGCCATTACTGTATGTAATTGATTCCATTTAACCAATTCTTGCTCTCATCTATATCTTTTTCCTTTTATGAACAAACCTTTAGATTTTAGATTCTAAAGGATTGGCAACAGCGTGATTTGTGGGTGAAATCGGATTTGTATATTGACTGGGGTCTGGGGCTTGGTCCTTTGGGATTGAGAGAACCGTTTTTCTTTTAGTGGGGTATGGGTCTTTATAACAATTCGTACCCATAACGAGTGCCACTGGTGGTGATACTGGGAAACTGGAGTGTCTAAGGGAATTGCTTGTGTGACCTGTGGTTAGCCAGTGGGGTAAAACCAAAGTCCTCCCTGTCTGGCTGGTTTGGTTTGCCTTGGTGTGCATAGAAACCCCAGCCTTGGGCTGTAACTGCCCTGCTTTAAGCAATTTGTCCTGAATTGGCACTCTCAGTTCGGTCCCGCCAGAACCAGCATCGCTACAACACGTGGGAATGGTTTCAAATGGCAGCGCCCTCCTTTCCCGTTGGATTGGCCATTTAAAAGAAGGGGCTGCGGTTTTCAGGTTAACGTGCAGCAACCCCCCCTCCCCCAATTCTCTCCTCCCACCGTGTGACTAGTATGAGGGAAGATCTCTGCCAGCCAAAAGTGAACAGCTCAGCGTGAACAGGCCCCCCCACCACCATGTGGCTAAAAGCGGGGATGATTTCTTTTCAGCCACAGGCAAACAGCCCAGCAGGAATGGCCACCTCTGAATGTCCCCTTAATAATGTACCTGAAGGATTTCCACTCCATCCCCAGACATGGTAACAGACTTTTCCAGTAGCTGTACAGGCCACGAATGCATTCCCAAGTCTTCAGGGCAAATTAATCATTAAACACACTTGCTTTTAAACCATATTTACAAAGGTACACTCACCAGAGGTGCCTTCTCCGGCTTCCTGCACCAGGAGCCCACCATGGGAGGGTTGGAAGGGTATTGGCTCCAGGGTGATTAACAGTGCCTGGCTGTTGGGGAGAACGGTTTCTCCGCTTGCCTGTTGTGCGCGATCCTCCTCCTCATCAGCTTCCTTGTCCCCAAAATCCTCATCCCTGTTGCGTGAGACTACCCCTTTGCAGGCGTCCACGGACAGGGGTGGGGTAGTAGTAGGGGCATCCCCTACAACTGCATGCAGCTCATCATAGAAGTGGCATGTCTGGGGCACTGTTACCCGTGTTCTTCCATGCTGAAGCTCTTTTGCAATTCTGGGACTGCATGGTCACCTGTGCTGATGAGCTCTGGATGGTCACCTCTGCTGATGAGCTCGCCACGCTGGCCAAACAGGAAATGAAATTCAAAAGTTCCCAGTGCTTTTCCTGTGTACCTGGCTTGTGTATCTGAGTTGAAAGTGCTGTCCAGAGCGGTCACAATGGAGCACTCTGGGATAGCTCCCGGAAGCCAATACCGTCAAATTGCATCCACACTACCCCAAATTCGACCAGGCAATGTTGATTTCAGCGCTCATCCCCTCGTCGGGGAGGAGTACATTAATCGATTTTAAGAGCCCTTTAGGTAGACAAAAATGGCTTTGTCGTGTGGACAGGTGCTGGGTTAAATCAATCTAATGCTGCTAAATTCGACCTAAACTCATACTGTAGACCAGGGCTTAGTCTACTACTTTTTAACCTAGGACTTTAATTTAAGATTTTAAATAGTTCAATTTTACCATATCTCCCAATGGAAGTATTTGAAGATTACGTAAGGATGTTATAGTGCTCTTCCGCTTTCAGCTCTCTCATAGCTAAGTGTTTATAAAGTACATCATTAGGGTAAGCACTTTAGGTGACAGGTTTTTCACATACATAAACCAGAGCTATTTAACAGATTTTACATCTTGTTCCCTTCCTCCAGTCCTGGCACATGGAAGAGGATCCTCCTCTAGCACTACATATTGGCTTAGAAACCTTATCAGTAAAATTTACTATTTATGGAGCTCTAAGAATGGTGCTAACTATTTGGGGCTACTGTACTTTTGAGTTCTGGCACATGGAATATATCAGACTTTAAAACTACTCAGCTGAATTCTAGTTCTAGCTGGAGTTGGAGACTTAATTTATTAAAGGATTTATGACTGAATTTTGAGTCAGAAAGCAGTTTTTAAAATATTTATTATTTTCTCTATATTTTTTCCACTCCCTGCAAGGGAGTCGTTGTAGGTCTTTAAACAGTCTTTAATGTGCCAAAATTTGATAGAATTCTTATAACCTGGGCAAGGGTTTTCCATGGGTTACTGACAGTTTGGTAGCTCATGATTATCACAGCTGCTGTGCTCAGTCCTGGGTCCAGAGAAAGGGTTCCATCTTGAGCCATCTGAACCCAAACCACTGAGCACTTTTAAGATTAAAGCCAAATCCTCTTGGGGAAGAGGGGGACAGTGAATCTATTCACTTGTATCATTTAACCTTTCAAATTGCATAACTGTCAGATTAATTTAATGTACATTCCATTAGCAGTTCATGGCTTGTTTATGAAAGTCCAGTGCCAACAGTAACACTGATCTGGGGAAATAGTTCAATTCCATTAGGCGATCCAACAAATTATTGCAGCTCAGTAAGTCTAGAACACAAAACTGTACAGACAGTAGAGCTCAAGTAGTGTATACAATTATGGTGACTTAGGTTTTAATAGCTTATATTAAAAGCTTGGAAAACACCACATTCTAAGTAAATATACTTCAGTGTAATGCACATAAACTTTAAAAAGATTCTTGTTAGTTTGATTAGATGGTGCATAATTATTGACAATACAAACTTATGCATAAGAGAGAACATTTGTATTGATTTAGACTTGACTTAAATGCCCTCACTCCCACCTTCTTCCATCTACCAGTGGACACAGGGTGGCACTGGTGGTGGAACTGGTGCTGGCTCTGCCCTCACAGCATCTTATTGGTCAATTTAGGAGAGGGAGACAACCAGGATACTCCCCACCTTTTACAACAGTAGAACTTCTCACTGGTCCCTCAAGGCAAAGTTGACCCATGCACTGGATTTTTTCCAGCTTCCTCATCACCTGAGAGGCGTACTTTGCTAGGTACATTTGACATTAGAATTACATCTAGAAGGTGATAATCCTAAATGGCTAGGGTACATGTCAGGTGCCAGCTCCTGGTGTAAACCAGAAAATGGCATCCAGACAGCTTTTGGCAATGTTGGCTACTGATGGGAAAATACCTAACGAGGGAAGTCTCAAGGCCTGGTCTGTTCACATTTTTGTACTGTTATAGCCATTTCTGTTAGGGGTGTGATTTGGTTTTTTTTGTTTGTTTGTTTTTTACTAAAATAGTTATATTGGTACAACCCCAAGTGTGAATGAAATTATGCTTGTGTACCACCCCTTCCCTTCCTGGGTTACTAAGGAGCAGGCAACACTCACCTGTGTGCCCAGTCGCCTGATGTTGTCAACAGTAAAGGAGATCCTGAGTATCCCATGGGTGATGTTGGATAGGTAGGAATCCTCTAGCCAACCTTCAGCAGCAGTCCTTATACTTATAAAAGAAATTTACTCTTGGTGGTGCTTCCACCTGACTGGGCCCTATAACGCATTCACTGGCATGTCTTGGGGATCTCCAGGAATAAACCTGAGTTGATCTATGTGAGGGGTCTATCTCAAAAGTACCAATTAAAAATAATATACATCCAATATAAATTTAAATTATAGTGTTAACACACCTTTACTTAACAACATAGTAAAACATGATAACAGATTGAGATTAATTAAAATGTCACAACTTTGATTTCAACAACTCAATTAATAATTGCAGTTTACAGTAGTAAATGAAACTTAATCAACTTAATTTACCCCACCCTTGAGTGTGCACTCCTCTTAATTTCAGAGTTCTAGAAACTTGGTTGCGTGGGCACACTTGAAGATAATAAAGCTGTGGACAGCATTCTATTGGTCCAGTAAGGCAGTTCAGCTAAGGGGCAGAGCAATTCTAACTTGAGATCATTCAAACCTCCACAACCCCTCTGAAGATGGGAGTTGTTTTAACCACAAGTCAGTGACTCTGGATTTTCATTAGACAATAAGGCCACTTCATCTCTTCTCGGACTCAGGGAAATCCATAAAGTCTCTTCACTATCTCCATTTCCTTGCAAGCACTTTCTGAAACAAAGGTGGTGGTTACTCACGCTCCTTCACTGCAGCCTACCTCAGTCAGTTCTAGGCACAACAGTCTCTGCCTTGGCTCCAATGAAGCCCAGCAATAGGCTCTGTGGCTCCCTCATTGGTCAGAGCCCCAGCAATTTCTCAGCAGCAGCTCCTGCTTTTCTAGCAGACAGAGCTCCACAAAGCGATCTCCACGCCCCTGACCAGAATGGAACCCACCGAATGCTACCCCTGCATTCCCTGGAAGTGCAAGTATCTCGTCCCCAAGGTATCATGGAAGTTACAGTCTCCAAGGCCAGATTGCAACAGTTGGGACCCTCCCAACTGGAACACCGCCAGTTAAGTTCAAAGATGCCTACACTTGTATTGCTTATTCCCATAAATTTAGGGAAATAAGCGACAGTACCATCACTTTTATACCAATATAACTGCATACACACAAGGGGAGTTGTACCAGTTGAACTGTATTGGTAAAATCCTATACTGTACCATCTGACTGGATTAAATTGGTGATTTTGAGAGATCAGATAGATGGTGCCCAACTACATTTGTGTCCTCCCACAATGGACCATTAATTTTGTTCAACAGGGTTTGGGGTATTGGTCATCCTAATGTTTATTCAGTCTGAGAAAGCTGAAGCCTGCTGCTTTAACCCCATCCTACGTACACAAGGACTTTACTCCCTACACATCTACCGAGATTTCCAAATGTTGAAGAACTTTATGAATATATTTAATATTATATGTTTTGTATACACTCAGCTTCATGCATACATGCATGTTCATACACAATAATGCAGCTGTATATCTGTATAAAGGTATTACTGCTGGCATCATAGTTCTTCATTATAATTATTTGTGCATCCACAGCTCTATACGGCATGGCACATTCATCAAGTTAACTTTAAATTATTCTGAACAAATTCTAGAGGGATTTCAAGACACGGGTTAGGGTGGAGATATTTAAGTCACTGATGTAAATCACTTGTTACAAAGTTGCCCTCACTCTGATTTAAATCAGTTTTTTGAAACACTTGAAAAACTGTGCTATTGCAATTTTAGATTAAAATTGAAGATTAACTGTAAACATTGTTTTTAAAATGCTGCTACTCATTTGGTATTTTATTTAAAAACTTTATAAAACTGCTTTAGGCAAATAAAATACTAAACCAATGAAGATCCTGTAACCAACAAAGCAAGTATTTCAATAGGTCTACTTATGCACTAAGAGCTAAACATTTGTGTAGGTGTTTTAGCCACTAATGATGAAAATTGTATTTTTGTTAATAAAAACTTCTCAATGGCATGAAATCTGTCACTTTAAAACAAACAGATTCAGTTTTTAGAATGAAAGATTAGAATTCCAATGAATTAAATTTATTGTAAACTTTTGTATATTGACAACAAAATGTTCAAGAATAGAAGCCTACACTTAGTCTTTTGAAAATCTGACCAATACCACTGGTGGCAGTAAGTGACTTACATTGACTTCAGACTGCAAACCCTGATGAAGGTTAAATTTGAGTTATAACTGGCTGCACAACAGTGACTTCTACTCCCCATACTTTACTGGGATATAGGAAATGCTAAGTTAAGAACTCCCCATACCACCCTGAAGAGTATGTTAATGATACAGAGAAAAACACACTTATGAAAACTAAAAAATGCAGTTAAGGTATTGCTTTACATCTGTTTTGGTCCCTCCAGAGCCCGTCAAGGGTTTAGTCACTAAAACATTCCTGTACAACCATGTTAAAAAATAAAATCAAGTCACTGGTACTAGATTCAAATAATTTTCTTCATAATCACGTCTAAAAGATAAATGTACTCAAATGTATGACACAGTGTTCAAATTAAACACCTTTTGAAATGTTTGTAAATGTTAACATAAAACTTTATAATGCAATATTATAAGGCTAATATTATATAAGTAAAGATTAATTATGAAAGGGTTTAAGTTCTAAATATCCTATTCTCTCAGTATATTACCATATAAAGAGTTGAGATGGAAGCTTATGTTAACTCCATGATGTTAACAAAAAAGCAAAATACACTTAATCTTTTTCATTAAATCAAAAATATATTCTGATATAGCCCAAAGGATCAAACACTTTGGTAACATTCACAATCAGGGCTTTCTGATCGTCTTCCTGATCTCAACTCAAGTAAAGTCCTTGGCTAGGTATCTAGCCAAAGATTTTCTCTGAGTTGAAACTGCAAATTCACTTAGAAGTTACTGTAACAATAAAATATAACCTATACAGCAGAAAGTAGAAGTCTAATTTCTCATATAAATCCAGAGGCTTTACGGTGTCATGTATAATATCTAATATGTTTCACTTTGTTCCAAGATATGACCTCCATTACCTTCAGTTTTAGTTTAGGTAAAAATTACATTCACATAAACTGAATATTGAAATAATGATTAAAATATAATTTAAGTCTCTTGGTGTATGTCCCTAGACAGGTGGTTAGGGCTTGACCATGCCTTCAGTGGGAGTGAAGTGTGCTCACAGCAAGGGGCAGTCAGCACTTGACAGGATCAGACTTTTATTGAGGTACTTTACAAACTGAGTTTCAAGTCAACAGAGTAACAATGGAGATCAGACTTGATCATCATCATAATGGTCCCTTCTGGCCTTAATCTATTAAATTTGCTTTCTCTCTTTCTTAATCTGACACAGGATGTAATACAATACAAGCAACAAACACTACGAGGATACAGTGAATAGTTACATCCATTGATTAGATCAAAGTTTCACTAAGGGATATAACATTACTGAAGGACCAATGATTTCCCAAAAAGAAAACAGATATTTAATTCTGTGAATTATTCCTGTATTTGCTTTGTTTAATTAAACGACTAGTAGCAGTCCAATGAACAACCTCTGTGCTTTTTCTTCAAACTGTTTTCTAACACTTCTCTATCTTTTAAAGTTGCTTTATCAATAGTCTAATTTAATACACTTTAATCGCCTATTTATAATCTTTAATCCTATCATTCCATTTTACCTTGCATTCCCAATCTTCTGAAATAATTAATTTTACCCTCAACCTCTGTCTATTAAATACTAATTGTAAACACGACAAATGAAAGGAGGATGTAACAAGATAACATTTACCAAACAACTTCCATATAAATAATACCCCCCTCCTTAATTATCTACATCACAAGGATTATAATGCTGATTGAATACTTAATAAAGCTGCAAATTTAATGCCAAGCAATTCACATAGTCCCTAAAGACAGGTTTCAGAGTAACAGCCGTGTTAGTCTGTATTTGCAAAAAGAAAAGGAGTACTTGTGGCACCTTAGAGACTAACCAATTTATTTGAGCATAAGCTTTCGTGAGCTACAGCTCACTTCATCGGATGCATACTGTGGAAAGTGTAGAAGATCCTATTATATACACACAAAGCATGAAAAAATACTTCCTCCCACCCCACTCTCCTGCTGCTAAAGTTATTCAAAGTTATCCTGCTCCTAAAGTTATTCAAAGTCTAGCTCCTTCCCTTATATACAAGATATAACATTTACAGTTTAACATCTTTATAAATGTATGAACTGTATAAACACACTTATTCAAAATGTCCTATAAATCACATGCACGCCCTGGAAACATAGATGTTTCACACAATTAATCCCACTAAGATAACAGCCAAATATTGAGAATTAAATTAGCTGTTTGTCTTCCATGGGACTACTCACAATGAATAAAGATAAGCACATGTGTAAGTGTTTTCAGATGGGGACTAAGTGTATATATACAGGGACCTGATTAGACACCCTCTCCTCATCCCCCTCACACCACTTTTTCCCTCTTCTGCACAAAATATAAATTAATATTTTGGAACAATGTGAAACGTACTGTATTTAAACATCACAAGCTTTTAGAGTCAATGGGTTTATCAATGAGGAATTAATACTTTTCCCACTCTCCGACAGAAGTGAGGAGCTATCATTGTAACAATTATATTTCTACACCCAAATAGTTAAATCAAGGAGTTTTTTGGATTTAGCTCACAGGGAGGAATTTAGGCCCTAATTGTGAATATATTTTCCTAAAGGATTTAAGCTTTCATCTATTTAAGACATATTATCAAGGCATCACAAGTGTTTAAAGATTAAATTTAAAGAGTTAAGTTTAAAGATTTTTTTAAAAATGTTATTGAAAACAATTGTAGCAAACACTTTAAATGTCCACATACGTTCAATATTTCTGCTTCAAAAAAAAAAATCATTTACAGTGCCTCTAACATACTGGCTCAATCCTGAATCAGAAGGAAATCTGTCACCTATTAGGTTACCAAAAGTTAATTCCTCGGAAATGCAAGTGCTCTTTTTTAGTCTTCCGTTTTAGTACTGACAAGGTGAGATCTTGTTCCTCTTGCAACAGCTGACAGGAACATAATACAAAATAGGATGGCTACAGACTTCATAAATCTAAGGGTATATTAATTATGGCTTTAGGGAAACTTGTCTGGCAAAGTGCAATGTTTTTTTCCATCCTGACTATGACAGTCCACATGTAGTAAACAAAGACTATACGATTTCAGCTGAGAGCTCTACTGCTCACATTCTTTCACATAGTGCAACTGGAGGAGAAAGGAAAAACAGGAGAAAAAGTTTAATGGCTTGTTTACACTTCAAAATTTACCAGGGTAGCTATTGTGGAATAATTATTCCAGAATAGTTATTTCAGTATTAGCCTGAGTGGACACACTGATCCTGGAATAGGAGCGACTCTCTCTCATTTAGGTATTTTGGTAAATTTCCAAGGGTAGACAAGCCCTAGGAGAAAAACATATTGCTGCAAACAGATGTTAAGTGTAGTAATCCCTTCACGAAAGGGAATTAAGTTCATTTCCTTTCACACCTTTAAATTGCATAAGGAATGTATATGCACAATAAAGATAGAAGTGAAGCAATCCATCGAGACCTGAAGTTTGTCAGTAAATGAATATAGATAGGTTTAACAACAGAAGTATTATAAGTCTTTGTGAATAAGGAAAAATAAGCATTGGAGGAGAGCATCCGGAGTTGTGACCTTCTTGTCAAATATGAACCAATTTGTAGTTTTAATTAAAGCCCTGGGGAAGAGCTCTTGAAAAACTGCCAGACAGTGGAGTTTATTTATAATTAAACTGTATTCACAGTCTCAGGAAAGGAGCTGAAATTAGATGGGTGGGTAGAAGTGAAATATAGGATTTAATCTCAGAAACCTCTGGCCATTGTGCCTTTTTCATGTTCTCTGGCTCCTGAGAACAGCAGCAGCATCTGCTATCAACCACTTGAACTGGCTGGAAATCTTTAATTCCAATGCATTGCATTCAGACCAAATCAAAATTTGCAACCTGCTCGTAAGCACGATTAACAAAGCTCAGAAAAACATGCCATGAAGCATAAGGGATCATAAATAAAAACGTATTTCCACACACAGCTAACCATAGCTGGGGTTATATTTTTGGTGTTACGCAAAGTCTAATGACTTTACCAAAGTCTGCACTCTAACACTGATTGAAAGTATGAAGCATATGCCTGCAGATTCCAATTTTTTTTGTAAACTTTTAGGTTTCATTACCTTATTTTCTTCCATGTAGACAAGAATGTGAATAACTGAATAAACTGATCCAAATGTATTAAAATCCCTTAGATGCTAAGTCGCTGAAAAGCCTACTGTCTCAGAAATTCAGACATCCCAGGCATATGCTATTGAGACAGAGAAAAACAGAGGCCTACCCTCCCACCAAAATCCCGTAACAAAGAGTAGGGAAATCTAACAGGAGAGTTGTTGCTAGAACTCTAGGAAACAAAATTAAATTTGGGCCCAAATATAGGTTCTGACAATAATGAAATTTTACAAAAGGTTTGTTTATACACCAGTACTAGGTACTTCACCAACAGTTATTAAGAGAAGGTTCCTGCTCTGAATGACTTAAAAGTTTAAGAGACCCTATTTGCAATCTTACAGCACTACAGTAGCAAGATGTCCATCAAGAGTCTTTGGACTTAAAAATTCTATTGTACAATCCAAAGATTGCTAGTTCATGAGAGCATGCAAATTAAACTGACTAAGAAGTGAAATGCAAGAAATAAATGAACATACATGTAATAATACAAATTAGCTTTTAGAGCTCAATTTTTGTTTTTCAAAAGAGTTTTTAACAATATGGATCAGGCCCTATATTTAGAAAGATATTTATAAGGGTGATTTCTAAGGAGTCAGGTACATTGCAAGGGGTTCTTCTGCTCAGATTAAATAGAACTAGCCAGTGATTGAAGAAAGGACTGAATTTAGTCTAGAGGAAGAGCCTGAGCTAGATAGGGAAATACCTAGATAGCAGCAGAGCTCTACAGTGTGAGAGTCGCGGCAACAACGGGATGAATGCCACAGACCGGTGCAGGGGGGCAGCTCCCCTCTGTGCCTGTCTGTAACATTGCGACTGCAGAAGTGGGTGGACTGTCACCCTCTATGCCCCAGCGCTGCCCTCCCCAGGACCATCCTCCAAGGGCCCGGGTCTGACCCGGCGCTTTGCAAGGGGCAGCAGCCGGTGCCGCCCCCTTTCCCCGACAGCTGCTGCCGGCATCCCAGCCGGAGCGCAGGGCACAGCAGCCCCCCCCCCCCCACACACACACACACACACCCCACGGAGCAGGCACTGACCTGAGGGTGCGGTTGCCTGGGCAGCCCCTGCGCTCCATGGCGGCGGGCACGCAGCTGGTGAGCTCGGTCCAGTCGGCGTGCAGCCCGCAGCTCCAGCCCGTGGAGAAGCGGGAGAAGAGCCAGGTGTCCTGGTCCCCCCCGGGCCGGTGGCAGGTGCATTTCTTCTGGCCCGCGCGGCAGTAGCAGGGCTGCTCCAGGCGGATGTTGCGCACCAGGTGCCGCCCGAAGGTGGTGCCGCCCGTTTTCTGGATGTGCAGGAAGACGATCACGTCGCGGCCCCGCATGTCGAACTGCACCCGGCGGCACAGCTCGGCCCGCGCGAACGGGAACTTGGGCACCAGCCGCGGCAGCGCCGCCGTCCCCCCCTCCTCCTCCTCCTCTTCCTCCTCCGGCGGCGGCGGCTGGGCGTCCCAGGCCGGGGCCCCGCGGTGCGCGGCGGGCAGGCGGCGCGGGCAGGCGGCGCCGGGGCAGGACGGGGACACGTACTGGTACATGATGAGCACGAAGAGCAGCGTCAGCAGCGGCGGCAGGAGCCACTTGTGGAGCCGCTCGTCCATGGTGCGGGCTCCGGGCGCGGGCTCAGGCGGGGGGCAGGCGCCTGTGCCGGCGGGCGCTGCGCGGCTCTGGCAGGGCGGCCGCTCCCGTGAGCTCCCTCCCCCGCCCGGGCACCGGCATGGTCGCCGCCCGGGCGCCCCGGTTCAGCCCAAGCGGCAGCGGGGCGCGGACGCTGCTGGAGCGGCGCCTCGGGACGGCAGCGCTGGGGCTTCGGCAGCCCGAAGGGGGCGCGCGCGCTGCCACGGCACGAGGCTGCCGCAACCCGACTGAGCAACTGTCAAGCGGCAGCGCGACCTCATGCCTCAGCTCCTCCAGCACCTCGCCAACCCAAACACCCCGACCGCGGGGCGGGGCTCGGCGCCCGCCAGCCAATCTCTGCCAGGCGGCTTCAAGAACAGCCAATGGTAGAGGCCAGCGCGCAGGCACACCAACCAATGGGAGGCGGCAGCGACAAAGAGGGCGTTCCCCATGCTTGCAGGTACCAGACGGAGACCAATGGCTTTTGCGAGGGGCTGCTGCACCAGCCAATGAAATACGGGGGGGCAGGGCCGGGCGACAGCAAATAGAAGAGGAGAAGCTGCTTTCCCACGTGGCAAGACTGCCTGGGCAGGTGAGTTGGTGCTGTTGCGGGAGTGGTAATTGTGGGCGGCCTGCGGTACCTGTAATAGCGCGGCAGTGGCTTCTTCTCCACAACGTGTGGTACCAAGTACGTCTGCACTGCCAGGTGCCCAGAGAAAAAGCAATGCCTGAGGGGCAGTGAATGTTAACATTGTTTCCGGAACCCCAGTGTCCCAAAATCACGAGATTAGTATAAAAATCATGTATTTTTAACATAAACATTTTCGGCAGGGGAGGTTTTTGTTTGTTGAGTTATTTCCTCCCGTCATTCATGTTTTTCCCTAAAATCACAAGAGCTTTAGAGACTTTTTAAGTGCAACCAGGGCAGCTTACACAATCTGACATCAGGAGCTGGGATATTAAGAAAACACGGAATATCACTAAAACTTGTGGTTTTATCAAAATACTGTGACGTGGGCTGGGAATCTTAGCCCTTTGGAGCTATGTTTGAAACCTGACACCAGAGAATAAACTTAAATCTTTTAGAAAGACTCCGGCGTCTCACCCACTAATTATGTGGTGTCAAACAACTGAAATCAGTAAAAATTGAACAACTTAAATCCTTCAGTCTGGAAGGAAACCTGGCAGAGACCACTGGGAGACGTGATACTGAAAATTTTAAAAAGTTAAATATTCTACCCAGCTACATAGGGCAGAGATATTGGAGAACTATAACAGATGCCAGTGAGACCATGAAAAGGACTCTAAACTGCAAGTAACAGTTCTTCAGAAATTTCAATAATGTATCTATCAATCCATGCAAGAATGCCATTTGAGCAAGGCACTCTTTTTTTTCAAATAAGAAACCATCTGCCATGACACCTAGAGAGACAAGGTGGTTGGCGTATTATCTTTTATTAGATCAACTTCTGTTAGTGAGAGAGACAAGCTTTGAGCTACACAGAGCTCTCTCTCAGGTTTGGGCTAATTACTTGGAGTCTCATAACTAAATACAAGGTGGAACAGATTGTTTAGCTTGAGTAGTTAATATGTGTAGTAAGAGACCATTCAAAGTGAAGTGCCCCTTAACACCTTTGAAGGCATAGGATGAAAAAGGGGGGTTAGTGGGTTATAGATTGTTGTAATACAGCATAAATCCAGTGTTATTAAAACCATGATTTTCAGTGTCTAGCAAAGTTATAGATTTAAGCTCTGAGGCTCATCTTTTGAAAGTGTTGTGCAGGTTTCCTTTGAGGATAAGGACTGAGAAGTCAGATATGGGTGACTGTTCTGTGAAAAGTGTTTACCCATGAGTGATACAGTGGTTTTGTCTTTTATTGGGGGTTTTTTTTGTTGTTTTTTGGGTTTTTTTGGTGAGAGTTTATTCAAAAATGCAGTGATTGTTTGGTTTCACCCATGTTGATATTGGAGCATTTAGTGTACTGGGTGAGGTACACATGTTGTGACAGGCATGTGTAAGACTCATGGATCTTAAAAGGTGTGTTGTGGGGGTACTGATAATTGTAGCAATGGATATATGTCTGCAGGTTTTGCATCTGTTATTATGGCAGGGTCTGGTGTTGCTTTGATTTGGTGAGTCTTGGTCTGTTGGGAGCTTGCTTCTGAAGATGAGGTTGGGGGGTTGTTTGAAGGTCAGAAAAGGGGGTTCTGGAAAATTTTGTTTCAGAATGTGGTCCACACTGAGTATGGGTTGTAATTATTTGATGATATCCCATATTGTTTCAGGGTGGTGTAGTAGGTAACAACTAGAGGAATGTGGTCAGAGTGTTTTTTTTTTTTTCTGTATTGAAGCAGGTTCTCCAAAGATATTTGAGTGGCCTGTTCCATGATGTGATATACTTTCCTGGTGGAGTGTCCTTGTTTAGAAGAGGTGGTTTAAAGTATGTTAAGGTGTATATCCCAGACTTTCTCCTCAGAACATATTCTGTAGTATGAGTGGCTGTAGATTAGATTTCATGTGTTTGAGGTGGTTATTGGATCTGTGAAGGTAACTGTAGTGATCTGTGGGTTTCTTGTATACAGTTGTCTATAGGGTTCCATTGTCAAAGCTGATCATGGTATCCAGGAAGTTGATGCTAGTGTGAGAGTGTTCTAGAGAGAGTTTGATGGATGGGTGGTGGTTGTTGAAGTTGAGGTGGAAATCTGTGAGGTAGTTTAGGTCATCTGTCCAGAGGATGAAAATATCGTTGATGTATCTCAGGTTTATTATTGGTTTTGTGATGCATTTGTCCAGAAATTCTTCCTTGAGGTTGCCCATGAAGATGTTGGCATGTTGGGAAGCCATCCTAATATCTATGTCTGTTCCCAAGAGTTGGAATAAGTGTTTGTTGTTGAATGTAAAACTGTTATGGGTGAGAATGAAATGGATAGGAGTACTTGTGGCACCTTAGAGACTAACCAATTTATTTGAGCATAAGCTTTCATGAGCTACAGCTCACTTCATCGGATGCATACTGTGGAAAGTGTAGAAGATCTTATTATATACACACAAAGCATGAAAAAATACCTCCTCCCACCTCACTCTCCTGCTGGTAATAGCTGTTACCAGCAGGAGAGTGGGGTCGGGGGAGGTATTTTTTCATACTTTGTGATTATAAAGAGATCTTCTACACTTTCCACAATATGCATCTGATGAAGTGAGCTGTAGCTCACGAAAGCTTATGCTCAAATAAATTGGTTAGTCTCTAAGGTGCCACAAGTACTCCTTTTCTTTTTGCGAATACAGACTAACACGGCTGTTACTCTGAAACCTGAGAAATGAAATGGATGAGTTTGGTGATGTGTTTGGGGTGGATATTTCAGTGTTGTAAATTGTCTAGTAGATATTTGAGACCGGCAGAGATGCTGTCATTGTGAGAGGTGTTGATGTATAGGGAGGGGACATCTAAGGAGGCAAGAATAATGTTGTGAAGGAAGTTGTTAATGTTGTGGATTTTCTGGAGTAAGTCAGTTGTGTCCTGGAGGAAGCTGGCCATTTGTGTGGTGAGTAGTTTGAGGCTGGTTTCTGTGAGCCTTGATATTCTTTTGGTAATAGTGTCATGGCCAGCTTTCATGGGTCTGTTTGCGTTCCTTTGTTTGTGTATCTTGGAAGCATGTAGAAGGTCGCTGATATGGGTTCTTGGGGTGAGGTTATAGAGTTTCTCTTGGAGTTGTTTGGGGAAGGATTTGGCAATATCCTTAAATTCCTGGGTGAGTTATGGTGTGGGGTCTTTATTGAGTTCTTTAAAGTAGATGGTGTTGAAGAGTTGTCAGTTGGTCTTGTTAATGTAGTCATTACTGTTGAGACCGATGATGAGACCACTGGTGGTCATATTATAGACCTTGTTATATATGTACAGTGTAATACTGAACAGTAAATAGATGCAGTAGTTAGAGACTAAATTATCTGTGGTAATGTATTACTATTTGTGGCTATTTTTAATAACCAAGATGAAGCAAAATTACAAATGCATACCAACACATAAAAACAGGATGCAAAGGTAAATAAACAGCAAAGATTATTTGTCATAAATGAGACAATCAGAATCCAACGCAAAGTTGTCAAGTACAAAGGCTGCTGTATCATCCACTGTAAATCATTTTTAAAAGCATTTCATTGTCTGCACAACTTTCAGAGAAATACAAAACCAAAATACATTCATGAGGCTAGAACAAGAGGAAAAATTTCTAATTATGCTGCAGGAAGAGAGTGAAATCTTGGCCCCACTCAAGACAATGAAAATGGAGGTCACCCAGAGTTTTGTTAGGTGTTTTAATAAATTTACAAAGTAATGTTCAACAACAGATTTATTTCAAATGTCACAAATCAATGTACTAAGAGTTAATGTAGTAAATTGGCAGTGTTTTCCTAAAACACCCTATACTAACTTTGGTCATCTCTGTGGGATTAATTTTTTCCTCATTTCTAGTATAAACCTTTCTTATTTTTCAATTATATTAATTTGCAGTGTTTGTCCCTATTGAACCTCCCCTTTCAGTGTCATACTGTATTGTCCCTTTTTAAAGCAACACATCTGTTAGTATGTGTTGATCAAACTGTGTAAAGGTGAAGTGGGTATTACTGATGTCCTGAGGGAGGGGACTCTCCATCCA
The DNA here is from genome assembly GCF_965140235.1 of Caretta caretta. Lineage (NCBI taxonomy): Eukaryota > Metazoa > Chordata > Testudines > Cheloniidae > Caretta > Caretta caretta. The sequence goes on along the minus strand of NC_134206.1, from coordinate 97,999,837 downwards.
AATGGATATAAGGAAGGTCTGAGTGCCGCTCTGAGAAGAAAAGTTATAGTGGGAGACTGAGTTGTGCTTATGACAAACTTGGAGTGTAGAGAATACTGGACTCATGTTTTTGTTATTTTCTTTTATAATAAAGCCAAACTCCAAACAGGGGGAACGTTGGCATCCAGTTTATTATGTGTCCTGTGTTTGTAGAGCAGGATGCCAATGTTGTCTGCTCCTGAAGTCCTTTTCCACAGCTCACCACTAGATCTCGGGGGAGAGCTCTGCTTACACTAGTAAGTGGAAAAAGCAAAATTGCAGAGTGTTTTATGACTGTTTCAAAATAAATAGAAGGACAAGATGGAGGAGGTAATATCTTTTATTGGACCAACTTCTATTGGTGAGAGAAACAAGCTTTTGACCCATACAGTGCTCTTCTTCAGGTCTGGGAAAGACCTTTTGGTGAGAGAGACAAGTTTCTTCAGAAGTTGGTCCAATAAAAGAGATTACCTCACCCATCTCATCTCTCTAATATCCTGGGACAGACACAGCTACAACTACACTCAAAATAATTAGGAAGTTATATTTATGGAAAAACTAGCATAAATTAGACTCAGCAAAACGGACTAAAATAGGTAAGATGTTTGTTTACTTTTATTCATTATTGTGATAGAATACATTTTGGCAAGAAACCCAATATCTTTAAACATTTTCTTTCAAAAACCAATATAAAATAGAAAGTTTGAGACTGTTGACACTATTTGTGTCAGTGATTGTAGAGTCTTGACAGAGATTACACCCGCATATACAGTAAATAGTTGAAAAGTAGAAATGGTTAATGTTTGTAACAGTGTAAAATGTCCAAGTAGCTAGAAATATTAGTTTCATATATGTAATTAATGGTATAGTGAAAATGATATCTTAATGATGATGGTGTGAGGAGATATTGTGGCTTGCAAAATAAACATTAGAATTTTTCACTTCGGAGGGGATTTACAAGGGAGATGAAAATAAGCCTCATCATGGGTCCTGGGTTTCAATCATAACTATTGACAAGCTACTACCTCTCTGGAACTAGCAACATGCTCCTGTAAAGTCACTTCTAGAAATCCTGGTCATGCAACTCAAAAACACAGGCCTCTACCACTTGATCTCTATAAGATTCCTGTTAATAGCAACCGTAGATAGTCCCTTGTATTCTTTTAAAGATGTAACCACTCAATAGAGCCTGACTCATACATATGTATAGGGCCAAATTCACCTGTGTAGTCAGTTACACTTGTGCTAAGGGACTGTAAAATGCTGCTATTTATCTGGTAGCATTTTACATCCCCTTTCCACAGGTACAAATCACTACATTAGGTGCAAGAGCTTGTAGAGTCAGGCCAGTAGTTCAAAATCCTGCTGTCATTGAAGGCATTCTCTATAAATCCTGATTGACATCAGTGGGAAAAACATTGGGCCCAAAATGCTCATTGAAATCAGCAGGAATAGGATTGGGCCCAAAATAAGCCTTAAAAACATTAATAAATGTGCCTAGTAAATTACCATCCTATTTTCCTTCAAATATACCCTGTTCATGAGTTTTCCAGCAGATGTAATTCTATGGAAAGTCTGAAGCAGTAGTATCAAACTAGGTTTCAGCTACCGTAGAAAAGGTGACAATATATTAAACAAACACCAAATCTTTTAGTCAGTGTAATTTTTAATGCCATAACTCAAATGTTTTATTCATTTTTTAAAAAAAAATTCTACTTTGCCTTCAGAGTAAATGTTGCAAGATCTGACAGGAACATATCGCAAGATGCCTGCATAAATCCAAATCTATCTACCTTTTGGTATGAAATGACCGCTTTCTGGTAAAATTAAATTATTCTGTTTTTCTACTGATTTTGTTGATTGCAAATCATGTGTCCAGGAGAGCATGTGTGAGCTGAAAGATAGTTGTGAACTGTATCAAAGTCTAGTTCCCCTGTCCTTCCACAAATAACAGGAAGGCCCAGATCCTCAAAAATATTTAGGTAACTAAACAGGAGACAGGAATGCATTGCATTTTTTATCAAATAAAGAAATTCCATATTACATGGTAATGCTGTGGGGAATAAAACATACCAAGAATATCTTATTGAACTGCTTGAAGACCTCTGAATTAGATCCCAACAATGTTACATGCACTCCCTAAAAGAGATCAGTGGATCATAAGTTCAATTTGTAATTCTTCTCTTCAGAGGTCTGAAGTGGGACTAACATATTTCCATGGTGCTTAAATGCCTTTGAGAGGCCAAAATGTTCTTCTGGCACAGAACGAAAACTTCAGACCTCAGAGAAGAAGGCTATCCCAGTATTAACTGTAATAATTGTTAGTCAGAGACATCTGAAGTGTGGGCATTTGAGACATAGTATCAATGCCAAAATCAACGATTGTACAAAGTGTGTTATTATACAAAGGATACTGTGAAGAAGACACACAAAAGTATGATTATTGATTTGGCAATCATACTTGTTTGACTAAGTGTACTTCTGCTAGCTCTGATAATTAAAGTGAAGTACATCTCACATTGGTTTCTTTAAATTGTTCTTTGTGAGCAGTTTCAACACTTCTAGCCAGGTCTGTGTTTCAATAAAGCAACTTTTAATTGTAGAAATCCCACATCTTTTATTTCTCACAAATATACAAACTGAATAATCACAATAGTTAAATTCCTACACCTATGCTAACTTTGGTCATCTCTGTGGGATTCATTTTTTCCATAATTCTAGTATGGATCATATTAATTTGCAATGTTTGTCCTTACTGAAAGTCCCATTTCAATGTCATACTGTATTATTCCTTTATAAAGTAACTGCATTATTAAAATCTGCTCTTGTTGCCCAATTTTGTTGTAAAGAATTTAAAAGTCATATTACATATGTTAATTTCCACTCCCAGGTGCTTGCCATATTTTTGTTTTATGTAACTAATTTCATTACAAATGTAAATTTTTCTTGTCTCCTTTAATCAGAGAATGGAAATTTATGGAAACATTATCTTCGTCAAAATGATGTCCAAAATTGACCCAACTGCAATAGATTTGAGTTCATATAGTATTCTCTGATTATCAGGATGTAATGTCCTGAGTTTGAAATAGGTATCTCTTGGCCATTTATTTTTAAATCTCTGCTAATCTTCTCTGTCATATGTTATGCTCCCAAATGAATCTTATTTTTCATATATGCCTCTATATTCAGTGGCCTCTGCAATCTATTATTTGCTACCCTACACATTGCTTCTTGTTCTACTCCTGGTGGAATTCTGCACCACTGAGCACATGCAGAATTCATGTGTCTTGTAGATTTTTTTTTTCTGGAGAAAATACATTCTGCCCCGACTAGATGATCATAATGGTCCCTTCTGACCTTAATATCTATGAATCTCTAAGTGCTGCATTTCTGCCTTTTGCCCACCAGAGGCCACTGTGGTGCCAGAATAGCCAGCAGAATGAATGCAGCTGGCTGTTCTGATGCCACCGTGGCCTCTGGTGGCCAAAAGTGGAACTGCAGCACATCTGAGGCAGAATGTATTTTTCTCGGGAGGGGAGGGGGGGAATCTGTGGGTGCGGCAGTGGCGCAGCATTCCCCCCGCGGGTAGAAGTTCATAACAGCACCCTGCCTGTGGAGCCAGGTTAGGACAGACAGGGTGGGGCACATGGGGGAGTCACAGATTGGAGTTGAGAATGGCTAGTGGACGGGACAGGTGGTGGCGTGTGTTTAGGAGCTAGTGTGGTGACAGTATTGAGAAAGGGGGTGAAGGGAGTGGGGGTGAAAGCCCACATGGGGACAGGGGATGGGAGAGGGGGGAGAAGGCTGCAGAGACCCATGGGATAGTGGGGTGCGGGGACGGGCAGATGTGCCTGACTGAATGGGAGAAGCTGGAGGTCAGCCAAAGTCTGCATGGGGGAGGCTCTATCCCACCCCTCCTCCCAAAACCCTGTTTCATACTTGTCCCACCCACACCCAATGACCCTCCAGGTTCACTCCAGCTTCCTTCCGTCTCCCTCAGTTCCTCCATTACCCTTGACTCCCCTAAGCCTTTGCACTGCTTCTGACAGGTGCAGGAAATACCGTTCTGTATTGTAATTTAAATGAATTACTCAAAGTTCTGTATTAATATGCCTAGTAAGGAATCTGTGAAAAAAAATTACCAGAATCTTTTTTTGTCTGTATGGTTACAGACATACTTGCAGACAGATATTTTGAAATAAATTACCAAAATAATTGAAACTGGTATGATTATATTATTTTTGACAAATAATATGCAGAATTTTAAAAAAAAATTGGTGCAGAATTCCCCCCGGAGTATGTTCATTTCTCCCCTCAGAAGAATAATTTGCTGTATTTTGCTTTGACTATTGATAGCCTGTGCAAGATGCTGTCATAGCACAAGTGAAACCTATCAATTTAAGCAAATTCAATTTTTTTGTTTAAAACCATAAATTGCACCCATAGATAGGCATTGTTGCATCTTTTTGAGTTACATTTATTAAGAAACAAGTATATTCCAGAAAACTTTGAGCCATACTAATCTCAGGTCCATGTATAAATGGGACCTTTTATAGGCAGATCTCCCTGGTATCATGTAGAATGGGGCTCTTTTGTCCTGTGACACCATCCCACTCAGTCCCTGTATCCACAGAGGGCTGCCTGAGAATCTGTACATGGGGTGGCTCACATTGTTCCCCTGCTCTCTACACTGTGTGGTATCTGATGAGGAGAGGATACAGCTCCAGGCTGTATTAGGTACTGAGCAAGACCTCTACCTGTGGAACCCACATAGGGAAGATCCCAGTGTTATTGTCTGGAGAGCAAGGGTGGCTGATTAGGGCTGAGGGAGCCAAACCACACCAATAACATCACAACTGTAATAGTACCATCTCCTGCCAGTTGAAGGTACTCTTGAAGGGGTTGCTTTAGCTCCTAAAAGCTGTAAGATACCAGATTGCCACTGAGGAGTTCTAGCCTTGCAGACTGTAGGTAGCAGAGGGAGGAGACGCAAAGCATGGAATGCAAACCTCTATGGGGCTAGCAGAGCATGCTCCCTACAGCTCCTGGGATCCCTGCAAAATATAGACTGCAGGGAGGTGGCACAGAGCAGGGAATACAGGTTACTCCTGGGGGAATTCTGCGCCACTGCACATGCGCCAAATTCATGTGCCCCACAGATTTTTTTCCCTCTACAGAAAACAGATTCTGCCAGGGGGCACTGAAATTATACCTTTTGCCCAAGAGGGTCTACTGTGTTGCCAGAAGACAGGGCAGTAGACTCAGGCCCAGAGCAGCCAGCCGCAGAGAGGGAGGGGCAGTGGCTGCCTTCCTCACAGTGCCTTGTCCGTGGGGCCAAGTGAGGAGACACAGGATATAGGGTGGACGGACAGAGTGGAGCACATGGGGCTGGGCAGTCACATAGATGGGTTCAGAAGGACCAGTGGGGGGGGCAGACTGGGGTGGGGGCACAGGAGCTAGTGGGGTGACAGAATTGAGCTAGGAGCTGAATGGGATTGGGGGTGAAAGGACACATGGAGATGGCTAGGGATCAGCAGGGTCTGCATGGTCGCGGCTCCCTAACAATCCCTCCCCTCCAAAAAAAACAAAAAAAAACCCCCAACCCCATTGAATACTTCTCCCACGCACACCCAACAACCTTCCAGGTTCACCCCCAGGCGGCTTCTTAGCAATTACTTCTTTCTCCCTCAGCTCCTCCATTACCCCTGACTCCCCCAAGCCTTTCCACTGCTTCTGAGGGGTGCGAGAAATACATTTCTGTATTGTAGTTTATATGAATTATTACTCAAAGTTCTGTATTGATACACCTAGTAAGGAATCTTTGTCAAAAAAACATTTCCTGATTCTTTTTTGTTGTCTCTGTTGTTACAGACTTACTTGCTGACAGCTATTTTGAAATAAATTACCAAAATAATTGAAACTGGTAATAGTGTGTTATTTTGACAAATATACAGAATTTTTCAGAATTTTAAAATATTGTGCACAAAATTTTTGATTTTTTTGGTGCAGCATTCCCCCAGGAGTAACAGGTTAATGTGGGTCTATTAAAATCCTGCACCACCCAGGAAAACTATACGGTTGTCTGCACATGCTCTTTGAAGCCTCCATCCCCTGGAATCTCTGCAGCATGTAAGCTGCCAGTATAGAAAGAAGGCAGAGCAGGGAATAAAGGCTTCTGTGGAGTTATTTCAGAACAGAGGCACATGCTGTGTGCTTCCATTGCTTCTGTTTTTCCAGACCCAGATACAAGTAAGAATTCCACAAATTATGAACTACAGTAATATAACTTATTTTAGGGAGTTCTCTATTGTAGTTGCAGATTTTCTTCTAGTTGTGTTATATATATATATATATATATAAAGAGGGTTTCTGAGCCAGGTAGTTTTCTCATGTAGAAGGGTGATGATTGGGTTTATAAGTCTGGTGAGTTGTGTGTCTCCGAGTGTGTTTATTCTAAGCCTAGGAGGGTCAGGTGGGTGAAGGTTCCAAGCTGAGTGGGATGGATCCTAGTTGTGGAAAGATTTGGTAGGAAGAGAGGGTTGGTGGGATATGTGTGCAAAGAGGATAGGTATGATATAGGGATGTAAAATGTTAACCTGTTAACCGTAAGCATTAGTCTTACTGGTTAACCCACCTTAACCGTTAGCCCCTGGGCTGGCTTGCTGGCCCAGTGGCCCCAAACCGGCTGCAGTGGTCCCAGGTGTGCCGCCCTGCCCCAGCCATGCTGGCCGGATCAGCCCCAGCCAGTAAACTGTTTAAATGAAATATTTTTAATCATTTAAACGTTTAACTTTTGTAATGGTATTACATCCCTCCTTTGATCAGATAGGGGTTGGGTTGGAGGGAGCGAAGGGGACTTGGGGAGGTTCTGAGCTGGATTGGGGATTGATTGGGTTGTCAAGATTGGGTGCAAAGGTGAATGGAGTCAATTGGTGAATGAGGGTATAGTTGAATGGGGGGGGTGATAGGAAAACAGACATAGTGTGGAAAGTAGGGAGGTTAGGAAATAAGTAGATTGATGTGGCAGATGCTAAGACTAGGAGAGAACGCTAAAGGGCTGCACAGAGAGAGAAGTAATATTGCCCCTTCTTCCAATATCAGTGTCCCATTTCTGACAACAGCAGCACCCCTCTTTTGTCTGGTAGCATATATCAGGACATTGCAGATCAGCTTCCCAGTGGAGGAGAAATCAGGGGTGTGAAGTCTTGGCTTACTGTAAGTGTAACTTGTTTTCTTTATACACATCTGAATCCTGAAATGGGATGGTCAAACAGCATGCAGTCCCTTCTTTGAGAAATCTTAGCCCACAGCCAATGCCTGGTTCCCAGGTTCAAACTCTGCCTCAAGTACTGGCTCTAATCAGAGACCAAGGCAGACAGCAAATTCGCCTGCTGCTGCTCCTTCTCCATCCAGAACCTTGTATAACCAAAAAACAGCCAACAACACAAACATTTCTTCCAGAGTGATAAACTTTCTTGTGTGTTAAAACACAGAACTTGAAGACTGTGTAATAGTGCCACCTGGTGATGCCTTCCATAACAATTCTCGAATTGCTCCATTGTTTTCAACATGGGTGACATGATAAACATCTGAAAATAAAGTATAAGTCTCAAACAAAAGAAATAAATAATTATAAAGGTTTAACTATTTACATGTGTACAGTGTTCTTCTGTCAGGACTTCCCAAGTCACCATTCCCTTTAAAATCTTTTGTTCTCTTTCTTGTGCCAATACTGTCCCCAACTGATAAGCAATAGCATTTATGTTTAATATGAAAAGATTTCTGAAAAATGGATAGGCTAAAACAGGTGTGGCCCCAAGTGATTTTTTTTAACTCTGCAAATGCCAACTCATACTCTAGTAGCCACACAAATTGTCTTACTCAACCCAACCAACAGTCCTGCAATATTTGCAAATCCACAAATGAAATGTCTATTGTATGAACAGATTGCTACAAAGCACTGCATATCTGTGAGTGTCTGGGGAGTACACCAGTTTAGTAATATACTTTTCAGGCACTTATCATGCATGAACCACAATAAAATCCAGACCATATTGTGACAGGATCGCTGGGGTACAATCTGGAACTGGGGTACTGTTGTGCCCCCTTACCTCTCCAACCAATGCTTTGCTAGTGACAAGAAAACCCCTCTGGGCAGTATCACTCAGTACAACAGCATGTGGAGCCTCACATCCACCTAAATCGCATGAATACTCCCTGAGCCACTCATGAATCAAACAGAGAAAGGCACCAGCAAGTCTCCCAAGCCCCCAGCCTTGCACCCCAGAACTATACCGTCTTGCCCTGGTTAGAAAAGCCTGACCAGTGTAAATTCATTACTCAGTCCGACTTTGTAAACTGAGCTGAGATTTCCCAAGCACTTCAACCAAAACACACTGTTTTATGTAAAATATAAAACAGCTTTATTAAATACAGAGAGATAGATTTTAAGTGACTATAAGTGTTAGGTACAAAAGGTCAGAAATAGTTACCAAAGAAAATAAAAGGTAAGCACACAGTCTAAATGCTGAACCTTATTAGACCAAGCAGTATTTGGATCAAGCTGTTTTTCTCATCCCATGGGATGTTGCAGGTACGTTACAATCCTTAATACACAGGCTTTCCCTTTAAGCGTGGGACCAGTCTCCTCAGTTCAAGTCTGTCTTCTCAGAGTACTTGTTGCTTCTAGCATAGGTGGGGAAGGAGAAAGGTACCCTCATGATGCCACTATCCCTTATTTTATACTCTTAGTCCATGTCCCTGGAAAGAAATTAACCCAGTGCTTCTCTTACAGAATTGTAAATCCCTTGTTTACAATTCCCCCAATGATTAATGGTTGGTTAACACTCACCTTTGTGTGGATCACCTCCTTTGTTGTCACTGGAGAACTAACAGTAGATGACTCCCAAATTTACAACATATTTTAATAACCATACAGCAAAATCTCATAACTTCATACACACTAATGATACACATATTTTGACAGAACAATGGATTTCAGCAGATCATGACCTTTCATATATCATCTTACATGGCATGCTTTGTATGAAATATCACAACCATATATGATGAATATGGAGGTTACAGGGTGCAACACATATATTAGCTCATCCACTATCTCAGCTATTCAGATCTCTTCCTCCAGTTCTAGAGGTCCAATTTTAAACCCCAAGTTTTCTCAGTTAGTATGGGTGTGTGTTCTCTAGTCACTGTCTCCATTTGAAACCAAATAAGTTGTTCAGTTCTGGATCATTTTTGCCCGAGCATTTTTAATGTAACTGGTGTAATAACTGTTAAATTTGAGTCACTGTCTACAATTCCTGTTCACTTTGGAGTCACTAACACCAGGACCAGCTCTCAGCACCAGCAAAGCAAGCATGTGCTTGGGACGGCACAATTCCAGGGGCGGATTCCAGCCATCCTTTTTTTTTTTTTTTTTTTTGCTTGGGCAGTTGCACTCTCAGTGCTTGGGGTGGCAAAAAACCTAGAGCCAGCCCTGACTAACACACATTCAATAGCCATGTCTCCATGATAGCTTTTCATCTGCCCAGATCTAAACAAAAGCTGGGGGACTATTCTTTGTACCTACAAGAATTGCCCTTTCAGCCTGATACCACTGATTTTCCAAAACTGGGTGAAGAACTTTCACTAGGTAATTGTGATGCTTTGTTCTGGCTTGGCTTGAATTTATAATACACCTTATTTTTGTGGCCATTCTTTTCACAATACCAGCATTAGAGCATATACAGTAGAACCTCCCAGTTAAGAACATCTCAGGAATGGAGGTTGTTCGTAACTCTGAAAAGTTTGTAACTCTGAACAAAACGTTATGGTTGTTCTTTCAGAAGTTTACAACTGAACATTGACTTAATACTGCTTTGAAACTTTACTATGCAGAAGAAAAATCCTGCTTTCAACCATCTTAATTTAAATGAAACATGCACAGAAATAGTTTCCTTACCTTGTCAAATCTTTTTTAAACTTTTCCTCTTTTTTTTTTTTTTGGTAGTTTATGTTTAACACAGTACTGTACTATATTTGCTTTTTTTATTTGTCTCTGATGATGATGACTGCGTAATTCCGGTTCAAAATGAGCTGTATGGTTGACTGCTCAGTTTGTAACTGGTGTTTATAACTCTGGGGTTCTACTGTACTTGTTTTATAGTCAATTTCACTATCAGGTTCAACGCTGAAATGTTTGGACTGCACATATTGTAAGAACTTCTTTGACAGCAGCAACCAAACTCTGATGACAGAGATACCTGTCACATAGATATATGAGACACTCCTCAGCGAATTACATTAACCTCATTTTGTAATAACATTTGCATTTTCCCAAAAAAGTTTATCTGCATTATTATATTCTAAAGGTAATGTGTTTCTGTAAGTCTAATTATCTGCAATATGTGGAAACATATTTGGTAATCATTCTCAATTATCTGCAATCACTTAAGTACACAGGTGCAAAGCTACAAATAGATGCATATTTGAATGCTCCATCTCATGTTGATACAGGGCACTACACTGTTCTTTTATTTAAATGTGAACTTATGCCCTGTTTTTGTTTGTTTATGGTTGTGTTTAAAACAAGGAAATGCAAAATGCAAAAAATCCTGCAAATGCAATATTATGCACAGCTCAGGAATTTAAAAATTATAATTACCATAATGACAATGATTCTGCCAAATGTCATGTATATATTAAGGCAGACATTTTATAACTTATAGACTAATACATCATACTGCCATCTATATGTGTGAGGAGGATGAGCTATGTGAATCATAACTCAATTTCCTTACCTTTTGTGAGTTTAATTTTCATAATATTAACATATTTTTGCACCGGATAGTGTGTGTGTGTGTCTGTCTGTCTGTCTTTCCCAATTTGGATTGAACTTAAGAGACCTTCTTAATGGTTTAATAATAGAAGGAAATGTGAGACTGGAGGAATAAATCCATTTTCATTATATGCATAATAGCTTGTGGCTGCACTTTCTTGCTCTTTCATTCATGTGTAGCTGTTATTTTTTACATTGATTTTTAAAGCTGTCTCCACTGTGGATTATAATGAGCAGTGTGTAAAACATAAAAAAATAGAATTGTATATAACTAGATTAATTTGAAGAATATAAAATATAAATATGTTATTTGCATTAATGAAAAATACTTATAAGTTGACCTTAATTATACTCAGTATATAAAGGCCCATTCATCCAATGATACTCCCTGCAATAAGTATTTTATTTCAAATTCAGGAAATGTGCCCAGCAATTTTTAGGAGGAAATATTTAACTCATAAAGGCCTTCCTTACTTAATCAGTTGCTAATAATATTACCAAAATTTGAATTTGATGGAAGACGGACTGAGTGAAAGCTGAGTAAAGCTGTTAGGTCAGGTTTCAGTGGATCATATCTTTTCACATTTCACATGATGCAAAATGGTGTGGTTTGTTTTGTTACATGAGTTACACACAGTACATACGCAGATACAAGATAAACCAATATAACCAGTTTAAAACTGATATTATGGTGTCTGCACAAAAAATTTGCACTGGTTTAACTAAACCAATTTAGGTTAAGCCAGTGCAATTTCTGAGCCCTGGTCTACACTACGAGTTTAGGTCGAATTTAGCAGCATTAGATCGATTTAACCCTGCACCCGTCCACACAACTAAGCAATTTACTTCAACTTAAAAGGCTCTTAAAATCTATTTCTGTACTCCTCTCCCGACGAGGGAATTAGCGCTGAAATCGACCTTGCAGGGTCGAATTTGGGGTAGCGTGGTCGCAATTCGATGGTATTGGTCTCCGGGAGCTATCGCAGAGTGCTCCATTGTGACCGCTCTGGACAGCGCTCTCAACTCAGATGCACTGGCCAGGTAGACAGGAAAAGGCCCACAAACTTTTGAATCTCATTTCCTGTTTGGCCAGCATGGTAAGCTGCAGGTGAGTGCAGATCTCATCAGCAGAGGTGACCATCATGGAGTCCCAGAATCGCAAAAGAGCTCCAGCATGGACTGAAAGGTGGGTACGGGATCTGATCGCTGTACGGGGAGACGAATCCGTGCTATCAGAACTCCATTCCAAAAGACGAAATGCCCAAACATTTGAAAAAATCTCCAAGGGCATGAAGGACAGAGGCTATAACAGGGACCCACAGCAGTGCTGTGTGAAACTTAAGGAGGTCAGGCCATCCTACCAAAACACCAGAGAGGCAAATGACCGCTTGGGGTCAGAGCCCCAAACATGCCGCTTCTACGATGAGCTGCATGCCATTCTAGAGGGTGCAGCCACCACTACCCCACCCCTGTGCTTTGACTCCGTCAATGGATTATCATGCAACAGGGATGCACATTTTGGTGATGAGGAAGATAGCGCACAGCAAGCAAGCGGAGAAACTGTTTTCCCCGAGAGCCAGGAACTGTTTCTCACCCTGGACCTGGAGCCAGTACCCCCCAAACCCACCCAAGGCAGGCTCCCGGACCCGCCAGGCAGAGAAGGGACCTCTGGTGAGTGTACCTTTGTAAATATAATACATGGTTTAAAAGCAAGCGTGTTTAATGATTAATTTGCTGCCAGTACAGCTACTGGAAAAGTCTGTTAACCTGTCTGGAGATGGAGCGGAAATCCTCCAGGGACATCTCCATAAAGCTCTCCTTGATGTACTCCCAAAGCCTTTGCAAAAGGTTTCTGGGGAGGGCAGCCTTATTCCGTCCTCCATGGTAGGACACTTTACCACCACAGGCCAGTAGCACGTAGTCTGGAGTTATTGCATAACAAAGAATGGCAGCATATGGTCCCGGTGTATGCTGGCATTCAAGCAACATCCGTTCTTTATCTCTCTGTGTTATCCTCAGGAGAGTGATATCATTCATGGTCACCTGGTTGAAATAGGGTAATTTTATTAAGGGGACATTCAGAGGTGGCTGTTCCTGCTGGGCTGTTTGCCTGTGACTGAACAGAAATCTTCCCCACTGTTAGCCGTGCGGTGGGGGGAGGGGTGAAGTGATCATCCCAGAGAATTGGGTGGGGGGTGGGGGGGTTAGTTGGGTTTATGCTGCACGTTAACCCGAAAACTGCAGCCCCTCCTTTTAAATGGCCAACCCATTTTAAATGGCCAACCCAACGGTTGTTTGGAAATGAGGGTGCTGCTGTTTGAAACCATTCCCACATGTTATGAAGGTTAAAGAAGCCAAAAGACTGTGGCTTACCATGGCTGCCTGCAAGCCGAATTCTGTTGCCCGCCGGCCCTGCATGTGTGATCTCTCACACCAAACCAGCAGAGCCTCAATATAAAAGGCAAAATGCGACCTTGTATAGAATGCACATGTGCTATGTAATGTTAACAGGAAGGTTCACCCTGAAAGAGTCTACCCATTGTTCTCTAAAATGCGTCTCTTTAACTACTACTTTCCCTTTTGTTTTACTCCCACAGCTGCAAATGTTTCAATGCTCACACTATCATCTCCTTCCCAGAGGCTAGCGAAGATTAGAAGGCGAAAAAAACGCACTTGTGATGAAATGTTCTCTGAGGTCATGCAGTCCTCCCACACTGAAAGACCCCAGCAGAATGCATGGAAGCAGACAATGTTAGAGTCCAGGAAAGCACAACATGAATGCGAGAACAGGTGGCGGGTTGAAGAGAATAAGTGACGGGTTGAAGATGATAGGTGGCATCAGCTTGCTGACAGAAGGCAGGAGTCAATGCTTAGGCTATTAGAGGATCAAACTGATATGCTCTGGTGTATGGTTAAGGTGCAGGAAAGACAGCATGAGCACAGACCCCCGCTACAGCCCCTGTGTAACCAACCGCCCTCCTCCCAAATTTCCATAGGCTCCTCACCCAGACGCCCAAGAACGCGGTGGGAGAGCCTCCGGGCACCCAATCTCTCCACCCCAGAGGACTGCCCAAGCAACAGAAAGCTGGCATTCAATAAGTTTTAAAGTGCAGTGTGGCCTTGTCCTTCCCTCCTTCCCCAGCCCCTCCCGGGCTACCTTCGCAATTATCCCCCTATTTGTGTGATGAATTAATGAAGAATGCATGAATGTGAAGCAACAATGACTTTATTGCCTCTGCAAAAGGTGATTAAAGGTGGGAGGGGAGGATGGTTAGCTTACAGGGAAGTAGAGTGAACAAAGGGGCAGGGGTTTTCATCAAGGAGAAACAAACAGAACTTTCACACCATAGCCTGGCCAGTCATGAAACTGGTTTTCAAAGCTTCTCTGATGCGCAGTGTGCCCTGCTGTGCTCTTCTAACTGCCCTGGTATCTGGCTGCGCATAATCAGCAGCCAGAAGACTTGCCTCAACCTCCCACCCTGCCATAACCCTCTCCCCCTCACTCTCACAGATATTGTGGAGTACACAACAAGCAGCAATAACAATGGGAATATTGGTTTTGCTGAGGTCTGACCAAGCCAGTAAACTGCACCAGCGTGCTTTTAAACGTCCACATGCACATTCTACCACCATTCTGCACTTGCTCAGCCTATAGTTGAACAGCTCCTGACTACTGTCCAGGCTGCCTGTGTATGACTTCATGAGTCATGGCATTAAGGGGTAGGCTGGGTCCCCAAGGATAACTCTAGGCATTTCAACATCCCCAACGGTTATTTTCTGGTCTGGGAAGAAAGTCCCTTGCTGCAGCTGTTGAAACAGATCAGAGTTCCTGAAGATGCAAGCGTCATGTACCTTTCCCAGCATCCCACACTGATGTTGTTGAAACGTCCCTTGTGATCCACCAGTGCTTGCAGCACCATTGAAAAGTACCCCTTGCGGTTTATTTACTCGCTGCCTTGGTGCTCCAGTGCCAAAATAGGGATATGGGTCCTGTCTTTCACCCCACCACAGTTAGGGAATCCCATTGCAGCAAAGCCATCCACTATGACCTGCACATTTCCCAGGGTCACTACCCTTGGTAGCAGCAGCTCAGTGATTGCATTGGCTACTTGGATCACAGCAGGCCCCACAGTAGATTTGCCCACTCCAAATTGATTCCCAACTGACCGGTAGCTCTCTGGGATTGCAAGCTTCCAGAGGGCTATCGCCACTCGCTTGTGAACTGTGAGGGCTGCTCTCATCTTGGTATTCGAGCGCTTCAGGGCAGGGGAAAGCAAGTCACATAGTTCCATGAAAGTGCTCTTACACATGCGAAAGTTTCACAGCCATTGGGACTCATCCCAGACTTGCAACACTATGTGGTCCCACCAGTCTGTGCTTGTTTCCCGGGCCCAGAATCGGCGTTCCACAGCATGAACCTGCCCCATTACCACCATGATGTCCACACTGCCGGGGCCCGTAGTTTGAGGGAAGTCTGTATCCATGTCCTCCTCACTGCGCTGCCATCGCCTACTCACCTGATTTTGCAAGTTCTGGTTCTGCATATACTGATGGATAATATGCGTGGTGTTTAGAACAGTCATAACTGCCACGGTGATCTGAGTGGGCTCCATGCTTGCCGTGGTATGGCGTCTGCAGAAGAGCAGAGTGGCAGCGGAAGCGGCGGGTGAATGACGATGCTGACAGCAATATGGCGCCTGCACAGAAAAAGGCACAAAATGATTGTCAGCCATTGCTGTCACGAGGGAGCAAGGGGTAGGCTGGCAGCAGACAGTGCAGTATGACTGCTAGCTATCATCATCTCATGGGTGCTCATGGTGCTGCTGGCTGGGAGAGCAGCCTGAGGCAGAATGGCCCCCTCAAGGATTCAACTCACAACCCTGGGTTTAGCAGACCAATGCTCAAACCACTGAGCTATCCCTCTGCCAATATTCCAGGCAGGACTGAATCTCCATTAGACAAAACTTAAAGAAGAGAATGACCTGAGTCACTCCCATTTATGTCCAGGCGCCCTGACAGACCTCACATTTGGAGGCCACAAGGTCTGCTCAAGAGCGTTTTTGTTCTGGCACAGTTGTCGCAGGATTGGACATCATCCCGCATTTGTAGCCACCAGAACAAATGTGCCACAGCATGCAAAGTCTTGAATTGTCCAAAGTGACCTGCCAAGGGGGTGTCATGATATATGCACAGCACCTCATCTTGGAGGAGCATTGAGGACGTGTAGGTGGCTGTTGACATGGAGGTGGTCATTGACCCAGAAATAGTGATGTAAGGTAGTACTTGGGAGATCCTCCTTGGATGAGGTTGTGAGTTTAAAAAAAATAATTTGGAAGGGCTGCTGGACATTTGCTAAGAAAGTCTAGGGCTACAGATCCATAAATGAAATAATGTGGTTTTAATATGCCTGGTGATGATTATTCAGGGTTTTGCAGGTTCTATTAATATTCCCCTTTCCATGAACAGTCTTTCTGTTCTTGTTGCATGGGTGGTATGTGAGTGTGAAATTGAATCTTAAAAAGAATAGGGCCCAATATAAGTTCCCCTGGTTCAGTGCCTTGGCAGATCATAGGTATACTAGATTCTTATGATCTATTAAGACTAGGATGGGGTGTTTGGCCCTCTCAATATAGTGTCACCTTGTCTCAAATCCAGCCTTGATAGCAAGTAACTCCTTATCTGCTATTTCATAATTATGTTCGGCTGGAGTAATTTTTTGTGAAAAATACACACAATGGGCCCCATTCTTTGGGATAGTACTACTGGATGGCGACATCAGAGGCATCAGCCTCAAGGATCATGGGTTAGTCAAGATCAAGGTGGACCATCACTGGGGCAGACATGAAAGCTATATTCACACATTCGAAGTCTTGGTGGGCCTCTGCAGGCCAGTGAAATCTTGCAGGTTTACAGAGGATGGCAGTTATTGGGGCTGTGACTTCTGAGAAGTTTGGAATAAATCTTCTGTAAAAGTTGTCAAACCCCATGTCATTTTTGGATGCTCTGGATTCTGTCCAATCCCAAATTGCTGATACTTTCTGAGAATTCATCCATAGTTCATCAGATGACAAGATGAACCCCAAACATTTGACAGATGATTGATCAGATATGCACTTTTCCAGTTTTGCATACTACCTGTGCTGGTGCAATTATGCAAGAGCTTCAAGGGCATGATGGTTGTGGCTTGCTTGATCACTGAGTAGATTAAAATATTGTCAAGCTATGCCACCACTAACTGGTCTAGGATATCTCCAAATATGTCTTTCACAAGGTGGTGGAAAGTGGCGGTGGCACTGATGAGTCCAAAGGGCATTACCAAATATTCAAAGTGTGCATACCTAATTCTTAAGGCTGTCTTCCACTTATCCCCCATTCTGATTTGAACTAGGTTATATGCTCTTTTAAGGTCTGGTTTGGTTAACATCCAAGCCATATTCAGCCCAAGAGTGCTGGGATTAACAGTAAGGGATACCAATTACATATTGTTATTTGTTTGAGTGCCCTTAGAGCGTACACTTTTGTGTAAAAACAAGAACAACAACTAAGTGTACTGGGGAGCCTACAGGGAAGGTAAAGTAGTGGATAAAACCTTTATCTAGGTTTTCCTGAAGGTATTCCCTTAATGCTGCTAGCTCTGGTTCAGACATAGAATATATACACCCAAATGGAACTTTGGTTTCAAGATGAAAGTCAATGGGTCAATTGTAAACACAATGCAGGAATAGTGAGTCTGAGTTCTGCTTTTTAAAGACATCCTGAAAGTCTAGGTACTTTGCAGAAACACATGGTTCATCATGTAGTGTTGGCATTTCTGGCCAATAGGGTGGTCACCATGTGGGGAAACATCCGGGTTAATGCAGCGGAATCCTCAGTTTGGTTTCCAGCATTCCAAATTCTTGAATGAGAAGGTAAGACTCTTGCTACAGAAGCTTGATGGGAAGGAAATTGGAACCACAGAACATGGGGATCGTGACGGATTAGCCAGGATGCCTCAAATACCATGGTGAAATGCAGCGAGGAAATAAGGTTAAAGCATAGGACTTCCCCGTGTTCCCCAATCATCACTTCCAGCAGTGCAGTCTCCTGTGTAACTAGGCCCAAAGCCAGTAGAGACCCTTCTCCTTTTTCTACCAGAACTGGGGTAACCTTAGGTGTACTGGAAGACCGGGGACCTGCTCCTGAGTAAAGCAAAGCCCACCATATGGGAAAGACCTGCCCAACCTGCGAGATCTGCAGTTGCAGGGAATCTGTGGAAGTGGGGATGGATGGAGATTCCTGGTTTAACAATCTTGAGGTTTCTCCCTGTGGCACAGGGCTTAGGACCCCTACTGGGTGTGTGGGTAGTCTTTTCCCTGACATCAGGCTAGCAGGGGGTTTGACATGACGTATGAATACTGATGTCTTGCTCCTCCACAATAGAAGGAGAGGTTTTCCTATCTTCTGCACTCTCACTTGTCTGGGAATAATCAGGGCCATACTGTATCAGTCTGCATAGGCTTGCCGAAGGCTGAGCTTGCTCAGGACTGAAGGCTAAGCCTTGGTCTTGGCTAAGTCACTCTTGTATTCCAGTTGCCATTCATGCATCCATAAATGCTTCTAAACTGGTAGCGGGGAGGTTCACCTATTCCAACTCTTCTTTTAGTTCTTTGTAAAGACTGTAGCAAAACTGATGGAGGAGTATGGTATCCTAACACAGTGGTCTCCAAACTTTTTGGCTCACGCACCCCCAGGGTGAAGACCGGAAGACCTGGGGCAGACGCGCAGCTGACGGAAGAAGACTGGAAGACCTGCTGCAGATGCGCTGCCAGAGGGGAACACCAGCCATGGACATGCCGAGCTACTGCCAAAGAAAAAAAACGGCGGAGTGCCATCCGGCGGCGCTTCTGCTGCGCGCACCCCAGTTTGGAGACGACTGTCCTAACAGACAGGACAGTTGGGCCACATATTTCCTATAGCACAGCACACACTCAAATACTGGATCACTGGTTCAGAACTATTCATTAATCCACAAACACAACTTTCTGCAGCCACTGAGTTCATGGATATCTTTATACTTCCATAACCTAGAGAGAATTTATTGACCTGACTCATTCATTTCTACAGTACCTTATAAAATCTAACAAGATAACAACTTGAGATGGAAAGGATGCAATCTATTAAAAATTTACGTTCAGGCAGAATTTTCATCAACCTAATAAATATAAACTATCAAAAGGTGACCATCACGTTTCATATATAAAAAGTAGTTGGTAGAGTAGAGTGCATCTGTCACCGTGAACTGATACATATTACAATCCTACAGGATGCTACATTTCACTTATTTGACCTTGCACTAGAAACACTGATGATATTTAGAATAATACAAAATTAGAAGATCAAAGATAGTGTATTGAGGTTGAAAATACCACATGTAAGGAAATTATACATCCTGATAACGATTGATATAGCTTAAGTAATCATTCCAGGAATATTAAAAAGGGCAAAAATATAAACTATATATCAAGTATGAAATGAACTTATATAAATTAAATCTCACATGGAGAAAAGCTGATACCACTGAGATGACTGTACTGCCAATACTTATACTAGAAATCCTTACTTTAACCAAATTAATAATGTGGTGCAGTACAATAAATTTCGTGGGAGCAAGACCAAAAACTACACAAACCCAAAAATGTGTTTCCCAAAACACGAGAGGAAGGAAGGTTCCAGATTCCCTAATATAAATTTATAACATGAAAACCAAACAAAGATTTTATCTGTAAAACCCATACCCATCCTTCTTTCAAATTGCTCTTCATGTTGGATCATATTAAAGAAGTTCTGTATTAAAATCACAAATGAGTTTGATTCCCGTAGTTTAAATTCCAGGGTATTACTAATTAAGAGGTCTCTTGGTTTTTGGTACTGTTTCTCTCCCTCTATGTGTGAAACTTGCAAGCTGCTAATTGTGTTAGTACATTTCTCAAAGCAATTCTTTGTAACAACAACTACTCACACAGAGAGAGACTCAAAGCAATACTCTGTAACAATAGAAACAGCACCCAGAGACTCCCTGCCCTTTTGTCGTATTCATCTTGCTTTGTTAACAATTGTGATTAAAATAGAGATAGAGGATGTATGTGGATGGATGCTTGGTGTGGTTAATAACTGAATGATCAGGGAGGTGCCAGCCTAAGAATCCAGTGTCCATTAGTTGAAGAAGGCGTCAAGTGGAAATAACCAGAGGACACCCGGAGGGCAGACTGGAATCCACCCAACAGCCTCAAGAATGGGAGAATCAAAGAACAAGATAACATCTGGCAGCACGGAGCTGTCAGGAATGTGCTATCTGCTGAAGCAATTCCCATAGACTGGCATAGGAAGAAATTCCTATAAAAATGGACTCCAGAAAGTGGGAACTTTGGGGTCTGATTCCGCAAACCAACTTCCAGGAGCATCAGATGAGCATCCGACAAGGTTCTGCTCCCTCCTTGTGTCCAGGCCACCTGGCCAGTGGCTTGGCATGAGCAACTCTAAGGCTGGTAACTATGATAACAACCTTGCAGAACGTGTGTGTGTGTGTATGAATGAATGAATGTGTGAATAAATATGAGATTGAATGGAATGTTATAGCTATAACTAACTGTTTACTGTGATTCTTTCTGTATTCACAATAAATGTGGTATTTTGCCTTTTCCCCTTTAATAAGATCCTGCTGGTTTTTATTTTATTGGTATAACATTCAAACCTATGTTGGCTGTGATACTTCTAAAGAACCAGCCAGCTAATGATGGATAGATTGGGGTGCCAGTTAGGAATAGCTGGCAGTTATTTTAATTTGTTTATAATAATTAAAAATACTAATGTTCCACCAATCTTTATACATTTGATTGTATCCCTCTCCTAGCACGTCATCTGCCTTCTTAGGCCCTGATTCTATAAAGACACATGTGCCTGGCTTTAAGCAGATGAGAAGTCCTATGGACCTGAATGGAATTACCAGATCTTCTAACTCCTCTGGTATTCTATAGTTTTTCAGGCTATAGTTTTTCAGACTCTTCTGTAGATCTGTCTACAGGGCAGGAAATAACCTTGAATACAATAAATAACTGTCTAATATGGCTGCCCATTCCCTTTTCTCTTGGGGCAGGGAAGCCAGTCAGAGCTGTTCAGTGGTCCCATATGTGGTCCTGGTCTGTAAGCAAATGGAGCAGAACTCCTGTCCCCTTCATAGCCGGGTTAAATAGAACTGGTGTGGGTGGGGGAGGTTTGCAGTGCAGATAATAAAACTGATTGTATTTCATGAGGATGGTGGGTTTTTTTTAAAATTAGATTGGATTGGGGAGTGTATATTTTTTAAATTATGAGACTGGATCTGAGATGGGCTTCTATTTCAAACAACATTTTTGTGAGATGGCAGAAACTGAAAGTATCTTTAAAAAAATTTTGAGGGGAAAGAATGTGGGGGTGTTTTAAAAATGAAAAAAGTGTGTGTTTTTTTTCTAAATGAAAGTTATGGTTGACAGTGGAGAACAGAATGTATTTTAAAATATAAATTGGGCTGTAGTATTTTTGGAATGAAACTGGTGTTGGAGAAAAGAAGAATTAAATATTTTCTTTGGCAGAGAGGGAAGAGTGGGAGAAGAGAATGAAATGCTGATGTTGACAGTACAAAGGGGGACAGAATGAAGTGCTAGAGTCTCTTTGTCTCTTCCCACTCCATCCCCAACCACCATCTCTGTATTCTGGTATGGAGCTATTAAATATATCCAAAATGTAAATTTATGCAGATATATGCAAATCTATAATCCATTGGTTTTCATTCTGAGAATGTTGGGAAGTATGGACTACTTAAAGCTAAGCATGCGCATAACTGTTCACAACATTGGGCCCTAGGTTGTAGGTAGTTTGGGGTATAGACTGCATCTTTGAGTTTCTTTTTACAGCCTCCTTCACAATGTTGTCTGATCTTGATTGTGGCCTCTGGTGCTACTGCAATATAAATATTAAATAATAGAGATGCCTCAGGACAGCTGAGACAGCAATACAAAACCTTTTCCCACTTGACAGTACTTAGGTTTTAGTACTCACATAGAAAACACTTATCCGATAACAAAAAAATAGGTATAGTTGAGTCCAGACAGACAATTTCAACTAATTTTTGAACACAGATGCACTATTGCCAACCCAAAGTGTTAAAAAAAATCATGAATTAGACCCCAGAAAATCACAAGATTGACTTGGAAACAAATACAATATTTTGGTTTCTTTCTATTTGCTTTCTGTTTTTTGAATCTGTCAGGATTTGTGTTTTCACAGTTTTCCCCACAATCATGATGGCCAGAAACTTTTTTAAAAAATAAAAGTGAGATTCTCACCTAATCAAATAACCCCAAATGTTGGGGCTTAAAAAACACACAAGACAATTTGTAAGTTGGCAAAACTGTCAGATTATGGGACCAATGAGCTCTGAAAACCCACACTAAAAATGTTGTGGCTGAAATAGATTTAAAAGGTGGTATGTCTGTGAGATATTAAATTGATGATTGCCATTATGTTCATGGCAATGTTGGCTGTCCACATACCTCTCAGCCTACCAAAGCCCAAATGTAGGACACAATGTGTGACCAAGACCCAAAATGAGGGACACAAAAATGTATGCTAGTTAAAAGGTTGTGGAATTCCTTTATTTCATGTAAAATCAGTAGCTTTTTCAGACCCTGGCCCTTCTGTGGACAGTACTGCCAGCATCAGGAATTCAAGAACTTGGAGTCAGACCCCCAGAATCATGAGACTGGCTTTAAAAATAATGCACTTTAATTTTTCCCTTTGTCTTTCTGAGCCTCTTAGGCATAATTTGCTTCACCTTTTCATACTTTGTCCACAACCATGAGGGCTAGAAACGTATTTTTTTAAAATGAGAGCTGAGATTCTCAGACTGTCTCTCAACAACTGAACCCTGCTTCCCCCCCGCCGAGTTTTGCAATAAAAAAAAATCATTAAGAGTTGGCAACACTCTGAACCTCCTGTCTAAGAAGCGGGGACCCCTCTTCCCTTTTGCCACGTTTGGGATGGGGAGAGCAGCCCCCAGACTGCAACCGCCTGGTACAAATAACTTTCCATCAACTCCGCCTAAACGATCCTTTGCAGCCGATGTAAATAACGGGTCCCCTCAGGTTCAGCGCACGCGTGGGATGGGGGTGGGTGGGCAGCATGCTGTCCCCCACTGGCGATAGACCATCTCGTGGGGGCGCCAGCCCTGCTGGTCGGGAGCATTCCCCTCCCTCCACGCCCCTTTCCCCTTGTGGCGAGGTGGGGGGGAGTTAACTGGCCCAACCGCCGACCCGTGGAGGAGGCAGCTCGCGCTGGCAGCTGCGAAGAAGGAGCAAACGGTCCCCGCCTAACAGTCCATGCGGCGCCCGAGCCTGGCCCCGCCTCTCGCGCCAGCCCCCCTCCGAGCGCCGCCTACCGGCGCTGAGGAGCTGGCGCCTGTGTTCGCCACGCAGGTCATTAGGCTGGCTGCTCTGATTGGTCCTCTGGGTGGCCAATAGCGAGAGAAAGAGCGCATCTCCAGGCCAATGGGGACAGGGTGCCGGGGCTCGCAGGCGGAGCTCGTTTATGAATCAACGGGGTCGGGGACGAGAGGTGGGAGGGAGGTCGGTAAAAGCGCTGCGTTGGCGCGGCTTGTCCGCTCCGCCGCGTTACTCCCTTGCGTGGCGGGGTCCCGGCTGTGCCCTCGCGCCCCGTTCTCCGTCTGTCCCCATGGCCGCGGCGCTGCTGCTGCTACTGCTGTGCGCGTGGCCGCTCCCGTGCGGGGCCCCAGCCTCCCCCAAGGCCGTGACGGCCCGTCTGGCGGCGAAGTGGCCGGCGACCTCCCTGCTCTTGGAGGCGAGGTGCGTGCGGGTAACACGCTCCCCCGCCGCGGGGCCCGGCCCCGGGGGCGGACGCGGCCTGTGGGGCATGGGGGATCCCTGGCTTCCGCGACGGGGACTCTCGCTCTCCGGTGCCGCTTCCCCCTCGAGCGGGAGGACGAGGCTCCCTATAACACAGTTTTGTCTTGAGCGGGGCAAGTTTTTCTGGTTGTCTAGTAGTTGTGGGTGATCCTTTCGAGACGCCTCAGCCTCTCAGTAGTAACCCCCAATTTAGTAGTTACTGCTGGGAAGAGAAAAGAGGGAATTGCCACCATACTAGATCAGCCCTATGCTCTGTATCAGAAAGAGGATACTCGACTGAATATGCCGTTATGGGTGGCTGTTTGAGGAAGAAAAGGAGTACTTGTGGCACCCTAGAGACTAACAAATTTATCTGAGCATAAGCTTTCGTGAGCTACAGCTCACTTCATCGGATGCATTCAGTGGAAAATACAGTGGGCGATTTTATAGACACAGAGAACATGAAACAATGGGTGTTACCATATAGACTGTAACAAGAGTGACTTAGTCTGTATGGTAACACTCATTGTTTCATGTTCTCTGTGTCTATAAAATCTCCCCACTATATTTTCCCCTGAATGCATCCGATGAAGTGAGCTGTAGCTCACGAAAGCTTATTCTCAGATAAATTTGTTAGTCTCTAAGGTGCCACAAGTCCTCCCTTTTCTTTTTATGGATACAAACTAACGTGGTTGCTACTCTGAAACCTGCCTGAGGAACATGCAACATGAGATTATTTGCCTCCTTTTCTCATCTAACCCCCTGGAAAAAGCATCTCCTAATCCCTAATAGTTAATGATTGATTTAAGGCTTGAAACGTGGCTGTGGTCTCTTAATTGAGAGGTATCTGCCCTAATACTTCTCACTGGCATAGCAGTTCGCATCTTTAAGGGACATAAATGGATGCTGTTGGCTATTTACATAGCGCTATAGTTGCATGAATTAACAAACTATGTAATTTTTAAGGTATAGTATATAAAAGTTGTTATATTTTCCCCTGGTCACATGTTTTGCAGGTCAAACTGAGGAGCAACAACCAGCTAATTTACATAATGCTGAAAAACACCATCTTCCTAGTAAAATAACTTTCCCCTCCCAAATGCAGCAAAGGCATATCAAGGAGTCAGCAGAGGGTGGATAAATGTGTATAGTTTTAATATTAATAAAACAAAACCAGCACACTTAAAGTGATACTGTTAGCTTGAAATCACCACAGTTTCAGTTTAACTTAAAAAAGAGTTAAATTTAGTTTCCAATACCATATATGCCCTTAGTGCCTCTATCACTAAATGTGGATTTACAATCGTACTTTGCCATTTTTATAACTTTTATCTCTCCTCTTAGTGTGTGAAAGAGACTCATAAAAAAGGGAAACTGATTGACTGCTTTGTACATTTACAACTCTTCATCTAGAAACATTGGAAACAAAGTAGTAATAATAATAATAGGTAAATTTTCAGTTGATGTCCTTTTAACAATAAAGTGTGATTAGAAAGAGTGACCTGAGTTAAATTGAGAGGACTTCAGTTCTTTGCAATAAAACTAATAACTGTCCTCCACTATTGTGGTGGTAACAAACTATCAATCTTTAAGGCTCTGTGCGGATTGGAGACCACCCGTGGATCTCCAGCTAGGTTGTCACTGATACAGTTTGTAATTATTTAAAAATTCTCAATTGATTAAATGTGCATTTTAATTTTTGCAAAGCAAATATGTATAAAAATGTATATTTTGTATGTTGACATGTATGTGAAACAAAAATAAAATTGACTAGTACCTTTTACAGGAATAGATCCAACTTATTTAATTTTACTCTGCAGATCTGATTGCTGAGCTTGAGTCACACTGAAAGCATTTGATTCTGACTTTTACTTTAACTGAAAAAGATACAACTAGGTCAGCGTTCATTATTTTACCATAAAAGGTTGCAAGACTATAGTTTAATAGCACTCCTATATTGCTATATAGTTTAAAAGTAGCATCGTGTAGATTTTACTGTGCTGTACACTTGAACAAAATCATATGGACAAATTAATGTTATTTATTTTTAAACAGTGAATTTATTGCAGAAGAAGATAATGAGAAGTTTTGGCAGTTTTTGGAAACTGTACGAGAATTAACAATTTATAAGCAAAGAGGTAAGTATTTAAAAAGCATGTTTTAATCAAACACCTTGTACTAAATATAATTGTAATCTTCTTATTAACACATTTATTTTCGTTATGCAAAGACTTACTCTGCAGCTGCTCCTTGGTAGAGGCTCTTCTGCCACAGTGACATCTTATTTTGTGCAGCAGCATCCCCTTTACATGACTGCTTAAAGCTCGTTTTGGCTTCAAATATAGCTGCCCCAGTACACAATGCTGCTAGAGACAATGTCTGACATTGCTGAGCCTGTCTGTCTGATATATGGTATGATGTGACCTTGAGATCATTGAGAATGCACAGCATATTTTCCCTTCTCCTTTTGGGAAGGTTTCTACCCTGTGTGAGGGCTCTGAAATGGAGCTTATTTAGGGAATTCAAGAGGGACAGGAGTGCAAGAAGTGAGTCTTAATAAGAAGGATTTCTGCTTACCCAAATGCCTGTGGTGAAGCTAATTGTTGCATGTGAATATTTACTCTAGAAACACGTATTTCTGTGGGAAAAAAATTGTTCCACTCATAACTCTTGTTGAATGTATTCTTGGACCATCAGATGACTCTGGTGAACCTAATACCCTGAAGTACTCTATAATAAAATAATCAGACTCACATGGTCACAAAACACAATGATTATCGTGTATATAAATACTGCAGTGTTGATTAAAATAGCAAAATTAAAAGAAAAATACTAGTTATGCATAATATGGAAAGAAATAAAGGGCAGATTTACAGGTGTCAAGGTTCCTCCCCAACTCTGAACTCTAGGGTACAGATGTGGGGACCTGCATGAAAAACCTCCTAAGCTTATCTTTACCAGCTTAGGTCAAAACTTCCCCAAGGTACAAAATATTCCACCCTTTGTCCTTGGATTGGCCACTACCACCACCAAACTAATACTGGTTACTGGGGAGGAGCTGTTTGGACGCGTCTTTCCCCCCAAAATACTTCCCCAAACCTTGCACCCCACTTCCTGGACAAGGTTTGGTAAAAAGCCTCACCAATTTGCCTAGGTGACTACAGACCCAAACCCTTGGATCTGAGAACAATGAAAAAGCATTCAGTTTTCTTACAAGAAGACTTTTAATAGAAATAGAAGTAAATAGAAATAAAGAAATCCCCCCTGTAAAATCAGGATGGTCGATATCTTACAGGGTAATTAGATTCAAAAACATAGAGAACCCCTCTAGGCAAAACCTTAAGTTACAAAAAAGATACACAGACAGAAATAGTTATTCTATTCAGCACAATTCTTTTCTCAGCCATTTAAAGAAATCATAATCTAACACATACCTAGCTAGATTACTTACTAAAAGTTCTAAGTCTCCATTCCTGGTCTATCCCCGACAAAGACCAGCATATAGACGGACACACAGACCCTTTGTTTCTCTCCCTCCTCCCAGCTTTTGAAAGTATCTTGTCTCCTCATTGGTCATTTTGGTCAGGTGCCAGCGAGGTTACCTTTAGCTTCTTAACCCTTTACAGGTGAGAGGAGCTTTCCCCTGGCCAGGAGGGATTTCAAAGGGGTTTACCCTTCCCTTTATATTTATGACAACAGGATTGAAGCCCCATTAATTAATAATCATGGGTGACTCACAATGTAGACATCTATTGAGAATAAATCTGAATCCATGTTTAGCTATATTTATCACCTACGTTTTATATAGAGAACAGTCGTATGATTGAGGATGTAGAGACTCCCACAAGAGGACAAGCTATCCCTGGACCTACTTCTGGCAATAAGACATTTATTAAGAACAGGAGGGTAATAGAAAAGCTTGGTGTATGTGACTATTTTAATTACTTGAATTCAGCATATTGATTATTTGGTTCTTAGCATCCAGGAGTTCATGGGTTTGAGAGTTAAAGAAAATGTATGATGGAAAATAAAAATATTCTAGGGCACAGTTCTCGTCTCTCAGAAGTTGGTAGAAAAATTCCCACTGACTTAAAGGATACAGGATCAGTTCACTACTGAGCAGAAATCATCATCCTAAACTTCACCATAATTAAACAGCAACAGGCAGCAGCCAATGTGACTTCATATGGGCTACTCAAAGAGAGGAGGAGAGAGAGGGAGAGAGGTATAATAGAGGAAGGGGACGAAAACAAACTTTTACACAGCCCGTAAGTGCTGCTGAATTAGTATTATTCAAAGTACCTAATTTTTTTAAATGGAATGAGTACTAAAATGAATTCTAATAAAATTGGGGGAGAGCAAATTCTAGTGGAAAAAGTCAGTCTGTAAGCTAATGACAAAGATCAAATAAATGATAAGTATGGCTGAAATACTTAGATTGAAGTCAGCATTCTAAAAGTAAAATAAGTTAGATAGATAATTAGGAAATAAAAATGCTCTTATTAGTGTACTTTAAATATTAAAAACAGGTAAGGAAATGCAAAGTTGGGAGCTGGAAAACTGGAGGTATATAAATTATGGTGGGTGGATTTGTGTCCCAGCCCATTGGCAATTACTTATGAAGAGTGTTGAACTAGGCAAGCTACTACAGGATTGGAAAAAACACAAACATGGAAGCTTTATTTTTAAAAGATAAAAAGACCTAATAGTCTTCTGGTAAGTCTAATTTTAAAACTTGGTAAGATGATAGAACCGGTACTGAGAGAGAAATCGTGAGAGTAATGGAATCAATAGCAGTGAGGAATTTGGGCAGAAATTAAAAATCATGTCTGAGAAACTTTCATTTTTGTATGTAATCAATTACAAAGTTAGTGGATAAAAAGGGATTTAGGCAGAGCAATCTGTATGAAATTTGTTGAAACATTTGACATACATTGTCACACACTTGTATTTAATAAATGTTCAAAATGGCTGGGGCTTGAGCAGGGATCCCAGTTTTCTGTGATTTTAAAAAAGAATAATTCTCTTGGGGAAAAAAACAATTCAAAATCTGTTTTTACACATTAAAAATGAAATATTGAACTTTAGTTTCCCTAGCCAAAATATGTAGAGGAGTCAGTTTAACACAATGTTCTTGATATATTTGCCATTTTTAATCAGGTTCAAAGCCTACCAGTGTCATCAGTCATGATAAAATTAATAGAATTGCTCTCCAGCTTTGAAGCAGGACCACTGTCTGCAGCAATGGAGGAGTAAGGGTGGCAATACCATACCATGCTACCTTTACTTCTGCGCTGCTGCTGGCGGCGGTGCTGCCTTCAGCACTGGGTGCCCAGCCAGCAGCTGCCACTCTCCGTGCTGCTGCCACCACCAGCTTCTCAGCGCCCCATAGAATGCATTCTGTGGCCCCCAGTTTGAGAATCTCTGGAATAAGTATGGTACTGGTACTTTATGTAAAATTTAGTAAATAGTTAATGTTTTTATTTTTTCACAAAATGTAAAAGCTAAAAGATACTCTGCAAAAATGCAAATTCCATGTTCTTCCACTGCAAACATTTCTAGGCTCCTTGGACAGGAGGGATATCACATGCATGGAAAACTGGTCAAAGGACAGTAAACAAAAGGCTCTAATAAAATGCAGTGTATTAAGTCAAAGGGAAATATCCTGGTAGCGCAGGCAGATATGTTGCATATCACATCTGGTGCATCTTTACACCTTCATTCAATGGTCTGGAGGAGGGGTAAATAATATGTTAAATCTGGCACTTTGTATAATGCAGATTTGGGCTGTATATAGAATTGTCATATTACAGGACATAAACATATATTAAAACAATTAGATATGGAAGATTGAAAGGGTTAAAACTTTCTACATTTAACACCTAAACAAATATTTTTAAATCTCTCTGAAAGTTAACGTGGGAGTACACATTATGGGTATGTAGCTAGTTCCCCCCGTTACATGGCAGCATTTGCTTTTTATCCCAACTAGTTTTCATCACCCATTCAGTCTTAAACTTTGCTACTTAAATGTTAAAATTAACATATAGCAATATAAAAACTAATGGTCTCAGTTTCTCTGAAATAAATTTGCAACATATGTCAACAGATCAGTTACATCCAAAATTATGCACTATCGTGTTAGGTGACTGGTTACATCTTTAAAGTTAAGCAGGTGCTTAAGTGCTTTTCTGGATTGTGGCTCTGTTCACTACTAAACAATACATACACTTGTCACGCATGTCAACCTTCTGTAAGGCAGAATATTATGCTCCTGCAATTTAATACAACCAATATGCAAAAAAGAGTACCGCAAAACCCAAGTATTCCAATTGTTATTTCTAGTGAGCGAGAGAATTGATGAAATATCAAGCTTATGAAACGTCAAGCACACTAGTTTGGGAATCCCTGCTGTAAATGGCAGATTTGGGTCAGTGGTGGAAACAGAGAGGAGAGACTTTTGTGAAGAGTTGTCTGATACTTTGTTAGTTGGCAAAGTCAGGTTTCTTAATCTTCCAGGCACATTGCAAAAGCCCTCAGATCTTTTTAGGCCATTTGGGCAGAGGTGTATTGAGGATGAGGGTTGAAGATGTGATATATTAAAACCAAAGACAAAGAAACTGTATTTCAAGAGATGCACTTACTGCCGTGCTGATTTATTGCTTTAGGTGCATGTTTGTGCTGTGTGGCCTCTCTCTCTCACTCTTGCTCCATAATCAGCACCTTTATCAGGTCCAGAAAGGAGCATCAGAATTTCTTCCAAGCTATGCTGTTTCAGGAAGCATTACCAGCTAAACTTTCCAGCACTGAAGTGCACGGGAGCATAGGCAGAAACTTCCTCAGTTTCTGGGGCATGCTCGACCCCCTGCTCTGCCCCAGACTCTGCCCTAACTCCACCCTTTCTCCCAAGCCCCCACTCCTCCCCGCAGTGACTCCTCCACACCACTGAACAGCTACCACTGACAGGCAGGAGGTGCTGATAGGTGGGGCCCACCGGTGGGTGTTGAGCACCCTCTATTTTTTTCCCCGTGGGTGCTCCGCCCCAGAGAGTCAGCATCTATATCTGGGAGGGCAGACCCAGCTGCAACCCCTGATTGGGTTAAAAAAAAAAAGCTCATCAGTGTCCCAGTGCAGATATCAGTCTTCTTTTCTGTAGCCAAACTGTAGGGACCAGTCATAGTGATTCTGCATACATTGGATCCTCCTGAGCATAAACACTTGGTGTGACAGGGCACACTCACCTCTTGTGAGTGCCTCCTATTGACTGGGTGCAACCCTGCACTCTCCCTCCACTCTCGGCACCCCCTGTCAGCTGACAACCTGGCTCGGTAGCCTCCAGCCAAGTCACACGGTCAATATGCATGAGTGAAACCCTTCTGAGGTACTCAAGTCCAAAACAAACATAAGCACAAGTCTTCCTATTCTCTGGCTCAAGTGGGATTCAGCCCCTCCTTCTGGAGAATGCCTTCTCTCTTCAGCTCCTCTTGTGCCCCTTTAAATCTAGCCCCTTTCTTGGGATTCTAGTAAAGAGTCTTGTTCCTCTTTGGGTCTTAGGCCACTTCCCCACTGGCTGGTGGAGGGACCCAGGCCTACCCACTACTCCAGGTCCCAACCCAGGGGCCCTGTAAACAGTCCCTGGAATGTGTCCCGCTCTACCCTATTAAAATATTGGCACAACATTAGCTTCTTAGAGTAGTATCCCCTTAGCCGTTGATCGGAACCTTTGGTAGCAGTCTGTCCCACCCACACATGCGCTGCTCCTAACCTCCCACGAGATTTGCCAGCATGCACAGGCATTCCCTCTTCAAGCATTCCCTCTTCTCAACAGCTCCTGGCTGGAGATTGTTAACACTCTTTAGTTTTGTAAATTTGATCTTCCCTTGAATCCTTTTCCTTTGTTACCTTATTTGTTTTTTGAAGAAAAAGAAAAAAGAAAAGGTTTGCCTACCGCCAGCTCTGGCTCTCCAGGCTTCAAAAAGTGCTTCATTTGCAAGGAACCTATCCCATTGACTGACGGACACTCACTGCTTGGGAGAAAAGCACAATCCACAAGAGTGTAGTTGGTGCCAGCAACTGAAACCCAGATCCAGGAAAGAGAGTTAAGGCTCAAACTCCTGCTCATGGAGTTAGCCCTTCATGCCCCAGAATTCCAACAAGAACTCTCACCGCAACTTTCTACTTCGAAGGCAGATGATCCCTAGGAGATGAACCACTCACTCAAGACCACTAATAAAGAGTCTGTGAGTCCCTATAGCGAGTCCTGATCGAGCTTGAAACAATCTCCAGCTCTATCAGTGCTGAAGGCACTGAAGCTGCCTAATGCTGGTACCCAGGACATGCATGGTACCAAGTCGACAGAGTAAGTCGGTCTGCCTAAAGACCCGATGGGTATGGGCAAAGAAGTACTGATACCTCAGAGGCATGAAAGCCATGGAAGATCCACCCCGGGCAAGGGTACACTGGCATGGACATTGGCACTGGCACTGACCCTGGTGCACGTGACACCAGCAGACCATATGGCTAGGTTTGCATCTCCGACTCCATCGTTACAAGCTTCTCAGCACCGACAAACACCATTGGTATCAATACCATCCACACCGCCTAATTTCTGGTGTGTGACAGATCTCTTGGTGTCCTGCACACAGGACTCACCCCTGTACCAAGTTCTTCCAGAGCACTGGACTTGCTGACAGACATCTCCTTGCCGTGCACCACCTTTCTTATCATCGGAGTTGGAAAGTGAGCGACAGGACTTGGGTTCCCACTGGTCTTACCTGCCATATGGAGCCTTATTTCACTATGGGCACCAGTTGTATCATCCACCTGACCCTCAGCCTCCACGGTTTGGCCAACTGTGGTACCTGCCATGGATTCGCTACCCTCAGTGGCTGTACTAGGACTCTTGGCAGACTCAGAGGCAGCAGGCCTCCCAGGCCCCTAGTATGACATACCAACAGGCAAGGCAGCATCCTCCTTCAGCTGCAGCTTTGAAGGCTTCAGACCCCCCTGAGCAGCTGGGGAAGGAAGTTGGGGCAGAGGAGGAAGACACTCCTCAAGTTCATTTCTGGTCATCCTCAGAAAAGTGATGGTGCCTCCTCCGCCATCCATGGCTGATGGTTTTAAATCATTCCAGGTCCTATCTCATAGGGTGGCAGAAGCCTTGCAAATACAGTTGCAGGAAGTGACTGAGCCTCACTACAAATTGGTGGACATTTTTCACTCTTCTGTCTCTGCCATTGTGGCCCTCCCAGTTGATGAGGCACTCTTGGACCCCACCAAAGTCATATGGCAGATCCCTGTATCCGTCCTGCCAACATGCAAGTGGGAGGACAAAATGTATTATGTGCTGGAAAAGGATATAGAATTTCTCTTTTTCCCACTCGCCTCCAAATTCCATCATTGTGAATGCAGTTAATTCTAAGGACCGCCAATAGCAGGTTAAATCCACCACATGTGACAGAGATGGGGAACGTCTGGACCTGTTTGGCAGAAAGGCATATTCATCAGCCACCCTCCAGTTCTGTGCAGAAAATTACCAGGTCTTGCTGGCAAAATAGGACTACCAGAACTCTATGAAATTAGTTCCTTTATTGAATAACTTCCGGACTCCCATAAAGATCAACTTAAGGCTATAATCAGTGAGGGTCAGTTGGTGGCTAAAACATCCCTCCAGTCTGCATTAGATGTGGCCAGTATGGTGGCACGCTCGATTTCCTTGGCCGTATAAGATGGGCTTTGTGGCTGCATTTGTCCGGCTTCCTTAAAGAGGACCTTCCTTTTGAGGGGATGAATTTATTTGCTGAAAAGACTTCAACATCTCTTCACATGTTGAAGGATTTGAGGGTGATTCTTTTGATTCCTAGGGATATATATGCTGGCCTACAAGAAGAAGTATAGCCCTCAGCCACTGGTTAAGCCCTGATCATCACAATATATGTCTCAGTATTCGTCACAAAGAGCTTACGAGCCACAGAGGAAGAAACCGAGGTTCCCCAACAGTGGGAATGTCAGCCGACTTAATCTCAGGCCTTTACCTTGAAGCGCCAGTTTTGACAGGTTGGTTGAGGCATCTGTAGAACACTCTCCTTGCCACCTCATGCTGGAAGACCTCACCCGTCCTTTTGAAGACTGTGTTACTCCATTCCGCAGTACCTGGGAACAGATAATCTCCGACATTAGGCACTGGAGATTATCCAGAATGGATATGCCATCCATTTCTCCTCCCTCCCTCCCTCCTCCCAACCACCCTTCTCACAAGAGTCTACTACGTCAAGAGGTAAACCATCTACTCAGCATAGGAGCTATAGAACCTGTGCCCATACATAGAATCATAGAATATCAGAGTTGGAAGGGACCTCTGGAGGTCATCTAGTCCAACCCCCTGCCCAGAGCAGGACCAATCCCAACTAAATCATCCCAGCCAGGGCTTTGTCAAGCCTGACCTTAAAAATTTCTAAGGAAGGGGATTGCACCACCTCCCTAGGTAACGCATTCCAGTGTTTCACCACCCTCCTAGTAAAAAAGTTTTTTTTCTAATATCCAACCTAAATCTACCCCACTGCAACTTGAGACCATTACTCCTTGTTCTGTCATCAGCTACCACTGAGAATAGTCTAGAACCATCCTCTTTGGAACCACCTCTCAGGTAGTTGAAAGCAGCTATGAAATCCCCCCTCATTCTTCTCTTCTGCAGACTAAACAATCCCAGTTCCCTCAGCCTCTCCTCATAAGTCATGTGTTCCAGACCCCTAATCATTTTTGTTGCCCTTCGCTGGACTCTCTCCAATTTTTCCGCATCGTTCTTGTAGTGTGGGGCCCAAAACTGGACACAGTACTCCAAATGAGGCCTCACCAATGTCGAATAGAGGGGAACGATCAGATCCCTCGATCTGCTGGCGATGCCCCTACATACACATCCCAAAATACCATTGGCCTTCTTGGCAACAAGGGCACATTGTTGACTCATATCCAGCTTCTTGTCCACTGTAACCCCTAGGTCCTTTTCTGCAGAACTGCTGCCGAGCCATTCGGTCCCTAGTCTGTAGTGGTGCATGGGATTCTTCCGTCCTAAGTGCAGGACTCTGCACTTGTCCTTGTTGAACCTCATCAGATTCCTTTTGGCCCAATCCTCCAATTTGTCTAGGTCCCTCTGTATCCTATCCCTACCCTCCAGCGTATCTACCACTCCTCCCAGTTTAGTGTCATCCGCAAACTTGCTGAGGGTGCAATCCACACCATCTTCCAGATCATTAATGAAGATATTGAACAAAACCAGCCCCAGGACCGACCGTTGGGGCACTCCGCTAGATACCGGCTGCCAACTAGACATGGAGCCATTGATCACTACCCATTGAGCCTGACAATCTAGCCAACTTTCTACCCACCTTGTAGTACATCCATCCAGCCCATACTTCTTTAACTTGCTGGCAAGAATACTGTGGGACACCATGTCAAAAGCTTTGCTAAAGTCGAGGAATAACACGTCCACTGCTTTCCCCTCATCAGCAGAGCCAGTTATCTCATCATAGAAGGCAATTAGATTAGTCAGGCATGACTTTCCATTGGTGAATCCATGCTGACTGTTCCTGATCACTTTCCTCTCGTTTAAGTGCTTCAGAATTGATTCCTTGAGGACATGCTCCATGATTTTTCCGGGGACTGAGGTGAGGCTGACCGGCCTGTAGTTCCCAGGATCCTCCTCCTTCCCTTTTTTAAAGATTGGCACTACATTAGCCTTTTTCCAGTCTTCCGGGACTTCCCCCGATCGCCATGAGTTTTCAAAGATAATGGCCAATGGCTCTGCAATCACATCTGCCAATTCCTTTAGCATTCTTGGATGCAACGCATCCGGCCCCATGGACTTGTGCACTTGTCCAGTTTTTCTAAATAGTCCTGAACCACTTCTTCCTTCACAGAGGGCTGGTCACCTCCTCCCCATGCTGTGCTGCCCAGTGCAGCAGTGTGGGAGCTGACCTTGTTCCTGAAGACAGAGGCAAAAAAAGCATTGAGTACATTAAGCTTTTTCCACATCCTCTGTCACTAGGTTGCCTCCCTCATTCAGTAAGGGGCCCACACTTTCCTTGACTTTCTTCTTGTTGCTAACATACCTGAAGAAACCCTTCTTGTTACTCTTAACATCCCTCGCTAGCTGCAACTCCAGGTGTGATTTAGCCTTCCTGTTTTCATTCCTACATGCCCGAGCAATATTTATATACTCATCCCTGGTCATTTGTCCAATCTTCCACTTCTTGTAAGCCTCTTTTTTGTGTTTAAGATCAGCAAGGATTTCACTGTTAAGCCAAGCTGGTCGCCTGCCATATTTACTATTCTTTCTAGACATCGGGATGGTTTGTCCCTGTAACCACAATAAGGATTCTTTAAAATACAGCCAGCTCTCCTGGACTCCTTTCCCCCTCATGTTATTCTCCCAGGGGATCCTGCCCATCAGTTCCCTGAGGGAGTCAAAGTCTGTTTTTCTGAAGTCCAGGGTCCGTATTCTGCTGCTTTCCTTTCTTCCTTGTGTCAGGATCCTGAACTCGACCATCTCATGGTCACTGCCTCCCAGGTTCCCATCCACTTTTGCTTCCCCTACTAATTCTTCCTGGTTTGTGAGCAGCAGGTGAAGAAGAGCTCCGCCCCTAGTTGGTTCCTCCAGCACTTGCACCAGGAAATTGTCCCCTACCCTTTCCAAAAACTTTCTGGATTGTCTGTGCACTGCTTTATTGCTCTCCCAGCAGATATCAGGATGATTGAAGTCTCCCATGAGAACCAGGGCGTGCGATCTAGTAACTTCTGTGAGTTGCCGGAAGAAAGCCTCGTCCACCTCATCCCCCTGGTCCGGTGGTCTATAACAGACTCCCACCACGACATCACCCTTGTTGCTCACGCTTCTAAACTTAACCCAGAGACTCTCAGGTTTATCTGCAGTTTCATACTTGAGCTCTGAGCCGTCATACTGCTCCCTTACATACAGTGCAACTCCCCCACCTTTTCTGGCCTCCCTGTCCTTCCTGAACAGTTTGTATCCAGCCATGACAGTACTCCAGTCATGCGAGTTATCCCACCAAGTCTCTGTTATTCCAATCACATCATAATTCCCTGACTTTGCCAGGACCTCCAGTTCTCCCTGCTTGTTTCCCAGGCTTCTTGCATTTGTATATAGGCACTTGAGATAACCCGCATACATGTGAGGCAAAGATTTCTACTCTCACTACTTCCTGTTATCAAAGAAAAAGGGAGGTTGAAGACCCATACTGGACCTTAGATCAGCCAACATATACGTCAAAGCGCAGAAATTCAAGATGTTCATCCTATCAACAATCATTCCAGCATTAGCGGAAGGAGATTGGTTCTTTGCCCTCAATCTTCAAGATGCATACTTCCACATTTCTATCATACTGAGTCACAAGTGTTACGTCAGATTCATGCTGGGCAGGACCACTACCAGTACAGAGTTCTCCCTTTTGGAATCTCATCAGTCCCCAGAGTTATTTCCAAGGTCCTTTCAGTAGTGGCAGCCCACTCATGCTCTCAAGGCATCTCAATTTATCCTTACCTGCATGTTTGCCTTCTCAGGGCACAGTCCTTCACAAAGGCTCAACGAATCACTCAGGCCACATGTTTCTGAATCTGGGCCTACAGATCAACAAACAAAAACCAACCTTAACATTGGTATAGAGGCTAGAATTCATAGGAGCTGGCCTCGACCCCATTCAGACAAGGCACTCTTCCAACATCAGATATTTCTCAGTCTCTCCTTCTGAAGAGATAGTACAGTCTTCCCCATCTCTATTCTTGATCCCTGATGCATCCCTCATAGGATGGAGTTCCCATCTGAATGGTTGCACAATACAGGACAAATGGACAAGACATACCTCCACGTCAACCTGCTCGAGCTCAGAGTGGTCAGAAACGTGTGTGCTGACTTCCTCTCACTGATCAGAGAGAGACACACAAGTCATGGTGGACAATGTGGCCTACATGTATTACATAAACTGACAGGGAGACACCTGGTCTCATTCCCTGTGTGTGTAGAGGCACTAAAACTATGGAACTGGTGCATCTCACACTATGTCCTAATATCAGCGGACTATCCACTGGGAATATGCGACACGACGGTTGACAGCCTCAACCACAAATTCCTACATGGGAGATAGAATCGGTGATACTCCACGACATATTCTGACAATGGGGGACACCAGTAATAGACCTTTTCGCTACTTCCCAGAACAAGAAATATGCTCAGTACTGCTTCAGGGTGGGGATTTGATGACACTCCATGGGAGGTGCTCTCCTCCTTCCTTGGGACAAGGGCCTTCTTTATGCCTTTTCGCCCCTTCCCTTTATTACTGAAGGTCCTGTTGAAAATAAAAAGAGTGAAAGCAAACATTATGCTGCTTTCTCCCACCTGGCCTGCAGACGTGGTGACCTTTCCTGTCACAGCTGCATTTTGTCCACCAGTGCCTCTCCAGATCACTCCTTATCTCCTGTCTCAGAATGAGAGATGCATTCTCCATTCCAGTCTGTGGGTTCTGCAACTCCAATCATGGCTCCTTCATGGTTCCAGCACATAGAGACATCTTGTTCTGAGGAGGTACAGGAGGTGCTAGTACACAGTAGGAAGGGAACTACTCGTCATACCTACCTTCAGAAATGGAAGAGATTCCAGATCTGGTGCCAGTCCAAGGGTGTCACCCTTACTGCAGCCACCCTACCAGTTGTCCTAGACTACCTGTTGACTTCAAAGTAATTGGGATTCTCTATTAGTTCATGGAAGGTTCATCTGGCAGCAATTGCAGCCTTCCATCAGCAGATAGAAGGATACTCAACCTTTTCCCACCCAACTACGAAGAGATTTATTTTAAAGGCATAGCAAACCTCTTCCCACAACCCAAGCTCCCACTCCCTAATGGGATCTCAACCTAGCGTTAAGAGGACTGACTAGTCCACTATTTGAACCCATGGCATTTATTCACTAACTCACCTTTCCATGAAGATGGCTTTCCTGATTGCCATCACCACTGCAAGAGCGATAGAGGAGATAGCAGGTTTCATGACACATATCCTTTTTACTGTGTTCTTCCCTGACAGGGTCACACTTAGACCACATCGAAAGTTCACTCCCAAGGGTGACTTATGTGTTTCACTTGAATCAGATTATTCAACTTCCAGCCTTTTATCCCAAACCTCATGAGGATAATAGGGAAGCTATCCTCCATACGCTCAATGTGAGAAGAGCCTGGCCTTCTATTTGGACAGGACAAGGGCTTTCAGGGAATCTGACTTTTCCTCTCCATTGCACATAGAGTGTGTACTATCACCAGAGACTGATGGATCTTGGAAACTTTCCAACAGAGTAGCTTGGTTCAGTTCAACACTGTCCCTCTCCCCAACCTTCTTCTCCATGTCTCTTCTGCAGTTAGATGTTAGAAAGTTCTCATAACAATAAAGTTAGTTCACTACTAGAATGGGGTGCCATAGACAAATTGGGGGAAGGGATTTTATTTCAGGTACTTTCAGGTCCCGTAGAAAGATGGAGGTCTCTGACCCATTCTAAACCCTGAGAAGCTTAATTCTTTCATCAGAAAGTTCAAATACTGCATGATCCCCCCCTAACCTGAATCATAGACTCATAGAACTGGAAAGGACTTTGAGAGGTCATCTAGTCCAGTCTCCTGCAATCATGGAAGGACTGAGTATTATCTAGACCAGGGGTGGGCAAACTTTTTGGGCTGAGGGCCACATCTGGGTGGGAAAATTGTATTCAGGGCTGGGGCAGGGTGTTTGGGTGCG
Organism: Caretta caretta; assembly: GCF_965140235.1. NCBI lineage: Eukaryota > Metazoa > Chordata > Testudines > Cheloniidae > Caretta > Caretta caretta. The sequence goes on along the minus strand of NC_134206.1, from coordinate 97,960,276 downwards.
ATGTGCAGGAACAGGCTCAGGGCAAGGTATTGGGGCAGAGGAGGGGTGCAGGGTGTATGAGGGGGCTCAGGGCAGGGGGTTGGGGTGCAGGAGGGGTGCAAGGTGCAGGCAGGGGGCTTAAGGCAGGGAGTTGGGGGTGGGGTGCAGGAGGGGTTCAGGCTCTGGCCTGGTACCGCTTACCTAAAGCGATTCCGGGGTGGCAGCAGCGCGCATGGGGCCAGGGCAGGCTCCCTGCATGCCTGCCCTGGCCCCACACCACGCCGCGTCACTCCAGGAAGCGGCTGGCACCATGTCCCTGCGCGGCCCCTGGGGGAGTGGGGGGGCACAGGGCTCCGCACGCTGCCCTTGTCACGCCTCCAGGTACCTGCCCCGAAGCTCCCGTTGGCCGCGGTTCCCTGTTCCCGGCCAATGGGAACTGTGGGGGGCGGTGCCTGGAGGAAAGGGTAACGCATGGAGCCTTCTGCCTCTCCCCTCCCCCCACAGGGACCTAGGGATGTGGTGCCAGCCACTTCTGAGAGCGATGTGGGGCCTGCGGCATCACGGGGGGGCAATCCCGGGTGCCGGATCCAAAGTCCTGAGGGGCCGGATCCGGCCTGTGGGCTGTAGTTTGCCCACCCCTGATCTAGACCATCCCTGACAGGTGTTAACCTGCTCTTAAAAAATTATACAGATTCCACAACTTCCCTAGGCAATTTATTTCAGTGCTTAACCACCCTGACAGGAAGTTTTTCCTAATGTCCAACCTAAACCTCCCTTGCTGCAATTTAAGCCCATTTCTTCTTGTCCTATCATCAAAGGTTAACAAGAACATTTTTTTCTCCCTCCTCCTTGTAACAATCTTTTATGTACCTGAAAACTTATCATGTCCTCTCTCTCTCTCTTCTCTTCTCCAGACGAAGCAAACCCAATTTTTTCAATCTTCCCTCATAGGTCATGTTTTCTAGACCTTTAATCATTTTTGTTGCTCTTCTCTGACTTTCTCCAATTTGTTCACATCCTTCCTGAAATCTGGCACCCAGAACTGAACACAATACTCCAGTTGAGGCCTAATCAGTGGGGAGGAGAGCGAAAGAATTACTTCTTGTGTCTTGATTACAACACTCCTGCTAAATATATCCCAGAATGGTGTTTGCTTTTTTTGCAACAGTGTTACACTGTTGGCTCATGTTTAGCTTGTGATCCACTATGACCCCCAGATCCCTTTCTGCAGGACTCCTTGCTAGGAAGTCATTTCCCATTTTGTGTGTGTTGAACTGATTGTTCCTTTGTAAGTGGAGAACTTCGCATTTGTCCTTATTGAATTTCATCCTATTTACTTCCTGTTTGTCCAAATCATTTTAAATTTTAATCCTACCCTACAAAGCACTTGCAACCCATCGCAGCTTGGTATCATCCACAAACTTGATGAAGCTATTGAACAGAACCGGACCCAGAACTGATCTCTGTGGGACCCCACTCGATATGCCCTTCCATCATGACTGTGAACCACTGATAACTACTCTCCGGGAACAGTTTTCTGACCAGTTATTCACCCATCTTATAGTAACTCCTTCTAGGTTGTATTTCTGTAGTTTGTTTACGAGAAGGTCGTGCAAGACAGTATTAAAAACCTTACTAAAGTCAAGATATACCACATCTACAGCTTCTGCCCTATCCACAAGGCCTGTCACCCTGTCGAAGAAAGCTATTAAGTTGTTTTGATATGATTTGTTCTTGACAAATCCATGCTGACTGTTACTTATCACTGTACTATCTTCTAGTAAGGTGATAAGTAACCTTATGCAAATTGATTGCTTAATTAATTGCTCCATTATCTTTCTGGGTACTGAAGCTAAGCTGACTGGTCTATAGCTCCCCATTGTCCTTATTTCCCTTTTTATAGACTACATTTGCTCTTTTCCAGTCCTCTGGAATCTCTCCTGTCTCAGATATCTCTTCAGTTAGCTCCTTGGGTATTCTAAGATGTATTTCATCTGGCCATGGTGACTTGAAGACATTTAACTTGCCTAAGTAATTTCTAACTTGTTCTTTCCTTATTTAGCCTCTGATCTTACCTCATTTTCACTTGCACTTACTATGTTAGACATCCAATGCTACTGACATTTGGTGAAAACTGAAATGAAGTCATTTAGCACTTCTGCTATTTCCACATTTTCTGTTGTTTTTCCCCCTCTTTCAATTAAGATAGGCTTTATCAAAGCCTTTATAGTACATCTGCTAGAAGAATGAGTGAGCTTCAGGCTCTCATGATTGTAACCCCCCTTCAGAGCCTTTCACAAAGATAAAGTGGTCTTCCATTCACATCGGAAATTTTTCTCAGAGGTGGTAAAAGCATGTCACCACAACCAGTCCATAAACTTGTCAGTATTTTTCCTGTGGTTGACATTTTGGATTCATTTCCTAGGCCTCACTTTCACTGAAGGGAAGGTTAGCAATTCACCATGGATGCTAAGAGAGCATTAGCCTTATATTTGAATAGGTCTAAAGAATACAAGAAAATCACATAGACTGCTTGTCTCTTGTGGGGAAAAGAATAAAGACCAGGCAATCACATCTCAATGCCTTCCTAAATCCATTAAACTCTATATTGAACAGTGTGGTAAACACACCACTATTCTTCTTTCAGGAGGTTTTAGAGCACTCTTGTTTAGGGTAAAGGTTGTTTTGATGGCCTTCCTTAGACATACTCTTATATTAGAAATTTGTAGAGAGGCACTTGGAACTTGATTCATACTTTTACAAAGTGAAGGAGTACTTGTGGCACCTTAGAGACTAACCAATTTATTTGAGCATGAGCTTTCGTGAGCTACAGCTCACTTCATCGGATGCATACCGTGGAAACTGCAGAAGACATTATATACACACAGAGACCATGAAACAATACCTCCTCCCATCCCACTGTCCTGCTGGTAATAGCTTATCTAAAGTGATCATCAAGTTGGGCCATTTCTAGCACAAATCCAGGTTTTCTCACCCTCCGCCCCCCCCCACTCCCCCCACAAACTCACTCTCCTGCTGGTAATAGCCCATCCAAAGTGACCACTCTCTTCACAATGTGTATGATAATCAAGGTGGGCCATTTCCTGCACAAATCCAGGTTCTCTCACTCCCTCACCCCCTTCCAAAAACCACACACACAAACTCACTCTCCTGCAGGTAATAGCTTATCCAAAGTGACCACTCTCCCTACAATGTGCATGATAATCAAGGTGGGCCATTTCCAGCACAAATCCAGGTTTTCTCACCCCCCCACCCCCATACACATACAAACTCACTCTCCTGCTGGTAATAGCTTATCTAAAGTGGTCATCAAGTTGGGCCATTTCCAGCACAAATCCAGGTTTTCTCACCCTCCGCCCACCCCCACACAAACTCACTCTCCTGCTGGTAATAGCCCATCCAAAGTGACCACTCTCTTCACAATGTGCATGATAATCAAGGTGGGCCATTTCCATCACAAATCCAGGTTTTCTCACCCCCCCCACCCCCATACACACACAAACTCACTCTCCTGCTGGTAATAGCTTATCCAAAGTGACCACTCTCCCTACAATGTGCATGGTAATCAAGGTGGGCCATTTCCAGCACAAATCCAGGCTTTCTCACCGCCCCCCCCCCCCGGGAAACACACACAAACTCACTCTCCTGCTGGCAATAGCTCATCCAAACTGACCACTCTCCAAGTTTAAATCCAAGTTTAACCAGAACGTCTGGGGTGGGGGGGGTAGGAAAAAACAAGGGGAAATAGGCTACCTTGCATAATGACAGCCAAGGTAGCCTATTTCCCCTTGTTTTTTCCTACCCCCCCCCCCGACGTTCTGGTTAAACTTGGATTTAAACTTGGAGAGTGGTCAGTTTGGATGAGCTATTGCCAGCAGGAGAGTGAGTTTGTGTGTGTGTGTGTGTGTTTCCCGGGGGGGGGGGCGGTTAGAGAGCCTGGATTTGTGCTGGAAATGGCCCACCTTGATTACCATGCACATTGTAGAGAGAGTGGTCACTTTGGATGAGCTATTACCAGCAGGAGAGTGAGTTTGTGTGTGTATGGAGGTGGGGGGGGGTGAGAGAGCCTGGATTTGTGCTGGAAATGGCCCACCTTGATTACCATGCACATTGTAGGGAGAGTGGTCACTTTGGATGAGCTATTACCAGCAGGAGAGTGAGTTTGCGTGTGTGGTTTTTGGAGAGGGGTGAGGGGGTGAGAGAACCTGGATTTGTGTAGGAAATGGCCCACCTTGATTATCATACACATTGTAGGGAGAGTGGTCACTTTGGATGGGCTATTACCAGCAGGAGAGTGAGTTTGGGGGGGGCGGGGCGGAGGGTGAGAAAACCTGGATTTGTGCTGGAAATGGCCCAACTTGATGATCACTTTAGATAAGCTATTACCAGCAGGACAGTGGGGTGGGAGGAGGTATTGTTTCATGGTCTCTGTGTGTATATAATGTCTTCTGCAGTTTCCACGGTATGCATCCGATGAAGTGAGCTGTAGCTCACGAAAGCTCATGCTCAAATAAATTGGTTAGTCTCTAAGGTGCCACAAGTACTCCTTTTCTTTTTGCGAATACAGACTAACACAGCTGTTACTCTGAAACTTTTACAAAGTGTTATTCCTTGAGTCTGGCATAGGCCAGATGCATAATTTGATAAAGTATTATAATCTCTATTTAAATAGGACCCACTGTCTGGAGGGAAGAGTTCTGATTGCCAAACTCCCTAGAATGGGAATGTGCAGAGGCCATTTGAAGAACTGAAGGTTACTCCCCTGTGAACAGAGTTTATGAAATGACATCTGCATATTCACACTCCACCCCAACTTCCTCTCTTCCCTGGAGTCCTAATTTGAACTTTCAACCTGAGGAGCAGTGGAAAGAACTAAGATGCCTGGTATGGTACACCCCCTTTCATAGTTTTGCTCTTCAAACATTTGGCGTTGCAAAGGGAGGTGCAGAGGGCATGAGAGCACTTTAGTGGGCATTGCTGCTCTAAGGTTCCACTAGTCCAAGCTGCACTGATAGTGCATCCCAAAAACAAATGTGCAGAAGCCATCTGGAAGAACTCCATTTACAGGTGAGTTACCTTATAGCTTGTATAAAATGTTTCTGAACAGCGCAAAGAGCCTGAGAGAGATTCAGAAAAAAATTGAAATAAATGAATAAATTATAGGCAGTAAGTGAGGCTATATAGGGAAGTATTGTTGCCTTTCTTGTCCTGGGTGGATTTTTCAGTTCCTGAAAAATGTTAAATGAGGTGGAAAATGAGGCTATTTAATTCACACTTGCAGCTTTTTTTCCCGTTGATGTGAGGCTTTTAGATTTGCTGAGTAAAAGAATTCACCAAGTGAGACGTTCAGGACCTTTGGCAATCAATACGGTGTAATATTTGCATGTTGCCTAATGCTAATGGATATGCCATACTATTTGAGGCCAAATACTAAAATCTTCCCTGTATTGTTTTTAACAGATTCAGAACATTCTTATTACAACTTAATCTTGAAGAAAGCAGGACAATTTTTATCCAATTTGCAGATCAATCTTTTGAAGTTTGCCCTTTCCATAAGGGCATACTCACCAACTGTTCAGATGTTCCAACAGGTGTGTAAAATTAGCTGATATATTTGGTATTCTGATATGTTTGATAGCTATACTTTGAAGTAAATCATATTGTTGTCTATGACAGAGGTGGGCAAATTATGGTGGGACTGTCCTGCTTGGCCCTTGGGCTCCCGGCCGGTGAGGCCAGCCCCCGTTCCGTCCCCTGCTGTTTCCCCTCCCCTGCAGCCACGCCAGCAGTGCTCTGGCCTGCTGCTCCTGTTGGGCAGCGTGGCTGGCTCCGGCATGGTAAGGGGGCGGGGAGCGGGGGAGTTGGATAAGAGGCAGTGGTTTCCGAATGGCAGTCAGGGGATGAGAGCGGGGGGCTGTTGGATGAGGTGGAGGTTCTGGTGGGGGGGGGCGATCAGGGGATGGGGAACAGGGGGAGTTGGATGGGGGTGGAGTCCTAGGGGGGGCGGTTAGGGGCGGAGGTTCGGAGATGGGGGCAGTCAGGGGACAGGGAACATGGGGGTTGTATAGACATGGGAGTCCTGGGGGAACTGTCGGGGGGCGGCGGTGTGGATAGGGGTCGTGGCAGTCAGGGGACAGGGAGCGGGGGCAGGGACTGGATGGGCGGGGGGGTCCTGGGGGTGGTTAGGGGCAGTGGGTCCTGGGAGGGGGCAGTCAGGGGTCAAGGAGCGGGGGGGGGGGTTGGATGGGTCAGGGGTTCTGAGGGGGGTGGGAAGTGGGAGGGGGTGGATAGGGGGCAGGGGCTCGGCTGTTTGGGGAGGCATAGCCTTTCCTACCCGACCCTCCATACAGTTGTGCAACCCCGATGTGTTTGCGCACCCCTGGTCTATGACATCAGTAGAATGTAATAGACATTACTTGGAACCAAACATTATGAATGTTATAAATAGGTTATGTTATAATGTACTTTCTAAAAGAGTTTTAAAAAGTTTTGAGGAAAAAGTATTCATGTTGAATGGGATATATAACTTTTTTAAAAGGAGAGTTTTATTGAATCTGTTATTACTTCAGAACTCAGGCTTATTTTCTGTACTGCTGTGGGAATAAAGTCTCTTTGCTCTTCACAATTCAAGCTTTCCCCAAGTAGGAAAATCTTTCCTGTGCTTGGCATTTTGGATTCATTGCTTAGTGGGGTTCTCATTTCTATCCCCACTCTATATTTTGGACATTTTTAGGACAGATAGAGCACTGTCTGATCTCTACCTCCTTCCATTGCTGAGAAGGGGGAAGATAGGAAATGAAGTACACACTCAGATCATTCATATCTTATGCCAGCAGCCTAAGCCTACACTTCCTCCTGTTGTTCTCCTGTAGCAATGCAGCTTTCAAGGTAAGGAAAGATGGGATCCTCAGCTGTCTCTTAGTTTAGCTCTTTGGCAACAAGTTCATTCTCTAGTAATGGTGGGTCCATTTGGAAGCCACTTTCTTCGTTTTTTTTCTTGCTCTGCTTTGTGAAAGTAAAGCCATTGCTGTAGCTGAGAGAAGGTAGGAGGAGGTAATTAAAAAATATCCAGGGACTTGGAGGACAGAGCTCCAAGAAGAATTACAGGAATAGAGGTAAAAGACAGGGAAAAATGAAAAACAGATGTGAATTGTTTAATTTTGAGAGTAGTATTGTATTTAATTTTCTTTTGACTACTTACCTATCACTATTCATTAGCGTGGCAACCAACAACTCAAAAATAAAATCCCTCTTTCTTTGAATACATTCCACCAGTGCAAAGTATGTGAAGATCTCCCCGCCTACTCTCCCCAAAAAGATAAAACAATAGATGTAAATATTTATGTTCTTTAAAATATAACTGAATTTGGTAGAATGTTGTTCTGTTGAGAAAACATAACGTTTATATGGTTTTATTCTTTTAGTCTTTTTAATTATTGTCTTTACATATACTCAATTTTGAATTTATCAAATTAGAAGCACAACTTAATAGTAGCTGATGAGTTATTTTAATCAAAGAGATGTGCATTAATTTTAAGTTGTAGTGCAATTGAAGCAGATTGGTTGAGTGTAATTGTTGAAATATTGAGATTGCAGCTGATGAACCTCCACCAGAAGGTTGCAGTGCATTTGTGGTTATCCATGAAAAGCGCACCTGTAAGACTAATGAAATTAAAAAACTTCTGAAGAATGCAACTAAGAGGTAAATATAATGTATTGTCTTAAGGAAAAACAGATTATTAAAGAGGAAAATGTAATCTTGCACTACAAAAACTTCAAGTATTTTGAAAGCACACACTTATCTGGTTTGTTTTTTATGAAGCACATAAGTCATGCATTATGCTTGAAGACCTCCTCTATTTATAATTTAATTATTATTTTGAAAAGTGTGTTGTTATTGATCTTGAAATGTTATAAATACTGTTACAAGAAATTAAACTGTGAATCCAAAATATTATATTAAAATAAAATCATAGGGCTGGATTCATCCAGCCTGATGCAAAGAGGCATACTTTGCATTTCACTGAGTTTCTGTGAGGGGAGGATAGGTTTAAATACTTGTTACTCTTTTTTGACTCACCCAAACAGTTAACAAAAATTTGGGGGCTAGCGGGTTGTTTCAGTTAGGAGGAAAAATGGATGATAGAATCAGGCATTTTGATGCAGTCCTGTTTCTTTACAAAGAATGTACATAAAGTCCTGTTTTCCTGAATACAGCAGGAATCAAAGAGCAGGAGACCATTTATTTTCTGTACTCGTAATTCCAAGCCCCTTTCAAGCCAGCACTTATCCCTAAAAGTGTTCCTTTTTACACTTACCTTGAATTCAGAGCAGCTGGTACACCTACCAGCTTCAGCAAGGTTTAATCCAACCCATAACATTACAATGCACTCCATTGGAGGTCATCAGCCAATACACTGAGTCAGTGTTTGCTTTTGTTGTACCACTTCCCCATCCAGTCAGTGCCGTTTGTGTTTTGGACTGTTGGGCCCCTGGTAGCCATGCAGTGGAGTGGAGATTGTGGCGGCTTTTCACTGACATAATCAACCTTCCTCCCAACCCTGCTAGACTTCCCTCCTTTGGAGGCCTCCTGTAGGGTCTATGACTGCAGAAACCAGCATAGCCCCTGAACAAATCTAGCCCAGTGGTTCCCAAACTTGTTCCGCTGCTTGTGCAGCGAAAGCCCCTGGCGGGCTGGGCCGGTTTGTTTACCTGCCACATCCGCAGGTTCGGCCAGTTGCGGCTCCCAATGGCCGCGGTTCGCTCTTCCAGGCCAATGAGAGCTGCTGGAAGCGGGGCGAGGTGAGGGATCTACTTGTTGCCACTTTCCCGCAGCTCCCATTGGCCTGGAGCAGCGAACCGCAGCCACTGGGAGCTGTGATTGGCCGAACCTGCGGACGCGGCAGGTAAACAATCTGGCCCGGCCCGCCAGGGGCTCTCCCTGCACAAGCGGCGGAGCAAGTTTGGGAACCACTGATCTAGCTTGTAAGGTCAAATCTGTATAATATGTCAAAATCATTTACTAAATACATGTGTAGAACTAGCAAAGGCAATTACACTTAACAAGGAGAAAAAGGAAATTAATTTGTGATTTCCAAGACGTATGTTTGATATTTTGGATTTTTTCCTGTAATGGTCAATGCCATCATAAATTTGTGAAGCAGTGCAGGTGATACCCTCAACTTCTTTGTAGAGATAAGTGGAGCTGAAAGACACTCCTGCAAGGCACAAACCCAGGACTCTGCTATTTATAAAATATAAACCACAAAAAGTTTTAATTATAGGCCTATAAATCATCATAGAATCATAAGACTGGAAGGGACCTCGAGAAGTCAGATTCTAGGCCATGTATCTTTTTTGATTCTTTTGATTACAAAAACTTCCTGAGTTTTACTTGCATGCTTTTTTCTCTGACCACAGCCTCTTGCTTGGATTACAACTCAGTATATAAGTCAGTTGCTTGCTTGTTTGAATATCCATGGTTTTCACCTAAATACTTCAGTGTGGAGGTTGCATCAGGCTATTTTTGGCAACTCTAGTCTATTTCCTGCCCTGAAAACTTTTGTCTAACTTCTTAAATTAAAAAGTTTATACCAAAATATTGTAGCTTTAAAAAACAAAATTAAATTATTTTGCGCATGCATTAGGGCATTTTGAGACCTTTACTCTCACCCCCAGTCTTTTTAATAAACTCTTGGGAATTACTCTGACTACTACTTCAAGGTGGCTTCTGCATATTTCCATTTGTGGGGATGTGTCCCTAACATTGATGAGCTTCAGGAGCCCTTTAGAAAATCAGGGGACCAAATACTCAGATAGTATGCCCAAGTGTTGAAAAGTAATAAATAGAACCCCAAAAAATCATGAGACTTGCTTAAAAATCAGGAAATAAAAACAAAAACAAATGCCTAAAATATTCTTACATTTTATTTGCCTTTTCATTCGGGGGTGGTTAGAGTGTGCTCAAGTCAGATTAGCAAGGTTCCCTCTACACTTATGAGGGCTAGAGACATACTTTTGCTTTTGTTAAATGAAATTTGAGATTCTTGCATAATCAGAGGATTCTAGAAGCTGGGTCTTTAAGAGAAACTGCAAATATCAGGAGGCTTGCGATAAAATGTGAGCTGGCAACACCGGAGCATAGGTTATAAAAGGGTAGTGCGGTCCCCAATTGCCAGAGGCTATCCTTGTGATTAGTAGCAGGTCCAGGAATATTTGCTCCATGCAAAATAAAAATAAAAAAGTTAAGTTGACTGTATACAATTGTGTAGTTTAATATAGCTTTTCATAGGTGGTTTATTTTTTTTAAAGATAGTTTCTGTGCCATTGTTTAGTTTCAGTTTCTGGACTGGTTCCAGCTTCAAGTTTCATGACCATCATGATTAAGGCTACGATTTTTTCACAGAAAATTGTAATACATTTCATGGCATTGGTGTAGGAAAACAAGGATATATGTCACAGAACGGGGCGGTGTGGGGGGGCCTGTGGGGTGAGGTAGGTGGCTGGCTGGCTGGAGAGTGAGTCCACTTTGCACTCACCCTGCAGTGGTGGCTCCTGTCCCGCAGTGCTGGGCCCAGCTTCCTGCTCCAGGTATTGTGACCTGACCCATCTGGTTGCAATACCACTCTGGTTTGGCACACCTGCCCCTCCATAGATGGGGCAGAGGGCCAAATTGGATTGGCATTGGACCTGGCCCATGTGTTCTCAACACCAGTCAAATTTGGCCCTGAAATCTTTTTTAATTGGGAAAAACTGGAAGCAATAACTTAGGTGTCAAAGGTGCTTTAAGTTTTATGTGGCTATGAGTAAGATATTTAGAAAGTTGTTTAGACTTTTAGCTTTAGGGGATCCATGTAAAGGGAGTGGGTAGCAGAGCAGTTACCCTGCTCTTGAGGAAAAAGGTAGGCTGATTGGGGAAGTGGCCACGGTGGTGGCCACACCAATCAGGCTACAGCTGGCCCTGATATAAGGACTAAGGGAGGAGCTGGGTCAATGTTACTCCAGCTTGGGATTGGAAGGACCTAGGGAGCACAGGGTACCTGAAGTAGAGCAGTGCTGGGGAAGGGCAAGAGGAGGTGGGGAGCTGCAGCCTGGCAACTCCCTAGGCTGAGGCCTTGTTAAAGGCCTAAGGAGGTACTGGGGCTGCAGAGGGAGCTGGTCCAACCCCCTTGCCAATGATGAGTGGCCACTACAGACTGCAGTTTGCCCCAAAGAAAGGGGGCTAGATGATGACTGGCAATAGCCACTGAAGCAAGGTGGGTATAGAGGGCTTGGGGGTTCCCCTGGGAGAGGAGACCCAGAGCGTGGGGGTACTGCTTTGGGCAGGTAAAGGGCACCAGGGTCCGGGAGGGATACGTGGCCTGAGGTAGGAGAGACCCTGGCCAGCATGAGGCGCTCTGAGTGCTGGAATTGAGCTAATGCCCGGACAACCAGCAGGAGGCGCCGCAGCAGTGAGTGCGTGATCTGCTACAGAGTACCATTTACTTGCAGTATCAGTGGGTTAGACTGTGTATTAAAATGCTGTTCTAATCATGTTAACTTTTATGACCAGCCACGGGTTCGGTTTACTAGTATCACATTGAAGGCATCTCTGACCTTTTTATTATAGAAATCTGAAGCACCTGGAGTGCTGTTCACACATTTTTTTGGTCTCTCTTGATTTGGCATCAAGTTATGATGTTTGCTTTGGAAGGACCGTTCTGCAATACTTGTTTAATGAGAGCTCGTCAAACCACCTCCTTTTATTGCTTCCTAGATTCTCACAAGTGGGAATATGCAGAGACCACTTTAAAAAAGAAAATTACAGTAGAATCTCAGAGTTATGAACACCAGAGTTATGAACTGACCAGTCAACCATGAACCTCATTTGGAACCGGAAGTACGCAATCAGCCAGCATCAGAGATCCCCCCGCCCCCCCCCCCTCCCCCCCCCAAAAAAAGCAAGTATAATACAGTACTGTGTTAAACGTAAACTACTAAAAAAATAAAGGGAAAGTTTTTAAAAAAGGATTTGACAAGGTAAGAAAATTGTTTATGTGCTTGCGTAATTAAATTAAGAATGTTAAAAACAGCATTTTTCTTGTTCATAGTAAAGTTTCAAAGCTGTATTAAGTCAATGTTCAGTTGTAAACGTTTGAAAGAACAACCATAACATTTTGTTCAGAGTTACGAACATTTCAAAGTTACAAACAACCTCTATTCCTGAGGTGTCCTTAACTCTGAAGTTCTGCCTGATTGTGAATTTCCGGTTCCAAATGAGATGTGTGGTTGACTGCTCAGTTCATAACTCTGGTGTTCGTGACTCTGAGGTTCTTCTGTAATTCAAATGCAGTAAACCTGAAGGCTGTGTGATCTTTATTGTACAGCTTTAGCTGTGGCTTGATAAAATGTAATAAAATCATCAGTAGTTCATGCTAATTTTCAGCTTTATTACACTTTAGTTTGAAAACCAGTTCGTCTTTTCATGTCTTTTTGTGAGCAAGCATGATAATTTCATTATTATTTTTTTTACTCTTGTGTGCTTTTACTTTTATTTCTGTAATAGTTTGATAGCCAGAAAATGGGGAAAAGGTGATATTTTATTTACTGTAACATTTCAACTCAATATCTAATTCCAGAATTATTTGTTTTTAATTGCAGGCCCAGGCCATATCTGTTTAAAAAGGAGCATAAGTTCCCTACACTCAATGAAAATGTTCCAGTGGTTATTCTTTATGCAGAAATTGGTACAAAAGACTTTGTTAAATTTCACACAGTTTTGTCTGAAAAAGTGCAAAAGCAGGAAATTGTTTATATTCTCCGGCATTATGTTCAGGTATGCAACTCAAATTGACAATAATACTATAAACTGTCATCATGAAAATGTATTTTTGTTGTTTTTGATGGGGCATATCTCAAGTTTGCACTGTGCTCAATTCACATACATTGTGTACTCAAATTTTGAAGCTTACTAGATTAAGTGAAACACCTAACATAGATTTTGAAACTGGGAAAGAAGTAGTAACATTTTGCATTGTTTTAGCTGCAGGTGTTTTCCACTGAGGTTTATGTAAAATATTTGTTAATTCCAACATTGCCATCTTTTTTCTCAATTAAAAATTAATACAGTGTAAAAATCAAAATTAATTATTTGCAGTTATGCAGGCAGTATTTGAAAACATGCAGTATGGTAAAGTCACTTTCAGCTCACAAAGATTGCTAAGAACTTAGTAGTATAACACTATTAAGAATGATAGCCCCAAGCTTTACAGGCTGATGAATAAGATGCTTTTAATATTTAGCTTCATTTAAGTGAAGAGGTTTGTTAAACATGAGTGTGCAGCTAGACTTTTTTAAGAGAAAAAGTATGTATTTATTTGACAGGGGTTTGCAGCTGCATGTTGCTACCCAACAGCCTCTGTAGGGATGATACAATTTTAGTTTCCGGGGTTCCATGGAAAAGTTCAGGGAGCTACTTTTCGGAGAACTCTAGGCAGGAGTTCTCTTACCTGGTCAATGAGGGCAGACTGGTCACGAGAACTCGACTGCAGATGGGGCTGGAGGCAGCAAATTCGACAGCTAAACCCAGGGCCTCCGCAGTGGCCATGCATAAATCATCCTGGCTGCAGTCTTCCAGTCTTTCCTATGAAGTCCACAGTACTATCCAGGGTTTACCATTTGAGGGTTCTGCTCTATTCTCGTACCAGATGGGCAGCAAGCTCCATGGACTTACTGACTCTAGAGCCACTGTGAAGTTCTTAGGTCTGTACACACATGCCCCAGTCAGGAAGCACTGTCGGCCACAACAGACACAGTGATATTATATTCCTCCTCCTCAGCAGGACCTATCAAAACAAGAGCTCAAAGGGTTATAGGTGTAGATCTCTCACTCCTACTGCTCCAGATCCGCACCCCTTAAGACACCCAGGAACCACAAAGTGGCATTTTGATGAGCCAGTCAAAGTCGACCTACCAGTTTTCATCTCTCCAGACTCCTTCACCTTTGCAAACTGTCTGTCCCACTTCCACAGTGCTTGGTCCCAGATTACTTGGGACAAAAGGCTCTTGAGTTATACTGAGTAGTAAAAATGCCCTCCCATGTTCTCACCTCCCTAGATTGGTAGACAGATGCAGCCAAGGGATGTGTGGGCGTTCTGTTTGCTCTCCCACAACCAACTCTCATGCTAGTGACAGATGCTTCTGCGCTGGGATGGGGAGCCCATTTGAGTTTTCTACAAATACAGGTTTTATGGTCCTCAGAGGACTTAGCTTTACACACCAATGTCAGAACTGAAAGCTGTCAGATTGGTGTGCCAAGGATTTCTCTTGCAGATTAGAGGAAGCAGCCTGCTGGTCCTCACAGACAACATGGCAGCAATGTTTTACCTCAAGAAGCAGGGGAGAGCCCACTGTTCTCCACTCTGTCCAGAAGGAAACTGTTTTGCCATCTCCGTAAATCTAGAAGCATCTTACCTGCTTGCAGACCACCTGAGCAGATTGTTTTAGTCTCCATAAGTGGTGGCCAGATTGGTCTTCCAGCGGTGGGGGTTTCTCAAAGTGGACCTATTTGCAACAAAGTCCAACAGAAAGTGTCAGTAGTTCTGTTCTCTTCATGTTCACAGCTCAGAAGCCTTTTTACTGGCGTGGTCAGTCAGGCTCCTCTGTGCTTTTCCACCAATCCCACTTATGCACAGAGTGTTGCTAAACATAACACAGGAACAGGCCAGAGTCATACTTATAGCCCCATACTTATAGTCCTGGAGCTGTCAGTGAAACTTCAATTTCACTTCCACTAGGCTTGGACCTAATCTCTCAGGAGCATGGATTCCTACTCCACCCGAGCTTATGGTTCCTTCACTTAACTGAATGGACGCGCCATAGCTAGACAGAGAGAGCAAGCTTGCTCAAAAGTTGTTTGAGAGGTCCTGCTAAATCAGTGGTTCTTAACCTGGGGTGCATGCACTCCCTGGGGGTGTGAGATGCCCTTTCTGGGGGTGCGAGACATGCAAGATTTTTTTAGAAGGTAAATCATTGAAAACACAAATTAAGCACAGGCACGTAAGTACAACTACTTTGTTTCTTCTAATCTATGTATTTATTAACTTTATACATGTTTTAACGATAACTGTAATATACAAACAAGTTTAAGGACCTGACCTACTTCAATGATTTTTTATAAGGGGTGCCAGAACATTTTTTGATAAGGGGTGCAAGAACATATTTTGAGACCCAAAGGGGTGCAGGCTGCAGTAGAGGTTAAAAACCACTGTGCTAAATAGTAAAAAGCCCTCTATAAGAGCTGCTTACCTTGCTAAATGGAGGTGTTTCTCCACCTGGTCTCAACAGAATGGGGTATCACCAACCAGTTCTTCAGTTCAGCTGTTATACCAATAAAATAAAAACCAGCAGGATCTTGTTAAAGGGAATAAGGCAAAATGCCACATTTATTGTGAATACAGAAAGAATCATAGTAAACAGTTAGTTATAGCTATAACATTCCATTCAATTTCATATTTATTCACACATTCATTCATACACACACACACACAGGTTCTGCAAGGTTGTTATCATAGTTACCAACCTTAGAGTTGCTCATGCCAAGCCACTGGCCCCGTGGCCTGGACACAAGGAGGGAGCAGGACTTTGTCGGCTGCTCATCTGATGCTCCTGGAAGTTGGTTTGCGGAATCAGACCCCAAAGTTCTCACTTTCTGGAGTCCATTTTTATAGGAATTCATTCCTATGCCAGTCTATGGGAATTGCTTCATCATGCTGTTGCTGAATCAATCAGCAGATGGCATATTCCTAACGGCTCCGTGCTGCCAGATGTTATCTTGTTCTCTGGTTCTCCCATCCTTGAGGCTGTTGGGTGGATTCCAGTCTGCCCTCCGGGTGTCCTCTGGTTGTTTCCACTTGATGCCTCCTTTGGCCGATCAACACTGGATTCTTAGGCTGGCACCTCCCTGATCATTCATTTATTATCCACACCAAGCATCCATCCACATACATCCTCTATCTCAATCACAATTGTTAACAAAATGAGATGAATACAACAAAAGGGCGGGGAGTCTGTGTGCTGTTTCTGTTGTTGGAAAGTATCGCTTTGAGTCTCTCTCTGTCTTAGGATGTACTAACACAATTAGCAGCTTGTAAGTTTCACAAAAAGAGGGAGAGAAACAGTAAATATAAGAGACAAAAAACCAAGAGACCTCTTAATTAGTAATACCCTGGAATTTAAACTATGGGGAATCGAACTCATTTGTGATTTTAATACAGAACTTCTTTAATATGATCCAACATAACACAGCATATTCTGGGCTACTACTTTTACCTGAAACACCATGGTTTGTTGGTTAGTTCCATCAAAGTACATCTGGCTGCTATTTTAGCATTCCATCCTAATTGCTCTATTTTCTCTGGTGAAATGCCCATAGGGTTTTTAATGGGCTTAGTCAATTATATCCTCAAGTTCAAGATCCTGTTCCCCCATGGGCTTTAGACTTAGTATTGCTAAGTTGTATGGGGCCCCTATTTGAACCATTTGCTAGCTGCTCACTGTTGCATTTGTCAATTAAGGTGGCATTTTTGGTGGCCATTACCTTGGCCAGAAGAGCTGCAGGCATTAATGGTGGTACCTCCATACACGATCTTTATTAAGGACAACATTTACCTATGTCCTTATCCAAAGTTCATCCCAAAGGTGGTTTCCTCTTTCCAGTCAACTGCCAATTTATTTGCCTGTATTCTACTCAAAACCACATACAACCGGGTAGGAAGAGCATTTACATACCTTAGACATCAGAAGAGCCTTGGCATTTTATCTGAACATAACCAGTTGCTTTTGTAAATCCTCCTAGCTGGTCTTATCAGAGGCAGACAGATTAAGAGGTCAGTCATTTTCCATCCAGAGAATTTCTTCCTTGATCACATCTGCAAACTCCTGTACTACAATGTGGCTAGTGTTGCTCCCCCTGACAGAGTCACAGCTCATTCAGTGAGGTCACAATCAGTCTTGGCAGCCTTTCTGGCACAAGTTCCAACTGCAGATGTTTGTAGAGTGGCAACTTGATCCTACATTTGCCTCTCTCTTTGTACTGTGGCTCAAGACTCCAGAGACAATGCTAGGGTGGAATGAGTTATTCTCCAATATTTATTGAAATAGACTCTGACCCTACCTCATGTCTTATGGCTTGTGAGTCACTGAGAATGGAATGCATATGTGCAATCACTTGAAGAAGAAGAAATGGGTTCCTTAACCTGTTCCATAACTCTTCTTTGAGGTGTGTTGCACATATCTACTCTACAACTCACTGTTCATCAGAGTTATGGCAAGAAGAAGGAAGGCAAGGGGTGGTTCTGTCTTTTACCTGCATGCAGTGGTGCATGGCAGCAGCGGGAGTCCCTTAATGGGTACCGCTGATGGAAAAAGTTTGACAGCCATGTGCTGGGTGCATTGATACACATCTATTCCACTCTTGGTAACACATCTCAAAGAACAACAGTTATGGAACAGGTTTGTAACTGTTTTTTCTGGTTGATGGAACAAACTGTATTGTGAACAATAATTGAAAATATCAGTTTCAGATTGATAAGTAATAACTGTTTCATGACATTTTTAACTTGATTACATTAGATGATGTAAATTTTCTATAAAGGACACTTTTTAAAGTTCTATTTTTCACTTGTTAAAATATGTTCAAACAGAAACCAAGCCCCAGGAAAATGTATTTGTCTGGATATGGTGTGGAACTTGCAATAAAGAGTACAGAATACAAAGCATTGGATGACATAAAGATTAAAGGTATGTTTTTGTTTTCTGTACTGTGTTACTGGAGACACTATTTCAAAATATTTAGCACCATCTTGAATTTTGGAGATAGTAATGCTCTGAGTATGTTTAAATTTTGTTGACATATATTATTTATTTGTACAGGATATGTCAAAAGTAGTCTCTGGCATTGAGAATTAACATAGAAATCTATATCCATGGAAGTGTTTATGGACAAAAATGTTTAGGAGATAGGGAATTACTTACTAGTAGCTATTGTTCTCTGAAGATATACATCATAATGTAGCCCATATTCCTTCTTCCCCAATGGGTTGAGGGTTCTTTAATCTTTGTCATTTTAGTATTCTATTTCTATCTGTTAAGGCGTCTCTAAAGTATCTAGCAACAGTGTCTAGGTACTAGTTTTTATGAGTATGAGAATAACTTCATCTCCTTGGTTGGAAAAGATTTTCCTGTTGAAGCACATTTCATTTTCAGGGACTGAAATGAGACATGCTGCTGAAACAAATGGCTTTAGTACTTTAGGCTGGGAGAGATCTCTCAAGTGTTGTACAAAAAAAGCCCAAAGTGGCAATTTATGATGTATATCTTCAGAAAACTATGATTACAGATAAGTTATTCTGAAGGGTGGTCACCACAACAGACCACCACTCTTTCACCTATTATTCTTCAGACTTTCAGAGTTTTGTACTTTTGGGGGGGGGGTCACATTCTTTTGTTTTCAGTTAGATTACTGCAGCGAGTTCTTCCTGGTGTGACTTCTTTAAATTGCAGCTAGAGCAGAATGCATCAGCCTGGTTTAAGGGTTTTGTACAAACTACTTTAAACCTGTGCTTGCTGATCTCATCTGGCTATTGATTGATTTCTGGGCAGTTATATATATTGGGATTTTACTTTTAAAGCCCAACATTGTTTGGTTTTGGACTGTTGGAGAGACTTTCTCCTTGTGTATCATCACAACTTTTGAAATCACCTGAGGCATTTAGCCTGACAGTCTCCTCTTGGTATAAATAACAGGGCTAGTGAAGGTCATTCCCACCTGAAGGGTCCATTGTTGTGGAAATCTCTCCCTTCCTTAGTTTGCCATAGCCCTGGTTTCATGACTTTCAGCGCACATTGCAAGAACAATCTGTGTTAAACTCCTTCCTCAAAAAAAGCCTATCTTTGATTTATGTGTCAAATGTTTAAACCGGGATTGGTATTTGACAGGAGCTTTGGGGTTAGGAAGTTTCTGTGGAAGATCCTTTTAAATAATATTTTTGTTTTGCTTGTGGATGGTACTAATAGTTTGTAAATGTTATGAGAAAAGATATTAAACGAGATTATGGTATTAGAGAGGAACTTGTTTTTAGGGCTGAGATCTTTTCTAATGATTTGACTTTTTTGGTTTTTAAAAAATATTTTTAAACTGCAAATACCTAAATTACTGGCTGTTAGCTACATTTACTAACTTAAATTAATAAGTATTTAATTATTAGTTTATTCTTTCTTTACAGAATAAACTGACTCTTGGAGGCAGTAGGTGTCAGTGTCTTTTTCTGCAGCAGCAGTGCATGTTGCCTGGTTAGAGTAATGGCTCAGAACTCTAGAGTCATAAGAGTTCCCATCTATGCTGGGAGTGTGAAGTGTGGACTTTGAGGCCTGATTTATACTAAAAAAGTTATTACCCACTGTTGACAATGTTATCAATAGGTTTAGCTGATCATGTTTAACTGCAAATGTAAACCAGGACCAACCATACTCAGCATTGATTCAGAAAGCCATTACGACTACAGTTTTTAATAGGGTTGCCAGGCATCCGGTTTTTGACTGGAACACCTGGTTGAAAAGGGACCCTGGCAGCTCCGGTCAGCACCGCTGATAGGGCTGTTAAAAGTCCGATCAGCGGTGCAGTGAGGGCCTGGGGTTAAGATAGGCTCCCTGCCTGCACTAGCTCCGCATGGCTCATGGAAGCGGCTGCCAAGTCCTTGCAGCCCCTAGGCGCAAGGGTGGCCAGGGAGACTCCGTGCGCTGCCCTTGCCCCGAATGCTTGCTCTGCAGCTCCCATTGGCCGGGAAATGCAACCAATGGGAGCTGCGGGGGGTGGCGCCTCTGGGTGTGGGGGCAGTGCGCGGAGCCTCCCTGGCCACCCATGTGCCCAGAGGCTGCAAGGACCTGGCAGCTGCTTCCTGGGAGCCACGATAAGTGCCGCTAGGACCCTGCACCCACTCCTGCATCCCAACCCCCTGTACCAGCCTGCAGTCACTTCCTGGACCCAAACTCCTTCCCAGACCCCGCACTCGCCCCTCCCCCAGCCCTGAGCCTCCTCCTGAACCCCAAACCTCTCATCCCTGGCCCCACCCCAGAGCCTGGACCCCCAGCTGGAGTCCTCACCCCCCTGCACTCCAGCCTGGAGCCTTCTCCCATAACCTGAATCCCTTATTTCTGACCCCACCTGGAACCTGCACCCAAAGCTCATACCTGACCTACAGGATAGAGCTAGGTTCAGGAGCTAGGAGCCAGGGCCATGGACCAAAGCCAGAATCAGGAACCAGGAATCAAGCTAAGGGACAGAGCCAGAGCCAAGAGTCGATAACGAGAGCCAAGGATCAGAGTCAGAAGCTGGGCAATGGAGCAGCACTGGAACAGGGCTAGAGCAGACTGGAACTGAACAGGAACAAGCTAAGAGCAAGGCTGGGTACAAGGCAGACACATGAGCCATCATAGTTAAGGCTACATTTTAGTCATGGGTATTTTTAGTAAAAGTCACAGATAGGTCATAGGCAGTAAACAAAAATTCATGGCCCGTGATCTGTCCATGACTTTTACTATATACCCTTGACTAAAAATTGGGGCAGGGCGGCCTGGGTATTGGGAGGGGGTGGGCGGCAGCACATGACCTGGGACCCTGCTGGTGCTGGAGGAGGGGGTTGTCGGGTCCAGCAGGCTCCCTACCTGGCTCCATGCCTCCACCCCCAGCAGCAGCAGAGTTTGGGTGTGGGAGGGAGCAGGGGGTTGGGGCACTGGATGGGGTGAGGTGGGCTCTGGGCAGCACTTACCTGGGGGGCTCCCCAGAAGCAGTGACATCCCTCTCGCTCAGCTGCTAGGCAGATGTGGCCCGGCAGCTCTGTGTGCTGTCTCTGCCTGCAGGCACCACCCCCACAGCTTCCACTGGCGGCAGTTTCCGGCAAATGGGAGCTGCGAAGCTAGCGCTCTGGGCAGAGGCAGTGCACACTGCTGCCTGTCCATGTCTCCGTCTAGCAGCTGAACAAGAGGGATGTCACTGCTTCTGGGGAGCCCCCCAGGTAAGCGCTGCCCAGAGCCTGCCTCACCCCACCCTGTGCCCTAACTCCCTGCCCCCTCCAACACCCAAACTCTGCTGCTGCTGGGTGGAGGGGCGCAGTGGCCTGAGACTGCCCCAGCAGCAGCTGGTGCACCTGGCACAGGGGCTGCCTGAGCTGCCCTGAGCCAGGCGCACCAGCCGCTACAGAAGTCATGGAGGTCATGGAAAGTCATGGAATCCGTGACTTCCGTGGCCCCCGTGACAAACTCACAGCCTTAATCATAGTTGGAGATGCTAGTGATGAGCAGTCAGCGACATGCTCCTTGTGCTGAACTTACATGAAGGCCAATCAGACGATCCTGCTGCAGCCCAGCTGGGCTAATTAACTGGAATCAAGTTTGAACCTGCTAGCTCCTGGCTCAACTGAGGGAACTCAGCCCAATGGTTCCTGACACTCAGTCCTGACAAAAAGTGTTAGAAGTGGACTTGTGCAGTTTTACTATGTACAGCAATGTAGGCCAGAAGCAACCATGTTTAGCACTTTTTCAGAAAACCATGCTTAAAAACTAGGGTTGCCAACTTTCTAATGGCACAAAACCGAACACCCCTGCCCTGTGCCTTCTCCTGAGGCCCTGCCCCTACCCCACCCATTCTCCAAGGCCCTGCCCATGCTTGCTTCATCCCCCTTCCCTCCGTCACTAACTCTCCCCCACCCTCTCTCACTTTCACCAGGCTGTGGCTGGGGGTTGGAGTGCAACGTCTCAGTAATTTTCTTGTTTTGTGTTTTATGTGTGTTCCATGTGTTCAGCCACAAATGACACAACGGAAGAGGAAGATGATGAGGCAGGTGAAGTCCACGGATTTCTCTTTGGCAAATTAAAGTGAGTTGACTTAATTTACAATTAAACTTCTTCACTTGCAAAATAGCTGTTTTTTGAGCTTAAAACAAAAGTTCAGACATATGATATGAAAATCTGTTCTGGCAATGAGTTGACTCAACATTGGCTAATTTTTGTGTGTTTGTGTACTTCACTGCTTAACTGTATTTATCAGTTATTCTTCTTCGAGTGCTTGTTCATGTTGCTTCCATTGTAGGTGTGTGCGTGCCCATGTGCGCGGCTGTCGGAGACTTTAGCCTTAGCAGTACCCTTAGGGCTGGCTGTGGCACCCTCTGGAGTGCTGTGCTCATGGCACGGTATATCAGCCGCCGGCGGCCCTGCGCCCACTCAGTTCCTTCTTACCGCCTGTGATAGTCAGAGCACCTCTGTCCTTTGCTTTGCAAGTAGTCAGCGTTTTTTTTTGTCTAGTTTAGCCTTGTGCTTTACCTGTAAATTGTTTAAATCATTGTTAATTAGTAGTTAAGTACCTGTTAAGTGTTTAGTTAGATTGTGTCCCAGCGGAGACTTTGTCCCCGGCAGGACATGCCCCGCGCTCTGTGTTTCAAGCCCTGCTCATTGTGTAACAGGCCTATTCCTGTTAGTGACCTGCATAAGAGTAGTCTTTTGTGTCTCGGGGAAACCCACATAAAGGAGTGTTGTCACATCTGCCAGAGCTTTCATCCTTCGACAAAAAGAGAGTCCGACATACGCCTCAGGGCACTCCTGATGCAGGCTGCCCTGTGCCCAACTTCAGAGATGGAGCGGCCCGATCCGGCACCCAGCTCTTCAACTTCAGTGCATAGTGCACCTCCAGCACCAGGGTCCTCTCGGCACCAAGCCCCGCTGCCAGTACCAAAGAAAAGGACTAAGAAGGCCAAGCCCGACTAAGGGGATTTGGACAAAGGACCCTGCTCGGACCTCATGCCCGCTAAAGAGCTCAGCTGTGTGGAGTTCTTTCCCCCATAAGTACCCCCCACTGACTCAGGGGAGTGCTAAAGGGCCTAGGCTGATGGCTCAGCCTACCCACTTCAAGGTCCCAGTACCAGGAGAACTGAAAGTGCCTCCACCACACCCGATACCACTTGTGACAAAAGGAACCAGCTATGGCTTCCTGTGAGGGCAAGCCCACTGGCAAGGCCTCACACAAGTTAGGCAAGCACCAATGGTCTCTGGAGCCAAGACAGAGCCCTAGGTCACCACGTTCTTGGTCTGCATGCCAACCCAGGTCTCCGGCCTGTCGTTACGAGCCATTGGCATCACGCTCCCAATTCCCCTTGTTGTGCTGAGGCTCGCCCAGTTGTCAATATCCCTGGCACCGGTCCTCATCCTGCTGTCGGTCGCTGTTGCCGAGACCTCGAGGGTGTTCCCTGGCTTGATGCCGCTTCTCCTACCCCCAGGACTGGTCGGACTATTCCCAGCACCGGTCTCTGGTGGTGACGGTGAGCCGTCAGACTCAAGCCTCCACAACCCCGCCCTGGTCACCGGAGGTGGACAACTTCTCAGGCTCAGAGGCACAATTCAGCCCCTCACCCAGACAACGTGATTGCGCTTTGGAGGGTGTGTCATCTTCGACACCGGCCTGGCAGCAGAGCCAGTGGCCGACCCAATGGCCGTATTGGAATGCATGGGGCGTTCATATTATGCCAGCCCTCGGTCGCTGCATCAGACAGACTGCCAGCGACGCCCCTGGTACCTGCAGCACTGGCCTCGGTGTAGGAAATCCCGGCAACCGCCTTGGTTGAGGAGCTGGTACTCACCCTAAGGCCTCCCTCCCCGGTGGGTAAGAACACCTCCAGACCTCCCCTGTCATCCAATCATCCTCCTCCTCCGCGGACGAAGCAGTGGCAGGGCCTTCTAGAGCTAGCCCACCGGACAATTTCCATGAGCATCAGGCACTGCTCCACACGGTGGCGGCTAATTTGGGCCTCAAGGCCAAGGAAATGGAGGAACAGATGGAACCATTATTTAATGTGCTCTTTGGGTCCACCACAATCCGGGTTGCTCTCCCAATACACGAAGGGGTCTTGAACATTGCCAAAACCATCTGGGAAACCCCGTCCTCGATCCCCCCCCCACCTCAAAAAGGGTGGAAAAAAAGTAGTATGTTCCCACGAAAGGGTTCAAATACATATACACTTATCTGCCACCGGGGTTGTTGGTTGTGTCGGCGGCTAACAAATGGGGCAGATGGGCCCAACAGTTCTACCCCAAGAACAAAGAGGCGAAGAGACTGGATTTGTTCGGTTGAAAGATTTATTCTATGGCCACCCTCTAGTTTCGGGTGGCAAACCACCAGGCCCTCCTGCGCCGCTATAATTTTAACTTGTGGAACTCTCTCTACAAGTTTAAGGACTCCATGTCCTAGGAGGCAGCCCAGGAGTTTGCTACCCTGGTGGACGAAGGGACCTCCAGCCTGTCCCAGGAGATTCAGGCCTCGATTCAGGACCTTCTGTTTGACAGGGTTGGTCTGTTCTCTGACCAAATGGATGCACGTCTGAACAGCCTAAAGGATACGAGGGCGACCCTCCCTGGGGATGCACACACTGCAGTCATCCAGGCAGCCGTTCTGGCTTCCTCCGCCACCTAGGCAGTGGCAGCCTTAGCAGGGGCCTACGAGGAAAAGGAACACTGAGTTCAACCACCACAGCCTTTCGTCATCCTGATCTCCTGCACAGGCTGGCCCAGCGAAACACCACGTGGGCCAGAAGCACTCATTTTGAGGGTGTGCTTGAGAGCGACACTCCAGCCAACTGCCCGGATCCCTCCCGCCCCTTCCTCGACCATCTGTTCCCTTACCGTTCGGCCTGGTCACGGGTTATCTCAGACTGTTGGGTCCTGGACATAGTGGCTCGGGGCTACACCCTGCAATTTGTGGCTGCCCCTCCTTCCCGTCCTCCCCTTTCCCTGTCCCTCTTCAGGAACCCTTCTCACAAGCAGCTCCTCATTCAGGAGGTCGAGAGCTTCCTACATCTGGGGGCCTTGGAGGAGACTCCTCGGGATATGTAAGGAAGAGGATTCTATTCCTGCTACTTCCTAATCCTGAGGGCAAAAGGGCTCCGACCCATCCTGGACGTGCGGGGCCTCAAGAAGTCTCTCATGAAGTTGAAGTTCTGCATGGTATCCCTGGCCTCTGTCATCCCTTCTCTGGGTCTGGGGGACTGGTATGCCACTTTTGATTTAAAAGACACTTACTTTCATGTCTCTGTCTTCCCGGGGCACAGACCGTTCCTGTGCTTTATATGGCAGGGCGCCACTTCCAGTTTACAGCGCTGCCCTTTGGCCTGTCCTCGGCCCCCAGGGTATTCATGAAATGCGTGGCACTGGTGGTGGCTTACCTGAGGCATTGAGGGGTTCAGATCTTCCCGTATCTCGACGATTGGCATATCAAGGGCAAGTCTCCGGAGCAGGTCCAGAGGAGCCTCGATCTGGTGTGCTCTGCCTGCGGCGATCTTGGTCTCCTAATAAACACAGAAAAATCCACATTAACACAGGTTCAACGCGTAGAGTTCATCGCTGCAGTTCTCGACTCCATGCACACCAGGGCCTTCTTGCCAGAAGCATGCCTTCAAGCCATGTCAGACTTGATTGGCCACATACAGCCCTCACCACAGCCCACACTTGCCTGTGACTGTTGGGCCACATGCACCTATATGGTAAGCCATGTCTGGCTTTATCTGAGGCCCCTGCAAGCGTGGTTGGCTTCGGTGTACATTCCCAGCAGGCACCCCCTGGACCTAGTGGTCACGGTGCCGAGCCATGTCCTCTTGTCTCCGGACTGGTGGCCAGATCCCAAGCCTTTGCTGCAGGGAGTCCCTTTTGCAACCCCCTCACCCTGGCTCATCTTGGTCTCAGACACATCAGACCTGGGCTGGGGAGCCCATCTGGGCAAGCTCAACACCCAGGGCCATTGGCTGCAACACAACCTGGCCCTTCATATCAATGTCAGGGAGTTCAGAGCAATTTGCCTCGAGTGCCAAGCTTTCATGCCCCACCTAAAAGGCAGGATGGTGCAGGTCCTGATGGACAATACTGCCGCAATGTACTACATCACTAGGCAGAACGGCATCAGGTCTTTGTCCCTTTGTTGGGAAGCTCTCAGCCTCTTGGACTCCTGTGTGTGGCACAATATTCATTTGATGGCCTCCCACCTGCCTGGAGCCTAGAATGTCCTGGCCAATTGCCTCAGCAGGACATTCTTGTCTCATCACAAATGGTCGCTCCATCCAGGTAGTAAGCCTAGTTTTCCTCAGGTGGGGGACTCCCCAGGTGGACCTGTTTGTGTCCAGACAGAACAGGAAGTGCCACATGTTCTTTTCTCTGCTGGGCAGAGACAAGGGCTCCCTGTCGGATGCCTTCCTGATCCCATGGTCGGGAGCACTCATGTACGCCTTCCTGCCAGTGCCGCTAATCCACACAGTCCTGCTCAAAGTGAAGCAAGACAAAGCAACAGTCATCCTCATAGCACCGACATAGCCTCGTCAGCACTGGTTCGCCATGCTCCTGTGTCTGTTGGCAGCGACCCCGTTGCAGCTGCCTCTTTGGTGGATCTTCTGTCCCAGAACCATGGGAACCTCTATGGCAGCCGTAATCAAGAGGAGTGTCCCAGGGGTCAGTCCTGGGGCCAGTTTTGTTCAACATCTTCATTAGTGATCTGGATGATGGGGTGGACTGAAGCCTCAGCAAGTTTGTGGATGACACTAAGGAGAGGTAGATACCCTGGAGGGTAGAGAGAGGGTCCAGAGTGACCTAGCCAAATTGGAGGATTGGGCCAAAAGAAATCTGATGAGGTTCAACAAGGACAAGTGCAGAGTCATAGAATCATAGAATATCAGGGTTGGAAGGGACCTCAGGAGGTCATCTAGTCCAACCCCCTGCTCAAAGCAGGACCAATCTCCAACTAAATCAACCCAGCCAGGGCTTTGTCAAGCCTGACCTTAAAAATATCTAAGGAAGGAGATTCCACCACCTCCCTAGGTAACGCATTCCAGTGTTTCACCACCCTCCTAGTGAAAAAGCTTTTCCTAATATCCAACCTAACTTCCCCCACTGCAACTTGAGACCATTACTCCTTGTTCTGTCATCAGCTACCACTGAGAACAGTCTAGATCCATCCTCTTTGGAACCCCCTTTCAGGTAGTTGAAAGCAACTATCAAATCCCCCCTCATTCTTCTCTTCCGCAGACTAAACAATCCCAGTTCCTTCAGCCTCTCCTCGTAAGTCATGTGTTTCAGTCCACTAATAATTTTTGTTGCCCTCCACTGGCCTCTTTCCAATTTTTCTACATCCTTCTTGTAGAGTCGGGCCCAAAACTGGACACAGTACTCCAGATGAGGCCTCACCAATGTCGAATAGAGGGGAACGATCACATCCCTCGATCTGCTGGCGATGCCCCTACATACACATCCCAAAATGCCATTGGCCTTCTTGGCAACAAGGGCACACTGTTGACTCATATCCAGCTTCTCGTCCACTGTAACCCCTAGGTCCTTTTCTGCAGAACTGCTGCCGAGCCATTCGGTCCCTAGTCTGTAGTGGTGCATGGGATTCTTCCGTCCTAAGTGCAGGACTCTGCACTTGTCCTTGTTGAACCTCTTCAGATTTCTTTTTCCTCTAATTTGTCTAGGGCCCTCTGTATCCTGTCCCTATCCTCCATCATGTCTACCTCTCCTCCAAGTTTAGTGTCATCTGCAAACTTGCTGAGGGTGCAATCCACACCATCCTCCAGATCATTCATGAAGATATTGAACAAAACCGGCCCCAGGACCGACCCTTGGGGCACTCCACTTGATACCGGCTGCCAACTAGACATGGAGCCATTGATCACTACCCGTTCAGCCCGACAATCAATCCAACTTTCTATCCACCTTATAATCCATTCATCCAGCCCATACTTCTTTAACTTGCTGGCAAGAATACTGTGGGAGACCGTGTCAAAAGCTTTGCTAAAGTCAAGGAACAACATGTCCACCGCTTTCCCCTCATCCACGGAGCCAGTTATCTCGTTATAGAAGGCAATTAGATTAGTCAGGCATGACTTGCCTTGGTGAATCCATGCTGACTGTTCCTGATCACTTTCCTCTCCTCTAAGTGCTTCAGAATTGATTCCTTGAGGACCTGCTCCATGATTTTTCCAGGGACTGAGGTGAGGCTGACTGGCCTGTAGTTCCCAGGATCCTCCTCCTTCCCTTTTTTAAAGATTGGCACTACATTAGCCTTTTTCCAGTAGTCCGGGACTTCCCCCGATCGCCTGAGTTTTCAAAGATAATGGCCAGTGGCTCTGCAATCACATCCAACAACTCCTTTAGCACTCTTGGATGCAGCGCTTCCGGCCCCATGGACTTGTGCTCGTCCAGCTTTTCTAAATAATCCCGAACCACTTCTTTCTCCACAGCAGGCTGGTCACCTCCTCCCCATGCTGTGCTGCCCAGTGCAGCAGTCTGGGAGCTGACCTTGTTCGTGAAGACAGAGGCAAAAAAAGCATTGAGTACATTAGCTTTTTCCACATCCTCTGTCACTGGGTTGCCTCCCTCATTCAGTAAGGGGCCCACACTTTCCTTGACTTTCTTCTTGTTGCTAACATACCTGAAGAAACCCTTCTAAGTCCTGCACTTAGGAAGGAAGAATCCCATGCACAGCTACAGGCTGGGGACAGACTGGCTAATCGGCAGTTCTGCAGAAAAGGACCTGGGGATTACGAGACAAGAAGCTGGATGTGAATCAACAGTATGCCCTTGTTGCCAAGAAGGCTAATGTCATATTGGGCTGCTTTAGTAGGAGCATTGCCAGCAGATTGAGGGAAGTGACTATTCCCCTCTATTCGGCACTGGTGAGGCCACATCTGTAGTATTGCATCCAGTTTTGAAGCCCCCACTATAGAAAGGATGTGGACAAATTGGAGAGAGTCCAGTGGAGGGCAACAAAAATGATTAGGGGGCTGGAGCACATGACTTATGAGGAGAGGCTGAGGGAACTGGGCTTATTTAGTCTGTAGAAGAGAAAAATGAGGGGGGATTTGATAGCAGCCTTCAACCACCTGAAGGGGAGGTTCCAAAGAGGATGGAGCTCATCAGTTCTCAGTGGTGCAGATGATAGAACAAGGAGCAATGGTATCAAGTTGCAGGTCTAGGTTGGAATTTAGGAAAAACTATTTCACTAGGAGGATGGTGAAGCACTGGAATGGGTTACCTAGGGAAGTGGTGAAATCTCCATCCTTAGAAGTTTTTAAGGCCCGGCTTGACAAAGCCCTGGCTGGGTTGATTTAGTTGGGTTTGGTCCTGCTTTGAGCAGGGGGTTGAACTAGATGACCTCCTGACGTCTCTTTCAACCCTAATCTTCTATGATTCTAACCTGGCGGCGCTGCACCTGTTGGCCTGGTTTCTGTGAGGGGGAGAGGCAGTGTTCAGCAGGTCCTGCTGGGTAGCAGGAAACCCTCCACCAGGGCTACCTACATAGCAAAATGTAAGCGGTTCACATGTTGGGTCTTGGATCACCGCATCCGGGTGCAGGAAGGCCCCCTCAAGTCATCTTGGACTATTTGCTATATCTGAAGCTCCAGAGCCTGTCGCTGTCCCCAATCAAGGTGCACCTGGTGACCATCTTGGCTTTCCATCCCCTGTTTCACGGCTGGTTGGTCTTCGTCCATCCCATGACACTGCGGTTCCATGACTGGTTCATCAAGGGCCAGTCCGAGGCCCAAGTGAGAGCCCACATCAGTCTGGTCCAAAGTTACTTTCCGAGCCCTGGGCCTGTTTCATTTACCGAAAATTAATCCTGGCAGAGAGAAACCTTGACATATAGGATAAGTTGCTGCGAGCGATTAAAATATGTCTTAAAGAGTGGCAGTACCTCTTAGAAGGGGCTGGGTTTGCAGTTGAGGTTCTCATTAGAGCACTAAAACCTAAGAATATTTCTGCATTGCCAGAAATCTATATCAGCTCCGGATCCATTGGCCACTTTTCTTTTCTTGGTTTGAGTTCATTGTGATGTGCTGCACGGGTGCAAGATATGGAAGGGTGGATGCCTTCTCCCATGAGAATGAAAATGTTGACTCATGCATGAAACCATTTTCAACAGTTTTTAAACTGTCTAATTTTGTCAGTGGAACTGTGGACAGGAACCTAATGTCCATAGTTCAGTAGCTGCTGCTTCACAACCCATTTGCCATCCAGATTCACCAGATGTTGGGCAGTGTAGACATCCAGCCTAGTTCATGTTTCCAGCTACAGAATGGAATTCTCTAAAACAGAGAAAGCATTTATGTCCTAGATGGTCAACCTAGTTTTGAAGTTATGTCACAACTTCTCCCTTGCCAGTTGCTTTGGTTGAACCAAAACAAAAAACATTTAATGGAAATTCTGGTGAGCAGGAATACGCACAAATGTGATGAAATTCATTAATTCCTGTGACGTGAGTTTACGGACAAAGAACCCTTGCTGGAAGTCACTCAGTTTCCTTCAGCTGTTGCCCACCCATCTCAGCCCTGGTCCACCATTTCCCTCAACTTCACTGTAGAATTATCTGTCTTCGATGGTTGTACAGTCATGCTAGTCACAGCTGACCTCTTAACTAAGATGACGTGCTTTGTCCCTTATTGCATGGTCCCATCTTCCCTGGAAAAAGCCCATCTCTTCCTAGAGCTTGTTTTCTGGTTCCATGGACTGCGGACCAACATGCTGTTGGATTGAGGTCCACATCTTGTCTCCTGTTTTGGGCATGAGTTTTTAAATCCTGGGTGTAAAACTCCTTACATCTTCAGCATAGCGCACGCAGACCAATGGGTAGACTGAATGGGTAAACCAGATCTTAGAGCAATAACTCCAGTGCGTCCTAAATTATCACCATTATAACTAGATTTCCTTGCTGCCAGAAGCCGAGGTCACCTACAACAATTCAATCCGTGCCTCTGCTCGACAGAGCCTGCTTGATCCCATTCATGGCTTCCAACCCTTCTTTCGGCCAGCATTGCTCACAGACTCCCCAGTCCCAGCAGCAGCAAACTTGGTCACTCATCTGCATCACAGATAACAAGAACTTATAGAACATTTGGAAGCCACCAAAGAAACCTGTAAGTGTTGTGCTAATTGATGCTAATTGATGCTGCACCTAGCTTTAGCACTGGGGAATCTTAAATCAACTTGGACTCCCAAATGAATCCTACCATTGAGTAAGCTGGTTATCACCAACATATAGGTCCATTTGAGGTTCTTGAGCAAATCAGCCGGATGACTTTCAGTCTTCAATTATCAGAGTCAATGAAGACCCATCCACGTCTCTCTTTTAAAACATTATCTTAAAAACCCCTTACCCAGGTTGACCCAGCCCACCTCCAGCTGCCATAACAGACTATGGGCATGAAGAATATATTATCAGGCAGATTCTTGACTCCAAGCAAATTTGGGGCAAGCTTTATTACTTGGTGTACTAGGACGGCTACTGTCCTGATGACCAATTGTGGGAACCAGCAGAGAATGTTCATGCACCAGGATTAGTATGGGACTTTCATTGGACCCATCCTAAGAAGCCCATTCCGAGGGTCCCTAGAAGGCACCTCTGAAAGTGAGGGTAACTCTTAGGAACTACAGGCTTGAGTTCCCTCAGCTGAGCCTGGAGCTAGCCAGCTCAGTCTTCAGGCTGGTTAATGACCCTAGCTGGGCTGAGGCAGAATCACCTGATTGGCTGGCCTTCCCAGTTGGTTGCTAAGGAGCCAACCATTCTGCATTTAATAGCAGTGGCAGGTTTCCAGCTGCTTAATGTTTACGCCCGCAACGGTGATATCTCCTGTGCCTGCCTTGTTCCCAGCGTCATTCCTAGCTTTGCTCCTGCCTCATTCCCACCCTTGCTCCACACCTGCTGCTCTCTTGTTCCCATCCATCTCCTGTCTGTTCCAGCCTTGATCCCTTGCCTGGCTTCTGACTCCGGCTCTGACCTTTGACTCTTGGTTCTTTTTATTGGCTCTAACCACTAGGTCGATCTCCCACTCTGACCACTAGGTCAGACTGCTTATGTCCCCCATCCATGATGCATGTCCCCACATATTTTTTGTTAGTTTCTGTTCTGTTTTTCTCATAAACATCTCTCTCTATTTGAACTACAAATATAAGCTAAAATCGCTTCTTGGCCTGACTTGATAACTACTGCTAGACTCCCATCTTCTGTCCCTTTTCATCTCCCTCTGAAATTTTGGGAAAATATAAGTTAACAGCATTGCATAGCCCATCTACACATTATGGCCATATGAGCCATTCTGTAGAGGATATCCATTCATGTTTGAGGACTGAGAGTTGGTATTTATCTGAAGATAACCATTTTAATAGATTCCTGTTCTTAGGTCAGTGCCTAATGCTTCCAACATACCCAGAAGTGATGATGCAATTGAAGGGAGAAGTCCTATACCTGGATACAACATCTCTTCATTTCATAGATTGGGTTTTGGCTGGCTGACATCCACTGATGGATACTGCTCCTTAGCATTGAAAACATCCTAGCTTGCTGGAGAAAGGACTCTACCAGACCTACTTAAGCTGCTAAATAGAAGAGGTTCTCTCTCTAGGCATTGGAGAATTGTCTGTCTCCCTTGAAAGCACTGCTGGCTAGTATCCTGGAGTACTTAACGTGTTTAGGCCTTTCCATAAGCTCCCTAAGAATGCACCTTGTGGCTATCTTTCCTCACTGTTCCATTCTGGAAGGCCCCATTGTCTTCTGTCATTTGACAGTGGCTAGATTTCTCAAGGGTCTACTTCATGTCTTACCACCAGTCAGAGACCCTCTGCCCTCCTGAGACCTCAACGTTGTTTTAACAAGTTTGATAGGATCTCCTTTTGAGCATTTGGTGACCTGCTCTTTGTACCACCTATCCATGAAAACCATTGCTTAGTGGCCATAACCTCACACAGAAGGATAGGAAACATTCAAGCCCTTACAGCGGGGTCCCCTTAAGTAGTATTCCACAGGAGCAAAATTACTTTAGAACCTTACCAAGGTTCTTATTTAAAGTGGTTTCTGATTTTAATCTTAATCAGGTGATCTGCCTCACACCACTTGGGAAGAAGCTAAACTTCACACCCTGGATGTTGTCAGATCTCTGTCTTAGTGCTTGTCTACACCACTGCTCATTTGGTAACGATAAGGTTACCTAGTTTGTGTTAACATAGTCCTATTTAAAGAGTTTTAGTTTGTGCCAGCAGCATCCACATGTTGGAGTTACAGTGCAGCATGCTGGTACAGGCTGCAGTTCACACCCCTGTAGTCTGAACTGTAGGGCTGTGTAGACATAGCCTTACTATCTAGAGAGAACAGAACCTTTGAGGAATTCTCCAAAATTGTTCCTAGCATTCTCGATCTCCACTCAAAGATTAAATGGGTCACAGACTGTATTAAGACATGCTAGGCAGTGACCCATTTAAACCCCACTTGGACAGGTTAGGACCAATTCCACCAGAGCTCAGGGAGTCTCTACTTCTTCACTGTGATGTGTCCCAGTTTCAGAGATTTTTAAAGCAGCTACCTGGAACTCCGTTCACACCTTCACTCAGCACCACTCCTTGGTAGAGGAATTCAGATCCAGCACCTACTTCAGCAGAGCTGTCCCGTAGTCAGTAAACTCAGAATACTCACCTCCAGGCTTGAGTTCAGTGCTTGTGAGTCATCAGAAGGGGAATACATGTGAGCAGTCACTCAGAGAAAAAGAATGGTTACTTACCCCATGCTAACTGTGGTTCTTTGAGAAGTAGTTTCCACTTGGGTTCCACATTCTGCTCTCCTTCCCCATCACTTTGGAATCCTTGATACTCTGGATTTTGTTTTTGTGAAGGAACTGAAGAGCAGTTGTCTGCCCAGCCCTTTGTGTCTTTGGCTGTGGGACTCTGGTGTGGCCCCAACAGACACTGCTGTTCAGAAGATTCTGATCTCAGTCCATCAGGCACATGCACACCAGAAGTGAAATACATGTGGACAACACATCTTGAAGACCCACAGTTAGTGTAGGGCAGGGGTCTCAAACTCGAATCACCAGGAGGGCCACATGAGGACTCGTAGGTTGGCCTGAGAGCCGCATCACCCCCCCCCCATTGCCCCTGCCCCCCCACTCTGCCCCTGCCCATGAGGTGCAGCAGGGGGCTGAGGGCAGGGAGTTGGGGTGCAGGAGGGAGTGTGGGGTGTGGCAGAGGGTTGGGGTGTGGTAGGGGGCTAAGAGCAGGGAGTTGGGGTGCAGGAGGGGTTCAGATTCCAGCCCGGCGCTGCTTACCTTGAGTGGCTCTGGGTTGGCAGGGGTGCGCACCAGGGCCAGGGTAGGTTCCTGGCCCCGGCCCCGTGCTGCTCTGGGAAGGAGTGAGCACCCTGTCCCTGCAGCCTGGGGAGAGGGGGAGCAGAGAACTCAGTGAGCTGTTCTTGCCTGGGTACCTTCCCTGAAGCTCCCATTTGGCCGCGGTTCCCTGTTCCCGGCCAATGGGAGCTTCAGGGGAAGTAACCACAGGCAAGAACAGCTCACAGAGTTCTCTGCTCCCCCTCCCCCCGGGGTTGCAGGGAAGCGGCGCCCGCCGCTTTCCAAAGCGGTGCGGGGCCCTCAGCACCCCGGGGTTGGCAAATCCGTGGGCCAGATCCAAAGCCCTGAGGGACCGGATTCGGCCCAGGGCTATAGTTTGCCAACCCCTGGCCTGGAGGTAGGCTGGGGAGGTGGCGTTCTGGGGAAGGGATGGGGGGGCTGTGGGGATCTTGGCGGACCACATGTTTGAGACCCCTGGTGTAAGGTAAGTAACCAGTGTACATGGCAGGGGCATGACTGTTTCATCAGGGGAGAAGAAAGATATCTTGGTTCTCAGGGTAACCTGTTCCTGCAATCCATACTCCTATTCCTCTACAATCTCCTCTGGAGGTTCCGAGGTTCTAGATGCCATAGCTGAGAGAGATTGTCTAAGGGTCTCATGGGTGAGGCTCGAAGCCTGAGAAGTGTGGAGGTGATATGATGCCCAGGGATCCCAGTACGGCCACTGGGTTGGTGGGATAGAACCTGGCGGTGGTGCCCTATGGTCGTACCATGGTGGGGGTAGAGCAGGCTCAGGGTATGACCAAGGAGCCCCTTCATAGCGGGAATCATAGGGAACGTGGGAGGAGTGATGGGAGACGACTTCCTCTGGCTCACTGTCTAGAAAGTGGAGGTGCATGGCAGGTACCGAAGAGAACTGGCAGGTACTGGGAGAAAACTCGGTTCCGAGTTCCTGGTTCCGAGAAGAGGAGACTCTGGTATATCAGATACCCTGAGTTCACCTGTGTGCCATGATTTCAGCAGTGCTGACCGCCCCAGTGCTAGTGGTGGAATGGAGGGAGTCTGGGATCTTGCCCGCACTGAACGTTGCAGTGCTGAATGGGGCACAGATGACGGTGTTGAAGGTTCAGTGCGTACCTGCAGCATTTTCTTACTGGAGTACTCTCTACTCCTATCTTTGTCCATCAATACCCTTGGCTCAGTACCTGTGCCCGTCAGATCCATAGGCACGTCAACAGTACCTGCCATTCCAGATCTTTGTGAGCCGTGGGTACTGGGCTTGGATTGTCTTGGTGCTGATGGTACTGAGCATGCCGGAGATCTTTTACGGCCAGCTTGGAGACTCACTGCTCTCTTTTTTTGATGTCTTTATGAGAGGCATTCACAGCTGGTTTCTTTGAGGGTCCTTGCATGTTGAGGGCTGTGGGGAAGACTTGCGCCTTCTGGGTGACTCCTGGCACAGACTGGGGAAGGTTGCAGGGCTGCCACCATAAAGATGATCTTCTGTCTCAACTCCCTGCTTTTCGAGACCTGGGTCTGAGTTGTTGGCAGAGACGACACTCCTGGGAAATGTGGCCTTCCCCGAGACAGCATATGCAGCGAGAGTGTTTGTCTGCCACAGAGATAGCCTCTTTGCAAGAGAAGCACTTCTTGAAATCCATATCCTGGTTGGGGAAAAGGGACCCTTAGCTGATGATTTCTGGCTACTCCATGACATTTCAAAAGTGGCTGCAGACACAATGCAAATACCTCTGGAGGAAGGAAAGGACACTCACCAAACTCCTTGACATCCTATATTCTTCCTCCTCCTCCTGGACCCTGCAAAAACTAGATGGCAAACCCCAGCTTCCGTGACGCCTATTTGGAAATGAGCTGATAAAAAATATTACGTTCCAGCTAGAAGGCGGGATTTCTTTTTTCCCACCCTCCCCCAACTCCATCTTTGTGGACAGAGTAAACTCCCACAGCCACCAGCACCAAATGAGATCCACCCGCATGATAGGAAGCACTTGGTTCTCTTCAGGAGAAAGGTCTACTCCTCTGTGACTTTGCATTTTTGAATTGCAAATTGTCAAGCCTGATGACCAAGTATGACTATATTAACTATTTGAAACTCAACAGTTTTATTGGTCAGCTCCCAGAGTCACAGAGCAACCAGGAAGGGCAGCTAGCAGCCAAAACAGGGCTCCAGTTAGCTGTCCATGCAGCCGATACAGTGACCCGGTCCATCTCTACGGCAGTGGTTATGTGCAGACAACTGTGGAAGACCTTCCCTTTGAAGGCATCAAGTTGTTTGCTGAAAAAACTGACGTGTCCCTCCATACCATTAGGGATACCAGGGCCACTCTCTGCTCATTACAGATCTATACATCCGGACATCAGAACATTTAGTACTCAGTCTCAACATAAATTCCATACCTCTCAGTACACAACTCAATGCTTTTATGAACCTCAAAGAAAGAAATCTAGGTTCTCCAGATGCAAACCATCAGTTCCACAGCCTTCCTTGTTGCAACCATCTACCCCAAAACTCCAATTTTGACGGATTGGTCGAGGTGTTGACATACCACTCCCCTGAAATACTACAGGTGACCAACCTATCCTCCCCATTCAGCTACCACCTTGCCATATTCCATCGCACTTGGGACCAATGCGTCTTGGAGATCATTTGCAATGGGTATTCCATCCACTTTACCTTCTTCTCTGCGCACAACACCCCTCCCCGTCCCTGTTCAGGGACCCTTCTCAGGAGAGTTTACTGTGACAAGAAATAGATTGCCTCCTCCAGTTAGGAGCCATAGAATCAGTACCTCAATATCTATGAGGCAAAGCTTTTTACTCTTGCTATGTCCTAATACCCAAGAGAAAGGGAGGTTGGAGACACATACTAGACCTCAGAGCACTCAACAAGTTTGTCAAAGCTCAAAAAGTCAAGAGGGCCACTCTAGCAACGATTACTCTAGCACTGGAACAGGGAGACTGGTTTTTGATCCTCAACCTTCAGGATGCCTATTTCCATATTTCAATTCTACCATCCTACAGATAGTTTCTCAGATTTACCCTAGCAAACAATGACTACCAGTACAGAGTACTCCCCTTCAGGCTATCATCGGCTCCGAGAGTGTTCTCAGTAGTGACCGCTCACCTGTGCTCCTAGAGGATCATGATCTACCCCTACCTGGATGATTGCCTCTTGAGAGCCTTCTCCGTCAACGAGGTTTGCTGTGTTACTAAAGCCACAATAGACTTATTCATAGAACTGGGCCTACAGATCAATGCCAAGAAATCAACCCTTGCCCTGGTAAAATGCCTGGAATTCGTAGGGCCGGACCTCGACTTGTTACAGGCCAAAGTGCTTCTACCCCACCACAGGCTCCTCTCCTTGGCCACACTCATAGAGACAGTAAAAAACAGCCCCCAGATATCAGCCAGACACTGCCTCCAACTCTTGGGGGCATATGGCAGCTGGCACAGCGGTGATACTTCATGCCAGGCTTCATATGTAGTGTCTCCAGATGTGGTTCAGCTCGGTCTACAGACCAAACAGAGACAGACTAGACAAACCTCTCTCACTGCCCACTAAGGTCAAAAGCTTTCTGGATTGGTTGAAAAACCCAGCAAATGTTTCCAAAGGGATCCCCTTTTCACAAACTTTCCTGTCACTACTTCTCACCACTGATAAATCCCTCATAGGATGGGCCATGCATCTAAATGACCTTACAACACAAGGAAATGGTCGTTCAAGGACACTTCTCTTCACATCAACCTCCTTGAGCCCAGAGCGGTCAGGAATGCCTGCACTTGTTTCCTCTTGCTGATCAAGGGAACACACGAGAGTTCTAACAGACAACATAACATGTGTGGACTACATAAATAGACAAGCAGGATCCAGTTCACGCTCCCTCTGCTCAGAAGCACTAAAGTTATGGAACTGGTACATCTCCCACAATATTACACTATCAGTGGCCTACCTTCTCGGCACACAAAACTTGATGGCAGACCGTCTCTCACATGCAAGTTCCCACATGACCATGAATGGGAAATAAACCCAGCAGTGCTTCACAACCTATTCAGGCAGTGGGGGACACCGACCACAGACCTGTTTGCCACTTACCTGAAGAGGAAATGTCCATGTTTCTGCTCCAGAGCAGGGATAGAACAGCACTCCCTGGGTGACGTTCTTCTTATTCCTTGGGACAAGAACCTTTTCTATGCCTTTCTCCCATTTCCCCTATTGTCAAAAGTCCTATTTAAAATAAAAAGAGAAGAAGCACAGATCATACTGATTGCTTCCACCTGGCTGAGACAAACTTGATATCCTTACCTGTCACAACTCACAACATACGCACTGATCTCTCTCCAATCCACTCTACCTCCTCTCGCAGAATGAAGGACACACTCTGCATCCCAACCTGAGGAGTCTCCGCCTCAAGTCTTGGCTCTTTCATGGTTCCAACGCATAGAAAACTCCTGCTTGGAGGAGATACAAGACTTATTACTACACAATAGAAGATCCACATCATGCCGTATGTACCAGCAAAAGTAGTCCAGGTATCAGGCTTGGTGTAGTTCTCAAAAAATTTCTCCAACATCTGCTACTCTTCCAAAGAGCATAGACTATATACTGACTCTTAAAAAATCAAGACTATCTCTCAGTTCACTCAGGGTCCACCTAGCAGCTATAGGAGCCTTCCACCGACAAGTAAAGGGATACTTGATGCTATCACACCAAACCACAAAATCATTCCTCGGAGATATAGTAAACCTTTTATCACAACCCCGACATCCCACCCCTACATGGGATCTAAACCTAATGTTGAAAAGCCTGACTAGACCTCCCTTCGAACTATGGCAACCTGTTCGCTTACATACCTGTCATTGAAAACGGCCTTCCTGGTGTCAATCGCCTCAGCTAGGAGAATAGGGAAAGTAGAACTAAAAAATAGAACTATCCTGTGCTCCCCCACCAAGGTGCACTGTTTGATTGAATAAGAAACTGTCAGCCCCAGGGTTGGAGGGCTTCAGCTGTGAGCTCTGAATGGGGCTGACAGCTTAGACTGACAGTTTGCTGACAGTGCGACTCCAGCTATGAGCCCTGCATGGGGCTGACAGCCAACAGGCGATGTAAGTAATGCAGTGTCTACAAGGATACTGCGTTGCCCTAACTACATTGATTACTCATGGACGTGAAGTTAAGTTGATGTAATGGTGACTTACATCAGTGGGAGCTTTAGTGTAGATGCTTACAGAGTTAGGTTAACATAAGCTGCCTTATGTCAACCTAACTCTGTGATGTAGACCAGGCCTTAATCAGGTCTACTCTAGAACAACTAATTAGAGTTGCAGTGACCAGAGTGTTGGATCAGCAGCTGTTGCCCAGCACTCTGTCATAATCCCCACTGCCAGAGCCTTTCCCTAGTGACAGTCTTTGACTGTAACGAGAAAAAGCTCCAGGAGTGGGAAGGCAGCAGAACGCTACACTGCCAAAGATAGCAAAGTAGACATGGGAGACGTTGCTTAGGTATGTAGAGACCCATATAGGATATACAGCGTAGGCTTCCGATGTGTAGTGCACTCTACTCTGCTAAGCAGTACCTCGCCATCCACAGTGCTGTTATGCCCGTGCTAGTTGGCATTCAGTGTTTGTACTGTACACATTGCCGTAAGTGTGGATCTACCCTTTATCTCATATGCATCGCATTTTGATTGCCTCATTTATTATAAACTTAGTCTCTGCAGTTATCCTTTTATTTTGTCTGTATATCTTGTTACCTTTTCCTGCTTGCTATCACTTTTATTTGGGAGGCAGCTTTCACTAGACCTACAAATATCCATTATTCTTTGCAAGCTCAAATCCATTTCTAGTAATCATTTTGTTTTGACATAGCTGTCAATATACCACCAATAATTTACTCTATAATTATTGCACCTGTTAACTGTTCAAATTCACATGACTTAGATTTATTAAGTAGGTCTTTAATCTAATGATTTATGGTTTCCTATGGTAGTTTATAAAGAAAATATGTCCTGCACAAGTGAAATTTTTGATTGAGATAAAGTATTCTTGAAATTTCTGAATGATATAATCTACTAGTTTGTATTCTCCTTCCTGCTCCTGTTGGAATGAGTTTTAGATTGGAAGTATCTCTGGACCTGCCACATGTAGATGTGTGGAGGAAATCAGTCTCCTGGATTTATGTTTAATGCCTCTTGCCTCCAGGAGAATTTGGAAATACTGCAACTTTCTTCTTCAATTTTCTGCAAGGTTGCCCAGGCCCTTCTAGACCAAAGGATTCAGGTGGCTTCATTTGCAGCATTATTGTTTGAGATTTAGTTTATTTCTGGTATCATGGAATGAAGGATGAAATGAACTGATAAAAATTTTTATTTTGTGGCCCATCATGTGACATGGTAGGGGTTACAAGAAGTTAATACCCTTGTTACGTAACTGGGGTCAGTATCCACTGGCTTCAGTAGGTATTTTTTATAATTGGTTCGGTTCTTATTGCTGTGATATTGAAAAGCTGAACTAATTGCTGAACAACTTTTAAAGTTAGGAATTCCATTGACAGCATGGGCCAAATGCTATTCTTGTACTTCAAACAGGTTCTACTGAAGCGAATGTCAGTCTCTCTGTCCACCTCTCTATTTAGTTTTATCTAAGGGCTTGTCTACACAGCAAGTTACTGTGCTGCAAGCCAGAGTGTAAATCTGCAGCACACCAGCTTGTTGTGTAGACAAGTCATAAGTATTTATAATGTGCTTATCACTGCTGTATTTGAACATTGCCAAAATGATCAAAAATATACAACTAGTATTGTGACGTGCTGTGAAAGGGGTGTACATGTGTTTAGAGAGCAGAATTTCTCTTTAATTGGTGGAATTTTTGAGGACTTAGACTCAACTTGATGGCATTTCTCTGTTTGGATATAATGTAATAACTTTTGAACCCCCTATCCAATCAATTCATGCATTTCAGGGAATTTTCTAGACATTCGTGGGCAGAACCCTATTGATTTTGGTTAAAATAAAATAAAAAAAACAAAGGAGAAAAAGGAGGGGCACCACAGAGCTGCTGACATGTGGGAAGTGGTGGGGTCATACAGAACTCCTGGAGGAGGAAATGGGGACCTGGTATGCGGTGGAATACAGAAGCATATTGGCCCTGGGATAGGGGTAGGAATTGGGTACCCTACCATACAGGGGAGTAGGGGGCACATAGAGCTGCCTCTGACATGTAGAGGGAAGAGAATAGTGGGGAAGGAGGGAATATGGGGAGCACAATAGTCCTGGAATGGAGGGGGATGGCCTAAGGCATGCAGAGGGAATGGGAGGCCCCCAGAGCCCCTGACATGAGTGGGGAAAAATGAGGGACCTTGCAATGGGGGGAGGAATGGGGAACACACAGAGGCCCTGTCATGGGGAGGGAGATTGCAGGGAGTCCCTGAAACAGAGGGTGGTAGAAGGGTGGCACAGAGGGAGCTTCTGAGCATGAATGGGGGAGTGGAAGGAACCCCTGGTATATGAAACATGATCCAGGCTGCAGAAGCAAAAAAGTGTGTGACCTTCTAATATATAATACATTTTGGGAGGTGACTGGTGAAAATAGTTTAAGAACATGTGAAAAATACAACCCTCATGTAACTCCATGGAAGGTAGTTGAGTTACTCACGAATGCACATGGCCCCATGTTTGCATTAAATCCTCTAAATTTGTGATCATTTGCCAGACCCTTAATACACTTAAAGCAAAGTTCATTTCATATACAATATCATATTGTCTATTTGTTAGAAACCTAAATTAGGTTCAGATAACCCATCAGTTTATTTAGGGTCTGAGCTAGAGAATTACTGAGTAATTTCAGTTCTCCTTGAAATCATGAATAGAAGCTGTGGGTGTTTAAAGCATTCTCAAGACGAGGCCTTAAATTGTGGCTGCATTCATAAATCCTCATCTCTGTTTATAGAAGTGTTAAATTCTTGTTTGTTACCTTAAATACAGAAGCAAGATAAAACTGTAAACAGTTTTGTATGTGATGGAAGGAGGTAATTTGATTTTTTTTTTAATGTTTTGATCTAGACAGATGTATCCTGACCTTAAAGATAATCTGAAGGAGTTCAGAAAACACCTAATTGAAAGTACTAATAACTTGGAACCGCTGAAGGTCTGGGAGCTACAAGGTATATATTTAGTGTGCTATGTTTGTTTGTTTGTTTGTTTTTGTTTGTGAGTTGACACTCATATTGTTTAATTGTTCTTTGCTGTATTGGTGATTATAAAAACTATACCAAAAACTACTTTTATTCTTCAAGTGCTTGTCCCTATGTGTGATGGACTTTAGGTTGCACATGCATCCCAGGACCTGGAGATATTTCCCGAGCAGTGTGCATCTGGTCCATGCCTACACGTCTGCCACCTCAGGCTCTGTACCAGGGAAATGAAGGGAGCTGCTGGTCTGCAATAAGGTTCCTCCTTACTGCTCTTGGGAGCTTCAGGGTTCATGCTGACTTTGTAGCATTTCTCTGTAAATAGTTTTATTATTTTATAGTTAATTAGTTATGGGATAGTTGTACAGGTTTGGTTCCCTAATTCTTGGAACCACCCATACAGCATTGGGAATGGTATCTGTATACGCGTGCACACACACCCCATCACCCCAGACCTGGTTCTCTTCATTTGTGGGAAGAGTATGCCAATGACCCCCAGCTTTAAAAGCTGTATCACAAGCTGGTCACAAGCCCTTCCAGGTCACATACTATCAGAACGCATGTGTACTGCCTGGAGAAAACTAATGTCCCTTCTAGGTGCAGTATGTTCATGTCCTTCTGGAGTAGAACCAAGCAGCTGAGTGGGTTCTGACTCCGAAGGTTCCTTCATGAAGGCAGGAAAAACCTGTGGCTGAGAAGACTCCCTTGCCTGAAGAAGGTAAGAGTGGCCCCTCTTCTCTGGTCCAGAGCAGTTCTAAGACTTCCACCCTGCTCCCCCTGGCTCCAAGTGATTCAGGAGAGCAGAGCAAGGGCAGGCAGGGAGAAGGGAGACATAAACATTCCCACTAGCACAATAAGGAAAGTTCCCTTCCAAGCCCTGTCAGAAGAGGTAGAAGTCCCCATCCTGTACCAGGTCATCAGGAAACTTCATGTTCAGGAGTGGGACCATCTGGTAATTGGAGGGACTGGAACAGGGTTTCTTCAAAGGGCAAAACTGCACCACCCTCTGGTACTGGGACTGATACCTTGGCACACAAGTCAACCACATTGGTACCGCCAAATCTGGCACCCACTACTCAACAGCTCGAGTCAAGGAAATGACCCCATCTATTCTGGATTGTGTCTTGGCACCAGAGGATCTCATGTCACGAGTATTCTCTAGAGCATAGTACCTGGTACCAATCTCTATGCAGTACCCCTCTCTATCTCTGTCTTCGAGTAGGGTTTGAGCCAGACTGTCACTGGTACTGTTGATGAGTAGAGGCAAGTCATCATCACCTTCTCCAGTACTGAGAGCTCTCCCATTGAACCCTGCTTCCAAATCCTCTGAGTAAGAAAAGGGCTGTGGGAGACACCCATCACCAGAATATGCTCCAAGGGGTCCCTTGAGGTTATTGAGCCCAGTCTGACTGTCAGGAATCTCCAGGATCTCATGCCACTCCTATGTGAAAAAGTATTCTCCCTATACCTGTTGGTACCCAGCACCCTGGGGCCCTGGACCAAGAGGCTATGTGATTCCACAGGGGTAGTACTGGGGCCCAGAAGATCCGTGAGACTACCGCTGAATGTACCCATGTTGTGGGACTTCGGACCCAAGGAGATCCATGGTTCCCAGAGAAGGGGAAGAGCATCTTCGCTTCCTCAAGATGTACAATAATAGCAGCATGAGGAAGAGGAACAACAGGAACAGAGGGACACCTAACCAGTGACCTTGTTCTCCCCTTCTCTATGTGATGTCCTGATGAGTCAGGCCTTCCAAACTTAAAAGGGGGACAGAGTCACTACAGATCCCCCTGGAAGAGAGGAAGCCCTGCACAGATTGCTGGATATCCTTCATAGCTCGGACTGAGTAGAGTGGCCCTTCCATTAAAAAGGCCATTCTTCAAACCACCAAGACACTTTTCCATTGTTCTACCAATATCCATGTGGGCTGAAAGAGATATTTCAAATCTGTGCAGGTGTCAGAGTACCTATTCTCTTAGCCATCACCTAACTCATTGGTAGTGTTAGTGGCCACCAAATACA
Source organism: Caretta caretta (assembly GCF_965140235.1). Lineage (NCBI taxonomy): Eukaryota > Metazoa > Chordata > Testudines > Cheloniidae > Caretta > Caretta caretta. The sequence goes on along the minus strand of NC_134206.1, from coordinate 97,915,878 downwards.
GCAGACAGAGACAGGCCAGGTCTGTGCTGCTTGAGAAAGAAGTGAAGAGGGTAGACCTCGTTGGGAGAAAGATATATTTCTTAGCCTGCCTGAAGTTTCAGGTCTCAAACTGCCAAGTGTTGAAGATCATATGGTTTTACTGTCTAAAACAGATTAGCAGATTTCACCTATAGGTGTCCCAGGGCATTAGAGACCAGTCCCAGGTCCTGATTGACATGGGAAACCTGGTGGCTAGATTGGCCCTTCAGGCAGAAGTGTATTATTAGTCTTCGCTTTTCTGCCAAAACCTGGGACTTGAACCTAAATCCTGTCTAAGTCTCTCTTTGAGCTTCTGGTAACCTGCTCTCTGCTACCGCTTTCTATGAAGCTAGCAGTTTGGGTTGTAAACCGTTGTCCAGAAGAGTTGGGGAGCTAGGGGTGCTTATGGTAGATCCCCTCCATACAGTTTTCCACACAGAGGAGGCATTTTTAACAGCGAGAGTAATAACAATTGGAATAATTTATTTGGAGTTGTGGTGCATTCTCCATCATTGATCATTTTCAAATCAAGATTGAAAGCTTTGCTAAAAGATTTGCTCCAGGAGTTATTGGGGAAGTGATGCTATGCAAGAGGTGAGAGGGATGATCATGATGGTCCCTTCTGGCCTTGGAATCCATGAATCCATGAAACTGCATCCAAAGTTCATCCAGAAGGTGGTGGTGAACTTTCTTATCACCCACAGTATCCACTTAACTATGTTCTATCCCAAACCTCACTCTCGTAGAGAAGTAGTAGTGTGACACTCATTGGATGTACATAAGGCTCTTGCCTTGCATTTGGAAAGGACAAATCATTTCAAAAGTCTCATAAGCTCTTTCTATCATTTTTGGAACAAACAAAAGGAGATTTCTACCCAGAGGCTGTCAAAATGAATCTTGGTAGCATCCTGCTCTTCTGTGAGATGAACTTTGAAGTGAGAGCACACTTGACAAGAGCTCAGGCAGTATCGGTAGCTTCCTTTACAGACATACTGTTTCTGACATTTTCAGAGCAGCAACCTGCAGCTCTGTTCAGTTTTGCTAGACTCTACGCACTGGTGCAAGGAGATGCCTTCAATGGCTCTTTGGGCAGAACAGTTCTGCAGCTTTTTGTGACATAGGACTCCGGATACCCACCTTCTTGACAGAGAGACCACTTGTGAATCACCTGAAGTGCACGGCACATAGGGAGAAGCACTTGAAGAAAAAGGATGGGCTATTCACTTTGTGGTAACTTGCGTTCTTCAGTGCGTTTTCCCTATGTGTAGTGCACCACTCGCTCTCCTTCCTCACTGTCTGGTTTCTCCTGCTGGGGTTTAGAGCTAGAGAATGAACTCAAATAGCAGCTGTCTTTATTCCTTCAGTACGGAGTGCGAGAAGAGCGGGGACACATCTGTGGACCAGATAGACACTGCTAGGGAAAAATCTGTGGTCCCAGGCATATGGATAGCATGTGCAACCTGAAGTACATTACACGTAAGGACAACATTGCCGTGCTGTCTGGAATGAGTCACAACTGAGAGAGCTAATCTCAGGTCTGACTGTCAAAACTGGGCAGACACTCCCAAACTGGTGGTATATTCTATAGTTAGATTTAACCAAACCAGCAATAAATGTGTGCTCCTGGTTCACTATACTAGCTTCCCATGGAGCTAGTATCAGTCCCCTTAGACACTTCAGCCTATGATACCACCCAGACCAACTGGACTTATGTGATGAAAGGTTATTAAAACCAGAAGTCACCGCACATTAGATTACTCCCAGCTCCAAAGAGCCAACACTTACCCGAGGATAGAGGGAGCTTCCAGGCAGCAGCTGTGGTCTCAGCTTGCTGATTAACTTAACAAGGTAGTGCACGTAAGAGTGGGGTCAGTGTACTTAAAGGGGAAATGTGCATCCCACACCCACACACACACACAGAGTTTGTGCCTCTGTCTGCCATGCTGTCTCCCCTCCCTCCATTTGTGCTGCCTTGTAGAGTGTGAGGCTACATTAACAACGAGTTAACCCTTGAGGGCTCAGCCAATTGCTAGTTCATCATTTAGCAGTAAGGCATCACCTGGGAAATATCCCACCCTCTGACTTCACCACCTCAACCAAGCTTCACAGTCATTGCTGTGTACTGTATTACATTGTTTAAAACTTATACTGTGTGGGTGTGTGTGGGGGGGGTTAGGTTCCAGGGAATTTTTTTTTAGACTATTTTTTTTAGACTATATATAGTCTTTTGTCTGGCAAAATATATATATATATATTCCCTGGAACCTAATCCCCCCCTCCCCCATTTACATTAATTCTTATGGGGAAATTGGATTCGCTTAACATCGTTTCGCTTAAAGTCGCATTTTTCAGGAACATAACTACAGCGTTAAGTGAGGAGTTACTGTATTGGGGACCTTAGTCCTTTGTTCAAAATTTTCCTTTTTAGAGTTCATCAGTTCAGACATGTGGTAAGAAAGAGGTACCAAGGGGTCTTTCTTTCCCCTGTTTATATCTTGACCCTTTTTCTGGAAAAAATTCTGGCTGTGAAAAGGGGGTCAGGGAGTTCATCACTTACCTGCTGGCTGAGACAACTTCATTCAAACTGCAAATTTTTGCCTGCATCTTCTGTGTAGTATTTGTTGTATGAGATGTCTCTGAGACTGACCAGCAGGAGTGTTTGTTTACAGTTTCTTTGTCTTTCCCGGAGAGCTCATCTGCAGGTATTTCTCAGACTTACAATATATTTGAAATACAAGCATATAGCAAAATTTCATAATTTCGTACACAATGTCAATACACACATTATAACAAGATAGTAACATCCAGCAGACCACATCTTTTCCAGTAAGAAAAGGAGTACTTGTGGCAACTTAGAGACTAACAAATTTATTTGAGCATAAGCTTTCGTGAGCTATAGCTCACTTCATCGGATGCTCAAATAAATTTGTTAGTCTCTAAGGTGCCACAAGTACTCCTTTTCTTTTTGCGAGTGGAGACTAACACAGCTGCTACTTTGAAACCTGTCTTTTCCAATGATACCTGACAGGGCATACTTTGTATAAGATTTATCACCAATTTTGTAAAAGTGGTGACCACACTAGTGTACTGTAGTGCCCTTTTATACAGCATCACGAATACATCTTGAAGAACTCCCGTTACAAGGTGAGTAACCCATCCTTTCTGAAGAGTTCACCTTTCATGGAAAGGTTAGTATTATTTCAAACAGCATACACATGATGTTCTTATTTTAGTAGTAATAAACTAAAGGAATGTTGCAATCACTTTACACTATAGAAAACTATAGCTATCTCCAAAAGATAAAATTGACCTATCTTTCTGCCTTACAGTTTTATTTAAGGTATTAATTTGGTAAACTTGGTTTCTGAACTTTTTTTTTTTTAATATGAAGTCAGACCGAAAATAACACCTCATCCTCACCATCAGGTCAAGATAAAATACAGAGAAATACATCTCAGGTTCTGTTCTGTCTCTTATAAATTCTGTTTTGTTTTTGTTTTTTTTAATAAAACCATTGCAAGTCTTACTGATAATTTTTTAAATGGAACATCAGATGAAAGAACGCAAGCTATTTAAAAACTTCCTTACAAAAAAGAATGGAGGGACAGCTGTGAAGAAGTTGATTTCTATGCAGCTTCCATACTGATGACCTATAGGAGGATATTTTATGGCTGAAATGCAGCTTGAATTGAATTATAAATCATTGTAGAACTGTGGTTTTCCCTCTTACAGTTTCTAATAATGTTGTGCAGGAGTAGGTCAGAGGTAGTGTCACTGTAACATATAATCTATTACTTTTATCACACCTATCATATGTTAAGAATGTGAGAAATTGACTGTAAAGCTTAGAGAAGATTAGAATTTTTTTCTACATGATTCTAAAGTTTATACAATAGGGATGTGTGTGTACAGTATGCTTTATATAATAGCTGATAAATGATCTTTTACTACAATGATAAATAGTTTAACAATTTATTGTTTGTGAATATGCCAGATTTAAAACATACAACACCCTAAACACAAAAAGCTTATCTTCTTCAACTGTAATATCAGTCTCTAAATGTGTAAAATTTGGGCCAGAAGGAAATGTGTGTTTGGGGGGAGGGCAGATTTGTGAGCAAGAGAAAGGAGTGTTTTCAAATGAAAATAAACAGCCCTGTAGAGAAATATAGTTGCTTGATAAAACTGGAATATGTTAACTATAAATATCACATCACATTTTGGCAGATACACGTACATCATAATCCAGTTTGTTTGAAGGTCTCAAACCCTTTGGTAAACAGGGATTTTGCTGATATTTGTGAGTGGGTAAAGGCTTTGAAAAGGCTACTTTCCAGGTTCAAACTTTGTAGCACAGTGAAGATAAGGCCAGCTGGCCCAGATAGCTTGAGTTCTAATCTCCAAAGCCTTTTTCCCACTTTGGAGGTTACCCATCCACATACTGACCAACTCAAACCCTGCTTTGTTTTTTAGCTCTGCAAGATGGCAGCACATAGCAGCCAGATGATAGGATAATATTCTTATTTTTAATTGAAGTGAGGAACAAACAAATAGGAAGGAATTAAACCCAGGTCTCTCATATAAAGATGCAGAGCATTGCTACTAAGCAAGAATTAAAACCTGTTGTGATAGTTACAGGGCTAACTGCCCCTCTGACCACTTTATGATCTCTCTGAGCATATTTCTTCAGGTGTTCGGCCTCCTGTGCTTATCTAACCTGGAGTGGAATTTTGCAGTTCTCCCTCTCTCTACTAGACTGGGCCCTGGGCTACAGTACCTTGTAGCAACCATTCTTATCCAGAAGGTCCAACTGAGTTCAGGTACCTGATGCTCTTCCCTTTCTGAATCTGTGACCAATGGTATATGGTGATCAGACAGCCTTCTTATAACCAAAGTATTGTTTATTTTAACAGTAGAGAGAAGATTTTAAAGCAGTCTACATGCATGTCTATCTCATCTAGACAGACTAACTCCTTCAGATACGCCTGAGGTATTGTGTGCCTGAGGCCTGGTCTATGCTACACGGTTAGGTCGATGTAAGCTGCCTGGAAGTGGAAGTGTCTTGGCTTAAATTTGGCTCCTGCCGACGTAAGTGCCTCTCTATTCCAGTTTAGTAACACCGCCTCCCCGAGCAGCATAGAGTCATGGTCAATGTACTTAGGTTGACCGTGTCAGTTGCTTAGTGTCAGACACTGTGTTGCTTGCATCGACTGTTATTAGTCTTCAGGTACTGTCTCACAATTCACCGCACTGACAATACAATTGATAAAGTGCTCCTGGTGAGGACATGCATCACTGACACAAGGAGCCAAGTGTGCATGCACACAAGTGAGTTAATAACTGTGGTGGCTGTATGCCGATGTTTAAATTAGATCGATATAATTTTGTAGTGTAGACCTGGCGTCAGTGTAGTTCCCCTGAACAGATACCCTCCTCCTTTGAAAGCATGTTCTTTCTTTAGTCAGCCAAGGTTCTGTTGATATTTTGTGTTTACAGGCCTTTACCTGTCCTTGCTCAAAAGAGTCGTTTTTGGTTAGCTGGAGGCAAGGCAAAATCTTCAAAGCTAATAGTCCTGACATTATCCCTTAATAACTCTCAAATTTTTGTGGAGCGATGGGGCTTATCATAAGTTATTCTCACCCTTCCTGCCCGTTTTCCCAGACATCTTCCTGTTGTATTAAACAAATATATTCATTCAGAAAATATCTCAATAACCAGGCCAACATACAGTATTAAATTATGACAGAGTAGCTCTAAATCCATCACATCTGCTGTATAAAATCTGTCATGATAAAGTTATTTAAGAATGGAAAATTAGTAAGAGCTGACATTGTTCTTTCTGGGAAGCAACAAAGCTTCATCTTCAAGCACTATTACCTTAACATCCATCAGAGAATTAGTTAAGCATATGCCTGTTTAGCCATTATAATTGGAGAAAATCAGTTGTTTCTGAATTAATAAGTCTTTCTGTTTTCACATTAATAGCACTTGCCTGATCAGTTACCTGTTAGGATTCCCATAATATCTTCAACTCAGGATACATTTACAGTAGGAAATCATTGTTTTAGTTTATTTATGTGTTTGTTTCAAACTTGCTTAATAGAAAGTAGAACATTTGTTATGGGTTGTTTCAGAAAAAGAGTATTGTGGAGAAGTGTGCTTACTTAATAAAAGAGCTTTCCTATTTAGAGCATTGTGTTTCAAATGATCATTCTCCATTAAGGCTAAAATAGATTGGGCAGCAGAAGGTGATGTTAAAGAAACATATTGAAGAAAAATAAATTTTAGCACTTGAACATTCAAAATGCTTGGGGGAGGCTCATATGAGCAACAAATGTGATATTTGTCAGGGCTTTAAGCCTCATTCTAAAAAAGGACAGCCAAATTAAAATATCTGCTGATGGAATGGTGCTACGTCTTCCATCTGAACAGTCTACCTCGGTCAGGGTACTGAGCACCCCAGAATCTACCATCTATTTCTGGAACGACCAGTACCGAGGGGCAGCTCGGTGTCACCAGTGCTGAAGAAGAGACATCAGAAGTCGGACCCGGTACCAGGATCATTGAAACATGTGAAAAGAGTGAGCTTTTTTAAAGACTTGGGAGTGTGTTCAAAGAGCAAGCACTACCCAGGCCACACCTCTAAACAGGAAGTTCATTGACGCCAGAGCCCAGTGCAGGTCTTTCAAAACACCTCCATTGGCATCTCCTCACACCATGGGTCTTCCTATTACTGTCTACCTCTGAGGTGTTTGAGGCTTTGAGAGAGTTGTTAAACCTCTTCGTGCTACCATCACCAGCAGTTCAAGAGACTCAGATGGCACCAGCACCCAAGGTACCTCCTTCAGCATCTTCACCTCCTCACCAGACAGCTCCCTCGAATTCAACCATCAGGATTCCAATTAGGCAGCACTGTCTAGGGGAAAGTCACAGATTATATCCCTAGTTCCTCTTTTTTCAAGGTCTGAGCCTTCTTCACTGGTACTGATGGGTATGGTACTGCCATGGTCCAAGGAAGTACCCTTTTCTTCATCAAACTCTGAAGTGGGATCCTACATATCCCAATTTAAACAGTCTCATCAGGAGGGATACATCCTAGAATCATAGAAGATTAGGGTTGGATGAGACTTCAGAAGGTCATCTAGTCCAACCCCCTGCTCAGAGCAGGACCAACCCGAACTAAATCATCCCAACCAGGGCTTTGTGAAGCCAGGCCTTAAAAACCTCTAAGGATGGAGATTCCACCACTTCCCTAGGTAACCCATTCCAGTGCTTCACCACCCTCCTCGTGAAATAGTTTTACCTAATGTCCAACCTAGACCTCCCACACTGCAACTTGAGACCATTGCTTCTTGTTCTGTCATCTCCCACCACTGAGAACAGCTGAGCTCCATTCTCTTTGGAACCCCCCCTTCAGGTAGTTGAAGGCTGCTATCAAATTCCCCCATATTTTTCTCTTCTGCAGACTAAATAAGCCCAGTTCCCCTAGCGTCTCCTCATAAGCCATGTGCCCCAGCCCCCTACTCATTTTTGTTGCCCTCTACTGGACTCTCTCCAATTTGTCCACATCCTTTCTATAGTGGGGGCCTCAAAACTGGATGCAGTACTACAGATGTGGCCTCACCAGTGCCGAATAGAGGGGAATAGTCACTTCTGGTCGTGGGATAACATGATTTTGGCAATTAATTGATCTTTAACTATTCATGGTAAATAGTCCCAATGGCCTGTGATGGGATGTTAGATGGGGTGGGATCTGAGTTACTACAGAGAATTCTTTCCTGGGTATCTGGCTGGTGAATCTTGCCCACATGCTCAGGGTTCAGCTGATCGCCGTATTTGGGGTCGGGAAGGAATTTTCCTCCAGGACAGATTGGAAGAGGCCTGGGGGTTTTTTGCCTTCCTCTGTAGCATGGGGCCCCGGTCACTTGCAGGAGGATTCTCTGCACCTTGAAGTCTTTAAACCATGATTTGAGGGCTTCAATATCTCAGACATAGGTGAGAGGTTTATTGCAGGAGTGGGTGGGTGAGATTCTGTGGCCTGCATTGTGCAGGCGGTCAGACTAGATGATCATAATGGTCCCTTCTGACTTTAATATCTATGAATCTATGAAATCTCCCAGGGGCTCAGAGTACCCTGGCAGATCACCTGAGGAGATTGTTTATTGATCACGATGAGTGGTCCATTCACCCAGTTATAACAAGGTCCATTTTCCAGCTCTGGGTAACTTGCCAAATGGATCTATTTGTAACAAAGGACAACACAAAATGTCACTTGTTCTGCTTCAGAGCTGGACACAGCCCAGGTTCATTGATGGATGCTTTTCTACTGCCATTTTCAGAGGGTCTCTGTATGCATCCCCCTGACCCTCTTCTGCCCAGAGCTGTGCAAAGTCAAATTGGACAAGGCCCATCTTATACACATCACTCCCACTTCACACAGACCTAGTTTCACAGCATTGCTGCCACCTCCTCGAGCCCAACCTTCAGTCTCTTCACCTGATAGCCTAGAGATTTCATGTTTAACATCGGCAGAGGAGTGCTGATCCAGAGAGGTGCATGAGATACTGCTGAATAGTAGGTTTCAGAGTAACAGCCGTGTTAGTCTGTATTCGCAAAAAGAAAAGGAGTACTTGTGGCACCTTAGAGACTAACCAATTTATTTGAGCATGAGCTTTCGTGAGCTACAGCTCACTTCATCGGATGCATACCGTGGAAACTGCAGCAGACTTTATATACACACAGAGAATAAAAACGCCACCTATTAAGGTTTCCCCACATTTCCCATTCTAAGGCCTTATTTTCAGTTGTTTATAACTTTGCCAAACTTTAACCATTTGGTCTGAAATTTTCCATGCCAGATATCTGCCTCAGGCTCTTTTTTTAAACAATTTCAGCCTAACCTGAAATTGTAAACAAACAAAAAAATAATTTATTTTACCCATTTAAACTATTTCTGATGCCCTTTCTGTAGCATTCTCATGCTTTGGAGCAGGGACTTGAAATTTGTCAGGGGAATTGATAGTAATGTAACTTCTGTCTGTTGTACCAATAAAATAAAAACCAGCAGGATCTTATTAAAGGGAAAAAGGCAAAATACCACATTTATTGTGAATACAGAAAGAATCATAGTAAGCAGTTAGTTCTAGCTCTAACATGCCATTCAATCTCATATTTATTCACACATTCATTCATACAAACACACACACACAGGTTCTGCAAGGTTGTTATCATAGTTACCAGCCTTAGAGTTGCTCATGCCAAGCCACTGGCCAGGTGGCCTGGACATGAGGAGGGAGCAGGGCCTTGTCAGATGCTCATCTGATGCTCCTGGAAGTTGGTTTGCAGAATCAGACCCCAAAGTTCTCACTTTTTAGAGTCTATTTTTATAGGAATTTCTTCCTATGCCAGTCTATGGGAATTGCTTCATCATGCTGTTGCTGAATCAATCAGCAGATAGCACATTCCTGACGGCTCCAAGATGTTATCTTGTTCTTTGGTTCTCCCATTCTTGAGGCTGTTGGGTGGATTCCAGTCTGCCCTCCGGGGGGTCCTCTGGTTATTTCCACTTGACGCCTTCTTCAGCCGATGGACACTGGATTCTTAGGCTGGCACCTCCCTGATCATTCAGTTATTATCCACACCAAGCATCCATCCACATACATCCTCTATCTCTATTTTAATCACAATTGTTAATACAACAAAAGGGTGGGGAGTCTCTGGGTGTTGTTTCTGTTGTTAGAGTATTGCTTTGAGTCTCTCTCTCTGTGAATTGCTTTGAGAACAGACTCTGTCTTAGAATGTACTAACACAATTAGCAGCTTGCAAGTTTCACACATAGAGGGAGAGAAACAGTACCAAAAACCAAGAGACTTCTTAATTAGTAATACCCTGGAATTTAAACTATGGGGAATCAAACTCATTTGTGATTTTAATACAGAACTTCTTTAATATGATCCAACATGTCATCCCTGTGATAAAGTTATAAGCCTTTGAAAAATCACAATTTGCACATGCTCAATGGAGAGTTGATAGAGCACAGCAGCTAAAGTCCCCAAATATTCAATCCATTTGGAAATGTTCTGGGTCTGGTAAATTGTTTGTTTCATCATCCTCTAGTGCTGGTCCACAAAGAGGATGACACATTACTATTGCTGTCAGTTACTTCATTAGCTCAGGTGGCAGAGGACTTGTGCGGTGGATCTGAAGGTACCTTGCAGAAAAGCCACATAGGTTTTGATGTGATGCCATATGATGGAACTTCTGTTTTATCCATCTACTTTTTTTTAAACCTAAGAAATTACACAAGGCAACCCTAATTCTGTCATTTCGTAACTTATGTGTGCTTGACTTTCCACCCTTAATAATGTATGCAGTGTATTTGTAGCTGTGTTGGTTCCAGCATATTAGAGAGACAAGGTGAGTGAGGTAATATCTTTTATTGGATAAACTTCTGTTGGTGAGAGAGACAATCTTTCGATCCGTACCTTTCCCAGATGTGAAGAAAAGCTCTATTTGCCTTGAAAGCTGGTCTCTCTCACCAACAGAAGTTGGTCCAATAAAAGATATCTCACTCACCTTGCCTCTAACAACCTTAATAATGTTCTTTTAATGCTGCTTTTTTCTGTCTAATTTAAATATAGAATTCCAATTCTCTGCGTGTGCGTGTTAAGAGTTTTACAAAATATAAGTGATGTTGATTTATAGTTGTGTTCTCCAGTGCTTTTTTTTCTTACAGATCTAAGTTTTCAAGCAGCTTCTCAAATTATCTCCACCCCTGTTTATAGTGCCTTAAAGGTAATGAAAGACATTGCTCAGAACTTCCCAATAAAGGCCAGGTATGATAAAATTGTTTACTTTTTGAGTATTGATTAATTATTGATTTATGTTTGTGTTTGAATTTAATGAATATTTTAGAGATTTTTGCCAAATCCTGCAAATAGATAATCATGGTCTTGAACAGTTACTCTTGGAAGGAGTCCAAGTGACTTCAGTGAGAGCAGAGTAACTGTGAGAAGGACTGAGGTTCAATCTCTTAGTGATCTTCTGTCTGATGGATGCATGGAGACCTTTATAAATTAAGGGCTTGATCCTTCAAAGACTTACATATGTGAATAACTTTGCTCTTGGGAGTGGTCCTGTTTATCTCAGTGGGATGGGTGGATTTCCCAGTCTTCCTCTATTACAGAAACCAATTTTCTTGTTGCACTGCCATAGCTCTGCTCATGTAAAAGGTTGCTGTTTCTGTGAGCCAGTCATGCCTTGTCACTGAGAAATTTTTTTGTGTTAGATACTGTATGTCACAGCTTGTCCCACAGTTTTTTAAATTGAATTATTGAGTTAAATAAGATGCTAAATAGTGTTCTCTGCTTGAGACTGTCTCACAACATATTACAGCTCCTAATTTAAGGATCTCCTTTTGTTTTATTGTCCCCATTGTTCTTCTGTTAAAGAAAAACTGTAGTGTAACATAAAAGCTACTCCAATCATATCTAATTGCAAAGAAGAGTAAATAATTTTTTTAAAATGCCTAAAATATAACTGCAAAGAAATATAAAACAACCAGTTTGGTATAAGTAAACACTTAGAAAAATACAACTCATCATTAGAAAGCAGGGGAAAAAGTACATAAGTTGTAAGGCTCATTCTATTCTTATTTTTAAAAAATGGTTAAGTGGAAGGGACATTATCATCAAGTTTTAAAAAAGAATTAAAACTAATTTCAAGTACGACACCAGTCCCAGACCCCTGCAAGTTTTTGTGTTTCTACAACTACATTTACCTTTCTCCCTCCCCCCCCCCCCTTAAAGATTATAACAGGGTTCAACAAAGAATTAGATAAATTCTTGAATGATGGGTCCATCAATAGCTATTAGCCAGGATGGGCAGCAATGTTGTCCTTAGCCTCTGTTTGCCAGAAGCTGGGAATGAGTGACAGGGGATGGATCACTTGATGATTACCTGTTGTGTTCATTCCCTCTGGGGCACCTGGCATTGGCCACTGTTGGAAGACAAGATACTGGGCTAGATGGACCTTCGGTCTGACCCAGTATGGCCATTCTTATGTTCTTAAATAAAGTGTTTGTCTTTCCTTTTGCGGTGTATGACAGGGGAAATAGACTGTAATGAAAATAGACATAAACAGACTAGAAATAAAAATAGATTGTATCTCTCTAATCTTTTTTTAGTTATACAAATCTTTGACATTACTCTTAACACTATAAGTTTAAAAATCAGATAAAATATTATTTTTAAATTGATGGGTGTGTGCCTATAGCAGTCTTAAATTGAAAAAAACTCATCAGGTAAAAAGAATTAATATATTCTGATTCTTCACTGACAGGTTTAAATTATGAGTAATTCTGCTGAAGTCAGTGGAATTCAATGAGTAAATCAAAGAAGAATCAGGCCTATTGAACAAAATAAATTACATTTTCTAACTTGCATTAGCAATTATATTTTAATAGTTAAACTGAAATAATTTTAATAATACAATTTACTTTTTATTATTTATGCTTTTTATTTTTGTCCATCACTCATTTTGGACAGTGAAAGTGGAGTAGTCATTTTCTGGCTGTCATGAACTAGCGCAATTCTGCAAAGTTAGGATTGTAAATATTGTAGACAAATTGATTTAAATCAAAACAAAAAAATTTAATTTTGTCAAATTAAAATTAAAAAGTGACATTTGTATCCAAAAATGGGTCCTTTGATTTTTAAAAACAGTTTACAACTTTAGCAGTGTCCTTTTCCCAGGCTTTTTAGTGGTGAGCTTCATTTTCATGTCTCATTCTGTTACCTAGAAGAAAGGTCAGCATGAGTTAGTATTTACGAAATGATATCTTCTAACTTGAGAGGCTAGTTCATTTGACAGTATGCAGACAGTGAAACAAGTGACATATTTGGAAGATATAAAAAAAATGATAGCATATTTGTTGTTAGTTGACATACAATTTACCAGTTTGTAAGTATCTGGCTATTACATAAATACAATATGTAGTACCAGTACATACCCTGAGTTTCGTGATATCCATGCATAATATGCAAATGCTAATATGTTGAGCATATTAAAAGTTATACTTCAATAAGCATTTATCTCAGTGCTATATATTTACATTTTATCCAGATAAAAGAGAAAAAGATTAATAAAGAAAGACAAACACCACAACATTTAAGTATTGCAAAAATCTTCTCAAAATCACATAGTCTTATTAATAACCACTTAGCTGCAGATGGAGGTGAATTTAAGTCTCAAGGGGTGGGGTTCAGGGATGTTCACTGAACTCACCATACTGCTTTTTGTGTCCTAATGTTCTCCCCTTACGTGTTTAACTTCTATGCATCAAAATAAGTAATTACAGTTTGGTTAAAATGATGCTTTCTGAATAAACATATCTAGTTGTGTGTCGCTGTACTGTATAGTCTTCTCTTATCCATTTTTCAGATTCCTTTATGTTGTTTGGAGCTCATTTTATTATTTTTAAATTTGTTGTTTATAATAGTGAAACTGGAAAGTACTAAAACTGAAAAGTCTGACCATTAGTATAACATAGCATAACCAGAGATAGTCTGTTATACATTTCAGTTCAGTATCTTTCACAATATTTGTATGCATCATTGCTAAACATTTTGTGTATTTTGTCAGCTTTAAGTGCTCATCTCTATTTACAAAAACACAATACTTCATTTTATTAGCATGTCAATGATGAAATTTTGACCACATTTGACATCTCTTCCGCAAGCAGTTTTACATCATCTTCCATGCTCCCTCTTATGCATGAAACGTTCTCCTCAGTTCTCCACTACTATCCTCTCCCCTTCAATTTTTTCATAACCTACCTCCCCCAAAAACATGACACCGTGCCTAATGATAATGACTAGGCATGGGGCCAGTTAGTGATTCATTAATATCTCGTGTTCACTTGTCTTATCTTATTACAAAAAAACCCACAAAAACCTACAAACATTTAAGATAACACATGTGATATTAGGTTCCTGTTAATGTCATGTCAGCTCCGTCTGCTCTTTTCCCCCTTCCATTGTGTTCTGCCTCTCCTTTTTTGTGTCCTCTCTATTTCGATTGTAAAAGTCTTGGACAGGGACTGTGTTCTGTTTTGTACCTAGACAGTTCCCCACATGATGGAGCACTGATTCTGACTGAGGCCTGTAGGAGCTAATTTTATACTACCACTACTACAATAATAATAATGAAGTACAAATTATGCCAAATGTAGTCAGATTCAAATAGGACCTTGTTACTTTTTCTTAAACAATGACTAGCTACTTCAAGGCTGTTTGAAAGTATTCATACAGGGCCAGAATGGTATTTACTGTGTTGGTGTTTACACATTTTACTCTTCAGTTTTTAGCTTCGTGATTTGTCCTACTTGTTTAATGGCTAAATTATTCCTTTGGCTAAATTAACTCCCAGGAATAATTCCCATCAATTACAGAAATACTTTATGATGGGGGAAATGTTATATAAGCTATGTTACTAAATGATGCTTATTGCTGGTAGCAGGCTCTCCCAAAACTCTGTGCTGCAGAGCCAATTGCTTTCAGGCTTTTAGCTTAATAGTGGGGTTTTTTCCCCCCAATCCTTGTGCTTCATTTCTCAACTGGGTGTTTTGCTGGCATCTTTGAGCTAGTTTGAGATGTTCTTATCAATCCTTGTGCTTATATTTTCTTTATTATTATTATATTTTATAATATTATATTTTTATAATATTATAAATTTTTCATTTAAATCTGTTTTCATTTTTGAAAGAAATTATTATTCTATATCGTTTCCATTCTTGCTCTCTTGCATTAAAATTTTATACTAAAAAAACCCCAGTTAACACAGATAGTAGGATATTCACTGTGTTTGTGTGTGCATAGAGAATAAACATGGTTGTGTGGTTATAAAAGTTTTATAAGGATGAATTTGGGATGACTATATTATTCATGAGATGTGAAGGCATGAGTGAGTATTCAGGTCTTCCCAAACAATTACTGACATCAACATCTTTATAACACAGAGTCTATTCTGTATTTTTCTAGCTCTCTCTGTGAGATCATAGACCCTGATTCCTCCTCCTCACTCCATTTGACAGGCAGAATGATAACTAATTATCATCTAGGAATTTTCTGTCCTCTATAGCTCTTACTTCTGTTCTTCCAATTTTATTCCAGCCTCATATAGGACAGTGACTGTCTTAGTATTGTCTTACCACCATTTTCTTTCCTTAGAAATTTATTATCTGAAAGCATGGAATAAGAGAAAGTTAAATCAAAGAAAACAAAAAACTCATCTGTACCTCTTGCAGCTACTGAGTCTTTAAGTTGTTCTGTTCTCACTATGAGAAGAATATTTTACCGTAGAGGAGCAAGACAGTAACTGATATGCTTTCTGGGGAGGTATCAGGCAAACAAGACGTCTTAGCATGTTCAAAGGGAAGTAAAGCTTCCTTGTGGGAACTGAGGTTGTCCCCAAGCAAACTCAGAAGTAATAGTTTTCTCTGACTTACGCTATATTAATGTTTTCACTAATGAACCCCTCCTTCCCCTGAAGTGCTAGAATGGGTTCACAAGTCTTTCTGGCAGCTAAATCTTAAAAAGAAAGCTTTGCTTGTCCTTGCAAAAAATTAACTAAAAAGCCTCAGACAGCCTCTTGAGGCTGCATGGTATACTTCCTTCACTTTTTCCAGTGGTCTTTGTTGAAGATGGATTATATTTTCGGAGGCATATTTTCACATTCATGAAATAAAGTTGGTAAAGCCTTCCACAATTTTCTTAAATGGTGAAAGGAGCCAACCTATGGTAGCTGTAGATATAGGAGAAAGTTTAATACGTAAAGATACCCACTATTAATAATTCTTTGAACTACAGAGATTCCAAAGCGAATGCTAATTAAGCCTTGTAATATGATGATGAGGTACTATACATATGTTTTGTTACCATTTTTGAGATTAGCAAACTGAGGCACAGAGGTTAAGTAATTTATCCACATGTACATAGTGACTAGCTGAGTTGGAAACAGAACCTAGGCGCCTCAGTCCCCAAACACGTTCTCTAATGGCTAGACTACCTTTGTAAGTGGTTGTTCATAACACTTTCCAATAGCCTAAAGTCAAAACTGAGAGCTTCAGACCACTTTGATTTAGTTGCCTAGATATGGAGATAAATAACTTTAACATCCAGATTTGAAATTATGAACTAAGATAATATACTTAAGTAACTTCAGTATGTACAAAATGCTACCTATTTCCTAAAATTAATATAAAGAAGGTGAAATAATACTGTAAATATTGAGGTAACCTTATATGTTTAGTTTTGGGATTTTTTTAAGGCTGATCACTGTACCCCTGAAACTAACTTATATTAGGTAAGGAAGAATGTTTGTTTAAATGTAGAATGGCTGAGTAATACCAGTATTTTATTCCTACAGATCTTTGACCAGAATTCCTGTAAACCAACAAATGCGAAATGAAATAGAGAAGAATCAGAAGGTTTGCCCTTGTTCCTTGAATTATACATAGCTGTAATTTTATTGTCACTTTATGGGACATTTTTGCATTAATGTAGCAACTTTTAAGTGATTTCTAATGAAGAGGAGGAAATCATTTAAAAATGTATTCTGTTCCTAAATTTAAATAACTGATTTCTTTTTTTCACTTCTCTTGTGTTTGATTCACTAACTATGCTCTGTCCTCAGTTAATGAAAGGACATGAGGCTGATTTGTAAGTCTGCTAAGCAACCCAACTCCCATTGAAATGAATGGGAGCTGCAGATACTCATCTTGTTGGGAAATCAGGCCATTAATATTTAAGTAAACCTTATGGAGAGCGGTTTAATCTTAATTAAACTGTTTCAAGTCAAACATACATTTTAGTAGAATATATAATTGCATACATACAGCGTACATTTTTCTATCAAAAATGTCACATAATTTATGACGAATGTACTGCATGATTTTTTGTACATAACATGCAGTTGTCCAAAAATTCCCATCTAAGTGGATTTCTTCTCTTTTGTCCATGCTTTCAAAGTGTGACCAGGTGAGAACCCCCTTAATTCTAAATGTTTCATAATACCCTTCACTCATTATCCCAACATCATTTTCTTTACGAGCATATTGAGCAAAACATCGGGTCGGATTTGTTCAACATCTTTATGAATGATCTGGATGATGGGATGGATTGCACCCTCAGCAAGTTCACAGATGACCCTAAGCTGGGGAAAGGGGTCGATGTGCTGTAGGGTAGGGATAGGGTCCAGAGTGACCCAGACAAATTGGAGGATAGGGCCAAAAGAAATCTGATGAGGTTCAACAAGGACAAGTGCAGAGTCCTGCACTTTGGATGGAAGAATTACATGCATCGCTACAGGCTGGGGACCGACTGGCTAAGCAGCAGTTCTGAAGAAAAGGTCCTGGGGATTACAGTGGATGAGAAGCTGGATATGAGTCAACACTATGCCCTTATTGCCAAGAAGGCTAATGGCATATTGGGCTGCATCAGTAGGAGCATTGCCAGCAGATTGAGGGAAGTGACTATTCCCCTCTATTCGGCACTGGTGAGGCCACATCTGTAGTATTGCGTCCAGTTTTGGGTCCCCCACTACAGAAAGGATGTGGACAAATCGGACATTGTCCAGCGGAGGGCAACGAAAATGATCAGGGGGCTGGGGCACATGACTTATGAGGAGAGGCTGAGGGAACTGGGCTTGTTTAGTCTGCAGAAGTGAAGAGTGAGGGGGGATTTGATAGCAGCCTTCAACTACCTGAAGGAGGATTCGAAAGAGGATGGAGCTTAGCTGTTTTCAGTGATAGCAGATGACACAACAAGGAGCAATGGTCTCAACTTGCAGTGGGGGAGGTCTAGGTTGGATATTAGGAAACACTATTTCACGGGGAGGGTGGTGAAGCATTGGAATGGGTTACCTAGGGAGGTGGTGGAGTCTCCATCCTTAGAGGTTTTCAAGGTCTGGCTTGACAAAGCCCTGGCTGGGAGGATTTAAATAGTGTTGGTCCTGCCTTGAGCAGGGGGTTGGACTAGATGATCTCCTGAGGTCTCTTCCAAACTAATCTTTTATAATTCTAAGATTCTATATTTGGTGGACGAGTTCTCCGCAGTATTTATCCCAGCTTTGATCATACTTTGGGAAAACAAAAAGAAAAGGAGTACTTGTGGCACCTTAGAGACTAACCAATTTATTTGAGCATGAGCTTTCGTGAGCTACAGCTCACTTCAAACAGCTTGCCTTCAAATCCTTATATCAATTTTGAATTTTCTTCTGTGAGTTTCCTTATTTATTTTAAAAATTGTCTTCAATCAAGGTGCTGACTTGGTTGGCAAACTATGATGCTGTAGGTAGTACTCACATTCTTGGTCCTCCCTCCCTCTTGTTCCCCTGCCTATGCTACCTCTCACTTTGGAGCATCTAGCTGAGGATAGACTGCACATATGGAGCATTGTATCTACTCATAAAGCACTGTGGCTGGGTGAGTTGATGGAGCAATAGGCATTGTTTAACTTTTTCCAGGTGCTTTTGTGCTTTGGTGTGAGGTTGGGCCTTCTGTGCTTCTCATTGTTAATAGAGGCAGGCTTTGAGCTCTTCCGTTTCTTGGTACCACACTTCGGTTCTGTACATTAGATCGGCAACCTTTGGCACTCGGCCTGCCAGGGAAAGTCGCTGGCTGGCCAGGACGGTTTGTTTACCTGCAGCATCTGCATGTTCGGCCAATCGCAGCTCCCACTAGCCACAGTTTGCTGTCCCAGGCCAATGGGGGCTGCGGAAGCGGCGCGGCCAGTGGGAGCCGTGATTGGCTGAACCTGTGGACGTGGCAGGTAAACAAACCATCCCGGCCCACCAGCAGCTTTCCCTGGTGGGCCGCGGGCCAAAGGTTGCTGATCCCTGGACTATTCTGTAAAGTTTTTATACCATACCTATCACCATAGAATTTTGAGTGCCCAGTTTATGGTATTTGATGGATGCAGTTCAATTCCTGATGCACCTTTACACTTCTTCATTAAAAAAATTGTATTAAGTACCATTTCTCTTTCAGATGGAGAATGAAAAATACCCTGGGGCTGCTGTAGGTAGCCTAAATATAATCTTTGTGTTGCTAATGAAGAGGCATGATTCCAATGTCTTCTGCCTGAGTAAAGATTATGGTTGTCTGGAATGTAAGATGTGTGCTTAGATGTCGCTCTGCACTTTCAGGTCTTTCAAAGAATGTACTTGAGAACCTTCTGTAAGGCCCTGGCTTGTCTCCAGCCCTTAAAAGACCCACTCCCATACTCAGCATCTTGTTGTAAACAATTTTATTTTCCAAACATAAGCAAAAACAACAGCCCAGTTCTTTAGCCCATCCTGGGCTACAGCTCCCAGGAGATTTCCCCCTTTCCTTTCACTCCCTCCTGCTTCACGGCCTCTAGCAGGATTCTTCTGTGCTCTTTCGAATGAGCACTGCCTCTCAGAGCTTTCTCCCTGGATGCCCTTCTCTTCTCTTTCTCTCCCCCCCCCCCCCCCCCCAGTTTCCACTGCCTCCCCCCTGGGGACTTTGGCAACCACGCCCAGGGCACTTCCTGTTGCTCTTGCTCCTTGATCATCCCCCTTTCTTACTGAAAGCCTGGATGTTTACAGCCCCAGCCAGGTGGTGCCCTGCCTCTTAATTGGTCAACCTTAATTGCACCTGTTCTAGCACAAGGGAGCTGAAACGACTTCATTTCAAAGGACCAGTCATTCTGTACTTCAAAGTAACATCCAGACTTGATGTTTAAAGCTCGTTGTTACAAATCCCTGTCAGCCTGCTTTAGTGCAGGTCCAGTGAAAGGATAAACCCAACATCAGCATTCCCATGTGTATAAAGAGTCCTGCAAGATCTGATTGCATTTGTGTCACTGGGACACATCAACACTCTTCTGAATGTTAAACAGGACATCATCATCTCCAAAATTCTATGCTCAATCTGTGCTAACCCCTGCTTCCCATCTGACCTTGTTCTTGGCTTGACAGCCATCTCTTTAAGCAGTGACTGTGATATTTGATTCTAAGAGGCTATAGCAAGAGTTATTGCATAATCTAATGACCTCTATTATCAGATTGTTTTTGCAACAGCCTTAATCCCCCCCAAAAAACATCCTCATATAACTCTACTTAAATTCTGAGGAAATTGACAACTCTTCAGCAACTATGTCCATATGAGAAGAGGACAAGAGTAATGACTTCCCTGGAGGATACAAACTTTCTGGAACTGAAGACTAAAGTTTCCGACTTGACTCTGATTCACGAACAAAAAATCAAACTCAATAAAAATAGAGCTAAGGTTGAAAATAAGTTTTAATGAATTTCAGCTAATACGCCAGAACAATATTATTTCCTTTACAAAAATTCTGCACCTTTAAAAGCCCAAACCTGGGCACGTTTAGAAATTAACAGCTAACAATTCAGCCTCTTTCCTACTAGACATACCCCATCATCACACACTCATTACAACTGACTTAAACTGCTCATGCAAACTTAACTTTGTACCTTAAAATTTACAAAAAATATGCAAAAGCCAAAATAACTAGTTACTGAATTCAGTATCTAGTCAGTTTATACTTAGAAATACTTAAAAATAATTTTAAGTATTGCTCTTACATCAAGATGAACACAGCTCTGTAAGCAGTATGTAGTCCTTCAGTTTAGCTCTCCCTCAGCATTCCCTGGACTTTTTTTTTTTATAATCCTCATTTAATGAGCTTCTAGTTAACACTATCTTTGTTTGACTGAAAGAGTTTCTGGAATCCATACTGTTTATATATATATTTATAATTTCCCTAACACTTTTCTTTCTTACTCAAAAATAGTAAATGGCTCCATTTCTCAACAAGGCCAACAAAACTAAATAAATTTGGGGGTTTAGTTTAGCTATAGTTATACAAAGACAAACAAAAAGCAACCGAACATCAAATAAAAACAGCTCCCCCAAACAGAAGAATTTAAAACAAACAAACCAAATACGAACAAATAAAAAATACCCATCTGGAATTAACTGACAAGGATAATTTAAAGGAAGGGCCAGTTAAACATCAATACAACAGCATATAACTTTAAAATAATAAATAAACTCTTTTGCATGAATAAAAGTTAGGCAACTTTCTAAACATCACCATTACAGTGCATTTAAATTGTCAGGCAACTTCTTGAGCTACAGTGCATCCATCTAGCAGCAGGGAAGATATGATCTCATGCTGTGCATAACTGAACGATTCACTTCTCAGATAATGGAATTCAATAGAAAATGTAATGAGGGGAAATGACTAAAACATATTAAAGGTTGAAAACCATATGATGATTAAATGTAGTCAAAATGGTATCCAGCTGTATGAGTCTGTACTAAGGACTGCTGTATGTGAATGATTCAAAATACCTGTTAAATGCAACACATCTGCAAGTGCAGTAATTTGCCAATTATATGACTAAATGTTCTTATTTTAGCATTGTTCATATCAAACCCCATTTAATGGCCTTAAAGGGCATAGGTATCCCTTCCGCTATGCTGGACTTGATTAGACAGCTGCATAATGAAACCACTGTCCGTGTACTTCTGGGGAATCGGGTGTCTGCACCTTTTAAATCAGTATCTGGTGTCAGGCAGGCCTGCATCTTGGTCCCTCTACTCTTTTTTTGTTGGGCAATGGACTCCATGCATTCCGTCAGGTCCACAAGCATTAAGATTGGTGCTCTCTCGCTCTGAGGCTTTGACTATGTTGATGACATTGCTCTTTTGGTACAGAGCCCCGACAGGTTTCACAAGGCACTCCAGCAAATGGAGGAGGAGTTAGCTAAGATTGGCCTCCATGTTTCATGGTCAGAGCCAAAGTTGCAAAATCTAGGACCAGGTCCGTCAGTGACTCCAATCTCTTTGAATAATCAAACTGTAGAAGCAGTCTCCAACTTTTGCTCTTTGGGTTCTATGCTCACCATTTCCTCCTACTCTCACACGGAGGTTCTCCATTGGATTGGCATCACAGCATCTTCCAGGAGTCATTTACAATGAATATGGAATCAACATCATCTCAGCACAGCAACCAAGTTCAGGATCTATTCAAGCTGTATGCTCCCCATACTGTTGTACAGCTGCAAAACCTGGACACTGCGCTGCTCAGACTGGGCAAACTGGAGGCTTTCCACACAAAACACCAACGTTGTATATTGGGCATAATGTAGAATCACTTCATTTGTAATGCATATGTTTATGGTCACTCCAGTCTACATGCTACCGGGGCCCTTGTCCCAGACGGCACCTTATGCATTTTGGACATGTCGTGGGAACATCACAAGATGTTCCAGTGAACGCTGTTCTCCAGGTGGCTTGTAACATCCATGAAAAAATTCCACCAACCGAGAAGTGGAGGTGGCCGAGAGGTGAACCTATTACATGGGTTCATCAAGTCTGTTCTGCTGTTGGACTCTCGGGCTGCAGGCCCTTGTGGCCGTGCAGGAACAGATCAAATGATGAACGATCTCTATGGCCGACCGTTCGGGTAAGTGTTGAAGAAGAAACCCCAGTTTTGGAAGCTTAAAGAATCTCTGCATCAGAGTAGGAATGCCTTTGAAAGCAGTAATGTTGGTGCCAGATGGATGCTCCCTTGCAGAGCCAAATGTCTGATATGAAGTTACATAATGAGCCTCAGGTCTGATGCTACCTAGTTCTTTTCCTATTGAAGTAGCAGAGGACTAGGAAATCCTTTAGACTCATGTTTCCATACCTTGTGACTGTTACCTCTACTTTTAATTCTTGCTTTTTGTAGTTCTATTTAGTAGATTTTGTACCTCTTGGACTGGCCAGTTGCAGTTTATTGTCGTTAACTCTGGTCTATTTGTAGATCCAAGCATGTGGGACTCAGCACTGTGCCTTCAGTAATGGTAAGATTTCCACTATGGGTGACCGTACCTGCTACCCTCAGTACGTCTCACCAAATGCCTGCTCCATCTTGCTTGGCTTTCCCCCAGAGCTCTGGGAGGACTGTGAGAGCTGCTGCAAGACTTTCCTGATACAGGAATCTTTTCACCCTTCAAACTGTTGCCAACTCATCATAGTTCCTTAGTTCCAATCACATCGGTGACCCATCCATCATCCACAGGCATCGCAAAAAGCTGGAATACTCTGTATCAACGCCTATGGTGAGAACAGGTCCTGTATCAGTTCTGTAAGGTGCTGCTGTATGGCCTTGATTACTATTTGGGATGTACCTTCTGCTTTTCCTTTGGAGCTAATTAAGACTCTGCCCTCTGAAACTCTGCTTTCATCAGCATGCAGTACTTACTCAGAGCCACTAGTTCACAGATGATTGTTCTAGAAGTTGGTCTTGTTGCCATTGTTGATGGAGTCCGAGTTTTTCCCTAGAGACTCTTGGGTCTGAGATCCACCCTTTGTGCTTGGGTCTTCATTCTCCAAGCCTGTGGATTGGGCCCTGGCTCCCATTTTAGAAGATGCTGCAGTTTCTGGAAGACCAGGTTATCCAGCTTGGGCCTCTTGAACTCCTTTGAATATGACTAATGGCCAGCCATCTTGTCCTTATAGACTCAACAGCCATTTGTCTGGTAAGCTGTCAGGGTTCCTTCCCCACTCTGAACTCTGGGGTACAGATGTGGGGACCCGCATGAAAGACTCCCTAAGCTTATTCTTACTAGCTTAGGTTAAAACTTCCCCAAGGCACAGATTCCCTTCTTGCCTTGGGATCGCTGCCACCACCAAGTGATTTAACAAACAATCAGGGAAAGGACCACTTGGAGTCCTATTCCCCCAAAATATTCCCCCAAGCCTATACACCCCCTTTTCTGGGGAGGCTTGAGAATAATATCCTAACCAATTGGTTACAAAATGATCAAAGACCCAAACCCCTGGAAAATCAGTCAGGTTCTTAAAAAGAAGGATTTTTATTTAAAGAGAAAAAGGTAAAAGAATCACCTCTGTAAACTTAGGCTGGTAGCTAACCTTACAGAGTAGGAGAAAATTCAAAGAGCACAGAGGTCCATCCCCCCCGAGCCTTAGTTTCAAAGTTACAACAAAACAGGGATAAACCTCCCTCTAGCAAAGGGAAAATTCACTAGCTGAGAAATCAAAGGTAAACTAATATGCCTTGCCTGGCTATTACTTACAAGTTTGAAATATGAGAGACTTGTTCAGGAAGATTTGGAGAACATGGATTGATGTCTGGTCCCTCTTAGTCCCAAGAGCAAACAGCCACAGAAAACAAAGAACCCAAAACAAAATCTCTCCACCCCCCCAGGCCCCCCCCAGATTTGAAAGTATCTTTTGTCCCCATTGGTTTCTTTGGTCAGGTGCCAACCAGGTTCCTTGAGCTTCTTAACTCCTTACAGGTAAGGAGGAATTTAGGCTACCCCTATGGTTATGACATAGGCATATGTCAATCAGTCTACTGAGGAAAAGTCTCCTATTAAAAGCTATGGAGAAACATGGACCTTCTTCCTCCTTTTTCCCCCCTTGAAAGACCCATATGTTCTGTCATAAATATAAAGGGAAGGATAACCACCTTTCTGTATACAGTGCAATAAAATCCCTCCTGGCCAGAGGCAAAGTCCTTTTACCTGTAAAGAGTTAAGAAGCTCAGGTAACCTGGCTGGCACCTAACCCAAAATGACCAATAAGGGGACAAGATACTTTCAAATCTGGAGGAGGGGGAAAAGGCTTTTGTCTGATTGTGTGATACCTTTGCTGGGAACAGATCAAGGATGCAAGCCCTCCAACTCCTGTAAAGTTAGTAAGTAATCTAGCTAGAAAATGCGTTAGGTTTTCTGTGTTTTGGCTTGTGAAATTTGCTATGCTGGAGGAAATGTGTATTCCTATTTTTGTGTCTTTTTGTAACTTAAGATTTTGCCTAGAGGGATTCTCTGTGTTTTGAATCTGACTGCCTGTAAGATTATCTTCCATTCTTATCTTACAGAGTTGTTCTCTTATCTTTTTTTGTTCTTCTAATTAAGTTCTGTTTTTTTAAGAATCTGATTGGGTTTTTTGGGTCTTAAAATCCAAGGTTGGTTTGTGATCATCTTGTTTATTCTCAAGCCTCCCCAGGAAAGGGGGTGTAAGGGCTTGGGGGGATATTTTGGGGAAATAGGAACTCCAAGTGGTCCTTTCCGCTACAGACTAGGGGCCGAATGGCTAGGCAGCAGTTCTGCGGAAAAGGACCAACGGGTGACAGTGGACGAGAAGCTGGATATGAGTCAGCAGTGTGCCCTTGTTGCCAAGAAGGCCAATGGCATTCTGGGATGTATAAGTAGGGGCATAGCGAGCAGATCGAGGGACGTGATCGTTCCCCTCTATTCGACATTGGTGAGGCCTCATCTGGAGTACTGTGTCCAGTTTTGGGCCCCACACTACAAGAAGGATGTGGATAAATTGGAGAGAGTCCAGCGAAGGGCAACAAAAATGATTAGGGGTCTAGAACACATGAGTTATGAGGAGAGGCTGAGGGAGCTGGGATTGTTTAGCCTGCAGAAGAGAAGAATGAGGGGGGATTTGATAGCTGCTTTCAACTACCTGAAAGGGGGTTCCAAAGAGGATGGCTCTAGACTGTTCTCAATGGTAGCAGATGACAGAACGAGGAGTAATGGTCTCAAGTTGCAGTGGGGGAGGTTTAGATTGGATATTAGGAAAAGCTTTTTCACTAGGAGGGTGGTGAAACACTGGAATGCGTTACCTAGGGAGGTGGTAGAATCTCCTTCCTTAGAGGTTTTTAAGGTCAGGCTTGACAAAGCCCTGGCTGGGATGATTTAACTGGGAATTGGTCCTGCTTTGAGCAGGGGGTTGGACTAGATGACCTTCAGGGGTCCCTTCCAACCCTGATATTCTATGATTCTATGATTCTTTCCCTGTTGTTTGTCTAAGTCATTTGGTGGTGGCAGCATAGTGTTCAAGGACAAGGCGAAATTTGTGCCTTGGGAAAGTTTTAGCCTAAGCTGGTAAAAATAAGCTTAGGGGTTTTTTCATGAGGGTCCGCACATCTGTACCCTAGAGTTCAGAGTGGGGAGGGAACTCTGACATGTTCATTGATACGATCAGTGATAACTTCTTGTCCAACTTTCTGTTCTTATTTGGATGATGCCTGCCTGGTACCTCCTGAAGATGGTAACTGAAGATTCTTTGTGTCTGAAGAAGGTTTAGGAACAACCTGTGCGTCATCCATCTTCTTTCTTTCCTCATGTTAGTGTTTGTTCTTCTGCTACTTCACTTCAGGAGTACAGTAATTTTCATGACCTTCTCAGGTGGATACCAAGGCCAGAAAGGACCATTATGATCATCTAGTCTGATGTATAACACGGGCCATAGAACTTCCCCAAGATAATTCCTAGATTTCTTTTTTTTTTTTTAAAGAAAAAAACATCCAAATCTTGATTTAAAAACTGGCCCCTGATGGAAAATCCTGAGTTCTTGTGGTCCAGGAGAATATCCACTTTCTATCAGATACTGTAGAATTATGAAGAAAAAAAGAAGAGCAGACATCCCAGTCAGCAACGAGTACCTACTCCATTGGTTTTATGGTATTTAATGATAATATGAAATATATGAGTAATTGAAAGCTCATTTTTGAGCACAGTCAGTAGAAATCTGCTAATATTTTTTTAGCAAGGGATCATGAAACTCCAGCCCATTTGATATCATACATATTCTCACTGACCAGCTTGGGAAGGCCCAGGGATTTATGTTTTCATGAAATAATTTGCATGAAGGAGACAGTAGATGCCTGTGATAGGGTAGCTACTGCCTCTTGGGGAGGTAGAGAACGTATGCTGATCGGAGAACTACTCCCATCGGTGTAGGTAGCACTTCATTGAAGTACTACAGTGGTGCAGCTGTAGCATCTCAAGTGTAAACAGGCCCTTAGAGAGACCTCTGAGGGAACTGGGAACAGAGCTTAGAGGGCAGACTTCAGAGGAATCCAGAATACTTTTTGTTCATTTGGGACTTTTCGTTATGATCCTTTTTGTAAGAGTTTTTGTAATAAAGAAGCCCTAAGAAGGGTAGTATTGAATTAACAATCAAGAGTGCCTAAAATAATTGTCTTCCTCAGAAGGCTAACCGAGGCAGCACATGTAGCTCTATCGTAACTCAGCAGAGATGGCTCACTATGAAAGTGCCCCACTGAAAAACAAAGCAATGTTTCTAAACAAAGCTGTCCCCATTGCTTAATATCAGCATGGGAGGAAATTGCAGACACATCATAACCCCATGATTTTGGGGAATCCTCCAAGAGTTTTGCAGCAGTTGATAATTTTCAAGTTCTATCTCTGTTGTGAAGATACAGTTACCACAATGTAAACAATAACAGCAGCCAAAAAAGGAGTTCAGCATCCTCCAGTCTATTTACCCAAGGGCACATATGTGTCCAAGCATTTAAATGCTAATATTGCTATACCCAAGCAGTTTATAATTTAATATTTTATAAATGAACAAAGAAATTAAATGTGAAAATCTGTGCAATGCAGTATTAAGTCTGTATGGTTAAAATCACAGACAGGAAATGTAAATTTTTCAATAATCTTAACTCAGATATATTGTGTATATTTATACCATATGTTTCTAAAACAATTTTTCTGGTTAAGGGACATTGCCTTGCATAGGTTTACAAGGAGTCTGTCAAGGTTCTTCCCCCACTCTGAACTCTAGGGTACAGATGTGGGGACCTGCATGAAAAACCTCCTAAGCTTATCTTTACCAGCTTAGGTCAAAACTTCCCCAAGGTACAAAATATTACACCCGTTATCCTTGGAATGGCCGCTACCACCACCAAACTAATACTGGTTACTGGGGAAGAGCTGTTTGGACGCGTCCTTCCCCCCAAAATACTTCCCAAAACCTTGCACCCCACTTCCTGGACAAGGTTTGGTAAAAAGCCTCACCAATTTGCATAGGTGACCACAGACCCAAACCCTTGGATCTGAGAACAATGAAAAAGCATTCAGTTTTTACAAGAAGACTTTTAATAAAAAATAGAAGTAAATAGAAATAAAGAAATCCCCCCTGTAAAATCAGGATGGTAGATATCTTACAGGGTAATTAGATTCAAAAACATAGAGAACCCCTCTAGGCAAAACCTTAAGTTACAAAAAAGATGCACAGACAGAAATAGTTATTCTATTCAGCACAATTCTTTTCTCAGCCATTTAAAGAAATCATAATCTAATGCATACCTAGCTAGATTACTTACTAAAAGTTCTAAGACTCCATTCCTGTTCTGTCCCTGGCAAAGACCAGCATACAGACAGACACAGACCCTTTGTTTCTCTCCCTCCTCCCAGCTTTTGAAAGTATCTTGTCTCCTCATTGGTCATTTTGGTCAGGTGCCAGCGAGGTTACCTTTAGCTTCTTAACCCTTTACAGGTGAGAGGAGCTTTCCCCTGGCCAGGAGGGATTTCAAAGGGGTTTACCCTTCCCTTTATATTTATGACACGCCCCCCAAATCTCAGCTAGGGTGGAACACTGGCTGGGATTTCTTCCTGGAGCTCTAGGAAAAACAGAGTTAATAAGACACATGCATCTCTAAATATACTACCAAGTACATAAAGACTAACAATATTTTCCACATCTCAAGGACGATTTTAACCAGTTGATTCTGGGAAAGTTTCACGGGAGAGTGCATCAGCCACTTTGTTAGAAGCTCCTGAGATGTGTTGGATGTCGAAATCAAAATCTTGGAGAGCTAAACTCCACCGAAGAAGTTTTTTGTTAGTTTCCTTGACGGTGTGAAGCCACTTCAGTGCAGCATGGTCGGTTTGCAGGTGGAAACGCCGTCCCCAAACATATGGGCGTAGCTTTTCCAGAGCGTAGACAATGGCATAACATTCTTTTTCAGTGACTGACCAGTTGCTTTCCCTCTCAGACAGTTTTTTGCTGAGAAACACTACAGGGTGGAATTCTTGATCAGGTCCTTTCTGCATTAAAACTGCTCCCACACCACGCTCGGACGCATCTGTGGTTACTAGGAACGGTTTGTCAAAGTCTGGGGCCCTTAGTACAGGGTCAGACATGAGTGTCGCTTTAAGCTTGTTAAAGGCCTTCTGACACTTTTCGGTCCACTGAACAGCATTTGGCTGTTTCTTTTTGGTTAGGTCTGTCAGTGGGGCAGTGATTTGGCTGTAGTGCGGTACAAATCGTCTGTAATAACCGGCCAAGCCTAAGAAGGATTGAACCTGTTTCTTTGACTTTGGGACAGGCCACTTTTGGATAGCATCCACTTTGGCCTGTAGGGGGCTGATAGTTCCTTGACCCACCTGGTGTCCAAGGTAAGTCACTCTGTTTAGGCCTATTTGACACTTCTTAGCCTTAACAGTTAGTCCTGCCTCCCTTATGCGCTCAAGGACTTTTTGTAGATGTTCCAGGTGGTCTGCCCAGGAATCCGAAAATATGGCCACATCGTCAAGGTAGGCGACTGCATATTCTCCTAATCCCGCTAGGAGACCATCTACAAGTCTTTGGAAAGTGGCGGGTGCATTTCGCAGCCCGAAAGGGAGTACATTAAATTCATACAGCCCGAGATGTGTGATGAAGGCTGACCTTTCCTTGGCAGATTCATCTAGCGGTACCTGCCAGTACCCCTTGGTTAAGTCCAAGGTAGAGATGAACTGGGCCCGTCCCAGTTTCTCTAATAGTTCATCTGTGCGTGGCATTGGATAGTTGTCTGGGCGAGTTACAGCATTTAGCTTACGGTAGTCCACGCAAAAACGTATTTCCCCATCTGGTTTGGGAACCAGAACCACTGGAGATGCCCATGCACTTTCAGAGGGGCGGATTACACCCATCTGTAACATATCCTGGATCTCCCGTTCTATAGCAGTTTTAGCTTGAGGAGACACCCGGTAAGGTTGGACCCTAATTGGGTGAGCATTACCTGTGTCAATGGAGTGGTATGCCCGTTCAGTCAGTCCTGGGGTGGCTGAGAACATTGGCGCGTAGCTCGTGCACAGCTCCTGGATCTGCTGTTGCTGCATACGCCCAAGGGTCATGGAGAGGTTTACCTCTTCCACCCCACCAGCACATTTCCCTTCGTAGTAAACACCTTCAGGCCACTCAGCGTCGTCTCCTCCCTGGGCTGTAAACTGACAAACCTTTAATTCTCTGGAATAAAAGGGCTTTAGAGAATTAATATGGTACACCTTAGGCTTTCGGTTGGAGGTGGGGAATGCTATGAGATAATTAACAGCTCCCAGGCGCTCCTGGACCGTGAATGGCCCTTCCCACGATGCTTCCATTTTATGGGCCTGGAGCGCCTTTAAGACCATGACCTGGTCTCCTACTTTGAAGGAACGCTCTCTGGCATGTTTATCATACCAGGCTTTTTGCTCTTTTTGAGCATCCTGTAAGTTTTCTCTAGCAAGGGCTAAAGAGGTTCGGAGGGTGTTTTGTAGGTTGGTTACAAAGTCCAGAATGTTAGTTCCTGGAGAAGGTGTAAATCCCTCCCATTGCTACTTCACCAACTGCAATGGCCCCTTAACCTCACGGCCATATACAAGTTCAAATGGGGAAAACCCTAAACTGGGGTGTGGTACAGCTCTGTAGACAAAGAGCAACTGCTGCAATACTAGGTCCCAATCATTGGAGTGCTCATTTACGAATTTACGTATCATGGCCCCCAAAGTTCCATTAAACTTCTCCACCATGCCATTTGTTTGATGATGGTAAGGAGTGGCAACCAAGTGATTTACCCCATGAGCTTCCCAAAGGTTTTTCATAGTTCCTGCCAGGAAATTAGTCCCTGCATCGGTGAGGATGTCGGAGGGCCAACCTACCCTGGCAAAAATGTCTGCTAGTGCCTGGCACACACTTTTAGCCCTGGTGTTGCTTAGAGCTACTGCTTCCGGCCATCGGGTGGCAAAATCCATGAAAGTCAGTATGTACTGCTTTCCTCTGGGTGTCTTTTTCGGAAAAGGACCCAGAATATCCACAGCTACTCGCTGAAATGGAACTTCAATGATGGAGAGTGGCTGGAGAGGGGCTTTGACCTGGTTTTGGGGTTTTCCCACTCTTTGGCACACCTCACAAGACTGGACATAGGTAGAAACATCCTTGCCCATTCCCTCCCAGTGGAATGACCCCCCCAAACGGTCTTTGGTCCTGTTCACCCCAGCATGGCCACTAGGGTGATCATGGGCTAAGCTCAAGAGCTTGGCCCGGTATTTAGTTGGAACTACCAACTGTCTCTGAGGATGCCAGTCTTCCTGGTGTCCACCAGAAAGAGTTTCCTTGTATAAAAGTCCTCTTTCTACAACAAACCTGGATCGATTAGAAGAGCTGAGAGGTGGTGGGTTGCTCCGTGCCGCCGTCCAAGCTCTCTGGAGGCTTTCATCTGCTTCCTGTTCGGTCTGGAACTGTTCCCTTGATGCTGGGGACATCAGTTCCTCATGGGATTGTGGACCTAGGCTTGGTCCCTCTGGAAGCGATATAGGGGATGGAGCTGTTTCTGTTGACTGTGAACCGCTCTCCGCTGGTGCACTATGTTGGGATTCAGGCTCCGGCTGAGCCTCTCGTGTAGGGTTATCGGCTGCTGCCAGTTCAGGTTCGGTGGGGCCCTCTGGTGTTTAGGTTGCAAGTACTGGATTCAGTGCTGACACGGGGTCTGGTGTTGGTTGTTCGGCTGGTTCCGGTTCTAGGACTGGTTCCGTCTGGGTCTCTGGGACTGGATCCACTACTGCTGTTGCAGACATTGGCCTGGGGTCCGGGTCCATCACTTCTGACTGGGTCCTGATAGAAGTTTCCGGAACAGAGCTAGGCCTCACAGCTTGTTTAGCCTGGCTGCAGGTGACCATTCCCACCCTCTTGGCCTGCTTCACATGATTGGCCAAGTCTTCCCCCAACAGCATGGGGATGGGATAATCATCATAGACTGCAAAAGTCCACATTCCTGACCAGCCCTTGTACTGGACAGGCAACTTGGCTGTAGGCAAATTGAAAGAGTTGGACTTGAAGGGTTGAATCGTCACTTGGATCTCTGGGTTGATTAAATTGGGGTCCACTAAGGAAGCATGGATAGCTGACACTTGTGCTCTGGTGTCCCTCCACGCGGTGACCTTCTTCCCGCCCACACTCACAGTTTCCCTCCGCTCCAAGGGTATCTGGGCCTGTGGACCTCTGGTGTGATTCCGGTGCAATGAACTGTAATCTGTTGGGGTTCTTGGGGCAGTTGGCCTTCACATGCCCCAGCTTGTTACACTTAAAACATCGTCCAGCTGACGGGTCACTGGGGCGAGGAGGGTTGCTGGAGAACGGGGTGGTGGGACGATAAGGGGTCTGGAGGGTTCTTTGGGAGGTAGGTGGGGCTTTGGGCGGCCCCCGGTAATAGGGTGTGGTCTGGGGTGGTCCCTTCTGGTCTCCGCTCCAACTGCGACTAGTTTTCTTCTTCTCTGCCACCTCCACCCATCTGGCTCCAATCTCTCCTGCCTCGATTACAGTTTTGGGTTTCCCATCTAGGATGTATCTTTCTATTTCCTCAGGAACACCCTCTAAGAATTGTTCCATTTGCATTAGGAAGGGCAAATTTTCTGGAGATTCAACACTTGCTCCTGATATCCAGGCATCCCAATGTTTCACAATGTGGTAGGCATGTCGGGTAAATGACATGTCTGGTTTCCACCTTAGGGCTCTGAACCTCCGACGAGACTGCTCGGGTGTTATCCCCATTCTGACTCTCGCCTTGGATTTAAACAGTTCATACTTGTTCATGTGTTCTTTAGGCATTTCAGCTGCCACCTCAGCTAAGGGTCCACTGAGCTGTGGCCTCAGCTCTACCATGTATTGGTCAGTAGAGATGTTGTACCCAAGGCAGGCCCTTTCGAAGTTCTCTAAGAAGGCCTCAGTATCATCACCTGCCTTGTAGGTGGGGAACTTTCTGGGATGGGAAGTGGTACCTGGAGAAGGATTGCTAGGGTTTGTTGGTATATTCTGCTGGGCCTTTATCTTCTCCACCTCCTCCACATGCTTCCTCTCTTTTTCCTTCTCCTCCAGTTCTTTGGCCCTTGCTTCCATTTCTTTGTCCCTTGCTTCCATTTTCAGCCGCATGAGTTCTATCTGTCTTTCATGTTCCCTTTGTTTTTCCTCAGCCTGAAATTTGGCTAATTCCAGCTGTAGTCGAGCTGAGGATTTGGTCATTCTAACCTCTCTGTTTTTAACTAACTTTACACCCGAGGTTTAGAAATAAACAAACAAAACTTGGCTGTAAAATTTTGCTGTGCTGGAATAGAATACCTATTCTCTGATAGTGATTGTCAGCCTACAGAAAAAGACAATTCCCTTGTCTCTGCTCTGGGCCCAAATTAAAGCAAAAAACCTCCAACTACTTGGAAACCTGCTTACCCAGCCCAAAGAAAAGCAAATGGGTAGAACACACACCCCCTATTTACTTTTAGGAAGAAAAGAAAAAAAAAAACTCTGGGTTGGAAGACTGTGAATTTCCCTGCAGGAGTTAAGTACCCTGCCTCCAGGCAAAGAAAACCTGCAATTCACAAGATAATCCCCTTTTGTCTCTGCTTGGCCACAGAGGAGAGAGAAACCAAGCTGCTTTCAGTTTCAAAGCTGCTTTCTGGACTTCCTAAAAATTCCTTTTTAAAATCTGTATTTCTAGTTCAAAAAATCTCAACTGGATCTCAAAATGATTTCAGGTTAATCCCACCACTGTGCCACCATGTCAAGGTTCCTCCCCCACTCTGAACTCTAGGGTACAGATGTGGGGACCTGCATGAAAAACCTCCTAAGCTTATCTTTACCAGCTTAGGTCAAAACTTCCCCAAGGTACAAAATATTACACCCGTTATCCTTGGAATGGCCGCTACCACCACCAAACTAATACTGGTTACTGGGGAAGAGCTGTTTGGACGCGTCCTTCCCTCCAAAATACTTCCCAAAACCTTGCACCCCACTTCCTGGACAAGGTTTGGTAAAAAGCCTCACCAATTTGCATAGGTGACCACAGACCCAAACCCTTGGATCTGAGAACAATGAAAAAGCATTCAGTTTTTACAAGAAGACTTTTAATAAAAAATAGAAGTAAATAGAAATAAAGAAATCCCCCCTGTAAAATCAGGATGGTAGATATCTTACAGGGTAATTAGATTCAAAAACATAGAGAACCCCTCTAGGCAAAACCTTGAGTTACAAAAAAGATGCACAGACAGAAATAGTTATTCTATTCAGCACAATTCTTTTCTCAGCCATTTAAAGAAATCATAATCTAACACATACCTAGCTAGATTACTTACTAAAAGTTCTAAGACTCCATTCCTGTTCTGTCCCTGGCAAAGACCAGCATACAGACAGACACAGACCCTTTGTTTCTCTCCCTCCTCCCAGCTTTTGAAAGTATCTTGTCTCCTCATTGGTCATTTTGGTCAGGTGCCAGCGAGGTTACCTTTAGCTTCTTAACCGTTTACAGGTGAGAGGAGCTTTCCCCTGGCCAGGAGGGATTTCAAAGGGGTTTACCCTTCCCTTTATATTTATGACAGAGTCCCTCTGCACTGGGGTAAACTCAGGCATAGCACAGTTTAATTTTATCCTGTCTCAGGGACTAGCTCATCAGAGTGCCTCCAGGAGATGCCATTTCCTGTCTCTACTGTACACCGGTCGGTGGAGGGGTTAGTTAACTCAAGAAACAAGTGGAGTTGGGAGAAGGATTGAGTGTCTCCTACTCAGGGCTTCTGTTAAATGCTGACAGTCCAGCTCTTCACTTTGCATTTCCTGAGTCTGTGGTTGTAACTATGCTGTCTCAAAAGGACCCTGCCATCTTGAAACTAGTCAATATAACTGAAATGAGGTAACTTGGTTAGCTAACTTTGGTTAAGTTGACTTGCTTCTGAGCCCCGTCTGCACATTTTCAGAATAAATTTTGACCAAATTTTCCTACTTTTTACTTCCTTATTGCAGTATGAAAGTGTCACACAAATGGAGTAACTTGCATAGAAAAGGCTTGTAATTGGTTTTCTATTGGAATGCAGACATACCTCTTATGCACCAGCAACAGAGAGCAGCTTTTCTCCCTTTACATGCCTGATTTTGGTTCTCTTGGCTCCTCTGGTGGGGACTGAGCCATATCTCAGAGACCCCTGCTGACCCTCATGCTCTCCTGGTCTGGTCCTGAATTTTTTTGAGTGGAGATTGTCATCTTGGGGGTAAGACTCTTTTTTTTTTTTTTTGTCCTTTTTGATTTTCCTGTCCCTGTCTTGTTGCCAGCAACTGTAGAAAGGCTGGGGAATAGGACATCTGTCCCCTTTTTCAGAGCCCAATACCTTGCTTGTCCTGAGAAAAGGCTGAGGGGCATGCCTTCTCTTATTTGTACCCTCCCTTCCAGCCTAGTACCAGGCAGATTCTTCTCATTCATAGTTAGAAAGCATGTGTGGTAGCCCCCACTCAGCTGCTACTATCCTTTCTGGTTGCTAAACTTGTCTCTTTTTGCAGTTCAGTATGGAGTTATCTTCTCCCTTTGTAATTTAGGCCCATGCGGGTGAGTTGCATTGCCTTCACTGGAATCATGTGTCCAACAGGAGGAATGTAAGGGAGCCCTCCAGCTGTATGTAGAAGTCTGACAGTAATAGAGGAGCTCACTGTCTCCCCTTTTCAGAATGTCATTGCTACCCTACTCCATGCCTAGTTTTGGAAATGAAGAAATGTTCTCTGCCCACTGGTTCTTCTTGCTCCGTTTCCATATAATTTTCCTGGCGGGGGGAGGGGAGGAGGAGAGAACTATCTACATCATGCAAAACTCAGAGCCGCTGCTCTGCTGCTGCTGTTAATACCCTCTTGTAGAGCTAGGGATGTATGTCTGAGCTCCCTCCAGAGCAACACAGGAGTGTGATGTCCTGTGTAGTTCATGAGAAAGGAAGTGCAACTGATTATTAACAGCAGCAACTGCATAGCAAGTGCTGTCAAGTGCATAAAGGAAACAAATTGGGGGGAAAATATAGAAAAATAGTTTTCCTGTAACTTTTTACAGTTTTAGTGGTTTCACCTGTTACCTGTAATATTAGAAGGTAACAATTCTTTATAAAGAAGTGTTTTTTTAAGTTTGACCTTGTCTCTTAAATGTTGCAAAACAGTGTTTTGCATTTCATAATAGAGGCTAACATCCGAAGAAGCTGCCCTTCAGTGTTTATATGCTATTCCTGGGTGGTGATTCAGTAGTATGCAACAAAGGTGGGGTTTTGTTTGCCTTTGCTGGTTTGGGGAGAAAACGGTATGAATAGTTTTTGAAGAATTAAGTGCCACTTTTCTATATTGCTAAGAAGTATCAGTTTTCTAACAGGAAACATTAAGAATATAGTATGTGTATATTATAAAACCAGTGTAAGCCACATTTTATGGTTTCTATAGCTTTTTCATTTGTAATAAGTATTCACAATGTGTAAAATTGTGTTTATAACAGGATATTGTCTATTTTTTCTGCCAAAATTCTAGTTAAAGAATTTTTTTTTTAATGATGGAGATTGGATTTTCCATATGTTCCACAAAATTTTCAGGTATTATAATAGGATTTACTTTAAGTTCTAAAAATGTTTTTGTTTTATTGTTGACATTCATCTTAGAAAACTAGCAATTTTTCCGCTTTCCTTTTCAAGCATTTCCATGAAATACTCGGAATTCAGCCTGGAGAGGCACATTTATTTCTAAATGGTCTTCCTATTGACCTGGATTTTCATGATCCATTTAGGTAAGAATTTCATGATTAAATTTATAAGCTCTACAGTTTGTAGAATTAACAGTTTTTTTGTGTTCACAATATTAGATAATATCCTGTGTTCCATACTTTGAGGTGTGTCAAATTTATAACTCCAGTATTGCAACTCAGATTCTTGTAGAGTATATATGAAATACTGGTGTACAGTGACATGGCTTTGTATGTGAACATTGTATTGTGATGTATGATCTTTTTTCTCTTGGAAGATCTTGTTTACAGT
Organism: Caretta caretta; assembly: GCF_965140235.1. Taxonomy (NCBI): domain Eukaryota; kingdom Metazoa; phylum Chordata; order Testudines; family Cheloniidae; genus Caretta; species Caretta caretta. The sequence continues at coordinate 97,878,932 of NC_134206.1, read as the reverse complement.
TGGGACACTTGCTATTTAAACTGAAAGTAGTGAATGGAAGGAATACTGTCTGCATATATAAAACAGGTGGAGAAAGCGTTGGTTTTTTTTAAGATAAATTACGTGCATTCTCCTTTTCATAATTTTTAGAAAGTTAAGGTAGTCTTCTAGGAGTGACATTTTGTATCACATTAAGCTTCATTACAGAGACAAGGTGGGTGAGGTAATATATTTTATTGGACCACTTATTATTTATTAAGCTTCATTGACAGAAGCATTGTGAGGCTTATTTTTATTTTATTTTGTATGATTGAACATTTTTTGGATGTCTGAAATAAGCCTTTTTGAACATCACAAATACTATTTTTTTTCTAGTCGTCATAGTTCTTCTCTGAGTGGTTGGTTGCACACATGTATTGCACTCTGGTGCATGTGCCAATGCACCCCATCCAGTGCACTGGAGCTGGAGAGTAGCACACCCTCCCGCCCCATCCTTGTGGCTATACAAGGGAAGTGCCGCCCTTCCCTCTCTCAGTTCCCACCACCTGTGGCCTGAGTTATATCTTCCTTTGGGGATTTTTCTCAGGTATTTTTCTTCGGCATAGTCAGCGAGTTTAGCTCTCTACTTTATCTGTAAGTAGCTATAGTGGGTAATACCCAATAGTTAGGTTTCTTTTTCACTTCATTTTATTTAAAGTTATTTTAATAGTTAGTTTTTGGTGCTTGGCACCAGTGGCATACAGCACTTGCTATACTTTTTAAGCATTGTGCATCATGTGAGGTGTCTGTTCCAAATAGTGACCCCCTCCTCCCCATGCTGCCTTTTGTGTCTTTATGAGGGACATAGAAAGGAGAGGTGCAGTGTCTGTCATTATTTCGAGAAAAGAATGAAGGTCTTCAGAAATCTGCTCCTCATACATCTCATAGAGCTGGCCGTAAGGCCTACCTCAGACCCAGGGCCCTCAGTTGTATGCCCTGCTGCCTGCCCGCAGATGCTTTGGACAGAAGCCTGGATTTAGTTTCTTCTCCACAGAGAAAGAGGGGTCAGTCTTCTTTTGCAGGGCCTCCACTGAATCAGGATCCATAAGATAGACTACAGCCACAGAAGGGTTCCTCTTGTTCTTCACAAAAGGACTTGGAACATCATCAGGACTCTTCAGGTATTCAGGGTAGAGCTGGGCCATCAATCTGTCTCCCTGGTACTGCAGCAGGGACATACCAGTACTGTGCTGTCAATTCTGGTACCAATGGATTCTGTTTCGGCATCAACTTTGTTAGTACTGACAACAGCAAACGCTTATGAGGCAGCTAAGGAATTTGCTCTGCCTTCCATCTCAACCTCTCCTGTGGTACAGGAGTCCACCACGGTGGCTTCGCTGTCCTGGGCCTGTCTGGCTTCTCAGTTCTGGTGCAGAGACTGTTAGTAGTGCCAGTATCAGTACCAGTTCACTAATGTGGCACAGATATGGCCCCAGTACCATCTTCAGCACCAGCACACACAATGTCCGCACTAGTATGGCCTTCGACCTCAGTACTGATCGTTCTCTCTGGCTCGTTGTTTGTGGCCTCGCTACTGGAATGTTCGTCGTAGTGTGTACTGATTACAGTTTATACCCTGACACTGTCTACAAGGTCTTTCCACAGCTACATTATCAACATCAGTACTATAGAGGATCAATTTATGATGCCATACCTTCAGTGTCTTGGGATGCATTTGTGATACCATCCCTAACTCGGTATCGATGTTGGCGTCTTCACAATGGGCTACAAATAAGTCAGGTCAGCTAGTGGCCCCATCACGTTTGGCAACCCCCAATACCAACTGACTACTTTGACAGCTCGTCGCAGTTGGGTTCAGGGTCTTCCAGAACTTCCCCATCCCCTCTTTAGGCACAATCAGTCTAGTAAGTCGTCTGGGTTCTCCTAGCAGGAGATTATGTATACTGGCAGTGGGACCAATCATATAGCAGAGATAGATTGTAGCAGCCTGGTACTTATTGGCTGCCTATGCCATATGCTCTCCCCCGGTGGCTGTTTTAGAACTGCTGGGGTGTTTCCCAAGCTCCAAGGTTTTGATCACTGGTTCAGTCAAGGGGAAGGTTGCCAGAGTATTTGGCAAAGCAGTTTCCAGAGCCACCTAGATTGGAAGCACACAGAGAAACTATTCCCCATGAGCAGCCAGTGCTGCAGGAGGAACCAGTTGTACCACAGGAGGATCCATCGACTACTGTTAACCGGACTTCCTCACCTGTCGACTCAATGATCCCACACTATTCTCCGGTTCCAGAGGATTTTAAGTCTTATAAGGGCCTTCTGAGGAGACTGACTGAGGCTTTAGGCATTCAATCTGAGCTTGTGCAAGAGAGCACTCACAAGCTTTTGGAAATTTTCCAGGTGGCTGCCCGAGGAGGGTAGCCCTCCCAATTAATGAGGCTCATCTAGAACTGGCAAAGACCTTATGGCACATACCAGCCTACTTAGCTTCTATAGCTAATCACACAGATAACAGTATTGTGGCCCATTGCAAGACTTCAGGTGTTCTTATTCCCATCCTGCCTCAAACTCCCTGCTAGTTGTGGCTCTCTGTGGTGGGGCAGTGCCCCACCCCCAGGCAAGATAGGTTTACAGCAGGCCAGAGCGGCTGCGCAAGGCGGCAGGAAATCAGGGAGGGCCTGTTAGAGATCCAATCAGGGCTGAACAAGAGGCAGCCAATCGGGGCCACGCTAGGCCCTAAATAAAGGCTGTCCAGGAGAGAAGCAGTCAGTCTCTCCCAGGCCTTCAGAGGGTAAAGGTCTGTTTCCTGTTTGAGGAGACTAGCACCAGGGACAGCGCAGTAGTGGGCAGGCGCGGGGAGCAGAAGGGAACTCCAGCCTGGTACCTGCCAGGCTGCAGGCCCTGAGAAAAAGGGCCTAGCCGGTGCAAAGGGGCCGGAGGGGAAACAACCCAGGGAGAGAGACAGACAAAGGGAGAGAAGGAGGGCAAGCAGTAAGGCTGCCGCCAAAGGGTCCCTGGGTTGGGGACCCAGAGTAGAGGGCGGGCCTGGGTCCCCGCCTTGCACTTATGCCCGGCTGTTAGACTTGGCCATAGCGGACTGCACCCAGCCTCTGACAGAAGGGGTTAGACTTTGGGGGTGTGGTTGGCCACATTGGCTGGGGCTAAGCAGAAGGATTGCTGTTAACTCCCCGCCCCCCTCGTCCCCCCCCGGACAGGAGTGAGCATGGACTAGGGGGCACTGCCGGAGGGCAGCGTCCTGAAGAGGACGCCGCGAAAGAAGGGAGCAACGCGGGTCCAGATGCCAACAGAGGGCGAAAGACGGACGGGACATCACCAATGGAGGGCGCTCCACATGGATTGAGGTAATTCCCAGACATGCCACTGGGAGGTGCTGTGGTGGTGAGTCCCAACCCCGTCACACTCCCAGTGAGATATCGCATCAGGGAAGATTTAAATAAACTTTCAAAGAAAAAGAGCCAAAGAGACTTCCATTTATTTGGAAGAAAAAAATATTCCAACTCCTCTCTGCAGATGCAGATAGCAAACCAGCAGGCACTGCTAGCTAAATGTGACTTTGTAAACTGCGACACAGCGTCAAGAAGGAATATAAGGCTTTCCTGGTAAAAGATTGTATGGTAGCCAAGACATCGCTCCAGTCTCACAGTTACAAAACTCGGGCATAGCCTTGGACCTCCAGCAAACCATGAAGGACATCTGATTTGTTGGTCAGTTTTTATTTTTGTACACAACTGATGAAACTACATTCATTGAAAGACTCTTGTACTACACTTCATTCACTGGGATTCTATGCAGACCCCTGCAGCTATAGTATCAAAATAAATACTATAGAGGATCTTTATACCCACCAACGCAGTGTAATTTTTCAAGAAGAAAGCACAAATCACAGAGAAGGATCTGCTCAACACTGCCAGCTTGTTCTCAGTCAGCTGTGGCTAAGCAGCCCATGTGAGTTCTCCTTCGAGGACAGCAATAAATCATTGGTGATCTTCCTGCTCACCACCCCACATCCCCATTTGGGGACAGAGTATCCCATTTCCTCAGTGCTTAGGAAGCCATAATGTCAGCAAAATGGGTCCTAAGCACTATGAGGTTGGGATATTGTATCCAGCACCTTTCCACCCTCCTTTCCCTTCCATCTATCCCGTCCCTTTTCATGGACCCATTTCATGAGTCATAATGGCTCCTTCAAGAAGTTTGGACTTTGCTCAGTGTAGAGGCCATAGAAGAAGTTCCTCTTCAACATGGTAGAAAGAGGTTTTACTCATGATACTTTCTTGATCCCCAAGTCCAACGGGGGTGTGAGACCCCATAATGGACCTTCGAAATCTCAACACGATGATCAAGTGTATAAGATTTCATCAGGTTTCCCTAGCATCGGTCGTTCCTTCCCTAGATCACAATGACTGATTTGTAGTCTTCAATCTGCAGATACCTATTTCTACATGGCAGTACAGACAAGTCACAGGAGGTTTCAGAGATTTGTAGTAGCAGGCCAACAGTATCAGTACACAGTCTTTCCCTTTGGCCTGTGCTTGGTCCCACCAGTATTAATCAACTGCATGGCGGTGGTGGCGGCCTACTTGAGGAGAAAGGGAGTATAAGTAGTCCCATATCTGCATGATTGGTTAGTGTGATACAGATCCAAACATCAGGTTCTTCACCGAGTCTAGTTTATCATCTATCTCTTAGATTGTCTGGGATTCATGCTGCACAAAGAAAAATCCACAGTAGTCCCAACACAGAAAATCGAGTTCACTGAGTCTATGAACATGATGTTTTTTCTCCCTCAGGACAGATTTTAGATCATTTACCAATTCTCTCTCTCTCTCTCTCTAATCATACCCTACTTCTGTGGTCCAAGTATGTTTAAGGTTACTAGGCCACATGGCCTCATGTAGTTAAGTGACCCAATGTGCCCAACTGCACCTGTTCATCATTCAAGGGTGGATGAAGTCAGTCAGTTGACCAAACAGACACCCCTCAGACAAGTTGGTTCGGATTCCTCCTGTGGTCCTAAGTTCCCTAAAATGGTGGATGGATCAGAACAACATATCTGGAGATGTACCTTTTTTATCACCTCCTTCCTTCCAAGATAATCATTACCAATGTCTCTCTGATAGGGTAAGACCCTCACCTAGTGGGTTGTGACCTCCAAGCATTATGTACAGGGCATGAATTGACTTTTTGCATTGTTGTTCTCATTTATATGAAGACACTGAACTTCAAAAAGGCAGACTTCAACCATCTAAGAGAAATAGTAGGCAAGGTCCCACAGAGACGCCAATTAGGAGGAAGAGGAGTGGAAGGGGACTGGCAGTTCCTAAAAGATGTAATATTAGAGGCTCAACATCATGCTGTTCCAATGCAGTAGAAAGATAAGAAGAGCCACAGGATGCCCATTTGACTGCACAGTGAGGTTTTCAGCTATCTAAAAACCAAAGAGGATACATAAAGGAAATTGAAGGAGGGGCATATCACCAAGGAAGCATACATGAGAATAGCACAAGCATGTAGGGACAAAATCAGGAAAGGCAAGGCAAGGAATTAGTTACAACTGGCTGAAATGTAAGAGACAAGAAGGGGTTTTACAAATATCTCAGACAAAGAAGAAAGATCAGGGATGGTGTGGGTCTGCTGCTCAATGGAGAAGGTGAGCTAGTAATGGAAGATAAGCAGATGGAGCTGCTCAATGCCTGCTTTGTGTCAGTCTTCACAGAAAAAAATAACATGTAACCAGATGACTAATGAAGTTATCACAGACAATAAAGAAGAAGGCATGACTTGCATGCTATCAGAATAAGTAAAGAATGAGTCAAAGATACTCTGACTAATTTGAATGAATTCAAGTCAGCAAGGCCTGATGCTGTTCACTCCAGGGTGCTGAAGGAATTAGCTGAAGAAATCTCGGAGCCACTGGCAATAATATTTGCAAACTCGTGGGTGACAGGAGAGGTCCCAGAAGACTGGTGAAGGGCTTATGTAGTGCCCATCTTTTTAAAAGGGGGAAAAGGAGGAACCAGGGAACTATAGACCAGTCAACCTGGCCTCTATACCTGGGAAGCTACTAGAACAATGAATAAAGCACTCAGTTTGCAAACACCTGAAGGATGAAGTGGTGATCACTAGCAGCTAGCATGGATTTACTAAACACAAATCATGCCAAAACCAGCTTGATTTTCTTATTTGAAAAGGTAACTGGTTTGGTGGACTGGGGGAATGTGGTAGACATAATACAGCTGGACTTTATTAAGGCTTTGACACAATCCCCCATGAAATTCTCATAAGTAAGCTGGAGAAATGCGAGCTCAGCAGAACTACCATTAGGTGGATACATAATTGCTTAAAATGCATACAAAGAGAAAGACGTTGGATAGGAAGGAGATCTTAAATGAGGTTCCACAGAGATCTGTTCTGGGTCAGGTGTTCATTAACATCTTTATTAATGACTTGGATGTAGGTGTAGAGAGCATACTGATCAAATTTGCAGATGACACAAAGCTGGGGGGTTGCAAACACTTTGGAGGTTAGAGTTAACATTCAAAGATACCTTGATAAACTGGAGAACTGGACTATAAACAACAAAATGAAATTCAACAAAGACAAATGTAAGGTGCTACACTTAGGAAGAAAAACCAAATGGACAAATACAGAATGGGAGATAACTGGCTTGGAAGCAGCATTTCTGAGAGGGATCCAGGAGTTGTAGTGAATCACAACCTCAACAGGAGTCGCTTTTCTTGCAACAGCATCATATTGACAAGTGCAGTTTTGGGTTGCATTAACAGGGGCATAGCATGCAAGTCATGGGAGGTGGCAGTGCCATTTTACTCGGCACTGGTTAGGCCTCAGCTGGAGTACTGTGTCCATTTTTGGTCACCACTGCATAGAAGGGATGTAGAGAAGCTGGAAAGGATCCAGAGGCAAGTGATAAAGATGATCAAAGGATTGGAATGCAAGCCATATGAGCAAAGGCTGAAGGCATTGGGTATGTTTTGTTTGGAAAAGAGGAAATTAAGGGGGGGACATGATAGCAGTGTTCAAATACTTGAAAGGCTGCCATAAAAAAGATGGGCGGAAATTTGTTCCCTCTTGCCACAGAGGACAGGACAACAGGCAATGGGTTCAAATTACAGCATAGCAGATTTAGAGTAAATCTCAGGAAAAACTTTCTAACTGTAATAGCAGTAGTACAGTGGAACAAACTGCCTAGGGAAGTAATGGAATCTCCTTCACTGGAGATTTTCAAAAAGAGTCTGGATAGCTGTCTGTCTTGGATGGTTTAGACACAACCAATCCAGTAGTTTTCAACCTTTTTTCATTTGCAGCCCCCTAAAAAATTTCAAATGGAGATGTGGACCCCTTTGGAAATCTTAGACATAGTCCATGGATCCCAGGGGTCTGCAGACCACAGGTTGAAAACCACTGTTCTATGGTAGCAAAAAATTTTCACGGATCTCTTAGACATAGTTTGCGGACCCACAGGTTGGAAACTTCTGTACTAGTTGACCCTGGTGGTCTTTCTAACCCTATGATTCTGTGGTTCTGTGCTTTTCTCCCTCAGATCACAGTTGGGCTTATCGGTCCAGTTATTGATTGACAATACAACCTCCATTTATTACCTAAATAGACAGGGAGGGGCATGCTCCAATCGGTTTTGTCAGAAGCCATGAATCTTTGGGATTTTTGCATCAAGGAAGGCATTGCTTCTATTGCCGCTCACTTAACTGAGTCTGAGAATCAGTTGGATGATCTCAGCAGGAGGTTCTCTCAGAATCACAAATGGTCCCTCAAGAACATCATGCTTCCAACTCTGGGGTATTGAGTCAGTCACCAGTTTGCAATGAAAGACAAGAAATGCTGTCAGTTTTGTTGCTGAATAGATCACAGTTCAGGTTCGCTGACCAACACCTTTCTTCTGAGATGAGAACTGAGTCTCATGTATGCCTTAACCCCCTAGTCCTTGCCCGACAACTGATCCTCAAATTGAAACAAGAGCCACACCAAATTAATTCTTATCGTGCCAGTTTAGTTGAGATAGTGTGGTTCTCTGATCTTCAGGTTCTTGACTCACCCTTCAGAGTCTCCATCTCTTCTTTCAGACCTTCTGTCCCAGCAACATGAACGGGAGCTGCATCTGGAACCCAACAGTCTGCAACTCATGGCTTGGCTGTTGATTGATTAAATCAAGCTGAGAAGGACTGCTCAGTGGCAGTTCAGGAAATATTGCTTAATATGAGAAATCAGTTCACTAGATCCACTTATTTGGCTAAGTGGAAACGTTTTCAGTCTGGCCCACTCTTCAGGGAATACATCCAGCAGAAGCTAAGATTCAGAACATTTTAGAGCACCTGTGCCTTCTCAAATCCTTGGGTCTTTCTCTAAGTTCCCTGAGAGTCTAATTAGCAGTGATCTCAGCTATCCAGCCATCGAGAGAGCTTTTTTTCCAACTTCATGGTCATAGATTTTTAAAAGGGATTGTCTGGCTTTTTCCTCCTGTTAAAGGTACAGTAGCACTTTGGGACCTTAACATTATATTAGCTGCATTGATGGGGTCCTCCTTCTGAGTTTTTGGCCACCTATTCTTGGCCCCATCTGTGTCAGAAGATATCCATTCTCATTAGCATTACATCAGGCGGAAGAGTGGGTGAGCGTCAAACTGTGAAAGCAGGACCGCAATATATGCTGTTTGAGACCACATCCTAAATTTCTGACTATGGTAGTATTGGCTTTTCATTTGAACAGGACAGTAAACGTACATGTTTTTCAGCAAAGGAACACTCAAATAGGGATGCAGAGCTTTGGTACTTTGGATGTAAGGCAAGCACTGGCATTCTAAATGGACAGGACCAAACCTTTCAGGCTGGCTCCTTGGCTCTGTTTTATATGCTGACAGAACGAGAGGTCAAGCAGCACAGACAAATTCCATATGGATTAGTTCCTGTGACACAACAGCATACGGAGTAGTGAACACCCTTCCTCCAAAAACACTGTTAGCCCATTCAACAGCAGCTCAAGCTTCTTCAATAATTTTCTAAGGGACCTCCCCATACTGGACATTTATAGGGCTTCTACTTGGTCCTCCAGGCTTACATTCACTCATCATTATGCCATCACAACTGCTTCAAGATCTAATGCAAATTTGGGGGCACAATAGTGCAGTCACTATTTAAATAGACTCCTAATGGTACTGCTTGTGAGTCACCTGTGCAACTTCTCGAAGGAGAAAAACGATTGCTTACCTATATTGTAACTGTTGTTCTTCCAGATGTGGTTTCACACGTCTATTCCATGACCCACCTTCTATCCCCTCTGCATCAGAGACTTGAGTCAATGGATTCCAGTGTGAAGATACTGAGGGGAGTCGGGGTAGCGCTGCCCTTATATAGTTTCAGGAGGGACTATGATAGGTACTGCTGGAGAAAACCCTCCAGCTCCTGTGCACTGGGCATACACATAACTGACTGGATCACATCTCAAACAATAGTTACAATACAAGTAAGTAACTGTTCTTTATTGTGAGTAGTACCTTACGTGAAAAAAAAAATCAGTCTTCATGTTTGAGTTCCTCCATATTTTTTAAACTAACAAAATCATCCAAAGCACAGATGGTGATGGGGGACTTCAGCTACTCAGACATCTTTTGGGAAGATAGCACAGCAAGGCACAGATTATCCAACAAGTTCTTGGAATGTATTGGAGACAATTTTTTAATTCAGAATGTGGAGAAAGCTACTAGGGGAGAGGCTATTCTAGATTTGATTTTGAGAAATAGGGAGGAACTGGTTGAGAATTTGAAAGTGGAAGGCAGCCTGGGTGAAAGTGATCATGAAGTTATAGAGTTCATGATTCTAAGAAATGGTAGGAGGGAGAACAGCAAAATAAAGACAATGGATTTCAAGAAGGCAGACTTTAGCAAACTCAAGGAGTTGATAGGTAAGATCCCATGGGAAGCAAGTCTAAGGGGAAAAACAATTGAAGACAGTTGGCAGTTTTTCAAAGCGACATTATTAAGGGGACAAGAGCAAATTTTTCCACTGCTTAGCAAAGATAGGAAGTATGAGAAGAGACCACCCTGGCTTAATCAGGAGATCTTCAATGATCTAAAAATAAAAAAGAGTCTTACAAAAAGTGGAAACTAGGTCAAATTACAAAGGATGAATAAACAACTAATAAACAACTAACACAAGTATGTAGGGACAAAATTAGAAAGGCCAAGGCACAAAACAAGATCAAACTAGCTAGAGCCATAAAGGATAACAAAAAACATTCTACAAATACATTAGAAGCAAGAGGAAGACCAAGGACAGAGTAGGCCCATTACTCAATGAGGGGTGGAAAATAATAACGGAAAATGTGGAAATGGCAGAGGTGGTTAATGACCTCTTTGTTTCGGTTTTCACCAAGACTGGTGGTGGTGTTTGGATGTCTAACGTAGTGAATACCAGCGAAAATGAGGCAGGATCAGAAGAGGCTAAAATAGGGAAAGAAGAAGTTAAAAATTACTCAGACAAGTTAGATGTCTTCAAGTCACCAGGGCCTGATGAAATGCATCCTAGAATACCCAAGGAGCTGACTGAGGAGATACCTGAGCCATTAGCGATTATCTTTGAAAAGTCATGGAAGACTGGGGAGATTTCAGAAGACTGGAAAAGGGCAAATATAGCACCAATCTATAAAAAGGGAAGTAAGGACAACCCGGGGAATTACGGACCAGTCAGCTTAACTTCTGTTCCTGGAAAGATAATGGAGCAAATAATTAAGCAATCAATTTGCAAACATCTAGAAGGTAATACTAAGGTGATAAGTGACAGTTAGCATGAATTAGTCAAAAATAAATAGTGTCAAACCAACCTGATAGCTTTCTTAGACAGGGAAACAAGCCTTGTGGGTAGGGGGGAAATGGTAGATGTGCTATATCTTGACTTTAATAAAGCTTTTGATACTGTCTCGCATGACCTTCTCATAAACAAACTAGGGAAATGCAACCTAGATGGAGCTACTATAAAGTGAGTGAAAAACTGGTTGGAAAACCATTCCCCGAGCGTAGTTATCAGTGGTTCACAGTCATGCTGGAAGGACATAACAAGAGGCGTCCCACAGGGATCAGTTCTGGGTCCGGTTCTGTTCAATATCTTCATCAATGGTTTAGATAATGGCATAGAGTACACTTACAAAGTTTGCGGACGGTACCAAACTGGGAGGGGTTGCAAGTGCTTTGGAGGATAGGATTTTAATTCAAAATGATCTGGACAAACTGGAGAAATGGTCTGAAGTAAATAGGATAAAATTCAATAAGGACAAATGCAAAGTACTCCACTTAGGAAGGAAGTCAGTTGCACACATACAAAATGGGAAATGACTGCCTAGGAAGGAGTACTGTGGAACGGGATCTGGGTGTCATAATGGACCACAAGCTATATATGAATCAGCAATGTAACCCTGTTCCAAAAAAAGCGAACATCATTCTGGGGTGTACTAGCAGAAGTTTTGTAAGCAAGACATGAGAAGTAATTCTTCCGCTCTACTCTGCGGTGATTAGGCCTCAGCTGAAGTATTGTGTCCAGTTCTAGGTGCCACATTTCGGGAAGGATGTGGACAAGTTGGAGAGAATCCAGAGAAGAGTGACAAAAATGATTAAACGTCTAGAAAACGTGACCTGTGAGGGAGAATTGAAAAAATTGAGTTTGTTTCCTCTGGAAAGGAGAAGACTGAGGGGGGACATAACAGTTTTCAAGTTTGTAAAAGGTTGTCACAAGGAGAAGGGAGAAAAGTTGTTTTTCTTAGGCTCTGAGGATAGGACAAGAAGCAATGGGCTTAAATTGCATCAAGGGAGGTTTAGACATTAGGAAAAACTTCCTAACCATCAGGGTGGTTAAGCACTGGAATAAATTGCCTAGGGAGGTTTTGGAATCTCCATCACTGGAGATTTTTAAGAGCAGGTTTAGACAAACACCTGTCAGGGATGGTCTAGATCAGAGGTGGGCAAGCTACAGCCCGCAGGACTGTCCTGCCCAGCCCCTGAGCTCCTGGCCAGGGAGGCGAGCTCCTGGCCGGGGAGGCTAGCCCCCGGCCCCACCCCTGCTGTTCCCCCTCCCCTGCAGCCTCAGCGCACCGTGCCACCAGCGCGGAAGGGGGCTGCACTGCGGGGGCAGGGGAGAGCAGGAAGGGAGGCTCACCTGCAGCCTCTTGGGAGCAGGTGGGCAGTGCGGGTGGCAGGAATGTAGGCGGAGGACTCAGGAGGAGCACCGGGCGTCCACACAGCCTGCCGGAGAGAAGTGGCGCTTTCAAGGGGAAACCGCCACTTCCCTCCTGCTACGCGGCTGCCCCTGGTCCTCCTGAGTCCTCTGCCCATGTTTGCTGGGTCTCATTCTGAAAGGGGCTTTAGAGGGGGTTTGGATCGGGGGTGGGGTCCCGGGGGGCCTATCTGGGGTGTGTGTGGATAGGGGTCGGGGCAGTCAAGGAGCAGGGGGGATTGGATAGGGGGCGGTATCCCAGGAGGGGGCGGTCAGGGGACAAGGAGTAGGGGGAGTTGAATGGGTCGGGAGCTCTGAGAGGGTCAGTCAGGGGGCGGGAAGTGGGAGGGCGGATAGGGTTAGATTTTGGAGAGGCACAGTTTTCCCTACATGGCCCTCCATACAGTTTTGGAACCCTGATGTGGCCCTCAAGCCAAAAAGTTTGCCCACCCCTTGTCTAGATAATACTTAGTCCTGCAATGAGTGCAGGAGACTGGACTAGATGCCCTTTCGAGGTCCCTTCCAGTCCTATGATTCTGTGATTCTATATCTTCGTACAGGACCATCATCCACTAATTTAATTCAATATATGATCTTTTTGAAGCGGTCTTCCTTCAAGAGTCTAATGCTACAAAAAAGCTGTTGCTACTTTTTTTAGAAGTAGATTTGAAATTGATTAATCTCATACTGAAATATGAAAATCCAGAATGGCTCTTCTTTTATTTTGTCTTGGGTAATTTCTCTTTGATATTCAGAGATAGAATTTACCTCATTAATGCAAAGTACTATGTAACTTGTATATTGCACGTTAAGACTTTTTTAGTCTTATATTTATAGTCAATGAAAGGAATCAACATGGCTTTTTCAAGTGTGCCTTTGGCTTACCGGTTCAGGAATGATGGTGGACATATGATTGCTCAGGCTAGTTGTTTGTCAAGGTGCCATGGCTTTTCAGAGATTCTGCAGTGTTTTTGATTTTTTTAAAAAAAGTAGTGATTACTTAGTTGTCCTGTATTGAGCTCCTTCAGCTTTCTTGTATTTAAAAAAGCCCTTTACCTTATGGTAACAAAAGTAATTTTCTAAATCTGATCCAAGTATATAAGTGATGCTGTACTATCATCCTTAATCCAGTCAGCAAAGACTCTGTCTCTTTCAGAATACTCCTTTTGTTTATATAAAAAGATGTTTGCAAATTACATGATCGCTCTAAAATCATATAATTTAGTATATAGCTTTTTTTTCAAAATAGGCCTTGTATAATTATTAAAAACATTGTATCATTATTCAATGTGATTTATGGATTTTTCCTAGTTCAATAAATGTACTGTGTGTTTACTACTTTCTTTAAAATAGAAAAACCTTAATATATTTGGGAAAAAGTTTGCTGTACCTTATTTTTCAGATAAACTGGGATTTTTGGATTTTGTGATTGACAAAGCTTTGACTTCTCCGTTTATTTCCTGTGAGAAACAGTTTGCCTTAGCCATTGCTGTGCTGCAGAAAAATGTATAAACATAGTTACAACAGTGTTTTAATGCCTTTTGAAAAGGGGTTTAAAATAATAGCTGTTTATTTTTTTAATCTAGTTTCAAGCTTTTGATTGCAGAAGGAAGGCATTTTTGGGAACATTTTTAATACTAAAAGTATTTAATACTAAAATACTAAATACTACAAACTTTTGGAATATGTTTTCCGGTATATGTCATTATAAATACTTATATGTATAACTTGTATTCTGTTTTAATACGAAGTATTTTGGAAACTCTTAAACTGGAAGGAAAAGTGCTTCATGGGCTTCATGACCTTGGAATCAAAGAGGAGGCCTTCAGCAAATTTATGAGATTACAGATCCATCCTGTGGATGACAGTTGTGCATTAGATATTCGTCATTCTTCGATAATAGTGAGTAACCAAATAACTACTTAGAATGTAGAATTTGCTATTTTGTATTTTTGAGTTATATGTCTTTTTCTTACATATTTTCTGTTGTCGGCAATTGCATTGGAATTACTAGTCAAAAACATTAAACATCAGTAAACAATGGAAAAAATTTCAGGGTAAGGGACGATGTCTGTCTATATAGCATAGACACGTACATGTTACCTCAGGATGGGATGCAGAGACAAAATTTCTAGGCACCGTTAATGTCTGCTTCTTCGAGCAGCTAGTTCTGGAACTCACAAGAGGAGACACAAGTCTTGATTTAGTACTAATTGGTACACAGGATCGGGTCCAAGAGGTGAACCACTTGGTAATAGAGATCATAATGTAATTAAATTTAACAACCTTCTCGGGGGAGGGGGGGATATCAAAGAAACCCACCATAGTATCATTTAACTTCAAAAAGGGGAACTACACGAAATGAGGAGGCTAATTAAATGGAAATTAAAAAGCCAAAATAGTGAAATACCTTCAAGCTGCATCGGAACATTTTAAAAACACCATAATAGAGGCTCAAACTGTATGTTTACCCAAAAATTAAAAAACAAAAGCACAAAAACAGTAACTGGACCCCCAAAATAATGCACCCATGGCTAAACAACAGAGTGAAAGAGATGGTGAGAGACAAAAAGACATCTTTTAAAAATTGGAAGTCAAATCCTACTGAGGAAAATAGAAAGGAATATAAATTTTGGCAAGTCAAGTGTAAAAGTACTATTAGACAGGCCAAAAAAGAATTTGAAGAGCAACTACCAAAAGGTACAAAAACAAACAGCATTTTTTTTAAGTACATCAGAAGCAGGAAGCCTGCAAAACAATCAGTGGGACCATGGGACAATGGAGATGCTAAAGGAGCACGGATAAGATAAGGCCATTCCGGAGAAGCTAAACGAATTATTTGCATCAGCCTTCACTGCAGAGGATGTGAGGAAGATTCCCACACCTTGTGCTAGTCTTTTTAGTTGATAAATCTGAGGAACTGTCCCAGTTTCAGGTGTCAATAGAGGAGGTTTTGAAACAAATGGATAAATTAAACAATAATAAGTCACCCAGGATCAGATGGTATTCACTCAAGAGTTTTGAAGGAACTCAAATATGAAAATGCATAATTACTAACTGCGGTATGTCACTTATTGCTTCAATCAGCCTCTGTTCCAGATGACTGAAGGATAGCTAATTTAATGTCAATTTTTTTAAAAAAAGGTTCCAAAGGCAATCTTGGCAATTATAGCTCAGTTAGCCTATCTTCAGTAGCAGACAAATTGTTTGAAACTATTTTCTGTAAAGAACAGAACTGTCAGACATATAGATGAAATCGATTTGTTGGGGAAGAGTCAACATGGTTTTTGTAAAGGAAAATCATGCCTCACCAATCCATTAGAATTCTTTGAGGAGGGGGTCAACAGACACATGGACAAGAGTGATCCAGTGGATATAGTGTACCCAGACTTTCAGAAAGCCTTTGACAAGGTTCCTCACCAAAGGCTCTTAAGCAAAGTAAGGAGTCATAGGATAAGTGGGAGGGTCCTCTCATGGATGAGTAACTGGTTAAAAGTTAGGAAACAAAGGGTAGGAATAAATGGTCCATTTTCACAGTGAAGAGGGGTAAACAGCAGGATCCCCTAAGGATTTGTACTTGTACTTGTACTGTTCAACATATTCATAAATGATCTGGAAAAAGGGGTAATCGGGAAGTGGCAAAGTGTGCAGATGATACAAAATTACTCAAGATAGTTAAGTCAAAAGTTGACTGCAAAGAGTTACAGAGGGATTTCTCAAAACTGGGAGACTGGGCAACAAAATGGCAGACGAAATGCAGTGTTGATAAATGCAGAGTAATGCACACTGGAAAATATCATCCCAACTATACATATAAAATGATGGGTCTAAATTAGCTGTTACCACTCAAGAAAGAGATCTTAGAATCATCATGGATAGTTGTCTGAAAACATCTGCTCAATATGCAGCGTGGTCTAAAAGCCAACAGAATGTTACATCACCCAATGAAATTAAAAGGCAGTAGGTTTAAGACAAACATAAGTAAGTACTTCTTCACACAACACTCAGTTAACCTGTGTATCTGTTGCCAGAGGATGTTGTAAATGCGAAAAGTATAACTAGGTTCAAAAAAGAAAAGATCATGGAGGTAAGTCCATCAATGGCTACTAGCCAAAATTTCAGGTATGTAAACCCATGCTCTGGGTGTCCTAACCCTCTGACAGCCAGAAGGTTGGACTGGATGACAAGGGATGGAACACTCAATAAATTGCCCTGTTCTGTTAATTCCCTCTGAAGCATCTGGCACTGGCCTCTGTCAGAAGACAGGATACTGGACTGGTTGGGTCATTAATTTAACCCAGTATAACCATTCTTACATTCTTATGTTCATAACATGGATAACATTTTACCATATATTATGAATATTTTCCTATATCCTATTGAAAACTTCAAATTCTGAGGATGTTTAAAAGAAAAGAAGAAGTGTTAAATATCTACTTTTACTATAACTACACTGTTGAACAATAATATCTGCACTCAAAGGACCTTTCATCTGACTATATGAGCTTTGTACTAAACATGAATTTAGCCTCATAGTACCTTTCTGTGGTAAATGACTGTGAAACCCATTTTACAGATGAAAGAACTGAGCCACAGAGATTAATTGTCTGTCTATAGTTACTCAATAACTCAGTGACAGTCAGGAATAGGAACCAGAAATTTTGACTCCCAGGCCCCTGTTCTACCCACTAAACACTCTCCCTCTTTTTAGCTCTGTTATACAACTTGATACAATTTTCATTAGAAGCCTTGTGTATACATGGAAAAAGTAGTACAAATATTAATTATTCCTCATCTGAAGGCACCATATTTCATTCTTTAATTTATTAACTGTACACAGGTTTCCATGAAAAACAATTAAAGAACAGTCTGCAATGACAAATGATGTGTGTCCTTTAATTGAGGAAAAAACTGAAAAGAAAAAAGAATGCCAAATAGCCTCTTTATTGAAAACTAATGATAATTGAACAAATTTTAGTTGTTTATTGTGATATATATTCTCATCAGTCTAGTAGGTTCAGTCCAGACCAATGAGGGACTGTGTTGCCGCCTGCCCTGTAACCTTGGGTGCCTCACAATGCTTTGCTTGTGTAGCTTCCAACCTTGGCTGCTCACAGCCCGCATGCAGGTCACACCCTGAGTGTCTGTGTACTAGACAACTCTCGTTCAGGAGCTCTTACTCCAGAAGCCCATCTGCATCCCCACACTCTCATTCTGGCTTCCATCAGCCTTGGTTACTACTTTCAGGGTGATCTGAACACATTCTCAGTCCCAGATTTTCCCAAAACCACAGGGACTGTAATATCCAGCCCTCTCCTGAACAATTCAGAGAGATAATATGATTCATTAGTTCCTTTAAAGATACAGAACACATCACCGCTTATTAACTTAAGTGGGGGTAAATACACCCTTCCCTTTAAACACAGCACTGAGTTGGTTTGTGGTAATAGTTAATAATTTTATTAACAAAATATACATAGGATCAAATATAAGGAATAAAAATAGAAAGTTACAAGTAAAACAAAACAAAAAAATATGCTTCTAAAGGTCTGAAACTTAATCTAGCAAGATACAGGCTTTGTTCAGTATGGTTTCTCTCCCCAGTCACTTTTGTTCCCAGCCATAGCTGATTTTCTCCTTAGTCAGGATCTTCCACAAAAATACAAGATGCTGGCTTCCCTTGTCATCTGAGGTAAAAAATCTTTACCTAAGGAGGTTGGTCACCTATATTCCGTTCTAGAGACTTCAGTCCCCCTCTTGATTGAAGGACCCATCTTTGTCAGCTTGCAAGAACTCTAGCTTTTTAAGTCCAGTGATGGATGTCAAAGATGGCTTCTCTCCTTGCTTATATCTCCCAAAGTTCAATGAACTTGTTTCAAGAGGCAGGATTACCTCATGTTCTTCCCTTTCTGTAGGCTGCCCATCCCGCTGTTTGATTTCTATGTAAATAGGGCTTCCCTTGTTTGATTTCATCATGCTTAATTTACACAGGAGACAGGTAGATAGCTGTGACATACCCTCCTGTCTGGGCAGACTGTACCTTATGTCAATGAATATCCATGATTCCTTACAAAGTGTTAATACATACATTTCACAGTGATATTAATCACCAATGTGTCATTACCTTCAGAAAAGACCTCACTCTATTCACACTTACAATACAGTATATTGTATATAACCATTAGATTCAGTTGCTTATCGCTTGAAGATCACCCCTCTGTTGTATAGACCAGTCAACCTTTTAAACAGATTCTTCTGAAGTAAAGTTTATCCTAGCAGTGCAGAAGGCAACATGGAGTCTGCTGGAGAAAGAGGCTCTGTGCTTTTTTTTTTCTCCCACTTGTGTTTGCCTAAATGCAAATTGTTTTGTTCCCTGCCATCTCTTCCACCTAATGTCTTGATGAACTTGTATACTATTTACATGTAAATTGAGGTAAACACACTTTCCTTTGTTGAGAATATACCTGGTCCGCGCACACTTTAGTTATAATTGCAGTATATATTCATAACTCTAAATAACCATCACGTATATACATCACACAAGAAAACTAATGATCAATGAGTTATTAGTTTTCAAATAATACCTCATAAGACATATTTTGTATAAAGATTATATGTGGGATGTGAATGCGGGGGTGCTTAGTATCACAATTTATATACTTGCATGGGTGATAGAATATTTGTTTTACCTGTTTGATATAACTTTTCTGCTCTGAGAGAATTGAAATTGACTTTATAACTGCAGCACAGAATTATAATTGTATCTTTCTTCTGATTATGTAAAGATAATCTTAATTAAGGATCTCTTTTTTAACTTTTCCTTGTTCCTGTTAAATCAATGTTTCACTACATACCTTAATTCAAAAACCCTAAGGGTCTGATTTTAAAGAAAAAAAAAAACAAAAAACCTAAAAGTATTATTGCTTCTTAGCATTTTCAGGACATTTGATATGCCACCTGCATTTAATGTTTGAGTTATGTGCCATCATATTTTACCACAGTTAATAAAATTCTGAGTTTTTTAAACAAGTCCCACTTATCTATGTTTATATTACTTCAATAGCATACTCAGTACTGCCTGGATCCAGCAGAGCAGTTAATCACAAGTAGTTTTTAATTGAAGTGAAAAAAGTTTTAAGCACATGTTTAAACATGGATCTAAATAATAGTAAACAAAAAAAGATTTGTACTCTGGTGACAACTTCTGTTTATTCAAATAAACTTCTCTTAGGCCAGGTCTGCACTAGAAGCTTTTGCTCGTATAGTGCAGTCAGTTAGGGATTTACTTTTTGTTGGCATTTATATCTGACAAAATCCCTAGTTTAGCTGCTATTATACTGGCATAAAAGTGCTTTTGCCAGCATAGCACATTTCACTCACCCAACTGGTATAGGTACTTCTTTGGTGGTATAAGCTGCATCTACACTAGCAAAGTTTTGCCACTGTAGCTATACCAGGATAGACTAGGCCTTACAGTTGCACCTATTTAAGGTGTTAAATACAACAACAGATTAGGGTTCCTATTTTTATGTTTTAGAGTCTATTTTCTATTACTCTCTCATTTAGAAAGAAGCTGGTCCTTTTTACTTGCTCCATCAGCTGTTGTGAGAAAATAGTGTGTGTGTTAGTATGGCTTTGGCTATAAATATATGATTCAGTGGTAAATCTTTGTGGCCTTTTTGAATGACTCACTTGTGGTTGTTTTTTTTTTTAAAGTGGGTCAATAACATAGAAAAAGATCACATCTACAACAAATGGACCACAAGTTTCCAGGAACTGCTTAAGCAAACCTATCCAGGAGTTATACGGCAGATTAGGCGCAATTTGTATAATTTGGTAAGTTTTTAGTTACTTATGTTAGGTGAATATTCATATGTTGCTGCCTAGTGTATGAACAGAACTATGTCTGAATCTTATGTTTTATGAGGAAATATATAGCATTGCGTTTAGTTTTAGGTTTGCTGGAAATTCACATTTTTCATTTAGGACCTTGAAATCTGAGCTAAAATTTTCTAGTCTATTAAATAATATATAAATATCAGACTTGATTTTTCAGAATTGCTAAATTTCTGCAGCTGCCATTAACTGTAGATGGGGTTCTGTGTGTTTGTTTCTACTAAAAATCAGACCTATTTGTTACAAAAGGCATTACATTTCAATAAAAATGTTATCAGAATTACAATTAATTTAAATTGTATAAGGTACAATAAAGACTGCTTAATAACACAGACATTTCTTTAATTTGTATGTATAAAAAAATCACATAACTTTTCACTATAAATGTCACATTGCCCATTGTAGTTTGTCATGTAACAAAATAATAAAAATAAGCAAATATATTGGCATTGCCCAGTGCTACTTACTCAATTAAATACTTTTCAGTGTGCAAGAGTTGAGGGGTGGAGTTAAAGTTGACACCGTAAGCTTAATTCTGGATTTCCTGGGCGCAGTCATCATGTTAGTTGTGTGTAGGGATGTGTGTTCAAATACCACTGACATCAGAGGGAGTTGTGCATTCGCAACTCATGGGTTCCTCGGGTCAGTTAATCTTTGTGAGCTTAAAACTCAGACTTTCTATTCCGAAAATAGGATTTGTTTTTTTTAATCAAACACTGTTATATTAGGGAATACTTTAATCTCCTGTCTCTCTTTTTTGATTCCCATCTTGGCTCTTTCCGTGAATATTAGGTGCTAAGCTTCAGTATATGTATCAGGTTACTGCTTGTATTGTACAGTACCATGCTGATTTACAGCGTCAGGCCACCATGAAATCTTTCACAGAGATAAAGGTCAGAGCAGGAACAACCATTATCACTAAAGTTCAAAGGTATAAATACTAACACCACCTGCTTTTAGAGAAGAACAGGAATTTATGCCCCATTTGAAACCCATTTTAGAACACAACCCTAATTATGGTGTTGCTACCAGGTGCCATCACAATATTATGGGCAGATGGTGTACTACTGACATTGGTGGGATGCTGGTACAAATTAGACTGCATTGCTGAGTTAAGGCAGTGGCAGGGCTGGTGCAACCACTAGGCGAACTAGGCGGTCGCCTAGGGTGCCAAGTGGTTGGGAGCGGAGGTAAGCTGGGGCAGGGGGGCGCGGGAGGGCCGCCTGCAGCAAGTAATGGGGGAGGGGGGCAGGGCGGCGCACAGGGGAACTGCACCCCGCCCCAGCTCACCTCTGCTCCGCCTCCTCCCCTGAGCACCGCCCCGCTCTGCTTCTCTCCCTCCCAGGCTTGCACGCCAAACAGCTGATTGGCACTGCAAGCCTGGGAGGCGGGAGAAGTGTCGGCGTGCTCGGGGAGGAGGCGGAGGTGAGGTGGGGCGGGGAGCTGCTGCATGCGTCTCCCCGAGCCAAGGGGAGAGGGCAGTGGCGGGGAGCTGCTGGGGGGGGCGGGGCGGGACGGGGCATAAGGTGGAAGTTTTGCCTAGGGCACAAAACCTCCTTGCACTGGCCCTGGGCAGTGGGAGGTATGACAGTGGCAGGCTAATCTAGGCTTTACGGCAGAGGTGGGCAAACTACAGCCCACATCCGTCCCATGGGACCCTCTTGCCCGGCCCCTGAGCTCCTGGCCTGGGAGGCTCGCTCCTGGCCCCACCCCCGCAGCCTCAGCGCCGCGCTGTGCCTCCTGCACCACCTCTGGGTGGCCAGGCAGCGCAGTCGCAGAGCCACAGCCTGACCCGGTGCTCTGGGGGACGTGGCTGTAGCGCTGCCAGCCACTGGCGCGCCAGGCAGCGTGGTTAGGGAGCAGGGAGGTTGGATAGAGGGCAGGGGCGTTGGGGGTGGTGGTCGGGGGCAGGGGTGTGGATAGGGGTCGGGGCGGTCAGAGGTCAGAGAACAGGGGGGTTGGATGGGGCAGAGGTCGGGGGGCAGTCAGGAAGGAGAGGGGGGTTGGATGGGGCGGCAGGAGGCAATCAGGGGTGGAGGGCCCGGGGGTGGTCAGGAGACAGGGAGCAGGGGGTGGTGGATGGGGTAGGAGTCCTGGGGTGGCCATCAGGGGGCAAGAAGCAGGGGGGGTCAGATAGGAGGCGCGGGGCCGGGCCACGCCTGGCTGTTTGGGAAGACACAGCCTCCCCTAACTGGCCCTCCATACAATTTTGGAAACCCGATGTGGCCGTGAGGCCAAAAAGTTTGCCCACCCCTACTATATGGACACACTCAGTGGGAGCTAGAAGGAATGTAGTTTCAGCACACAGGAATTTAGGAAGATCAGCTGATTCCGCTTACTGAAAAAACAGTTCATTTGAAATTCCATGATTTGTGAGATGAAATTTTCACACTCTAAAACCCTTTTGTGTTCTCTGAGATGGAAGGGAGAGTAAACTGGGGTTAGAGTGCAGCATTGCTGCAGTCGAGCAGAAGGAGTCTGAACTCAAAGGAGGAATGCAGTTGTATATAGTGGAGAAGGTGGAGGGAAGCCTGAGTTGCTTCCGTTGTGGTGAAATGAGCACAACTAACTACTGAGTGGGAGTGCCCATGTGTGGAAAATTCTGTTTTATATATTATATTGCATATACAAATCACATTAAAAGTATATAAAGTTTGCAAAGTAAAGTAAAGCATTTAAAAGTTAGAAAATCCCAATTAAGGTTGCCCATGCACTCTCCCTGCTCTTAGATCTTGTGTCTAGTGCCCTGTGGCTGCGGGGAGAAACAACTGCAGGGAAAGTCCTGCTCAGTCCATGCACCCCTGTGTTGGAGCATGCTCATTACAAACAGAATCTCTGGAGAATTTAGTCTCTAAATTCTAATAATTCTCTACTGAGTAGGTGCAAACTGAGACTTTCAGAGGCTCAAAACTTGACCTCATTTGGGTGGATTTTCATGAAGATTGCAAAAACTACATCCCTGACACAAAACTACAATCCTTAATAATATCCCCTTATTAAATTTCAAGACTCTGCTAAAAAACATGAAGGCACTAGAGCTTTTCAGTGAAATGGCTGTAAAAAAAATTTTAACATGTGAAAAATAATGTATTCTTCCCTGACCTAATTCTGAGAAACAGCTAAACTGTTTTGAGGCTTCGTGAGGCAGATACCTGGCATAGAAAATGTCAGACCAAGTCTGACAAAGTTATAGACAACTGAAAACATGGTCTTACAATGGAAGGAGTCAGGCAGCCATAAGTATAGGTGTTACTGCGTGCATCATCTATAATTTTTAGCATGTGATCTTGTAATGACAATGCATATGCACAAGGGGATAGACTTTGACTTTGGCATTCCATGATTGTTTCCTTTCTTAACCAAGTAGTCTTAAAACAAAGTTATTCCTGTGAAATATTAATACATAAAATATTGAAGATAATGTTAACTGGTTTTAACTAAATATTTAAGAAGCAGCAGCTCAGAATAAAACGCCTAACAGTATATAATATAAAAATGTGTATGTTTATAATAATAAAAGTGTGTGCGCTCTATATGTGTGTCTATATATAATAGAAAGTGTGTGTGTGTGTACGCATGTGCGCACATAATTAAATATTGGTCCTGGAACATAAGACTCTATGTTGTAGAAACTTTACAATATAAGAAAAGGCATCACTGTCTTTTAATCAAAGAATAGGGTTTGGGTTTTTTCTGTACGTTTGTATAAAATGTTGTTATAGGTAGTGTATGTTAAATAGGAGGCAAATTACAATGAACACTAAACTGGATTGCATTGTAGGGCTGAATACCTAAGGTCTCAGTTCTGCAATCTGATCCACATAGACACAAGACCCCCCCCATGCGGATTAGTTGCAGTTTCAGATTGCAAGTAAGAGATGATTTTGCATTCCAAGCTAGAATAAACAAATCAACAACAGCAACAACAAAAACTGAAAACAAAAATGAAGCAGGGAGAAAGGTGGAGGGTTTTTTTTCCAAAATAAAAAATATTTCTAATTTTTGCAGACAAAGTTAGGTGGCATAGATTGTTTAGGCTTTATATATCTATTTAGCCATTGGTGGTCTCATTTTTCAAGGTATATTGAGGAAGTGACAGTAAATTTAGAACAACATATGAGTTTATGAAAAAGATATAGCTCTCAAACTTTCAAAAAGAGAATGGTGAGTGTACATCTGTGGTGAAATTTAGTTGGTGGTTATCTCAAAATTTTCAGCTTTTAGTACAAATACATAAACTCTGAAGTTGTTTTCATATGTACTCCTAATATTTTCTTGTGATGAATTTCTGAGATGACAATAGAGAACTGTATGTAGGGCTGCACAATTCCTTCTGGAATCTCTGTACTACATTGTATTTTAAGTCTGAAAGGAACTAAAGGGATTATATATTGTCTATATAATGTCTTTTCTCCTATTAGGTACTATTTATTGATCCTGTCCAGGAACATGCAGCTGATTTTGTTAAACAAGCAGAATTATTCTATCATCACAATATACCACTTAGGTAATGTAAAATTGCAATGTTAATTGTCAATAACTGATTTTTGATGAATACTATTTCTCTCTCTTCATTTCCCAGTCTGAAAGAGAAAGATGTGAAGTCAAACTCAGTTGTCCCACATGGCTGTGTAAAGCACTACCACTAGGCTTACTAGTTGGCCTAATTGTGTTTAACATACTGTAGCGCTTAGGTTTCATGAGAAAATATTTTTCCAAGGGTGGTAGGTTGCAGTTACCCTATAACAACATGTGGAGAATGGCCGGATAACACTTTCCTGGATATTAGCATCAGAAATAATCCCATTGGATGTCCATGTGAGACTGTATTTAAAGCAAAACATTAAAAAATCATGGACACAGTTGGTGTACAATGAGATAGGGAGTGTTGATGAATTCAGTTCTTTGGATAGAGGTTTTGCTTTACGTAATTTTATTGGTGCACTATGAATAAATAAATAGAGCCTACAATTTAAATGGAGCTTTTAAATCAAGTACTTCAAGCACCCGTTGTTTCCTAGGAACATTTTTGTTGTTGATTTTTAAATAAATTTCCTTTAAGATTTTAATATTCCTGTTTTTTCCCTCCATTTTCTTTGATTTTTCTTTTATGGAATTTTAGAGAAGTAATGGCTTGAAGTGGTGGTGCATACCATCTGAAAATGTGTTGCATGAGTGGACATTATCACTGTTTGTTTTTCCAGAGGGTTCCGGGGGAAATGATTGTAAAATGTTCTCAGGAATTTTGCCTCAGTCCATTGTGAGAATGCATTTTAGACTGTATTTTGCCTCTCCTGTTGCAGCCTGTATGTATGACTCTGTGGTACAAGTAGTCCTCAAAGTTTACATCTGACTTGGGTGTGAGGACTGTCGGAGTAGTCTATTTTAATTTGTTTGTCCTCCAGATATTGTTTCATTAACAGTATCCACTAGTTTCCATGTTATGGCTTCCTTTGTGGTACTTGACTTTCATTGTAAGGTCAAAGAGGATAGTAATTCCTAATAATTTAGTAATCAGTGTAAATTGTGGCAACATCCCCTAAACCCTTTTCAGAAACAAGTGGACCCCCGGCCAAAAAAACAACACCTGAATTGCTAGTATTATCTCTCTCTCAGAAATATGGGATACTCTCTGTGACTGGGGTGTATACCTATAAGACTACTTATATAACCAGTCTCTCTTCAGGAAAAACTGCCTGAATTCTTCTCAGCTCAGTAACTTAACAGGAAGCACTAGGAATAAAACTGCTTCTTCCTTTATCCTGCTGACACAGATTCAGATGGAATTTTTCTCTACAGCTTGGCCTCACAGCATAATCCTAGAGGCCCTGTAACGTAGATCTGGTCTAATGTGCTGCATGGTTCACAGGGTTTTAATCAAATGGCTGTTCCTCAAGCTTTTCTGCACCTCGTGGTGGTGTCTAAAATCTCAAAGCAAGGTGTGCCTAAAAGCAAGTAACCCAGTAAACTGATCGTGTGATTTTTCTCTCAGAACAGCTAATAGCACCTTTATTTGATGGTCTGGTCTTCTCCAAATCCTATTTCATGAGGTTTTTAAGATCTGCATTTTTTTCTTGGAGATGAGAATGGATAAACTCCTCCACATTACTTTTTCCAAAAATCATACTGGAAGTTGCCTGTGATAAAGATTGATCATTACAAATGTATGTGACTAGCATGGATAAATGATCGACTCTGTCCTATCACATCCCACCTTCCAAATTGATTACCTTGGGCTTGCTCATGTTTTGGTAGCCAACTCTGGTTTGGGCTATCACAGCCTCAAACCAGAAGGTCTGGTGGAAAGAGTGGGAGAAGCTGTTGACTGTAGCACCAGGTACTCCCCTGTGGGCTAATTATTATTTGTATCTTTTTGGAAAACCTATTATGTATATTTTTCATATAGTGTTAAGTTTTTTAGATAAATTTAGTTCTGCTGCATCATTATGGGATAGTAAAAATCTCATTTTAATTCCTCCAAGGAAATGAATTTGAATCAGCCAAACAGTCTATTCATTGGTTGTGGCAATATTCTATTAAAGATGTTGAACCAATCTGTAATGCTGAAGATAGAAAGTATCACAAGGGGCCTGATACTTCATTATGTTACATGCGTGTACACTGGTATAACTCCATTGATTTCAGTGATGTTACTAAATCATACAGATAAAGCTTTTTAATATCAGATGCGTTAACACTGGTGTAAAACTGGAAAAACACAGTTTAGAATCAGGCCCAGGATCTGTAAATTACTCCTAAGTGTATAGAAAGTAGACTGAACATTGGAAAATGTATTTATATGACTATTTACTGTTATGAAAAGGAGGCTGTGTCTTTAGTGATTAGAGCCTGGACATGGGAGTCTGAAGTTTTGGGTTCTTTCCCTGGCTCTGACCCTTATTCCTGTATGAGCTTTGCCAGGTCACGTAATCACTTCATAAAAAGAAAAGGAGTACTTGTGGCACCTTAGAGACTAACCAATTTATTTGAGCATAAGCTTTCGTGACTATAGCTCACTTCATCGGATGCATACTGTGGAAAATACAGAAGATGTTTGTTTTTATTCACACAAATCATGAAAAAATGGATGTTTATCACTACAAAAGGTTTTCTCTCCCCCCACCCCACTCTCCTGCTGGTAATAGCTTATGTAAAGTGATCACTCTCCTTACAATGTGTATGATAATCACGGTGGGCCATTTCCAGCACAAATCCAGGTTTTCCCCCCCGCCACCCCCAAACAAACCCACTCTCCTGTTGGTAATAGCTTATCTAAAGTGATCACTCCCCTTACAATGTGTATGATAATCAAGGTGGGCCATTTGCAGCACAAATCCAGGGTTTAACAAGAACGTCTGGGGGGGGGGGTTAGGAAAACAAAGGGGAAATAGGTTACCTTGCATAATGACTTAGCCACTCCCAGTCTCTATTCAAGCCTAAGTTAATTGTATCCAATTTGCAAATGAATTCCAATTCAGCAGTCTCTCGCTGGAGTCTGGATTTGAAGTTTTTCTGTTGTAATATCGCAACTTTCATGTCTGTAATCGCGTGACCAGAGAGATTGAAGTGTTCTCCGACTGGTTTATGAATGTTATAATTCTTGATATCTGATTTGTGTCCATTTATTCTTTTACGTAGAGACTGTCCAGTTTGCCCAATGTACAGGGCAGAGGGGCATTGCTGGCATATATCACATTGGTAGATGTGCAGGTGAACGAGCCTCTGATAGTGTGGCTGATGTTATTAGGCCCTGTGATGGTGTCCCCTGAATAGATATGTGGGCACAGTTGGCAACGGGCTTTGTTGCAAGGATAGGTTCCTGGCTTAGTGGTTCTGTTGTGTGGTAAGTGGTTGCTGGTGAGTTATATATTGCACAAACTGGGTTTTATAATAAACACAAGTTTATTAACTACAAAAGGCAGACTTTAGGTGATAATAAGGGATAGCAAACAGAACAGAGCAGATTACAAGCAAATAAAACAAAACATGCATACTAAATTTAAGATCTTAAAGAAACTGGTTTTAAGAAGTAATTTCTCACCCTAAATGTTGCTTTTGGGCAGGATGCAGAAATTCTTGAAGGTTAGCTACCCTGCTTACAGCTTAAATCTTCAAACACCATATTCACAGACCAGATCCCTTTTCCAGCCTGGGCTCAACTCCCTCCCACCCCACCCCGGTCTTTGTTTCTCAGATCTTTCCAGCTGTCATCCTGGGTGGGGATGCAGTGAAGAGTGAACCTAGATCAGTTTACTCCCCAGCCTTAAACAAAATTTACATAAGGTGGGAACCTTTTATTTCCCAGTCCTGACCTCCCCCTTCTTTTAGTGGAAAATCACTAGACATCCAAAATGGTATTTAGTATCAGGTGACATGACCACCTGACCGTGTAGTGTCAAAGCAACATCCCAGCTACTCAGGAAGGAGAGAGACGAGTATCTTCAAAGTCTTATTGTTTCTTCCTAATGGCCCATCAAGGCTGATGGCCTGCTGTCTTGTGGGTGTTTCCCAAGTACACACATAATTGTAATTGTTACATAGTCAATATTCCTAACTTTAGATACAGAAATGATACATGCATACAAATTGGATAATCACATTCAGTAAATCATAACCTTTCCAATGATATCTCACAAGACCCATCTTGCATAAAGCGTATCTTAGTTATGCCATATTCATATCATAACACTATTTCTATGAAGAATATGGAGTGTAACATGACAGAGGTATATTTTTTATTGGGCCGACATCTATTGGTGACATTGACAAGCTTTCTCTTTCACCAACAGAAATTAGTCCAATAAAAGATTACCCTACTCACCTTGTGTCATAAATATAAAGGGAAGGATAAACCCCTTTAAAGTCCCTCCTGGCCAGAGGAAAAACCCTTTCACCTATAAAGGGTTAAGAAGCTAGGATAACCTCGCTGGCACCTGACCAAAATGACCAATGAGGAGACAAGATACTTTCAAAAGCTGGAGGGGAGGGAGAAACAAAGGCGCTCTCTCTCTCTGTCTGTGTGATGCTTTTGCCGGGGACAGAACAGGAATGGAGTCTTAGAACTTAGTAAGTAATCTAGCTAGATATGCGTTAGATTGTTTGTTTAAATGGCTGAGAAAATAAGCTGTACTGAATGGAATGGATATTCCTGTTTTTGTGTCTTTTTGTAACTTAAGGTTTTGCCTAGAGGGATTCTCTATGGTTTGAATCTAATTACCCTGTAAGGTATTTACCATCCTGATTTTACAGAGGTGATTCTTTTTTCTTCTATTAAAATTCTTCTTTTAAGAAACTGAATGCTTTTTCATTGTTCTTAAGATCCAAGGGTTTGGGTCTGTGGTCACCTATGCAAATTGGTGAGGATTTTTATCAAACCTTCCCCAGGAAACGGGGGGTAACGTTTGGGAGGATTTTTTGGGGGGAAAGACGTTTTCAAACGGACTGTTTCCTAATAATATAATACCGCTTAGACGTTTGGTGGTGGCAGCGAAAGTCCAAGGGCAAAAGGTAAAATAGTTTGTACCTTGGGGAAGTTTTAACCTAAGCTGGTAAAAGTAAGCTTAGGAGGTTTTCATGCAGGTCCCCACATCTGTACCCTAGAGTTCAGAGTGGGGAAGGAACCTCGACACCTTGTCTCTCTAAATCTTAAAGTTTAAGATCACGGACCAGATTCAGAGATGATGTAAATACTAGTGTTACATATCAGTGTACATGGGTATAACTTACATACTGAGACTGTTGGGAAGAGCATGGCTGTAGCAAGAAAAGCAACCAACAAGACAATGAAAGAGAAATTACACTCTCCTTCTGTTTGCCATTCCTTGCCATTCCACTGTAGTGGAGCATAGGTTACGTCCGCTTACAGACTTATTTATGTGTAACTTAAACTTCAGTTTGTCACTTTTAAATTTGGCCCCAAGCATGGAATGCCATTTTGAGAAGAAAATCTTTAAAAAATTCAGTGTATGTCTGTAAACTTTTGAGGTTGACTTAAATCAGGAGCCCAACCATATGTTTTTTATCTGTCCAATTGAACTGGTGCCATAATGAATCAACAGTGCAGTATACTTTTATACCTAGTTCCGTAAATTACATGGAGAGCACATGGAGAATATGTTAAGCAATAATGTTGTACATTACAAATAATCTGGAGAGCACAACATATATGGAACAATAATTTTGGAAAGCCACAGCATGTCATTTTTAGCCCACTCTCTCTAAACATTGGAGGCAACAGTACACCTAAACGTTGGAGGAAACAGTACAAACCGTCCTAATTTATCCAAGTATGTTTTATATACTATTGACTATTGCAGATATTAATTTGTACGATATTGGTAGAAAATCCTCACATTGTTTGTATCTGATCGTGAGAAATTGTAATATCTTCAGTCTGTTTTCAATAAGGTTTAAAAAGCAAGATAATAAATATTTACATAGGGTTTTTTTCCCCTACAGAATTGGATTTGTTTTCATCTTAAATACTAATGAAGAAATTGACGGGAATGAGGATGCTGGAGTAGCTCTTTTGAGAGCTTTCAACTACATTGCAGAAGAATCTGATACTTCTCAAGCTTTTATCTCCATGATAAATGTTAGTGCCTGTAAATAGATAAAAATAATACATAATACTTTTAAAAATTATTTGCTTTCCTATAAATTCCCCACCTTTAGTTGGAAACAAAATTGTTCTAAAAGTGGATGTTAGGTTGCTGCAGAATGTCTTACTGAAGACATTTTCCTGCTCCTCAAACAAATTCATTCTGGTAATATTGTCTATCTATAAATTTTCTTCAAGGATTAAAAGAAGGTAAACATACCTTTCAGTAGTCAGTATTTTCATGTGGAATCATAGTTTTGAGCTCTTTATATGGCCTTTTCATGCCTGCCTTCTTGTCTGTGTTCCAGCACACATTGGAGTAATGGTATTCCAAAATGGTTTAGGTCATGCCTTATGATTTAGAGGACTTCTGTGGTAGTTCAATGGTATAGAAAATGGGGCAGACTGGGTAAGACATTTTCATTATACAAGTGTTTGCCTAGTCTGGTTGACTCTATTCATGTCTCTGGAAGAACATGGAAATCTTCCAGGCTCAGAGTTTGAGAGAGATTCTGACTCCTCGACTAGAGTGGGTGGCTTAAGAAGGGAACATTTAAGGACTTAGAAGGGATGAATGGATTGACTTGAAGTACAGGATCTCTGTGATGACTCCTGACAAAAAAAAATTTGAACTAAAGAATAGGGTGCAAACAGATTTTTAAAAATTCTGTAACCATATATAATGTATTTTTTTCTTCTTACTGTCCTGTATCATTTCTTCTTTAGGAGTAGAGGCACAGAAACTTAAGGTGATGGACACATTAAAAATTTCTTAGATAGGTAGATAGATAAGTAGAAAGAAAGAAACCAGAGAGGAGAAACTGGAAGACCACTGTAAAAGAGAAATAGAAGTCCATAAAGGTTAGGGAGGGTATGGAGTATATGCAAGGTTAGTCATTGCAAGACTCTTCCATTACCTGATCACAAAATATCCAGAGTTTATGAAGAGCATAGTGAAAACTGAGAAATTCTTCTTTCTGTTTTGTTCCATAATATGAAAAGAAGGGAACGCTAGATAGAATTAAAGAGTAGTAAAAGTAGAACCAATAAAAGGAAATGTTACCTTATGCTTCATATAAACTTGAGGTGTTGACAGCCACAGGAGGTCATAGAGATAAACAGCTAGCGGCCAATTGTGGAGTTTCTCTAGGAGTGTGGCCTGAGAGGAGACTGTTGATTTTGTGTTCTGGAGGTACAGTTTTGAGTTTTGAGTGATGGTTCCAGGTGTGTGATTTGATTCAGTGCTTGCTGATGTCCCTTAACAAAGAAGCAGTGCTGAACTAGTTTTTAGCTAGGTTTAAAGGCTAGTTAGTAGTGAACAGTCGAGCAGCTAACAGCGGTTGCTCTGGAAGATAGTTCGTGGTAGTTTGGGGGAGGTATCTTCCTCCTCCTTTTTCTCCTAGGCGTAGGGGTTACTTAGGCAACACTAGAAGTAACCCAGGGAGGAGAGGAGACAAAGAAAATGGTTGGGTACAGAAGCTGTAGGATGTTCATTGTCTGTATCTGATGGAATCTACTCATGCATGAAATTTCGCCCGGTAGAGCTCATGGCAGAGAAGATCCAAGAGTAAGAGATACAGCTGGAGACGATGATGGAATTCAGGTGGGAATTTGGAAGTATAATGGAGGAGAGAATTGAGGAGGTGATAAAAATAACTCAAGAGTTGTAGACATCTGATGAACAGAAACCTGGAGAGCAGGCTGCCAAAAGAGGAGTGTGATCCATGGAAAAAAGCAGAGGAAGAGAACCACTAGTGAAGATGAAACAAAATTGAGTAACAGGTTTTCTTAATTGGGGAATGAGGAGGAGAAACAGACAG
This sequence comes from Caretta caretta, assembly GCF_965140235.1. NCBI lineage: Eukaryota > Metazoa > Chordata > Testudines > Cheloniidae > Caretta > Caretta caretta. The sequence goes on along the minus strand of NC_134206.1, from coordinate 97,846,389 downwards.
ATGATTAGGTGATGAGGAAGAAAAGAAGGGAAGCCAGTCCCTGCAGAAGAGAAGAGACAGTTGAGACACCAAGGAACTAGAGCCCAAGTTAAAATGAGGATGATGTACAGGGGACTGTGAGAGAGGACATAAAATAGATCTATACCAATACCAGGAAGAGACAGATCTGTGTGGTTGGGGACTCCATGCTAAGAAGAATTGACAGGCCTATCATCAGACCAGATCCAAAGAACAAAAGGGTATGTTGTATTCCAGGAGCAAGCATATATGATATGGATGTGAGTTTAAAAAGGATCCTGATGGGAATGGGGAAAAATCCACTGACTGTCCTGCATGTCAGGACAAATGACACGGCTAGATTCCCATTGGAATGGATGAAGAATGACTACACTAGCTGAGTAAGACACTTAAAGGAAGCGGAAGCTTGGGTGATCTTCAGTGGAATACTAGAGAGAAGAAGGGCAAAGGTGTGACAAGATAATGAAGATCAACCCATGGCTCAAGAATTGATGCCATGAGGAAGCTTTTGGGAAGATTGACCATTGGGAGGCCTTACAGAAAGAAGATGCTTCTGGACTGGTGGACTCCACTTGAATATCTGGGGTATTAACCTTCTAGCATCAAGTCTTGCACAGTTGATAAGAAGTAGATGAGGGGAGAAGGTTGGGAGAGACTTGTGAAATCTCCATGCCTGTCTTCAGTACACAGGAGTAGGAAAATCAGCTAAATGGAGATATAATAAGGGATAAAAAACCACTGTAAGATAAGAGATAGGAAGGTGAAAGAAATTACAAATATTGATTGGAGTAGTAGTCAGGTAGGTGTTACAGTGAGTAAAAGGATAAACCTAATCCAACTAAAAAACTAGGTGTGGTCTCAGGGAAAGAACTGAGATGCTTGTACGTGAATGCAAGAAGGTTCGGTGGTAAAATGAAGGAACTGGAATTACTTGTGCAGGAGGTCAAACCAGTTATGGGGATTACAGAAACATTGTAGAATAGCACTCATGGCTAGAATACATGTATTAAAGAGTATATACTGTTTAGGAGAGAGAGAAATAAAGATGGAGGGGTAATGTTGTACATTAATTCTGGGATAAACTGTAAAGAAATAAGGAGTGATGGTATGGATGAAACTGAATCTGTTTGGGTCAAAATCACTTTTGGGAAGGATTGTGAAAGAGATAGTGTTATTGGGATAGTGTTAGGGTCTGCTATAGACTCTTGGGGCCAGACTCGGATATGGATAGAGATCTCTTTATTTAATATTATTAGAGAGAGAAATACTACTGGGAATTGTGTCATAATGGGAGAAGTGATGGAATTTGAGACTTGGTTTTGTAAGTAGCGAGGACATCACAGAAGAGCCAGTCATGGGAAATAACCTTGGATCAAATGATCAGGAGCTGATTTAGTTTAAATTAAATGGAAGGATAGTCAAAACCAGGTAGAGAGCTATGGTTTTTGCTTTCAAAAGGGCAGACTTTGGGAAATTAAAAGAATTAGTTAAAGAAGTCAGCTGGATTGAAGAGCTCAAGCATTTAAATTTAGAAGAGACTTGGAATTTCTTTGAATCAACTATATAGAAACTATCTGCAATTTGCATTCCAAGCAAGGGGGAAAATTGCATAGGGAAAGGCTGCAGACCTATCTGGATGAATAACCACCTCAAAAAGATTATTAAGAGTAAATAGCCCTTAGAGAATAGAAGAAGGGATTTACCAGCAAAGAAAACTACATCATGGAGTTTAGAAAACGAAGTGAGACTTGCTAAATGAAATGAAATAATAAGTTATATAGATAAAAAGAGAATAAGGAAGGATAAGATTTGGCTGCTGTGTACCATGGAGAGGGAGGAGATTATAGATAATCTAGATATGGCCCAAAAACAAAATTAATTCTTTGCCTTGGTTTTCAGTAAATATCATAATATTGAACATGGGCATGAAGGCAGGATGGCGGCTGGAAATGGGTGTATAGAAATGACCACATCAGATAGACTGGATAATTTTCATGCCAGAATACTGAAAGAACAGAATACTGAGATTATTAGTCCAGTAGCTAGGACTTCAATAAATCTATCTGTTCAAAGATAACATTGTATGACTAGAGAATAGCTAACATTGTACCTATATTTAAGAAAGGTTAAAAAAAGTGATGTGGACAATTACAGATCTGTAAATAGGCAAAACTTTGGAATAAATTGTGAAGGAAAGAATTATTGAATTTATAGAGGTAAACAGAAAAGTAGATGTAATTAAGGCTGCAAGTTGGTCACGGAAGTCATGGATTCTATGGCTTTTCCGTGACTTCTGCAGTGGCTGGTGTGGCTGGCCAGGGGGCCACTTGAGCAGCTCAGGTAGCCCATGGGCCAGATGCATTGGCCACTGCTGGGGCAGTCTGGGGCCACCACCCTCCTGGTTCGCCCCCCCCCCCAGCAACAGCAGCAGGAGTTTGAGTGCATGTGGGAGGGGGTTCAGGGCTGGGGGTTGGGGCAAAGGAGAAGGTGAGGGCTCTGTGTGGTGCTTACCTTTGGGGGCTCCCTGGAAGCAGCGACATGTCTGTCCCTCCCTCAGCTCCTAGCTTCGTGCGCTGCCCCCACCCGCAGGTACCGTCCCTGCAGCTCCCATTGGCCGGTAACCTGTTTGTTTACTGCCCGTGACCTGTCCATGACTTTTCCTAAAAATACCCATGACTAAAACATAGATTAGATGTAATGCATCATGGATTTACCAAAGGTAGATCAGATTGTACCAGACTAACCTGATTTCCTTCTTCGAGAAAATAACTGTTTTTTTTAAATGAGAGAGAAATGCAGTAGTTCTAATAAACTTGGACTTAAGTAAAGCATTTTACATAGTACCACATGGGAAATAATTAAGTTAGAGAAGATGGGGATTAGTGCAAGAATAGTAAGGTGGGTAAGGAACTAGCTAAAAGGGAGAAGGCAGCTGGTTATGCTGAAAGATGAATGATCCAGTTGGAGGGAGGTTACTAGTGGAGTTCCTCAGGGATCAGTCTTGGGACCAATCTTATTCAATATTTTTATTAACGACCTTGGAACAAAAAGAGGGAGTGTGCTAGTGAAATTTTCTCATGGTACAAAGTTGGGACGTGTTGTCAATGCAGAGGAGGACTGGAAAATCTGGATGACCTTGAAGACTGGAGTGACAAAAATGGAATGAAATTCAATAGTACAAATACAGTGTCATGCACTTAGGGTCAAATAATAAGAATATCTTCTGCTAGCTGGGGGCTCATCAGTTGGCAATGATGGAAGAGGAGAGAGACCTGGGTGTGTGGGTTGATCATACAATGACTATAAGCCACCAGTATAATATGGCTCTGAAAAAGGCAAATGCGATCCTAGGATGTATCAGGTGAGGCATTTCCAGTAGAGAAAGAGAAGTATTATTGCCATTGTACAAGGCTCTGGTAAGACTCATCTGGAATACTGTTTACAATTCTAGTCACCCATGATCAAGAAAGATGAATTCAAACTGAAACAGGTATAGCGAAGATGTACTCGGATGATCAGGGGAGTGGAGGGCCTATCTTATGAGAGGAGTCTGGAAGAGCTTTCCTTGTTTAGCCTCGCAAAAGGAGGGCAGAGAGGGGTTATGCTTGCTTTCGCTAAATACATCAGGGGAGTAAATGTGAGGGAAGGTGAAGAGCTATTTAAGCTAAAGGACAATATTGGCACAAGAACAAATGGGTATCAAGTAGCTATGAACACAGGAAGGCTGGAAATTAGAACGTGTTTAACCATTGGAGGAGTGAGGTTCTGGAACAGCATCCCAATAGGAGCTGTGGGGGCAAACAACTTAATTAGTTTTAAGAGAGAGCTGGACAAATGTTATAAGTGGTACTGTATGACAAGGGTTACTTGTGAAGTTGGGGGACAGAGCTCAATAGCCAGTGGTGGGAGGGCAACCCTTCTAGTCTTTTGTTTCTAATGTTCATGCTAAGACGAGGGAATAGAAAGGAATTCTCAGTCACAAAAAGCATTGCTAGCTGACCCAGAGTATTGGATGTACTTTCCTCTGCAATATAAGATATTAACCACTGCCAAAGATAGGATAGTAGACTAATTAGACCAGTGATCTGATGGCAGATCCTATGTTCTACTTAAAAACAATTTATATTGTTTTGATAAATGATGAAGTAATATTAATATGTAGGTAAAATAGCTTTGTTTTTTATCTGTTTTATAATTTTCACAGATGTACCATGAAATGAAAGATGGAGAAGTTTTCACTGTGAACCATGTGAGGAATGTTCTTAGAAGTGAGTTTCCTCATGCTGACATTCAGAGTATATTGGGTGTTGACTCTGAATATGATGAGAAAAGGAAGGTATGTTAAGAGAAGAGTTGCAAGAATAGTACTCTGCACAGGGCTTAGTTTTGCATTTAATGGTTTATAAGAGTTAAAACACTTAAATGCAATGGAGTTGGAATTTTTTCCAGTCTATTGCAGTGTTGGAAGGGTCCATTTGGATTATTGTCCCCAAGAATAATATTTAGTCCTGACTCCTATCTACTGTATACATCTGCTACTATGGAAGGTACCTAGTGATAAGTTTATTAGATGTGTATGATTTGCTGTAGGTGGTAGGTTACCCAAGCAGCCTGGCTAAGGAAGAAATTCTATCTTCTAGGCAAATCATACCTTCCTGGCAAAGAATCTGCCTGGTGGGTATGGCCATTCTGACTCAGAATCACAGGATTCCTAGTGTCAGAGACTGGAAAGGTAGCGAAGGCACAAACATACATTATTCATTTGTATGTGCATATAATGCTGACCAGTCAGGGAGATTGCCAGGGAACTTTCTCTAGCCCTCACCTGATTCTGAGGTGAAATGAAGTTTATGTTCTTTAGAAAGTGACTATGTACTGTGAAAATTTTGCTTCCAATCATGACATCATAAATTCTAAGGATTACAATGTGGTAAGCTGAAATGCACATACAGTTGACTGGTAAAGAAAACAAGAGGCCTTCTATAGGGAATTGACTGTGCAATCCCCAGACTAGAATGTAAGTCTTGAGTTTCAAGATTATCTGGAAGACTTTAGAGATGCATGCCCTCTTGCTGATGTTCAGTGAAAGACTAAGGGCAAATCTTCCAAATAAAAAAATGAACATTTTTACAATTTATGCTCACAATTTTAGTTTAATGTAGCAAGGATTTCTCAGTTAAAGTATAAAGTTGCAACCATTCTGTAGTTCATTTAAGTACCAGGTCACATACAGTGGAGGTGGGCGTTCTTACTGAGGTATGAGAGGTAGGACGTGTCCTATTATATTTTAAGCCTATTTTATTTTTTCATACATTGATTTTTCTATACTGAAATCTTATGAATTGGTCTTCTAGTTTGTAGGATTATTGGTAAATTGGAGTAGAGATCTTTTCTAGAGAGCCACATTGTTGGCACAAAGTGAAACTGTGTTGTTTTTTCTGTTAATTTGGATTCCTGAAATTTTCAGATGTGAAACATTTTTCCAAGCAAAGACTTGTTCTGACAATTGGCAAATATGTCTATCTTGAAACATATACTTTCTGTTATCAGTAGCTGCTGCTTCTATTATCAGTAGATGTTTCTATAAAAAAAGTATTCTGTAGTTTGTAATCAAAGGTCTGTGTTTAAGATTTACCAATATATCATTAAATAAAGGTCAACCACGATGTGTAGAGGAGAGTCACCGTACTTCCCTGTTGGTGAAGTTCAGAGTGACAGAGTTAAAGGAAACAGGAAATAGAGCACTGAATTTTATGCATAGTACTGGAAGGGAATGTTTTCTTTTATTATAATAATGTAGGTAATTTTCTGCAGAAGTCCATAAAAGCATTATTTTCAACCATATATCTTCAACCATGTCTGATCTGTAAAATCCTCTGTGCTTTATTTGATGAATATTCTTTAAATAGTGCATGATAAATAATAGCTCTTAGCAAGACTGCCACAGAGTGGCATAAAAACAAGGGTTTTAAAAAAATCTTTATATGAATTTACAGGAGTTTTTGTCCTTCCTTTTTGATAAATGTGTGCTTCATGTACTATTTAACTGATTAATTTTTCCAAGCTGCTTTCTGAAAAATCCTAACAGAATTGTGAATTCAATTTACTCTTTATGACTCATAGAAGTAGGCCACAACACAAAGTGCTTGGACATTGGTCTACATTGTCTCTTGATATTAGTTTTCTTTCTTACTACAGTCAGTCACATTTTGTTTAACTCTGTGATATTTCTGATTTGAATAGGCAGGAGTAGCCTTTTATAAAAAGACCGGCCTGGGTCCATTGCCTCAAGCTCTGTTTAATGGTGTGCCCTTTAATGGTGAAGAGATGGCTGCTGCAGAATTAGACACAGTTATTCTCCAGAGGATCATTGATGCCATGGGGTTCTTCCAGAGGGCAGTTTTCATGGTATGCTGAGCATTTATGAAAGAATGTAAGGTGAAATACTTGTCAGTAGATTGTTACAGTCATGATTACAACCTATATTTTTTGTAATGAGGTAGTTTGAAATTATTGTTATGAAAGCTGAAATTACATCATTACTTTAATTTACATTCATGAATTTGAAACTTAATGCATGTTGATTATTGAAGCTCTAAATACATGTTAATCCTTGAAATGTTTTCAGCCAAGAAGTGAAGATGAATTGTAGCCATTCATAAGAAAATTTGGACCTAAAATGTTAAAATCTCTTGTGTGTATTATTTATATATTTCTTTTCTGTTTAAGCAGTCCTTATCTTAGCATTGGATATATAAAAGCTCTAAACTAAACAGAAACATAAATTCATACTGGTAGCTGACAGCCTGTGCTGTCACATGAGTGTAATTTGTAAACCATTTATGTTTAAAAGTAAAAAATGGCTAACAATTTAAAAATTGGATGGTAACACATTGTGAATATCCCAGTGATTATTCACCCTAGTGATACCCTAAAAGAGTTCTCAGCCATGCTTTTAGCTGTTTCCATCACTTCATGCTGATTCCACAGATATTCTAGGCTTCCGAGTGGGGTTACTGTGTGTGCTGGTGTCAAGGTTCCTTCCCCAGTCTGAACTCTAGGGTACAGATGTGGGGACCTGCATGAAAGACCCCCTAAGCTTATTCTTACCAGCTTAGGTTAAAAACTTCCTCAAGGTACAAACTTTGCCTTGGTCTTAAACCGTATGCTGCCACCACCAAGCGTTTTAAACAAAGAACAGGGAAAGAGCCCACTTGGAGATGTCTTCGCCCAAAATATCCCCCCAGGCCCTACACCCCCTTTCCTGGGAAAGGCTTGATAAGAATCCTCACCAGTTTGTATAGGTGAACACAGACCCAAACCCTTGGATCTTAAGAACAATGAAAAAGCAATCAGGTTCTTAAAAGAAGAATTTTAATTAAAGAGAAAGTAAAAGAATCACCTCTGTAAAACCAGGATGGTAAATACCTTACAGGGTAATCAGATTCAAACCATAGAGAATCCCTCTAGGCAAAACCTTAAGTTAAAGAAAGACACAAAAACAGGAATATACATTCCATCCAGCACAGCTTATTTTACCAGCCATTAAAAAAAAAGGAAATCTAAATGCATTTTCTAGCTAGATTACTTACTAACTTAACAGGAGTTGTAAGGCTGCATTCCTGATCTGTTCCCGGCAAAAGCGTCATGCAGACAGACAGACCCTTTGTTCCCCGCCCCTCCAGATTTGAAAGTATCTTGTGCCCTCATTGGTCATTTTGGGTCAGGTGCCAGCGAGGTTATCTTAGCTTCTTAACCCTTTACAGGTGAAAGGGTTTTGCCTCTGGCCAGGAGGGATTGTATAGCAATGTATACAGAAAGGTGGTTACCCTTCCCTTTATATTTATGACAGCTGGATATATTGTTGTGTGAGCAGTTGTGTTGATTTGTGTCTAGGGGATTAGACTGGGAGAATTGTGTTGATTTTTGCAAGTGGCAAATGAGGAGTATGTGCTTCCCTGAGGGGCTGTATGTGTTGCAGGTTGTTGTGTGTGCTGGTAGTGTTGTTGGGTTTGAGTTGTGTTGTGCTGGGAGGGTTGTGTGGGTGTCAAATGTGGGACGTGTGCTGCGATGAGGGGCTCTGTGTGTTCGGGATTCTTCTTCGAGTGGCTTTGCATATTCCCGCTTATGAGTACTCTGCTGCCTGGTGTTGCCTAACAGTAGAACCTTTTCCAAGCAGTGCTTGCCGGACCACATGTGTGCCCACTACTAGTCCTTCCCTAGGTGCCTTTGAATGTTCCTGAGGGCAGGGGCTCTGCTCTGCCTACTACCTCAATTCCTTACAACCGCCATGGTGGATGGAAGTGAACCACTCCAGTCCTTTGGACCCAGCGTTTTCTCCATTTTTATTGCCTTGTTAACTTTATAACTATAGTTGTTTGTTCTTAGTATAATTTGTAGCAGAGAATGGTTTTTGGTATGAATAGTGTATACATTTGTAAGGTTGGTTCCATGTGTTACGGCAGAACTGCAAAAGAAAAAGAAGGTGTGCTCTAAGAGATGCGTTTCATGCCCTACTGTTTTCCCTGTGTTGGACAAACATGTAAAGCAGGGGTGGGCAAACTTTGTGGCCTGAAGGCCACATCGGGGTTGCAAAACTGTATGGAGGGTGGGGTAGGGAAGGCTGTGCCTCCCCAAACAGCCTGGCCCCTGCCCCCTATCTGCCCCCTCCCACTTCCTGCCCCCCGACTGCCCCCCCCCTCAGAACTCCCGACCCATCCAACACCCCTGCCCCTGCTTCTTGTCCCCTGACCAGCCCCTACCGAGACCCACTAACCCTAACCACTCCCCCGGGACCCCACCCGCTATCCAACCCCCCCATGCCTCCTGTCCCCTGACTGCCCCGACCCCTATCCACACCCCTGACCTCTGACAGGCCCTCTGGGACTACCACGCCTATCCAACCCCCCCTGCTCCTCGTCCCCTGACCGCCCCCACCCTGAACATCCATCCCATCCAACAGCCCCCTGGCCTCTGACTGCCCCCTTGGGACCACTGCCCCTTATCTAACCCCCCGGCCCCCTTACCATGCCGCTCAGAGCAGCATGTCTGGCAGCCGCGCTGCCCGGCCGGAGCCAGACACACTGCCGCGCTGCCCTGCAGGAGCATGCAGCCCCGCCGCCCAGAGTGCTGCCCGCACGGGGGCATAGCTGCCGGGGAGGGGGGACAGCGGAGGAGGGGCGGGGGGCTAGCCTCCCTAGACGGGCGCTCAAGGGATGTGGCCTGTGGGCCATAGTTTGCCCACGTCTGAAGTGAGGTGTCTTAAATGTCTGGGCAAAGGACACTCTCTGGGTGTTCCATTAGCTGATCTTTCACTCCCAAGCTCATAGGGACAGGCATACAAGGCTTCAGGTACTGCTGCTGCTTCTTCGAATGCTGGTCTCTATGTGTATTCCACTGTGGGTACACATGCACTCTGTATCTGGAGTCGGAGAATTCTTAAAAGCAGTGTCCATACGTCTGTGCATGTGCCCTTACTCTCCTCATGCCTCCAACTGAGGTGGAGCAACCTAACTGCCTGGCTGATACTTTAGCCACTGCAGGTCCTTCTAAAGGAGTGGTAACACATTGTCCTTCTAAAGTAGCACTGCTCTCAATGAGGCCATTATAGGCCCAGTTAAGAGTCTGTGGCAGGTCCTTACATCCTTCCCCCCCACACACACACATTTCAAAAAGGGTTGAATGAAACTACTTAGTACTGCTCAATGTTATGAGTTCCTCTAGAGCCATCCCCTCCTGGGGTCCCTTATGATATCTGCTGCCAATGAGAGAGAAAGGCAGGGACATCAGGGCACAACCCTGAAAATCTGTTTAGTAGGAAAGTTTATTCTACAGGGGGTTACAACTCAGGATTACAAACCAGCAGGTGCTGGACAGGTCTGATTTTAACTTGTGGGACTCCAGGCAAAAATTCAAAGACTTGCTGCCACAACAGTCTAGGCAGGAGTTCTCCTTGCTATTGGACAAGGGAATGGCATGGGCCTCTTTACAGGCTGCTCTGGATGTGGCTGATTCGGCTATCAGGGCCATGGCTTCCGCAGTTACCATGCATAGGAGTTCCTGGTTACAGTCCTTTGGGCTCCCACAGGAGGTCCAACAGGCTGTTCAGGACCTGTCCTTTGAAGGAGCCTTGCTATTTTCGGAGCAGATGGATGGACGCAAAGCTTCATGGGCTAAAGGATTCGAGAGCAATCTTAAAGTCCCTCGTGTTGTACACCCCCAACCCCTTCAAGGAAGCACTACAGGCCTAAACAACACCTCTGGTACTCTGCCCCAGGTGCCCGTCAGGGCCTGCAGAGAAAAAGAAATAGGGATTATAGGCATAGAACACCACCCCTTTTACTTCTGCATCAATGCCTGCCCCACCCAGATATCCAAGAGGTTCTAAGCAGGCATTTTGAAGGAACACTCAAGGATGCCATACCAGTTCCCATGATGCCAGATCCTATTTTTCCTTTATTTGCAAACTGCCTTTCCCAAGTGCTCAGTCCCATATCACCAGAGACCATTGATTGTTGAGCACTGTAAAAGTGCATTACATCCTCCAATTCATTTCTACCCTTCCTTCCTATTCTCCCTCCCTGTCCTCCTTCATGGGCCCCTCTCATGTAATCAGGTTATTCAGTCCCTTCTTCAGTTTGGAACCATAGAAGAGGTTTCACAGAATTTAAGAGGGAGGAGTTTCTACTCCCATTATTTTCAAATTTTGAAGGCCAAGTGAGATCTCAGGCCTATTTTAAATGAGCACCAACTCAGCAACTATCTCAAAAAAATGAAAGTTTTTCATGGTCAACTTGGCATCCGTTATTTCCTCTCAGGATTCCAGAGACTGGTACACTGCCCTCAATTTAACAGATACCTACTTCCATGTGTCAGTATATCAAGGGCACAGAACCATTCACATTACCAATTCATGGTGCTTCTGTTTGGCCTGACTGCAGTTCCTTGGTTGTTCACAAAATGTATGGCCATACTGGCAGCTCTCCTGAGGAGATTAGGGGTGCAGGTCTACCCTTATCTGGATGACTGGCTAGTCAAGGGTCTGTTCAGGGCTTAGGTTGTTTCCAGCATTTGACTCATCCAGTTGATGGTCAAGGCCAGAGGAGGGCCACATCCAGGCCGCGGGATCCTCCTGCCCAGCCCCTGGGCTCCTGGCCCAGGGGAGCCATTGCAGTCTCAGCTCATTGTGCCATGGGCGCAATGCTCTGGGTGGCAGGGCTGCGAGTTCTTGCCGGGCAGCGCAGGTCAGAGCTGTGGCTTGACCCAGTGCTCTGTGCTGCGGGGTGGCATCGCTGGCTCCAGCCGGGCAGCACAGCTGCCTGTCCTGGTGCTCTGGGCGGTGCGGCTGTCGTGCCACCAGCCACCAGTGCTCCAGGCAGCGCGGTAAGGGGGCAGGGAGCAATGGGTTGTTGGATAGAGGGAAGAGGAGTTCAGGGTGGTGGTCAGGAGGCAGGGGTGTGGATAGGGATCAGGGTAGTCAGAGGGCAGGGAACAGGGGGGTTGAATGGGGGAAGAGGGGTCCCTGGGGGGCAGTCAGGAAAGAAAGGAGAGGTTGGATGGGATGGCAGGGGGCAGTCAGGAGCGGGGAGTTCGGGGGTGGTCAGGGGACAGGATGGGGTTGGATGGGGCACGGGTCCCAGGACGGGGCCATCGGGGACAGGGAACAGGAGGGGTTGGATGGGGCAGGAGTCCCTGGGGGGGCCGTCAGGGGGTGAGAAGCAGGGGGGTTGGATAAGGGGTGGGGCCGGGCCATGCCTGGTTGGTTGGGGAGGCACAGCCTCCCCTAACCAGCCCTCCATACAATTTTGGAAACCTGATGTGACCCTCAGGCCAAAAAATTTTCCTGCCCCTGTTCAATGCCCTAGGCCTTTTGATCAATACAGACAAGTCTACCTTCTGTCAGATACAGAGGATAGAATTTATTAGGGTGGTTATGAACTCTATCCAGGCCTGGGCGTTCCTCCCGGAGTTACGATTCCAATCAGTCCAATCCCTGGTGACACACCACAAAGATCATCCATTCACCACAGCCCAAAACTATGTGAGGCTCCTAAGCCACATGGCCTAATGCATGTATGTGGTACAATCCATAAGACTGAACCTTAGACCTCTCCAGACATGGCTGACCTCAGTGTAGTTGCCAAGCCATCTCTGTTTGGACACTGTACTCACAGTACCTTTACAGGTTCTCATCTCTCTGATCTGGTGGTTGCAGTCTCTCAATGTTTGTGTGGGCATTCCCTTTATCTGCCTTCAACTGTCAGTGAGTTTGGTGTCAGACGCATCAGTGCTAGGGTAGGTAGCTCACTTGGGGCTCCTCAGAATTCAGGGCTTTGGTCTCTGATGGAAGTGTCTCTTCATGTCACCAATTCTGCTCTCTTCCAGGCTGCAGTCCGGGTTCCATCATGGACGTCATCCTGGTACCCTGAATGCGACAGCTTTATTATGCTTTCCCCCTAATCCCACTCCTACATAAAGTGCTACTAAAGATCAAGTGAAACCATGCTTGTCTTATATGGGTATCTCCAGCATGGCCCGGCCAACACTGGTTCTCTACTCTGTTAGGCCTCTCAGTAGCGACTCTAATCTCACTCCCATTTTACCCAGATCTGATCTCTCAGGACCACTGTCAGCTGCTCCACCAAAACCTGAGTTACCTTCGTTTAACTGCCTGGAAGTTCTATGACTGAATTCCAGAGAACAGGCTTGTTTGGATCAAGTTCGCCAGGTCTGACTTAATAGTTGAAAGTCCTCCACCAGACCCGTCTACCTGTGAAAAATGAAGCGGTTCTCAGTCTGGGCTTCCCAAACTGTAATCTTGCTGTTGCAGTCATCCGTCCAAAATATACTTGACTCTTCGTTGCACCCGAAACTGCAAGGTTTAGCAATTTCTTCTGTCAAGGTTCATCTGGCAACAATATCAGCTTTCCATCCTCGGGTGGTTAACAATTCTGTTTTTTTCAAATGACATTGCAGTCAGATTCCTCAAAGTCCTAGAAAAGTTATACCCTCAAGTAAGGAAGCCTGTGCCCCCTTGGGACTTGAACTTGGTCGTGTCAAAACTTATGAGTCCACCACGTGAGTCTTTAGCAACGTTCTCCTTCCTATTTCTCTCCTGGAAGGTGGTAGTCTTAATTACCATCACGTCTGCCAGAAGAGTTTCTGAACTGCGTGCCTTCACATCAGAGCCATTGTACACAGTCTTCTTTAAAAATAAGGTGTATTTACATCCTCAACTAAGTTTCCTCCCAAAGGTAGTTTAGCAATTTCATAGAAATCAAGCAATTTATCTACTTGTCTTTTACCCAAAGCCTTATGTAAATAAGAATGAATAATGACCACACTCATTGGATGTTAGATGGGCTATAGCATTCTACATAGAAAAGGAAGTCCACCTAACTGTTTATGACTGTAGCGGACAAAATGAGAGGTCTCCAATCTCTTCACACAGAATTTCATTCTGGATAACTGTGTATCCACACTTGTTACGATCAGGCAGGTATTTCACCGCCAAGTACCTGACTGCTCATTCCACAAGATCACAAACATCCTTACTGGCATTCTTAGCACAGATCTCTATCCAGGACATTTGTAAAGCAGCAACCTTGTCATCAGTGCACACTTTCTCCTCCCATTGTGTCATCACCCATTACTCTAGGAATGATGCCAAATTTGGTCAAGCTGTGGTACGGTCTGTGTATATGTGAATCTGATCCCCCTGCCTACATCACTGCTTGAGTGTCACCAAGAGCGGAATACACATGTGCAACCGCTCAAAGAAGAAAAAGGTTACTAATCTTTCATAACTTGTTCTTCAAGATGTGTTGCATATGTCCATTCCATGACCCACCCTCTTACCCCTTTACATTGGAGTTTCTGGAAAGAAGGAACTGAGGGGGCACTGGGTCAGCTGGGCGCTTTATACTAGTGCTAGTGGTGCACGGCAATAGAGGGTGCTTGAGCCGTCCTGATGGATACCATTGAGGGAAAATTTTCTGGCAATTGTGTGGGGGGTGTGCACAATACCTAGAGTTGCCGGATAAGCATGTGAGGGTGGCTTCAGCATCCTCCCCTTCTGAGGATGCTTTGCAGTTCCCTGACCTTGTGGATCACAAGATAGCCACATTGAACTTACCTTCAGGAGCTGTGGAGGAAACCTCCCATCAGGTATTTGACAATTTTGGAGCTACTTCCGTGAATAGGTCACTTCCTATTTTGGATGGTCTATTGCAGCCCATTAAAGTTATTTGGTCAACTCTGGATTCCTAACAGCCTGTTTCTAAGAAAGTGGACAAGCTGTATCAGGTATGGGTGAGGAAATATCAGCTGTATCTTGGGTGTTCCATGATGGAACCACAGCAAGGCACTGGAAGGTTTCTCTTATTTCCACACCCATCCTGTATCAAATTCGCTGGTGTTAGCTGTTGCCAGTAACAGGTTTAGGTATGGCCAAGATCATTCTATCCCTGCAGATAGAGAGGGCAGGAAAACAGATGTACTTGGGAGAAAAGTGTTCTTGTCCTCTTCTCTTCCTAATTAACAGGCTGTGATGTCCTGGTACCATTTGCATCTTGGGGGGAAAATGCCATGTTTCAAGCAAGAATTGAGAGGACAAAAGAAGACTGGCTAAGGCTCTTCTGACTGAAGGACAGTATGTGGCAAAGCATGACCTCAGGGCATCATTTGATGCTGCAGACTCTTCTGACAGATCTTTGGCATCCACAGTCTCCTTGAGGGGGCATGTTGGCTCCATTTGTCTTCCTTGGCAGCGGACAGGAAGATTGAAGTAGAATGTCACCCTTTGAAAGGGATGTCTTTTCAGTAATTAGAGCTTTAGGGAACATCAAAGATAACTAGATCCACAGCTTTAGGTTTTTTTTAAGGTGTGTTGCTGTGGTAGCAGCACATCTGACAAAACGGGATCTTTGTTTACCTGCATTTGGATGATTGGCTGCTGAAAGCTGCTATTCGCAAGGTTCTGTCACTCCACATTGTGGTTACAATCTCCGTCTTTTCAGATCTGGGTCTGCTTCTCAACTTCAAATAGTCAAATCTCTGCCTAACTCAGAGAATTGCCTTTATAGGTTCTATACTGGACTCAGCAATGTGGGGAGTTTTCTTTCAGAAGAGAGGTTTTTAAAAACAGAACACATTTTGAGCAGGGGGTGGACCAGATGACCTCCTGAGGTCTCTTCCAACTCTAATCTTCTATGATTCTAAGTTATTTAGCAAATTTGAGCTTTGGTCTTATGAGATTGATGGCAGCTACCATTTACGTAATCCCCTTTGCCCATCTCAGAATGTGTCCAATGCAGCATTGGATGTTTTGAGTTTACACACCCTGCTGAGATAGTTTTTATAATATTTGTCACCATGCCTTAGGGCATTCTAGATTGGCTGAGGTGATGGACAAACAGGCCAAGTGTTCTCAGGGGTGTTTTGTTTAATCTTCCTTCACCATCGATAACGATAACACTGGATGAGGAGCCTGTTCAGCACAATTTACAACCCAAGGTCATTGGGCTTTTCAAGAAAAGTGTGTGCAGATCAGTGTGCTGGAATTAAGAGCCATTTGTTTGGCTCTCAGACAGTTCCTTCCTCACAGGGAAGGGTGGTTCAGGTGATAATAGACAACACATAACAACATTGTGTGTTCTTTAAACAAACAAAGGGGAGGTCCTTCATTCCAGTTATGTGCCAAAGCGGTCAGGTTATGGGATTGCTACAGTCTTCACAGGATCTATCAGGTGGACCTGCATTTGGCAGGGGAAAGCAGTGTGCTTGTGAATCATCTCATTAGGAACATTTCTCTGATTTACAAGTGGTCCCTGAAGGATCAAGTAGTTCAAGACATCTTTTCCCATTAAGGTCAGCCTGATGTAGATCTGTTTTGTGACAGAAAGAAACAAAAGGTATCCCCTCATCTCATCAAGAACAGGGAGGGACCATCAGTCCCTTTTGGATGCTTGCTTTCTTCATTGAGGAGAGGACCTACTGTATGTTTCCCCCTCACACACTTTTTTCCATTGATTTAGAAAGTGGTGAAGAAAATTCGTCGGGACAGAGCAAAAATTATATTGATTGCCTCACCTTGGCAAAGACAACAGTGGGTACACGGACCAGCTCCATCTGTCAGACAGATGAAACAGGTATCCTCCTCTGTCTCCAGACATTTTGTCACAGCAGCAAGGCAGGATTCTGCAGTTATATCTGAAGTCGCTTCATCTGATGGCTTGGGCTATCGGACTTTGACTAGTCTTGAGCACTGGTTTTTTGTTGGTACAGAATGTTCTGGTTAATTGTAAAAGGCTATTTATTAGCACTATTACATCAGCCAGAAGGTGAGTGAATTGCAAGCCCTGGTGGCTGACTTGCTGTTTATGAATTTTCTCAAAGATAAGGTGGTTTTAGGCCTGATCCCAAGTTTTTACCAAAAATAGTGTCTGCACAACTAATTTACCAGTTTTATTTCTGAAACCTCATGCTAATAAAGGAGAGTCTGCCTTACGTACGTTAGACAGAGAGTGGGCTCTTGCATACTACTTAGGCCATGTCTACACTTAGATCCGCACTGCTGCGATCAATGCAGCAGTGTCAGTTTAGCTGGTCTGGTGAAGACTTGCTAAATCGATGGCAGAGCACTCCCCCATTGACTCCAGTACTCCAGCTCCCTGAGAGGAGTAAGATAAGTTGGCGGGAGAGCATCTCCCGTCGACACAGCACAGTGTAGACACCGCGGTAAGTTGACATAAGCAAAGTCGACTTCAGTGAAGTTATTCACGTAACTGAAGTAGCATAACTTAGGTCAACTTACCGTGATAGTGTAGACCAGCCACTCTTAGATAGAACTAAGAGTTTTAGGAAGTCATCGACTGATTGTTTCGTATGCTAAGAATCATATGGGTCACAATGTGCCTACGCAGAGTATTTCAATATGGGTTAAACCAGGAGTGGGGAGTCTATTTTCTATCTTGGGCCATTGACCCACAGGAAAAATTAATTGGGGTCCAAACACAAGTAAAAAGCAACTTAATTTATTATTTTTTTTAGAGAGAGAAATATAAAATGTTCAACTCACCTGCCTGGCGGGTTTGGGGGGGCGGAGGCTTGGGGCTTTCTCCACAGTGGGGCGAGCTGGCGCTCGTGGCTCCAGCCCCACGGGTGGAGGGCACGGAGGCTCAGGACTTCCCGCCCGTGGTGGGGTGAGCCAGTGCTTACAGCTCCAGCCCTGTGGAGGGGATGGGGTTGCCAATACTTACCGCGGACTGGATGAAATTAAGCAACTGGCCAGATCCAGCCCATGAGCCGTACGTTCCCCACCCCTGGGGTTAAACAATGCATTGTGCAGTGTAATGAGTAAGCTGAAACTCGTGAGCTGCTGGTTTTATGGTTTCATTCTACTAGGGCTGTACCAGCATCTTTTGCTTGTCTTAAACATGTTCCTATTAGGGAAGTTTCCAGGGCTGCTACTTGGAAGTCACTGATCACATTCACTAAACATTATGCGGTGGATCTAGCTACTAGAGCAGATGTCAAATGTGGCAGAGCAGTGCTTCAATCATTATTTAATTAGGATTGTGTTCCCATCTCCCAGCACTGGTTGTTAAACTATCCGTAAGTGGGAATATGCAGAACCATGTGAAGAGGAAATGAAGGTTGGTTACTAGTAACAGGAGTTTTTCAAGATGATTCTGCATATTCACACTTCCCACCCACCTTCTCCTGTTTTTCAGAGTTCTATTATGGTATTCTGGGTTGAGGCAATAGAAGGCACAGCGCCACACTATATGGCCTCATCCTCAGAACATTTGGAGAAGATAGGGGTATGAGGGATTGCACATGGGCTCCAGCAGGCAAGACTTGGAGAAGGTTCTACCATTAGGCACCACCAGGCAGTGCAGTACCTATAAGAGCGAACATGCAGAGTCATCTCAAAATACTCTGGTTACAAGTAAATAACCTTCATTTGTTGTATGCTAGTTGTGTTGTATGGGTAGTTTTGAAGAACTGTGCAGTTGGGCCAAGTAATCCACCATCTGTGCAGCCTCCCTCATACAACCAATGAAGCTGTTGCATGCAAATTAGCTGTAGAGTAAGGGTGGTGCTTGGTTGAGTTACCTCTCATGTTACAATGGTATTGGACTCTTGGCATGGTGTAGGTTCATAGATTTCAAGGCCAGGGGGGACCATTGTGATCATCTAATCTGACCTCCTGTATAATACAGGACCTAGAACTTTCCTAGAGCATATTTTTTTAGAAAAACATCCACTCTTAATTTAAAATTTGTCAGTGATGGAGTATCCACCATGACCCTTGGTAAATTGTTCTGATAGATACATGCCTTGCTGTCACATGGATGTAATTCATAACGTCAAAATGGCTTGAGAACTTAAAAATTGGACAGTAACAGCCCGCAAATCCCACTCATGATTGAATCTGGTGATCTTCTGAACAAAATGAACTCTAAGCCATGCTTGTACCTGTTTCTATCTCTTCACACTAATCCCACAGACATTCTAGGCTTCAGAGTGACACTCAGAGAGACAATCCTGAATTTTATTTTATTTTATTTTATTTTATTTTATAGATAAATACTCATCTTGTGTTTATCTTAAAATTGTTAAATTAAATGGGAATTAATGAAAAGTGGGATTTATTTTTGCTATTACAGGGCTTGCTAAATGATCATATGGATGCGGTAGATTTCCTCATGGATCAGCATAATGTAGTTTCCCGTATAAATCCCACTATTCTTGGCACTAAGAGAAGATACATAAATTTCATATCCACGTCAGGTAAATACTTTTCTTGGCTGGTTTGTTATCAAGTTTTTTCAACTCCTAATTGTAACAAATAATATTTTTAACTTTGCAGTTCCTGTTGGTGTGGAAGACTTCTCCACTTTCTCCTTTTTGGACTCACAAGATAAGAGTGCTGTAATTTCAGAGAACATGAAGTATTTAACAAAAAAAGGTAAATTTATTTTGTACAACCTTTTAACTATGTAATACTGTTTGCCTGCAATTATGGCAGTAATGCATACAAGTCAGTAGTTATGAGTAAATTCAGAATAATAAAGAAATGTTAGTGTTGGTTGAGGTGAATATATATAGAAAGATTGGTTTAAGAAGGATCTGTGTGAGCCCTGATTTTTGTTTTTTATGCAACATCCAAAATCTCTTGGGATAGTAAGCTTGTTTGATGATGCGTTTGAAGTCACTATCAAAGTTGTTAAAAAAATGGCCTAATTGTATTAGATTATTTTAAAGCAAAAAGTAATCAGGAGACATAATCTGATTACTTGAAACCAAAAAAGTAACAGAGTGCTTTGTTACTTAATTTTGCAAATCTGTCTTTAATATTACTCCCAAAGAAGAATCTGACCACATGTTATTCACATGTCTAATGCCCCGTTTTTTCCCCCTATAGATGTAGGCAAAAAGTATTAAAAGGCTTTTGCACCTACAAAAACAGCTTAATATTTAGGGTGCTTTGTTTCGGGAACTCCTTATTCAAATTACTTCAGATTTTCTCCACAAACTCTGATTTTCAGGCTGATATGACTTCACTTGAGGATTTTAGGGAGGGTGCGAATTTCAGTTTAAAACAGAAACTTATCTGGAACATTATCTGTGGAGAAGCAGTAGCCTCTCTATAATATCTATTAATATTAAAATTTACTGGAGGTACTCCAGCCCTTAACTTGTATATTGCTGCTACTCATGCCATGTTGACTTTTTCAATTCCTTTTGCCTGTTTTAAAGATCACAATTTGTTATTTTTTTTTCTCTGTTTACCCTGCTTAGTCTCTACATTTATTATAACTCTGTCTTTGGAGAAGAGGAAGTGACTTACTTGAAGTTTCCTGAAGAATATGTTTTGATTGATTAGCACTCATCTGTGTGCTTGCTCTCTGAGTAAAAGGGTTGGCTTCTGTAGCTGTTGGATGGTTTTTGGTTTTTTGTTGTCTTTGGATTTTTTTGGCACTGCAATTTAAATATTATTTTGAACATAAGTGAATATTTTTTCTTGCATATTGGAATATTTTTACCTTCAGTTTGAAAGGAATGGATGATTGAAACACTAGACAATATACTATTTAGAATTTTAAATAAGTTCCCACCTCACTAACATGCAGGAGCAGAGACCACGACCAGTGGTGATTTAGATAAGAAGTAATGTGTAGCAGTACATCACAAGACAGAATAACTTTATTAAATAAATATTGATGTTTATCATCTGATTATGTTACATTGATGAGAGCCTTTCCTTGATTTTGTTATTTGGAAATATTGTCATCTACTTAAACTTCTTAGAATAAAATTATTTTACTGGGTTATTTGTTATTTTCAGATGAAGATGTAATATATGCAGTTACCATTTGGATTATTGCTGATTTTGACAAGCCATCGGGGAGACATCTGCTTTCTCAAGCTTTGAGACACCTGGTGAGTTTCTAACAATTCCTATTGGAAAATAATGTTTTTAGTATCTGCGATTATGGAGAATATGAATACTGTCCACAACTCTGTTTATTAAATTATAGCAGATATGAAAGTAATCTAATTTAAGAAACAAAGATTTAGAATACTTATTGGCAGACTTAGTAAAATAATATAACGTTTTAATAGACTAATAATTAGTTTCATGGAAATGTGAAGGGTCTTCTGCATTTGAGATTGCTTATTTCTGTTAGTTCTGTGGTATTTCCAACAGGATTTAAAGGACTGCAAGTAAATGCCATAAGAACATCAATAGCAAAAGAGACTTTCTGGGTCATATAGAAGAGAGAATTATTCAATCCATCTCCTTTGGAAGTTTCTTAAATGATGATCTCTGTCCGTTTTCCAAACTCTTTTTGGATTGTTTAGAAGCGGGGACAAAATGTTTTACTTGTGAAGTAAACTGTAACACAAATTTTAATTCTTTACCTCTAAAATTTGGAATCAAAGGCTATGGCTGCGCTATGAGCTAGAGCAGTGATTCAAGCTTGCATACATATACTCATGCTACCTCAATAAGAGCTAGCGTATAATAATAATACTGTAGCTCTGAAAGCGGCAGCATGGCTAAGCCATGCCATAAACGTTCCCATGGAATTTGGGCAGATTTGTGCTCGGCACAGCTGATCTGTGCTTCTGCTGCTGCTGGCCATGCTACTGTGGTTACACCCCTATTTATACTCTGATAGTGAGAATATGTGTGTATGAGCTGGGAATCACACCCCTAGCTCATAGTGTAGACATAGCCACACCTAATTATCAGTGGAGAAATTATAGCATACAGTAAAGATGTCAGGACTACCTCTATTACTTCTCATTTCCCCATATTCCTGGTTGAATAGCTACCCAGAGAAGTAATTAGATGGACTGAAGAACTGGAATACAGACTGTTTCAAATGTAGGTTGCTAGTTTCAAATATAGTCAGTGTTAGTAATCAGCAAGAGTCATTGCCATCCAGAGGGTGACTGGCCTACGTGAAATGACTTGGTAACTTCTTCATGGATTAAAGACTAACAGCAGTTTTCACTAATTGATTCCATTATTGGTAATCACAGAGAAGAAGGCAAGGATTGAATGAGCATGCAGAATGAGTTACTTGAGCTCTGCTAAAGGTAGTTACTGTCAGTCAGGGTTGAAACATTGGTGTGGCAGCATTAAGAAGCTAACTATCTGTGTCTAGGCTGTGTCTGTTTTGTAGACTTTAATCTTCAGGGTTCTTATTCTAGCACCTTTCACAAACAATAACATGTCCTTAACATTAAAATTTGACATGTGTTAGGTGTCGGTGAGAAAAAACGAATGCTGTGAGTAGGGAAATAAGTATCCAATGAAAGAGAATGGCAAAAGATATAAAGAAAAAAATGAAATTAATAGAAGTAAATTTAGTAATCATTAACGAGTCCAGTATCTAGTGCACATGTAAGCTCCAGGAGGGAAAATAGAGCTTTTCTTGTATTGGTATTTACCATGGAGAAAGAGGGAAAGGTGTCAGAACTGTCTATCAGTTTCCTGGCACCAGAAGGAAAAAAAAAAAAACCTCAAAGAGGCAGAAATCCTAGAACAGGAGAAAAAAAAAAGAGAGAGTAACTTAAAACAATTGATGCTCCATGTTCTATATAGCCTGCATCCCTGTTAGCCGACGGCCAAGGATGTTTGGTGAGGTGGCAGCTATGCCCGTTTATACCATCCGTGACTTTAACCGCTAGGACGCACTGTCCCTTCGCGGCGGGCAGCCCGGGCTAGGCTGACGGATGCCCCAAGGTCCTAACCACCCGTGACTTTAACTGCTAGAGCTCAGAGCTCCTTCGCAGCGGGCAGTCAATACTGACTGACAGGTGCCCCAATGGCAGCACTAAGAGCCTCTCCACACCCGTGACTTTAACTGCTAGAGCTCAGAGCTCCTTCGCAGCGGGCAGCCAGGATTGACTGACAGGTGCCCCAAGAGTTTGCCCCGTAGAGGCGGCACAACTCAACGCTAGGCTCTTAGTGCTCTCACCTAATGGCCAGGCTTTAGAGCCAAAACGGCTGAGATTCTTTAATTGTGTTGGCTGCTTTACAGTAAACCAGAGAAAACAAGTCAGGCTTATGCACAAATGGTTACCAAAATTTATTAAGCTAGATTCTAATCATGTGGTTACAAAATTGCTAGTGCCTACTTATTTAAATGTAGAGATGTTACACACACAAACAAGTTACAAAACTGAAGCCACAATCCCAAAGAAAGAAAACAAAGTATAGAGCTCTATTTCAAAATATGTGTACACTAAAGATAGGAGATCAGGTGTGGGTGCTTCTTACCCTCCTTGCATCTCTCGATTCCAGCGGTGCCAAGCCAGGATCGGTCACTCAATTCCGCGGAAAGACGAATAAGGGACAAGGCGTAGGGACCCTCTTAGCTGCAGAAGCCTTGGGAGGCTGTCACTTATCTGACCAGCAGATAGATAGTGAAAAGCACTCAAAAATCATGGTGCTGTAGGTCCCCTACTTATACCTCTGTACTCCTTTTATTCTCTTTCTCCTTTCTTATGCCAAATTGGGGCTGGTCTGTCTGGGCGACGCCAGCTCTCGCAAGAGTAGTTTACACTTGCAAGGGAGAGAAACAATAAGTGTCGACCACTGGACATTTTCTTTTATCAGGGTAAATATTTTCCCACCTAGGATGTTGGTGTGTGTGCATCACGCTATTTAGTAGGGGCTAAGAGCCATGTCTGTCACAGGGCCTCTGCCTGCTGTGAGCTTAATCCTTGTATCTGTTCCCAGAGGCACATTGTAGCAGCACACCTGTGCTTTTCACAGCTTCAAAGGCTGTGCTGGAATATATGTTAAGTGCCCTGTTTTGGCTTCCTCCTGTGTTTCCAGCAATGCTGGTCTGAGGGGGGGTGGGGGGGGCTGGCTGTCTGGCTACAATCCCACAACTCAAATACATGAAATACTATTAAAAATACCAAACTAACTAACAAAAAATTCCACATGGGAGATGCTGTAGTTGACTAGGAGAGGGATTGATCTGGATAAATCCCCTTTTCTGTATGAATCATTCAGTCTAGTGGTGTTCAAAATTTTCAGCCTGATGGCCAAACATATTGTTTCAAAAGGTCAAGGAACTGCATCAGTACTTTGGGGAAGATTCTCTGCCCTGTTCCAATCCTTTGACTCCATTCAGGAAAGCACAAGGGGAGTGGAAACCATCACCAAGTGGAGTCCTTTAGAGCAATGGTGGGCAGCCTGTGGGTAATCTGCTGGCGGGCTGCGAGGCAATTTGTTTACATTGACCGTCCACAGGCACGGCTGCTCACAGCTCCCAGGGGGCCACAGTTCGCCGCTCCCGGCAAATGGGAGCTGTGGGAAGCGGCGGCCAGCCTGCGCAGCTTCCCGCAGCTTCCATTGGCCAGGAATGGCAAACCACAGCCATTGGGAGCAGCCGATGGCCGTGCCTGTGGACGGTCAATGTAAACAAACTGTCCTGCGGCCTGCCAGCAGATTATCCTGATGGGCCGCGGGTTGCCCACCGCTGCCTGAGAGGATGTGGAGCTGGCATAAGCAGCTGCTACACCTCACTCCTCACAGTCCCTGGCATAAGGGGCATCAGAGGTAGGGAGTGAGAGTGGCCAGAATGTGTTGCTCTCCTCCTATCCTAGCTGGAGTATGGCCACTTGGGCATTTCCTTTTTGAAATCACAGGGTACAGTTCAGGATACACATTTATAATTAATAATCAAATACAGATTTTCTTTTTAACACAGTCAAGGGCTACAATTTAGAGCCTCAGAGGCCACAATTTGAATGCCACTGATTTAATCCTTTACTGCAATACATTTCATTTGCTTCTCCTTGATTTTAGAGGACAAGAAAGTCACCTGATCAGCCTGTACTTACTCACTCCTATCTAAAGAATAATTTCTTATCAGTCTCTTCCTCCATAGCCTTGTGTGTCATCACTGTCTTTAATAAGTATTTAAGATTTTCTTTCTGATTTATTATCAAAATTCAGGGGATAATTAAGTGAAATTTTTCCAGTTTATTCTCTGCTGAAGTTAAATCTTCCAGAGAAATTTGAGAAAATCCATTGAGCCATTTTTGAAAGTTATGCAAGTGAAATATGGCATATAATTAACACTAATTAAAATGTCCTCCCTACTGAACTGTCAGAGTAGCCAAAAGTAGTCATTCCATGAAGAATATCTTGTATTTAAAATGTTTGTTCCAGGGTAAATATCTGCCTACTCGCTGCCTTTTCTATTGCTAACTGAAAGTCTAAGTTTAGCAGTCACACATATATTTTTCATTAAAACTAATAGCCAAAAATAAACACTCTAAGGCAGTGGTTCTCAACCACTGGTAGGTGTACTGCTTGGGGTACACAGAGGTCTTCCAGGGGGTATGTCAGCTCATCTAGATATTTGCCTAGTTTTTCAACAGGCTACATAAAAAGAATTAGCGAAGTGAGTACAAACTAAAATTTCATATAGACAATGAATTGTTTATATTGCTGTGTATATTATTATATGGTAAGTATCACACTGAAATGTAAGTAGAATATTTACATTCCAATCTATTTATTTTATAATTATATGGTAAAAATGAGAAATAAGCAAGTGCTGTGACACTTTTTTGTATTTTTGTCTGATTTTGTAAGCAAGTAGTTTTTAAGTGAGGTGAAACTTGGGGTTTGCAGGACAAATCAGACTCCTGAAAGGGGTACTGTAGTCTGGAACGGTTGAGAACCACTGTTCTAAGGATATTTCACTGCACAGACAACTAAGATGATAAATAGTTAACATCAGGTGTGAGCAGATTAAATTATGAGATTGTAATTATATATTTTTCTTTGTCTGCAGAAAACAAGCAGTCATACGCGGCTTGGGATTGTGAACAATCCAATATCAAAAATAACGGAAGATAACACGGCTATTGCAAGGGCAATTTTGACCGCCTTTTTAACACAGAAAAACAGCAGCTTAAAAAGTTTCCTAAGTAAGATAGCTAAGGAGGAGACAGCAAAAGCCCTTGCTAGAGGAACTAAAATTAAGAAATTGCTTGTTTCGGTCAGTAAAAAACATTTTATTAAATAATAGTCACTTGATGTATTTATATAAACTATTGCTCATTACTTTTTTTCTTTTCATAGATACTTTACTTCATTATATGGTAGGTGGCACATTTCTAGCTGAGAATAGCTTCCTATTGCCTGGTGTCATAAAGCATGGGTCAAAAAAAGTGATTTTAACCATAAAATAATTGTTCTTAAGTACAGTTACTGGGGTATGTTGTTTGTATTTTGAAAGATCTTTCTATTATGAAAAATAATAAAACACAATTTACTGAACAATGTGGCTATCAGGTCATTGAGAGCCAAATAGCTCTAGTCATCACTGATTTTTTTAAAGCCATTTCTTGATTTGCACTTTTTAAACACTAAATTTGGAACTCCTATGTGAAAGAATTATCAGCTTAATCCAAAAGTTACCTTACTTCTGTTGTAAACATTGAGTATTGAATTTATTGAGCAATGATTAAGGTTAAGATTTTTTCGTGGTTATTTTTAGTAAAAGTCACAGACAGGTCGCAGACAATAAACAAAAATTCACAGGAGTCTGTGACCTGTCCGTGACTTTTACCAAAAAGAACTGCCGGGTGGGAGAGAGGAAGGAGAGGGAGAAGAATGACAGCTAGACCTCCATGGTGGGGGCAACTGACAGCCCAAGCCCCACTGTCATGGGTTGTGGGGAGATATAACCCTGGCTCCAGCCCCGGCCAAAGTCACAGGACTGGAGTGCACAGTCCTGCCTCCAGCCGCAGGATGGGGGCACACAGCTCCAGTTCCAGCCACAGCTGCGTAGCAGGGGTGCACAACTCTGGCCGCAACTGGGGCAGGGTAGGGGGGTGCACAGTCCTGGCCTTGACTGCAGCCACTGACAGCTGAAGCCAAAGAAGTCATGGAGATCTGGTAAAGTCACGGAATCTGCGACTTCTGCGACTAAATCATATCCTTAGCAATGATAGTGATGATCTTCATGGACTGATGCAACTGCAATTAAAAAGAGCTTCAATTATTTAACTTCCAGCAATCATTTTCCATGTCTGTTTACCTTAAAGCAGGGAAAGTACATTAATGTGTTTAAAATGTTTTCTTATATTATTACTGACTTGAAACACAGTCAGCAATTCAGAGTGAGAGGTCACTTGTATGGTAGATGTTAGCCACCAAGTAACAGCTGCAGACTACAATGCTGGTTTCAAAAACAGCTATGTACTTCAATATTATTAATTAGGAAAGCTGTTCAAGAATATATTTGGAAGTTCTTCAAATGGCCTCTGTATATTTCCATTTATGGGATGCATTGATTGTATGCTCCTTAGGCAGTGGAACTTCAACTTGCAGTGCCTGTTGGAGTGCTTATGCCCCCTTCACATCTCCCCTCAGCATTAGCAGACATTTTGAATGTGAGGCTATATAAATGGATGTGGCATTCTGGCCACCTCAGTTCCTTTCTGCCATGCCCAGGAACAGCTCCGTGATTTGGCTGAGGTCTGGTCTTCAGTACCTTTTTATGATTAGAACTGTGGTTCTTTGAGATGTTATTGTCAGTGCGGATCCCATGACCCACCCACCATCCCTTCTTTTGTGGTGCTCAACAATACGGGCTTCAAATTTTGAGGGAACTGAAGAAACATCTTTGTTGTCCTGCCCTTGATGCCTTTGTACAGGAGTGTGAGAAAACACAGGGCACATACATGGTCCCAATGGAAACTGTTATAAAAAAACCAACATGAGGCTTATGGCCACCTAGAATGAGATCCATACAAACTACATCTTGAAGAACCAGTTACTTAAGTAACCATTATTTCCCAATGTGCTTCAGCTCTTCAGAGGAGTCTTGTGTCCCTTTTTCCAGACTTACACCCCCCAGAAAGGACAAGTTTCTCATCTGGGCTTGTGTTCACTCCACCTCATGATGTGGGTGATAGAATTTTAATGGCTACAGAGTGGACTTGTTCTGTAGATGTGTAAAGGTTTTTACCTAATAACAGGAAAGGGTCTACACATGCATGTTATATTAGCAAATGAAAAAGGGTTTTATTATGAGCAGATAATAATAATATTGTTCCACATATGGCACCAGTTCAGTCCATATTAGGTAATTTACTATATATGAAATCTGCTTATCTTTTGTTATCTTGTATGTGGTTACACTAATCTGCATTGTATTTGGGTATTGATAAATCACTGTTTACTCAAGTTTTGGTTAAGAAGTTTCTTAAAGAATTATTTAACCTTTATCTTCCAATTAAAGTCCGTACACCTTTTTGAAACCTTCATTTGGTTCTTTTTCACTTCATAAAACAGCCTTTTGAGCCAATGAGTGAATGTTCTTTTTTTAGTTGTCTATTAAGACAGTTTTCATAATGGCTATTACTTGAGCAACAAGAGTCTGAACTACAAGCATGAATGGCTGACCCATAATTCACAGTTTTTATGAAGATAAAGTAGTATTAGGCCCTCACCTCACCCAAAATTCTTGCCTAAGATGGTTACTGACTTTCATATGAGTCAGTCTGTCAATTTACCTATACTTTTCCTGAGATCACATAGTCATCAGGTCAGTCTAAATTGCATACCCTAGATGCAAAATGACATTAGCCTGCTGTCTGAACAGAACTAAAGAGTTTAGACAACCTAGACTTTTTGTCTCTTATTCGGGTAGTAAAAAAGGCCAAGTGTTACTGCACAGTTTCTAAGTGTGTTAGAGTGTATATTCATGAGTCTTATAAATTAGTAATAATCTCTTCCCCAGAAGGGAATAAGGTCCAATTCCACTAAAGTCAAAGAAGTGCCTATGGCATTTAAAAGACCTGTCCCACTTATTGAAATATGTAAGGCTGCAACATGGAGTTCCATCCATACTTTTACTAAACATAATCCTCTAAATTTGGCGTCAAGATCAGGTGCTAGATTTGGCAGGCCAGTTCTTTAATCACTTTTTAATTGGGAATCCATGTAATGGGATTACTGAAAGCTAAACTATCCCAGGAGTGGGAATATGCAGAAGCTACACAAAGAAGAAATTAATATTACTCACCTGTATCCAGACCCTGCATATGTATACAGCCACACCTTACCCCTGTTTCTCTGAGTCCTGATTTCCAAACAGGACCTGAGGGAGATGCAGAAGGAACTGAGGTGGCTGGAGTGCTATGCCTCCTTTTATGGCACTCCATCAGGCACTGCTAATTAAAATGTCACCCTCTAAACTGCACCTGATCAGCTCATCCTACAAGTGTGAATACGTAGAGTCCAGTTCGAAGAACTGCAGTTACAAGTGAGTAACTATCATTTTTGTTGTTGAGAAATTTTATTTTTCCCCTTCATAATCCATTTTTTCTGATTAAGAGCGCAAGATAGGGTAAATAAACAGAATAGTGGACTTTATTGCAAGATTCGTGATTCTTTATGTGACAGTGTTCTGAGCACTTCCTGGTCAAAAAGTGCTTAAACTCAGGCTCAGCCTGGCTCTTCTGTTGTGCTGTTGCTCAAGGAGAAAGACGTACAAATTAGTTGCTTGGGAGAGACACAGAGGAATGTAGATATGTAGGGCTTCACTCCCAGGGTTATATGACTGGTCTGAAGCTAAGGCTGGAGGAGTTCTCTCTTGCTTTTATCTTGTTTAGAGTTTTGTTATAAACAGTCTGAAGAAAACCCTGGCTGACTATCACTGTATTTTGTTTTTGCTGAATCTGGCCACAATCTTACACATTACACATTTCTTCTGCTTTAGGGAATGGATGACAGTACTTTTGAGAAGAAATACAACACTATAGGAATGGATATAATTCAAACTCACCAAATGTTCTGTCAAGAAGTTCTTAAACTGCTTCCTGGGCAAATGGCTGTTGTCAGCAATGGGAGGGTAAGTAAAAAAACAGTCCATTTTCTTATTCTCCATGTATGTTCTCTTCCTCTCCTTGAACTTTTATGTAATGCTAAGGTGTCAAGGTTCCTCCCCCACTCTGAACTCTAGGGTACAGATGTGGGGACCTGCATGAAAACCTCCTAAGCTTACTTTTACCAGCTTAGGTTAAAACTTCCCCAAGGTACAAATTAATTTTATCCTTTGTCCTTGGAATATCCACTGCCACCACCAAACTCTAACCGGGTTTACTGGGAAACCCAGTTTGGACACGTCTTTCCCCCAAAAATCCTCCCAACCCTTCCACCCCACTTCCTGGGAAAGGTTTGGTAAAAATCCTCACCAACTTGCATAGGTGACCACAGACCCAAACCCTTGGATCTGAGAACAATGAAAAAGCATTCAGTTTTCTTACAAGAAGACTTTTAATAGAAATAGAAGTAAAGGAATCACCCCTGTAAAATCAGGATGGTAGATACCTTACAGGGTAATTAGATTCAAAACAGAGAGAATCCCTCTAGGCAAAACCTTGAGTTACAAAAAAGACACACAGACAGAAATAGTTATTCTATTCAGCACAATTCTTTTCTCAGCCATTTAAAGAAATCATAATCTAACACATACCTAGTTAGATTACTTACTAAAGTTCTAAGACTCCATTCCTGTTCTATCCCCGGCAAAAGCAGCATATAGACAGACACAGACCCTTTGTTTCTCTCCCTCCTCCCAGCTTTTGAAAGTATCTTGTCTCCTCATTGGTCATTTTGGTCAGGTGCCAGCGAGGTTACCTTTAGCTTCTTAACCCTTTACAGGTGAGAGGATTTTTCCTCTGGCCAGGAGGGATTTTGAAGGGGTTTACCCTTCCCTTTATATTTATGACATAAGGTAATGTATATTACTTTCTTACTCTCCACAGTGTGGCTAGAATGTATACTCGCTTTTGCTTGTTTTTTCTGTAGTTCTTTATTACGGATTTCATTTGCAGTCATTAACTACTCAGGAACATAGGATATGCCATGCTGGAATTGACCAGGCGTCCATCCGGTTCAGTATCTTCTTTTCTGACAGTGTCCAGATATGTGAAAAGAATATGTGAGAAACTCTGCGATAGTAGTTATTGGATCACCTGCCTCCAGGGAAGGTTTCCTCCAAACTCCAATAGTTAGAGGTTGTCTTATGCCATAGTGTGAGGGTTTATATCCCTTCCAAAATTCTTTTATAAAAATGTGTATTTGTATAACTTGCTCAACAGTTCTCAGTCTGAGGTTTTTAAATATTCTGGAGGCTATCAAAAGGCCATGGAGGCCCAACCACTGCCATTCTTTTTTAGTTTTCTTAATATGAGTAGGTTTGGAAATTTGAGTCTTTTCTGTGCCTGCGGGACTTCTTGTTTTTATCCTTCATTTCTTTCAAATTGTTATTGTAAAAAGATTTTATTAGTAGTGCTAGATGGTAGTTGCCTCTGAAGCAGTAGCTAGATCTGTGACTTCCCTCTTGTCCGGAGAGAGATAGTGGAAGGTCCTCTCATGGATCAGTAACTGATTAAAAGACAGAAAACAAAGGGTAGGAATAAATGGTCAGTTTTCAGAATGGAAAGAGGTAAATAGTGGTGTCCCCCAGGGGTCTGTACTGGGAACAGTGTTGTTCCATGTATTCATAAATTATCTGGAAAAAGCGGTAAACAGTGAGGTGACAAAATTTTCAGATGATACAAAATTATTTGAGATAGTTAAGTCCAAAGCAGACTGTGAAGAGTTACAAAGGGATCTCACAAGACTGGGTGACTGGGTAACCTGTGGCAGATGAAATTCAATGTTGATAAATGCAAAGTAGTGCACATTAGAAAACATAATCCCAACTATGCATACAAAATGATTTGGTCTAAATCAGCTATTACCACTCAAGAAAGAGATCTTGGAATCATTGTGGATAATTCTCTGAAAAGATCTGTTCAGTGTGCAGTGGCAGTCAAAAAAGCTAACAGAATGTTAGGAGCTATTAGGAAAGGAATAGATGATAAGACAGAAAATATCATAATGCCACTACATAAATCCATGGTATGCGTACATCTAGAATACTGTATGCAGTTCTGGTCAGCTCATCTCATAAAATATATATTAGAATTGGAAAGGTACAGAGAAGGGCAACAAAAATGATTAAGGGTATAGAGCTTCTGTAAGAGGAAAGATTAAAAAGACTGGTACTTTTCATCTGACTAAGGGGAGATGATAGAGGTCTATAAAATCATGACTGCTGTGGAGAAAGTGAATAAGGAAGTATTATTTACTCCTTCACTAACATAATAATCCAGATCACTCAATAAAATTAATAGTCAGCAGGTTTCAAACAAACAAAAGGTAGTATTTCTTCAGACACCACACAGGCAACCTGTGGAACTCATTGCCATTGGATGCTGTGAAGGCCAAAACTATAACGGGGTTCAAAAGAGAATTAAATAAGTTCATGGAGAATCGGTCCATCAGTGGCTCTGAGCCAAGATGGTTAGGGATGCAACCCCATACTTTGGAATTCCTTAGCCTCTGATTGCCAGAAGCTAGGAGTGGATGACGGGATGGATCACTTGATGATTGCCTGTTCTGTTCATTCCCTCTGAAGCATTCCTTACACTGGCCACTGTTGGAAGACAGGAAACTGGGCTAAATGGACCATTGGTCTGACCCAGTGTGGTAGTTCTTCAAGACTGTATTCTCTTCTGATGTGCAGGTAAGAGAAGATCTTTCCTTTGAAGAGGAAGGATTGTCAGGTAACAAAACTGATGAGACCATCGCAAGGTCAGTTGCAACGTCTGTGGTGCTATCACTACCTGCCTTAAAGAAGAGATTATCTTTTTTTGGGCTTCTGCCACCAGACACAATACACTAGTACCCAAGTCCTTTCTTTTGTTCAGAGGAGATATCAGTCTCATCCTCAGCAATCCTATCTAGCTATCAATAGCCATCTCAAACATAAAACAGGAAGACAGATCTCTTCGTCAGAGGATAAGTCTCAACTTCAGCCTCCTGTTCTCAATTTTGACAGATTTGTTGGTAGCACAGAACCAGTGGCCCAGCCATACCACTTCTCTTGCACACTGTGACACTTAAATCCATTTTGTATATAGAAATAATTAGTATTTTCATGTAGCTAGTATAGTTAGTGTGATTTTTTGTATTAATTTAATGCCTGTTAGTTTGAAAAATAAATAAAGAAATAGATAACCTTTTAGAAATAGGGACTTCCCCAGTACCATCATTTAGCTGAGGTGACTGATGTGATGTCCTTAGGCTTCAAAACTTGTCCCTCTTGTGATGCAGCTGAAAGATGTAACTCTTTTGCCTTAGAGAGGGGCATATCCCCAATAGGTGCTCCATCTGCTGTTCCTTTTCTAAGAGGACATGGAAGGCAAGAAAAACTAGCCTTAGATTATTTCTCATGAAGCGTTTGATGAGAACCTCTTCACAACTGATGGGGATGATGTCATCTATCTGCTGCCCCAACCGGGAAAACCGAGAAGTCTGCTGCTTGCCAGGAGCTAGGATTCACGATGTGACAGAGAGACTGCCAAGACTTATCAAGCCCTCAGATTGCTACCCCTTCCTGCTTCTCCACGTGGGCACCCATGATACTGCCAAGAATGACCTTGAGCGGATCACTGCGGACTACGTGGCTCTGGGAAGAAGGATAAAGGAGTTTGAGGCGCAAGTGGTCTTCTCGTCCATCCTCCCCCTGGAAGGAAAAGGCCTGGGTAGAGACCATCGAATCGTGGAAGTCAACGAATGGCTACGCAGGTGGTGTCAGAGAGAAGGCTTTGGATTCTTTGATCACAGGATGGTGCTCCAAGGAGGAGGAGTGCTAGGCAGAGACGGGCTCCACCTAACGAAGAGAGGGAAGAGCATCTTCGCAAGCAGGCTGGCTAACCTAGTGAGGAGGGCTTTAAACTAGGTTCACCAGGGGAGGGAGACCAAAGCCCTGAGGTAAGTGGGGAAGTGGGATACCAGGAGGAAGCATGAGCAGGAGTGCATGAGAGGGCAGGGGTCCTGCCTCATACTGAGAAAGAGGGATGATCAGAAAGTTATCTCAAGTGCCTATACACAAATGTAAGAAGCCTGGGAAACAAGCAGGGAGACCTGGAAGTCCTGGCACAGTCAAGGAATTCTGATGTGATTGGAATAACAGATGCTTGGTGGGAAAGCTCCCATGACTGGAGTACTGTCATGGATGGATATAAACTGTTCAGGAAGGACAGGCAGGGCAGAAAAGGTGGGGGAGTTGCACTGTATGTAAGGGAGCAGTATAACTGCTCAGAGCTCAAGTATGAAACTGCAGAAAAACCTGAGAGTCTCTGGATTAAGTTTAGAAGTGTGAGCAACAAGGGTGATGTTGTGGTGGGAGTCTGCTATAGACCACCAGACCAGGGGGATGAGATGGACGAGGCTTTCTTCCGGCAACTCGCGGAAGTTCTAGATCGCAGGCCCTGATTCTCATGGGAGACGTCAGTCACCCTGATATCTGCTGGGAGAGCAATACAGCGGTGCACAGACAATCCAGGAAGTTTTTGGAAAGGGTAGGGGATAATTTCCTGGTGCAAGTGCTGGAGGAACCAACTAGGGGCGGAGCTCTTCTTGACCTGCTGCTCTCAAACCGGAAAGAATTAGTAGGGGAAGCTAAAGTGGATGGGAACCTGGGAGGCAGTGACCATGAGATGGTCGAGTTCAGGATCCTGACACAGGGAAGAAAGGAGAGCAGCAGAATACAGACCCTGGACTTCAGAAAAACAGACTTTGACTCCCTCAGGGAACGGATGGGCAGGATCCCCTGGGAGAATAACATGAGGGGGAAAGGAGTCCAGGAGAGCTGGCTGTATTTTAAAGAATCCTTATTGTGGTTACAGGGACAAACCATCCCAATGTGTAGAAAGAATAGTAAATATGGCAGGCGACCAGCTTGGCTTAACAGTGAAATCCTTGCTGATCTTGAACACAAAAAAGAAGCTTACAAGAAGTGGAAGATTGGACAAATGACCAGGGAAGAGTATAAAAATATTGTATGGGCATGCAGGAGTGAAATCACAAAGGCCAAATCACACCTGAAGTTGCAGCTAGCAAGTGATGTTAAGAGTAAGAAGAAGGGTTTCTTCAGGTATGTTAGCAACAAGAAGAAAGTCAAGGAAAGTGTGGGCCCCTTACTGAATGAGGGAGGCAACCTAGTGACAGAGGATGTGGAAAAAGCTAATGTACTCAATGCTTTTTTTGCCTCTGTCTTCACGAACAAGGTCAGCTCCCAGACTGCTGCACTGGGCAGCACAGCATGGGGAGGAGGTGACCAGCCCGCTGTGGAGAAAGAAGTGGTTCGGGACTATTTAGAAAAGCTGGACGAGCACAAGTCCATGGGGCCGGATGCGCTGCATCCGAGAGTGCTAAAGGAGTGGGCGGATGTGATTGGCCATTATCTTTGAAAACTCATGGCGATCGGGGGAAGTCCTAGAAGACTGGAAAAAGGCTAATGTAGTGCCCATTTTTAAAAAAGGGAAGGAGGAGGATCCTGGGAACTAAAGGCCAGTCAGCGTCACCTCAGTCCCCAGAAAAATCATGGAGCAGGTCCTCAAGGAATCAATTCTGAAACACTTAGAGGAGAGGAAAGTGATCAGGAACAGTCAGCATGGATTCACCAAGGGCAAGTCATGCCTGACTCATCTAATTGCCTTCTATGACGAGATAACTAGCTCTGTGGATGAAGGGAAAGCAGTGGACGTGTTGTTCCTTGACTTTAGCAAAGCTTTTGACACTGTCTCCCACAGTATTCTTGCCAGCAAGTTCATAGAATCATAGAATATAAGGGTTGGAAGGGACCCCAGAAGGTCATCTAGTCCAACCCCCTGCTCGAAGCAGGACCAAATCCCAGTTAAATCATCCCAGCCAGGGCTTTGTCAAGCCTGACCTTAAAAACCTCTAAGGAAGGAGATTCTACCACCTCCCTAGGTAACGCATTCCAGTGTTTCACCACCCTCTTAGTGAAAAAGTTTTTCCTAATATCCAATCTAAACCTCCCCCACTGCAACTTGAGACCATTACTCCTCGTTCTGTCATCTGCTACCATTGAGAACAGTCTAGAGCCATCCTCTTTGGAACCCCCTTTCAGGTAGTTGAAAGCAGCTATCAAATCCCCCCTCATTCTTCTCTTCTGCAGGCTAAACAATCCCAGCTCCCTCAGCCTCTCCTCATAACTCATGTGTTCCAGACCCCTAATCATTTTTGTTGCCCTTCGCTGGACTCTCTCCAATTTATCCACATCCTTCTTGAAGTGTGGGGCCCAAAACTGGACACAGTACTCCAGATGAGGCCTCACCAATGTCGAATAGAGGGGAACGATCACGTCCCTCGATCTGCTCGCTATGCCCCTACTTATACATCCCAAAATGCCATTGGCCTTCTTGGCAACAAGGGCACACTGCTGACTCATATCCAGCTTCTCGTCCACTGTCACCCCTAGGTCCTTTTCCGCAGAACTGCTGCCTAGCCATTCGGTCCCTAGTCTGTAGCTGTGCATTGGGTTCTTCCGTCCTAAGTGCAGGACCCTGCACTTATCCTTATTGAACCTCATCAGATTTCTTTTGGCCCAACCCTCCAATAGGAGGGTTAAAGAAGTATGGGCTGGATGAATGGACTATAAGGTGGATAGAAAGCTGGCTAGATTGTCGGGTTCAACGGGTAGTGATCAATGGCTCCATGTCTAGTTGGCAGCCAGTACCAAGTGGAGTGCCCCAAGGGTCGGTCCTGGGGCCAGTTTTGTTCAATATCTTCATAAATGATCTGGAGGATGGTGTGGATTGCACCCTCAGCAAGTTTGCAAATGACACTAAACTGAGAGGAGAGGTAGATACACTGGAAGGTAGGGATAGGATACAGAGGGCCCTAGACAAATTAGAGGATTGGGCCAAAAGAAATCTGATGAGGTTCAACAAGGACAAGTGCAGAGTCCTGCAATTAGGACGGATGAATCCCATGCATCGCTACAGACTAGGGACCGAATGGCTCGGCAGCAGTTCTGGAGAAAAATACCTAGGGGTTACAGTGGACGAGATGCTGGATATGAGTCAACAGTGTGCCCTTGTTGCCAAGAAGGCCAATGGCATTTTGGGATGTATAAGTAGGGGCATTGCCAGCAGATCGAGGGACATGATCGTTCCCCTCTATTCGACATTGGTGAGGCCTCATATGGAGTACTGTGTCCAGTTTTGAGCCCCACACTACAAGAAGGATGTGGAAAAATTGGAGTGAGTCCAGTGGAGGGCAACAAAAATGATTAGGGGACTGGAACACATGACTTATGAGGAGAGGCTGAGGGACTGGGATTGTTTAGTCTGCGGAAGAGAAGAATGAGGGGGGATTTGATAGTTGCTTTCAGCTACCTGAAAGGGGGTTCCAAAGAGGATGGATCTAGACTGTTCTCAGTGGTAGCTGATGACAGTACAAGGGGTAATGGTCTCAAGTTGCAGTGAGGGAGGTTTAGGTTGTATATTAGGAAAAACTTTTTCACTAGGAGGGTGGTGAAGCACTGGAATGCATTCCCTAGGGAGGTGGTGGAATCTCCTTCCTTAGATATTTTTAAGGTCAGGCTTGACAAAGCCCTGGCTAGGATGAATTAGTTGGGGATTGGTCCTGCTTTGAGCAGGGGGTTGGACTAGATGACCTCCTGAGGTCCCTTCCAACCCCGATATTCTGTGATTGTATGAAAAAAGGGCCTAGCAGACTTGAACAGCCATTATAATTGAGTGCTCCTTTGAGTTGTTGCTCAGATCTGAGCTCCCATGCTCACTCTTCAAAGACGTCTCAATCTACTGAGACCAGCAGAGCATCTAAGTCATTCTATACCCAGTCATTTGAAAGGAATAGGAAGAAATATGGTTCCCACCACGAGCACAGGCCTAGTTCTTTCCTTTGTCTTTGGCGTCTCATAAAGAGAGACACAGATCTTCTCAGACTACTCAGTCAAAAGATGGTTCATGGTTCAAATTGGGTCCTTCTGACAACCTGACAGAACCAGTCACCAAGCAATGGTACCATCTGAAGTAGAGCACCATCCTTTGCCTTGTATGATCCATTGGTACCAACCTTGGTGCACTTGATGCCAGAGACCCTGGCACCCACACTTCCAGTGCTGATCATTATGGTATGGTTGCTCCCTGCATCAACCCTCTCAACACCAAAGTTTTTCTTGGTACTGAACAATTTGATGGTTACTGCACAGCTTGAGTCACCACTACTGTCTATGACTATGAGAGTGCCCTTTATGGTACTACGTGCCAACACTGCTACAGTACCAAACACCTCTTCAGGGACCACAAGGAGACAGTCTCTAGCTCAGCCTGTGACTCCTGTTAGGGTAGCCTCACCACAGCTACCACTGGAAGCACAGCAGGGAGGCATCCCCTACCTGGTTGCCTTGGTCCCATTCATATGAACTCTACTGGTGAGGCAGGGAGTCTGGGACCTGGTGCTATAGACAAAGGCCTGAGAAATCTAAGAACAGTCGTCATGGTTGTGATCCCTAGTCCCTTAATCCTATCTTGTACAATCTTGGCCCTACTGAGTTCCTTGGGGCATGCACCTGGCAAGGGAACTGACTTCTACTGCCTCCTCTAAGCCTAGATCTCTGTTTGGGATACAAGTATTAATTTAGAGATAGAACCTAGTAGCTCTGAAATAGTTTAGTAAATTACCTTTGCCCTCTGGAGAGAGAGTTGTATGCTGTATATGAGTTTTATTACAAATTAATAAAGAGAGCAAACTTAAAATCAATTAAACTTCTAACTAATTAAGAATTAAACAGCACAATTATCAAGTCAAAATTACAGTTGGAATTGAGGTAATAAATCAGGAATTTGACAGTAACATGGAATGAAACCAGCAATTGACCAAATCATTGGTTGAACACAGCGAAGAATAAATCATGAAGTTGACATAGTATATGATCAATTCTTATACATACATACCTGGAAATCTAAAGTGGCAAGGTTGATATTTACTAGGTGAGTTTTACTTTCTCAACTAATTTATCTCTCCTGTATTAGAGTGATTAACAACCCACAAATTTCCTTGCTAGGATAGAGTAGTTTTACTCAGGCATTCTTTTATAGCCCAGAGTAATGCAATCTGTTTTAAAATAGGATTTACTTAAAATTTGGATACACAACATACATTCTCATTCAACATTAAAAAGTGTTAGACTGGTTCGTTAGGTAAAAAGGTTCCATTTTAAGTCACTTTCCAAAGAGGATCTGCCCTTCAAATACTTGGATCTCAGGGGCAATAGTTATTCATTAATTTAGTGTGCAATTTTACTTAGATTAGGCAACCATTGATTCACTGGCTCATGGTGTACACGTAAGAGGTCTAGTCAAGTGCTTGATGAATCCGCTTATGGCTGACAAGCCCCAATTAAAGAGCGACACAGCTTGTTACAAATTTCACAGCTCCGTGTGTTGTCTGAGTTGGAGTCCAAGAATACAGGACGCTGCTTTCTTCTTTCTCACTTTGCTTCCGTCCTCTGGACAAAAGCTGCTTCATGTTCAGCTGCACCCAGTGCCAGATATTCCCTCAAGATTGGGTGGGATTCTGCGTACTACTCCCAGCTTTCTACACTGATGTTGAACGACTTCATATTATTTTTGTATACATTTTAGTACCGCCGTAAAAGGCAGCCCTGCTTTCTAGAGCCATCTCAAATCTTGTTGTGCAAAATATCATTAGCAATAGAGTCTCCTCCCATTCTCCTGACAGGACTGTGCCATTGCAACCTTCTCTTCTTGATAGTAGTTTCTAAGTGTGTTAGTCCTGCATGCTACAGCACCTCTGTGTTTGGTATTTTGTCTTCCCACTGTATTTCCAGGATCTTGTGCAGACATCTCATGTGGAAGCTGTTCAGTCTCCTGATGAGTCTAGCATATGTAGTCCACATTTCTGAACAATGAAGCGGGGATGACAGCACACAAGTCTCGTAGCTTCGCATCTTCACCTCAGTTCATAGTTTGCTGTTATTCCATGCACGTTTCTGTAATAGCCTGAAATTCTTAGCTGCTTTTCCAGTTCAGTTAATCAGTTCAGTCTGAAGGTCAAGATTCCTGCTAATCATAGAACCCAAGGGTCAAAAGCTGTTGACAACTCCACGAGATTTACCCTCCAGAGTGATGTCAGGCATTGGTTCTTCCACCCTGTGATAGATGATTACAGTTTTCTTGAAACTAATTGTCAACCTGAAGCCCTTGCATGATGCAGAAAATCTACCCAAGAGATTTGCAGGAAAGATTGACTGTGGGCAACCAATGCCGTATCATCCGCAAACTTGAAATCTCTCAGAACCAGCTCTTTCACCTTGTTTTTCGCTCTAAACTATGCAGTGTAGAACAAGCCGCCATCTAGTCTAGTTCGAAAATAAATGCCATCATTGCTGTCTTTAAATGCATGAAGAAGCAGGAATGAAAAGTAGATGTTAGAA
The DNA here is from genome assembly GCF_965140235.1 of Caretta caretta. Taxonomy (NCBI): domain Eukaryota; kingdom Metazoa; phylum Chordata; order Testudines; family Cheloniidae; genus Caretta; species Caretta caretta. Next base: position 97,806,466 of record NC_134206.1, on the reverse strand, counting down.
AGCATGGGGGCTAAGACACACTCCTGTTTCACCCTTTGTTAATGTCGAACGCATTTGATTCTGTGTTTTCATGCACTACAGTTGCCCTCATACCTTGATGTAATGAACAAATGATGTTCAGTTTTACTTGGAAAGATGACAAAAAATGGTGGTGTTGGGTTCTGTGTGCATCTCTCAATGATTTCAATACCAAACTTCCTCAGTTAATAAGAAAAAACACCTTTTATTTTTCTATCTACCAGCCCTGCAAACTCATCATGGAATCTTAAAATCATGCTAGTGTCTCTCTGGCTCATGCATCATACCAGTATTACAAAATTTGGCCTAAACAATTTGCAAGCCAAAATCAGTCTTCATTTATACCAGTGCAACATCACCAAGATACGATGAGAGCATTGCAAATGTCTACTTTAGATTTACTGATATATTTTTACAATAACTTTTCACAGTGGAGTTCTTCTTCAAAGTTAATGAGTGATGATTATTTGAAATTAATTCAACTATTTAACTCTTTTAGATATAGTTGTAACACATTTAGAAACTGTTCTTGACTGGAAAAGTATTATGTCATTTTCTTGGGATTTTTGCTAGAAAACCACAAAGATTTTTAAAAGAAATTTAAATTTTCAGGATAATAACATGACTATTTCTGAGCTCTTTACTTTTTTTTTTCTAAGACAATAGGGAGAAGTTTGCATACTGTGCAAATGGGTTTGAACAGTAATTAACAAGCTATTTCATAAGTTAGTATATTTTGTCTTATCGGCATAACTTGTGTAAAAAAAGGTGTACAGGTATAACTGAGAGCAAACTTTGGTTCTGAAATTGGAACCTAGCAAACAATTATGTTGATACAAGTCAAAATAGAATGCAGTCCTGTAAGCAGCTTGACTTACTGCTGTAGTGCCCCCAGTCATCATAGCATGGCATTGCAAGGGTCTTAGTCTATAGCACCTCCTGTGATGCCCTCCTGTGATGTCCTGTCACTGACTATGTGTTTCATGGCCTAGCCCTCCAGCCCAGGTCATTTCTCTCTATTTCTATCCCCTTCTGAGGTACAACAGTCCAAAAACAATGAAAACTTTATTTAGTCACTAATGTCCAAAGATGACCCTAAGTGCACATAGCAATAAGATATATTGAATAAGACTATGCAGTTTTTCAGAATCACTTTCCTGACCAAAAGGGCACTTTACATTTCTCTCTTTTTTCAATCAATTATTGTCATTGATGTTTTATTTAAGAATAATAGAATGAAATCCTGTCCCCATAAGTCAGTGGCAAAACTCTCATTTCAACTCCCATTGCCTTTTCAACTGTTTCCTAAAACGAAATTGAAAAATTTTGTACTTTTGCCATAATGTTTTTACAGTTCAATCCAAAACCCATTGAAATCAACCGAGAGACTCCCGCTGACCATAGTGGCTTTGGTTCGGCCCTTCTTGCTACTTAATCTTCTGGAAACATTACCTGTCCATTTACTTCTGCTTCCACTGAGACTGGATAACTGAAACTTATTTTCTTTATAGAAAAGTGTGTGTGTGTGTGTGTGTTTGTGTAATATATTCATATTCTTATAATGTTTGGCATGTGTACAATAGAACGTATTGATTTCCCAATTTTTTTTAAACAACTGTGCACACCAATACACTAAAATAGTTCTGATGTAGGACACAATGAAGGTGTTATAGGATTTAACAACTAAGCACAAGGCAGGATCATGGTGGTTTGTGTTCAAATTTTGCACTTTTTTCTTTGAGCTTTTATTTAAAAGGAGCTTATGTTGCCGAATAATACATTTCTGTAAATAGGCATGTATACTGGGAATGCTGTGATAGCTTTATACACATATTTGTGGATGTTCCTGTTGTAACTTTTTTGTTTGTTTGTTTTTGTTTACAATAGATGCATCCCTTGTTTGCCCAATGAATTTTTTCTACTTGCTATTCGGGATATCACCTGAAAGGAATGTATTTTTAAATATACTGTAGTTCAATTTAATTAATAGAAAATTGTAAATGCTGGAATTTTCACAGCATGAATACTATATAAATAGTAAAATCTAGTGGTATGCAGGAGAGAGATTTTTAATACTGAAAATTTTACTTTATTAAAAATTGAGCGTATTTTTGCTTACAGAGGAAATATTTTTGAAAACCTAAGCTTCTAGTAAAATAGTGTCATTTGTTTTTCCTCTTAAGGTCCTGGGTCCTTTGGATGAAAATGAGTTCTTTACTGAAGATTTTCATTTGTTGGAAAAGATAACATTCAGTACCTCAGCAGAGAAGATTAAAAGCGTTGTCAGAGAGATGGGGATCAGCTCTAAACAGTAAAACACTTTTGGGTTTTGGGAATCTATTGTCTGAATGCATGTGAGACTCATTTGAGTTTATCACCTGTGACTAATTATTTCACTTTCTTCTAGAGGATACCAGGTCTTCTTTCAGTGTTTGTCCATATGTATTCCACTCTTGGTGTGCATGTGCCCAAGTTTGGATTCTTTTGGACAGCATCTTGCCCTTGTCCTCCAAGTGTCCTCATGCCTCCCATCCAAAGGCATAAAGCGTGGAGTGTGTCCCTTAGTTCCTTCTTATTGTCTGTGACTTCAGGTAGGCACTTAGGCAGTGTCTCAGGCTATGATGAAACTAGCAGTTATTGCGGTATTACTTATAAAAGGAGTACTTGTGGCACCTTAGAGACTAACAAATTTAATCTCTAAGGTGCCACAAGTACTCCTTTTCTTTTTTGCGGATACAGACTAACACGGCTGTTACTCTGAAACATGGTATTACTTACGTCGTTCAGGAGTGAAAAAGCAACCCCCCTGAGCAATGAAATTACACCAACCTAAGCACTGGTATAGACAGCCAGTGTAGACAGTGTTATGTCAGCTCTCCCTCAGACATAGCTGCTGCTGCTGCACATGGGGCTGGAGTAGTTAAGCTGACAGGAGACCTCTCTCCTGTCTGCTTAGAACTGTTACATTAGTTTACAGCAGTGCAGCTGCATCGCTGCAGCTCTGCTGCTGTAAACTTCCTAGTGTAGCCATAGCCTGAATTTCTCACTCATTGTTCTTGTGTAAATAGTTGTAAATAACTTCAGATAGTTACTCAGATAGTTAGTCTTTAGTTGTAGGTTTTTCATAATGTTTCCTTTTTAAAAAATAAAGAAAAGCAAAACAAGCTTTTTTTTTTTTCTTTCTTCCTGTGAGACTTTCCTGGTTCCAGGCTGAGCTCTTATGGTGGAACAAAAGTCTGCAGGACTTGAAAACTGGCCTCCTTGCAAGGCAGTAATACCCTGTAATGAAGGGCATACCAGATGTTTATTATGCCTTAATGAGGAACACATTCCTGAGATGTGTGCCATTTGGAAGTCATTCTTAAATAGAACACAAAAGACAAAACAGACTGGCATGAAGCTGTTTTTTGCTGTAGGGGTCAATGCAGCCCTGTTCATATCCTGGAGTGAGTGGGACTGAAATCCCTAAGCAATCCTCTTCAATAGGTGCTCCTGTCAGCTCCTCAGCTTGCAGCTCTGTGAGTAGAGTTTCTCAAAATCCTGCTCTTGAACCAGGACAAATTCTGGAAGTCAAGAGAAAGAAGGAGAATAGCTCCTCTCAGGGACGTAGATCTAGGTCACCCTCTCTGGGTGCTAGCTCTAAAAGCAGAAATCCTTTTGTTCTTCCATGGAAAAAGGTAGCTCAAGGCCCAAGAAGGGTCCCTCTGGGCGTCCACTCCAGTACCAGTCACTCTGCTCTGTTCCTGGCTCATATGGAGCTTCATGCATCACCTAATACTGAAATTTTGGCATCAAAGCTCCCAGTACTGGTGTCATTGGTACTGACCGCTCCAGTACTAATGCCTTCTATTTATCTGCCTATGACACTGACTTTCTCAGTACTGTGGGAGGCTCTATGGCTTCATGAGATTTAACTGTTTCTGTGGTCACCTCTGTTGTTTGTGGTAAAGGTTTCACCTGTAATATGAACAACTATCTCAGGCTCAATATCAAGCCCATTGTGGTATGTGTTAGGGCTCATTAAGCTCTTACTGTGCACTCAAGCCTAGTACTGCTTCACCTTTAGAGGAGGAATACTTTTTCTTTCCTTTAGACTCAGATAGCCAGAGGGAGGTGTCACCAACATATTCCTTTGGGTCTAGGTAATTTGATCCCTTTTTTTTTTAAATGGAGTATAGGGCACAACTACCCCTGGCCTAAGAGCTCTTGGCCCTCTGCTCCATACTTCTACCAGCAGCCTTGGTCCTACTGGGCACTGTTGGTCTTATAACTGGCAAGGAAGGCAGCATCAACAGCTCAATCTAGAATGAGGTATCTGTCTCCAGCAAAGCAGCGGGGAGCACTGCAGATGGCTCAACCAGTGATCCAACACATGACCAAGGATCTGAAGAAGAGGATCTGCAGACTCAGGAACACAACATTCCAACTCCCATCTCTTCTTTGTTGCCTAATGAGGCTATGATTCCTTCTTCCACTAGCATGCAGCCTGATGATTCCAAAACCTTTCAGGGGCTGCTGTGTCTTGTGGTTGATACACTCAAGATCCTTGTGAAAGTTGTCCAGGAGAAATCACATAATCTTTTGGACATTTTGCACACCTGCGTTCCTGGACATCTTGTGACACCAATAAATGAAGGCCTGCTAGAGCCAGCTAAATTACTCTGACAGTCACCTGCATTTCTGGTGTTACTATATAAGCATTCAAACAGAAGGTATAAGGCCTTTCAGCAGGATTTGAAAAATTTTACACTCATCCTGTGCCTGGCAGTGATGGCAGCCCATGAACGGACAAGACAACACGCACATCCAAGTCCATGCCATGGGCTTCATCGATAACCATGAGGAGAACTTCTTGGTTACAGTTATCTGGAATACTTAAAGTGCAGTTGACAGTAGAAAATCTGCCTTTGAGGGATGTAAATTGTTAAGGGCCAAAACAGATAGGCCCTGCACTCCTTAAAAGGTTTTAGGGTAACAGTGAAATCTTTGGAAGTGTTTACACCAGATCCCAAGTTTAGGCCTCAACCCTATCAGAAACAGGTGTACTTCTCACATCACAGAGTCTGAATTAGCCAAAAAGATAGAGACTGCTGTCATGAGACCCCTTTCATGAGAGCATGCCACATCAAGAAGTGGAGTTCACTTCTCAGTCTCAGACCAGTGGAAGCAATGCTTTAAGTATCAGGGGAGGAATACGTTTGTTCCCATTACTTTCTGATACTTCTGAGCGCGGCCTGGCACCCAATCCTGGACATGAGACATCTAAACACTTTCATCTGGAAGTTCAAGTTCAGGACTGTAACACTAGCTGCAGTAATTCCATCTATATTCACAGGATTAGTATACAGCTGTCAACATTCAGAATGCATGCTTTGATACAGCTATCCATCTTGCCCACAGGAAATACTTGAGATTGCAGATAGGCAATTCCCACTACCAGTACAGGGTTCTGCCATTTGATCCATTTGGCGTTTACCAAATGCCTGGCGGTAGTGGATGCACACCAGAGAAAACAAGGAATCCAAGTTTTCCTTTACATAGGCTACTGGCTCTTTCAGGGGAGATCTCCTTAGCATTTGAACTACTCCAGTCATCAGGTACTTGTGCCTTTCACCTCCTTAGGACTGAGAGGCAACAAGGAAAAGTTTGTGTTAAGTTTCTATCCAAACAATACAACTTATAGGGGCAGTACTGGACTTCACCACAGCACAGGCTTATCTGACTCAAGAAAGATTTGACACCGTAGTATGTCTGATCAAACAGCTTTGAGCCTAACCTCAGTCATCAGTAAGAGTTTGTCTCGGGCTTCAGGGACACTCAAGGTCTCTGGTGGGATCAGGAAACTCAACCCATGTCCTAAAGCTGAGGGCCATTCATCAGGCTTGCACAAAATTCCTACAAGTTCTGAAAGGTTTAACCATTCAGATTATGTAAGACAACGCCACAGTTACAGTGTATATCAATAGGCAAGGGGGAGCAAGATCCACCCCCCTTTCTCAACAAGCTGTGCATCTATGGAAGTACTGCATTTGATTGCAATAATTTTCTATGTCCCATTGCTTACTAGGTTTGCAGTATGTTCTTGCAGATCAACTCAACAGGCAGTTTGCAAGTGAGCACAGTGAAAGACACTATCATACAGGACATATTCACCAGATGGGGCTGACCCTCCATAGATACCAAAAAAGAATAAGAAATGTTTTAGATTCTCATCTAGAAAGGGTCAGTGCCTGGGTTCTCTGTCAGAGGCATTTCTTGTCCCTTGGGCTTCAAGACTAATATATGCACACCCTCCAATTCTAATAATTCCAAATACTTTTCCAGCTGGAAACTAAGACAGAACTCAGCCAATATGGTCATGTTGGCACCAGCCTGGCAAACACAATTCTGGTTGTCAGACCTATTGAATCTCTTTATTTGGCCTCCAACCAAATTACTTCTTCAGCTAGAGGTAATACTAGAAAGCGATGGGCAAAATCTCCATCCAGATCCATCTTCCCTGCTCCTCAGAGGTCCAGAACATACTCATACATAATGGAATGGACTCCATCGGGCATACATACTATGTCAAGTGAAAGAGATTTACTAGCTGCACTCAACAACATTGTTTATTTCAAGTTGACACTCGGATACCTGATATACTAGACTCCCTCTTCTCCTTGACGAGTTCAGGTCTATCTATGAGTTCTTGGAGTGGTTGTCCACATGTATGCCACTTCTGGAGTGTTTGCGCCTTATGTGTGCAAGATTGAAATCTTTTGAGTAGCCTGTGTCCAGCTTGCCCTTTGGCACCTCATAGCTCCAGTTCTTTCTTAATGGCTGTGGCTACGAGATAGAATATGTGCAGTCTCTGTCTCTCTGTAAAATACAATTTATCTTTCCAGCTAGATAGTTATAGTTGTTAGTCTAGTTTTAGCCTGTTAAGCCCTTTGGCATACTGGAAAAAAAGATTTTAGGGGTTTTGAGCCCACATGCCACTACCCCCCGCCACACCCCCGTCATGACATGGCGGAGTCCAAATCCCCTGGATTCAAGACCTGACCCTCTTGGAAGGGAGCAATCCCTATCAATGATATATATTTAGTGCCTCTTCTGTCTGGGGGAAATGCAAATACCACAGAAGTGTCAGGAAAAAAACAGAAGAATGCTTCTCACAAGATGTTCCTCAGAAAGGAAGTGGATTTCCTCCTGCAACTCAGATCAGTGGGAGACGTGCCCATGGAATTGCAGGGCACGGGGTTCTGTTTTAATTATTTCTTGGTCCCAAAGAAGAAAAGAGATTGGCACTGCTTTCTAGACCTTCAACGACTCAACTTCATATGTTGATTCAAGTTCAGGATGATGGCTCTAGCATCCATAATTCCCCCTTTAAATCTTTAGGACTGGTTTGCAGCTCTCAACTTGCAAGATGCCTACTTTCATATTGGAATTCACCTGGTCCACAGGAAATACCCTGGTTTTATGTGGGAAAATCTCACTACAGTACAGAGTGTCTAGTGATGGTGGCAGCATTCCAGAGTAAGCAAGGAATTAATGTCTGTCTATACCTTAATGACTGGCTTATCCAAGGTCACTTACCACAACAGGTGAACAACATGATCGCAATAATCTTCAACCTTTTCACTGAACTGGGCCTCAGAGTCGTCAAAGCCAAGTTCACTCTCGCTCCTGCTCAAAGAACAGAGTACATAGGGGCAGTGCTGGACTCCTCAGTGGCAAAAGCTTATGTGTCATAAGACAGATTTCTTGCCTTCTAAATTTCATCAGCCAGCTGCAGCTCCACCCGAGAATATCAGCCACAATCTTCCTAAAACTCATGGGTTACATGGCTTCCTGCATCTACATGATACAATTTGCCAGATTTCATCTGTGCTTCATGCAAGACTGGTTGAGATCAGTGCAGCTACCTGGCAAATACCACATAGATGTGGTCATGATTCCCCAGAAAGTTTGCTCTTCAGATTGGTAGAAGGATCTTCTACTTGTCTGCAATGAAGTACCCTTCTCCTCATCTTTCCACAATATGACACTTGTGACAGATGTGTCCACTGCAGAATGGGAAGCCCATTTGGATCACTTTCTGGTCTTCCCAGGAGATAAAACTTCAAATAAACATTCTGGAGCTGAGAGCCATTTGTTTCACATGTATAGCTTTCAATCATAGAGTCATAGAATATCGGGGTTGGAAGGGACCTCAGGAGGTCATCTAGTCCAACCCCTGCTCAAAGCAGGACCGATCCCCAACTAAATCATCCCAGCCAGGGCTTTGTCACGCCTGACCTTAAAAACTTCTAAGGAAGGAGATTCTACCACCTCCCTAGGTAACGCATTCCAGTATTTCACCACCCTCCTAGTGAAAAAGTTTTTCCTAATATCCAACCTAAACCTCCCGCACTGCAACTAGAGACCATTACTCCTTGTCCTGTCATCTTCTACCACTGAGAATAGTCTAGAATCAACATATTTGGAACCACCTCTCAGGTAGTTGAAAGCAGCTATCAAATCCCCCCTCATTCTTCTCTTCCCTGGACTAAACAATCCCAGTTCCCTCAGCCTCTCCTCATAAGTCATGTGTTCCAGTCCCCTAATCATTTTTGTTGCCCTTCTCTGGAACTCTGCGCTGTTTTTATTGTTCTGTTCATTCTTTCTATCTGTCCTGAGCTTTGAGAGTGTCCTGCTCTATGTAATCTTTGCTTAATATCAAATGCTTGGCAGAGTCCTTTTGTGGTTTCCCCCACAAAATGTGGCCCTTGATCAGAATCAGTCTCTTGGGGAACATCCCATCATGTTGTTTGCTCAACTACGATGTAGTTAGGTCAGTATTGTTTCTTGTGGGTATCGCTTCAACCCATTTTGTAAATGCATCCACTATTACTAGGCAATATTTGATTCCCTTTTGCTGTTTTAGCTAATATCAATTTGCATTCTTTGGTGACAGAAGGGTCCTTTTACCAATCTAGTACCTGCATTATTGGAAGCACAAGGCAAGCAATTATTTACATACTGCTCTATATCAGGTCTCATATTTGGCCATCAACCTGATGCTTGCATTCTGCTGAGAGTTTTCTCCATGCCCAGCTGTCCATTATTATGGCCTAGGTTTATCATCTCAGAACTTATTTCAGTTGGGGCAACCCACATAGGCATGTTTTCTCCATTTTGGTGGCTAGAACCAATCCTGTATCATGCTCCCAAAGTTTCCACCCTTGATGTTCCCCTTTAGCTACAAGCCTTTTTATTTCTGGATCTCTTTTCTGTAGGGATATTAGATCTATTTGTTCTGTTTTATCCCTGCCTACTATTGCTATTGGCGTTAATTGGAGTTGTGGCTGCCACAATGTCCTCTCCTTGGTTCCCGCCTGAGCTTCCTCATCTGCCCTGTTATTTCACTGAGCCTCCTTAATGTCTTTCGTATGAGCCTTTATCTTTCCCATTTCTACTGGCTGTGTTCTCTCTGTGCTAAGTGCCAAAGATAATTTCCCAGCATGTGCAATAGGCTTGTTGTCTGCTGATCTCATTCCTCTTTTCTTCCACTGGGGCATTCAGTCTACTACAACTCTTAGTACCTGCTCAGAATCTGTGAAGATAGCTACCCCATTATCTATTGGTGTATTTTCCAGTGCTATGGCTATTGCCACAATTTCAGCTGCTTGTGCTGAGTGAGGTTTACACTGTTCCCTAGAATTGGACACCCTTACTGCAGCCTATCTTGTGTATGGTTTTCCTTCATTATAGTAGCAAGGCCCATCCACAAACCAGATTACATCCACTTTTTCTGCTATCCCCTAACAGTGTTTCACCTCGGAACAATAAAGATTCCTCTGGAGGAATTTCAAGCAGGGGGCACTCATGCTGTTCCCCTTCTACCATAAGACCATATGAAACTGGAGATAGAACTGGTACCTTTTCCATGCTCACATTTTTGTTTAATAATGCTAATGTCCACTTAGCTATCAGGGGGCTAGAAACATGACCATCGTTAGTCTTTCCTGTCAGCACATACTTTACCAGAGAGTGGGATGTTTTAAGAAGCACTAGGGACATTCCTACCAAATATTCCCAATGTTGTAGGGGCCAAATTAATGCTAACACTTCTTTCTTACATGGGGTAAATTCCTGCTCCACCCCATTTAAGATTTTACAGGCATATGCTATTGGTCGAAGCCCTGTTTCATGATCCTGACTAAGCACTGCACTCATATCAGTATCAGTGGTAGCTAATTGTAGTTTTTGTTTTTTAAATGACAGAAGAAAAGTAATGATCATAGAATCATAGAATATAAGGGTTGGAAGGGACCCCAGAAGGTCATCTAGTCCAACCCCCTGCTCGAAAGCAGGACCAATCCCCAATTAAATCATCCCAGCCAGGGCTTTGTCAAGCCTGACCTTAAAAACCTCTAAGGAAGGAGATTCTACCACCTCCCTAGGTAACGCATTCCAGTGTTTCACCACCCTCTTAGTGAAAAAGTTTTTCCTAATATCCAATCTAAACCTCCCCCACTGCAGCTTGAGACCATTACTCCTCGTTCTGTCATCTGCTACCATTGAGAACAGTCTAGAGCCATCCTCTTTGGAACCCCCTTTCAGGTAGTTGAAAGCAGCTATCAAATCCCCCCTCATTCTTCTCTTCTGCAGGCTAAACAATCCCAGCTCCCTCAGCCTCTCCTCATAACTCATGTGTTCCAGACCCCTAATCATTTTTGTTGCCCTTCGCTGGAGTCTCTCCAATTTATCCACATCCTTCTTGAAGTGTGGGGCCCAAAACTGGACACAGTACTCCAGATGAGGCCTCACCAATGTCGAATAGAGGGGAACGATCACGTCCCTCGATCTGCTCGCTATGCCCCTACTTATACATCCCAAAATGCCATTGGCCTTCTTGGCAACAAGGGCACACTGCTGACTCATATCCAGCTTCTCGTCCACTGTCACCCCTAGGTCCTTTTCCGCAGAACTGCTGCCTAGCCATTCGGTCCCTAGTCTGTAGCTGTGCATTGGGTTCTTCCGTCCTAAGTGCAGGACTCTGCACTTATCCTTATTGAACCTCATCAGATTTCTTTTGGCCCAATCCTCCAATTTGTCTAGGTCCTTCTGTATCCTATCCCTCCCCTCCAGCGTATCTACCACTCCTCCCAGTTTAGTATCATCCGCAAATTTGCTGAGAGTGCAATCCACACCATCCTCCAGATCATTTATGAAGATATTGAACAAAACCGGCCCCAGGACCAACCCTTGGGGCACTCCACTTAATACCGGCTGCCAACTAGACATGGAGCCATTGATCACTACCCGTTGAGCCCGACAATCTAGCCAGCTTTCTACCCACCTTATAGTGCATTCATCCAGCCCATACTTCCTTAACTTGCTGACAAGAATGATGCGGAGATAAAACAGTTAAAAATTCAGTTAAAACGGCGTGGAAACTCTAGGATAAATAAGATGCAGTCAAAAGATGGACTGATTAGTTGTGGCTGCTCATGGGAGTTGTAAGAGGGAATTTTTCAGTGAACAGCAGCAAGAAAGGAACAGAGAGTTGTGGGTACAAGTGGATTTTACCATTTAAACTGCTGGACTATATATTCCATCTTGTAAATGTATAGAAGGGCACATCTCTCCAGAACTATAGATTTAGTAGTTCTTGGTTAGTCACATTCTAAAGGCTTAGAGACTCAAAATTAAAAATCTTATGACTGTAGTGTCCTTAAAGCATCATATTTTTGCGTAGTCTTTTATGCACACAGATATACATTGAAAATTAATATTTTATTCCCTTTTTATTAGAAAAGTCACATATTAACTGTTTGTTTTATTGTACCAGTGGCAGTGATTTGATTATGAAAGTGGATGCCCTTCTGTCTTCATTGCCTAAAACGGTCATTAGACAAAATGTTGAATTTCTCAAAGAGCAACACAGGTAAGTTCAGTCTCATCATAATGCATATATAGCTATGGCATCTTAATATTAAACATTATTAATGCTTTAAGTACTGTATGCAATCTTCCAGAACTTCAGTAAACATTTTGTAGTTTTAAAAGAAGAAACTGATTTTGTGATTGTACAAACAATTCAGGAAACCAATGAGCAACACAGGCAATCTTAATTTCACTACTAGTATATTGGTCAGTAATGTCAAAACATTGACAATTTTATCTATTTCTAATCAACACTGAAAAAGGTGACAAATAGAATTTTATGGAGTGGAAGTGGGAGTACTGGGAGAGAGGAAGATGAATCAGTACATTATATTTACTTACTAAATTAAAAACCTGAACGTAGTTAAACAAAATCGCAGGTAAACTAAGAGAGCCTCACTAATCTGCACTGATGTGGAAAGTCCAAATTGAGATTATTGAATTTTGTGGATTACTGTTCACAAGGTTAGTATATAAATTATTCATTTCCTGGAGTGGGGATTAGCACCATGTCACCTCTTCTCACACTTTTGGCACACAGCACTAAAACATAGGACTATGTCACCTACAGATGGATGATGGTACTGTTCTCACCACCAACTCTATTTGCAATAGGGGTGGTTAGGTTCTCACTGTTGTGCTTTGGCTGCTACAAGATATATTAAAAGCCAGCAGGCAGATTTACATTGTGTTTGGAAGTCTTAAGCAGTGAGTTTAAAGTATCTGTGTTTGTTGCTCCTGCTGTCTCATTAACCCCAAACATGAGGAGTCAGTGAAAGTTAGTATGCCACTGGTGTCTTTCTGTTGCTAAATGAAACTGGAAAATACTAAGGTTCACATCTGTAAATCTTTATTGGAACGACAAGAAGTGGGGCAAGAGGAGGGGGACTCCTAGCTTCTCATTAATGGTAAGATCATGGTAGCCATCTTTAGTTTTACTTCCTTTCAGTGGCTGGTTGCAGAGACAGGTTGAGTTTTTAAAGGCAGAAAGGGCAGCATTAGAACCATGACTGAATAAGAGAGTAACAGAAGAACCTTCCTGAAGACTCATTTATCCTCCTGTAATCATCACTCCCCAAGTTCCTGTTCAGTTTTATTGGAAAAACTGCTATGGTGTACTGAGTCTGGCCTTCCCTTCGTAGCATAGTGAGAGGAAGAAAAGCAGCACCAGCAGCCAGTTGCAAGTACCTTAGCCCTGTATCAAAGCATACTGAGAACCTGACGTGGCATAGTATTCTCCCATGGGATTGTAGGATGTGTAGCATCACTCGCACTGGCTACACTCCTGGCAGCACCTAACTGATATGTTGTTTAGTGAAAAATAGTGGAAATCCAGTAATCATATTTGCAATGCATGATTTATTAACATATGCTTTTAGTGAGGGCCTACTATTCATTCCTATGGCTCCAGCTTCCTCTAATCAAGGGCCTGTGATTAATACATTATCTCCTTTTAATCTGGTTTGTCAAAACAAATCCTTGTCTAGGAGAGACAAACAAGTTCCTCCATTTTATTATATTTAACATTACCTAGTTTCCTCTTTTTTTTTTATGTTTAAATTAAATTTCTGTCACTGTTGACTCTTGACGACACTTGCAAAATCTGATGATTCAGGATAGAAAAAGGGACAAAGGGGGGCTGGGGACTGGTGGCTTCAGGTTGAGCTTATGATTTTGGACATTATATTAAAGACTGTTTGGATTATTTTATGACTAAGGTTTCTGAGGTTTGTGTAAACTTTATTTGACATTAAACTAGCCCAAGAAAGGGGTACTGTGAGTTACAACATAGACTATCTGGAGTATTTGAGCGGGTAATAGGGGCAGGATGCCTGTAAAGCAACCCCTGGCTATGAGGAGGTGCTCAGTAGGCAGCCATAAACTTGTGTAGTCAGCAGGATCAAAGACCCCACCACCACCACCAAGGAGTGAAATGGATATAGGAAGGATGGAGAAAATTGTCTGTCTATGAGCTGATCAGTAGCAAAAGACCCAAACCGTCCTCCTGCAACTTTTGCAAAAGCAGCAGGAGGTACAGTTTGTCAACCAGCTGTAGTGGGAGGAGTCCCAAAGTCAGCTCCAAAGGAGAGCTCAGTCAGCAGCCACACCACTACACTGTGGTGATGGAAACCTGAGGAAGATTCTGGCTGATATTGCTTGCATGAAAGGTTTATAATGAACAGAAAGGTAAGTATTTTGGTTCATAATGTGCTTTTCTGGACACTTCACAAGGAGACTCTGGGCTTGTCTACATTACCCGCTGGATCGATGGGCAGCAATCGATCCAGTGGGGGTCGATTTATTGAGTCTAGTCTAGACACAATAAATTGACTGCCAAGCACTCTCCTGTCAACTTGGTACTCCGCCGGAGTGAGAGGCACAGGTGGCATTGACGGGGAGCATCAGCCATCGACTTACCGCAGTGAAGACACCGTGGTAAGTAGATCTAAGTACATCAATTTTAGCTACATTATTCACATAGCAGAAGTTGTGTAACTTCGATCGATCCCACCCCCTAGTATAGACCAGGCCTCTGATAAATGTTTGGAGCAATGTCTTATATTGAAAAATTCTTAAAGATGATGTAAAGTGCTAAAAATATGATAAATTCAGAATTAAGAAAACCTGTTGATGGTTGTTATTTCCACAAGTTTAATTTAGAATTTTTCATTTCACTTATGTTTAACATCTTTTTTTTAACAGCATAGTAAAGATAGGTCCTCAACAGAATGAACCATTCTATGACGTTATTGCTGTTGTTGATCCTTTAACAAGAGAAGCACAGAAGATGGCACATTTATTGATTGTAAGACGATGGCAGTTTCTTTTAATTTGTACTTTTGTGTTCTTTATCCTGTACTAAGAATGTTTTTTTTTCTTATTTTTACATGAAATATCTAAAAAAAAAATTACAGCCTAACATTTATCTGAGAGACTAGTTTAACTTAAACTGTCAAATATACATTTAACAATTTAGAAAATGAATGTCTTCATTAGAAGATATATCTATAAAATCTAACCTCGTTTCACTGCTTGAATGGATGTTCCTTCAGATGGCTAGTGCTATTAAGAATATCCAAGAACAATCCTCTATTGCATGTAACTGTTGATTATCTAGAGCTGCAATTCTCAACTGGGGGTCCATGGCCCTTTGGGAGGCCTTGATTAGGTTTCAGGTGGTCTGGCAAAATAAATCAGAGAACATACAGAAATTTAATGCTGTTTCCCCTTGCTCTATCTGGTCACACTGGCTTTTTTTTTTTTTTTTTTTTTTTAACCAGAGAGCGTGTTAATTTTCCTGCATGATATGCTGAAATCCATTGGCTTCAGCAGGGCAGTCATTAGGGTATAGCAAGCAGGGTAATTGCCTGGGGCCCCACACCATAAGGAGCCCCATGCGGCGGGGCTTGGGCTTCAGCCCTGCGCAGTGGGGAAATACAGGCATATTAGTATTTGAACTTAATATTCAGTTTTTTATCTGTGTACTTATATTATCCATTTCTTTCTTATATTGTGTGTGTGTGTATGTGTGTTTTTAACTGTATGACTTTCAATTTATTATAGCTTTTAATCTACTGGATATGCAGAAAAACAATAGTTCTGGCACAGGTGGGCTGTGGATGGGTGGGCCTTAGAAAGAAAAAGGTTGAGAACTCCTGATCTTGAGAGACAATACCATGGATACAAAGCTGCTAAAATTACCTTCCTTTCTCATGAGTCACATTATGCCATTTCTTTAAGACTAGCCCTGTGAAATTTAAATTTCTTGCTTTGACTTCAAGGCCCTCTACAATTTTGCCCTAGCTGTCTTGATTCCTGTTGCAGTTTGTTTTACCTTCTTCCCCTTGAAAATGATGCAAGCCTCACAGATTTTTCTTTTTTCAACTCCCATTTTCATGCCTTTTTCCATGATGTTCCCTGTGCATGGAATGTCCTTCTGTTCTCAGTACACCAGACTCCTGCTTGCTTCCCATTCATAACTCCTGAGGATGAAGCTAAGCAAAATTTTGATCTTATGGGAAATTCTGATATTTCAACATTTGTTTTTGTCCCAAATTGGAACAAAAAGTTGAAATATCAATTTGTCAGAGAACAAATTGTTCTGAAAAATTCAGTTCAGAAGTGATGAAATGTTAAGTTTCAGCATTTCCAATCAAAATGAAACATTATGATGATTCTGAATCAAAATATTTTTGTTTTGGGTTGATGCACAATCTGCATTTTCCTGTTGTGGTACATTGACTCCTGACAGTTGTAGTTCAGGTCTGAAGTTCCTGTTCTCCTTTATGAACTGGACTCCCTGGCTGGAATACATCTCCCATGATGTACCTGCAGCTGTATAACTCCCATGATGCACAATGCCACTTAGTCAAAGGGGAGACTGCATTGCATCATGGAAGTTGCCACCCACCTAGGCAGCCCAGCCCATAGGAGAGAATGGGGACCTGAACTTCATCTCCCAAGAGGCAACTCGCAGTGATAGGAGTTGCAGTTTAATGTTGAAATGAGTCAAAACAAAACATTTTGAGTCAGTTCAACAAACCAAATAAAAAAAATTCAGAAACTGCATTTTCTGTTGAAAAACTATTCAGCTCTACCTATTTCATTATGCCCTACAAACATTAAACCATTACACCTCCTCCAGAAGAGTGTATTTGTTTAAACAAGCACGTACACATATAAAACCCCAAAGGGAAAAGATTTTAAGTTGGGTCGTCTCTGGGTATCTTGTCTTGTATATGTCTGACATCAAGACCATAAGCTCTTCTGAGCTGGGTTTATATTTATATATTGTTTTGAAAAGCACCAAACATTTTTTCAGTGTTCTACAAATAATAATAATGGTAACTATCCATGTCATAAATCCTGTGTGTTATGTAGTGCAATAAAAAAATTAAGGAGTCATCCCCCAGTAAATGATTAGTGTCCCAATCATTTATGAGCAGTTTAATCAAAATCATTCATGATCTGTGTGCTCTGGTGAAAGCATTCTATTTTTATCATACCTTGTGACATTTGGTAGTCACTTCAAACTTGTCTCATGATACTATATTGGAGAGACTTAAAATTGTCATGTATTAAGACTATAAGAAGATGAACAGGCTTTTGTTAGGTTACAAAGGCACAGTTAGGAGTTCCAGATAATTCGAAAACTAGTCTGAGAAAGAATGACACTTAGTAAGCCGAGCTAGATTCCTTGAACCAAATGCAGCCTAAGTATACTAGAAGACAGCCTTATGACTCTGAACAGTGTTAATCTTCCAGTTTTAATTGCTGTTGTATTTATTTGCTTTCCTTTATATAATCACCAGAGAATTCAACATTAAACCATGAGTTGTCCACAGAACAAAAGAAATGTAAGCAAGAAGTAGTATTCTCATTTTGTATATAGCACCTAGGTACCAGTACTATGGAGATGGGTGCATTAGAAATTACTATAAACAGATAGAAATCAAAGACTAGGTGGAAATGATTCAAAAATTCTGGGATGAAGAGTTTAACACATCACTGATCCATCATTGGTGATATCAGTATAATTCTTGAACGTTTGCTACTTTGCTTTGTTGCAGAACCAACATAGATTTCATAAGAGAGAAAACATTATCTTTATACTGGAAGGTACAGATTAAAAGAAGTTTGAATGTATACTGGAAGGAGATGAAGACAACAGCTGTTTCTAAAAAAATTAATTTGTTAATATTTTGGAGAAAAACATTAAAATTTAGAATATGGAGGACATTCCATGCTGGATCAGAACTAATTTTAGGGCAGGTCTATATTTTACCTAAATTAACTGACAATAACCATTCTTTAATGCAGATACTTAGAACTGAAAGACTTCTTAAGATATATACTGATTGTTACTGAAGCCTTAGAGAGTGTTTGACAAGGGGCCAGGCTTAGCAGTGGCATCACCTAGTGCTTAAGTCATTGACCTCAATTTCCCCCTTGGTCTCTGGTGCCTCCTGTTGGCAACTCCTCCAAAACTGGGATGGCCTGCCTTTTGGTGGGTGGCAACTCAGCCCAATTTAGCTCAACTCCCCCTTTAGCAGTAGCAGTGTCCAATGAACTATAGAGGGTACTATGTCCTTAAAACGGAAGGAGCCTCAGTCTGTTTCCTAGCCGCTGTAGGTGGCTTGCCCTTGCCACAAGGCTTCCAGAGTCTCTGTCTTCTCTTTACTCCTGCGAGGGGTGGAAGGGTGTTGGTTAGGGAAGCCCAGGCCCTCCCACTCCACCAGGCTCTGATTCAGGGCCCTATGAGAGACAACCAATGTCAGGCACCTGGGCATACCTCAAGACTGCCTCCCTGGGCCACTTCCTACCATCCACCCCCCTCCACAGTCTCAAAAAGTCCATCTTAAGATAGCAAAAGGGGGGGGGGAATAAAGGGGGGGAGTAACAATCTTCAGACCAGGGTTCCCAGACTTTTTGCCTGCATGACCCCATTTTGAGACTTACTGTTTCCTGTGACCCCAGACAGCACAGGCAACACAGCGACCAAGCAAGTCAAGGAATTTGCCCATTCAGTATGTTATTTAGCGCTCTTTAACTTGAGACATGGGCTTGCATGTTGCAACACAGCTTCTCAAAGTCCGGCTGCATGTTAGAATTTGCACATCTAATCTTTGATGTGACATCAATGGTAGATCGATGTTGTGCTCTGATGGACACAAGTGCACTGAATCCAGCTGCACATATATATGTGCTTGCAAATGGCACCATCAGTTTCAAGGCATGTGTTGAGAGTGCAGTATAGTCATTCTTGACAGTGAACCAGAACTCTGGGAGAAA
This sequence comes from Caretta caretta, assembly GCF_965140235.1. Taxonomy (NCBI): domain Eukaryota; kingdom Metazoa; phylum Chordata; order Testudines; family Cheloniidae; genus Caretta; species Caretta caretta. The sequence continues at coordinate 97,787,743 of NC_134206.1, read as the reverse complement.
AGTTGGACATATGTTCCTCTCAAGGGTCAATGGCAGGAAATTTCGATGAGCTGTTTGATTTAAGCTGCTGGCAAATCCATGGCATTGGGCTTGCAATGAAAGGGATTTCACACACAGTCAGACTTTGACATGTCCAAATCAGGGGGGGAATGGTTGCAAACTGTTGCTTCATCTTGCTGAGATGCTCAGTCATCACCTGTGTGGGAGGCTGAATAATTTCATTGTCAGCCAGGAATTTGCAGCACAGAGACAGTAACTTAAAACAATTCTTTACTGAGTGCCAACAGGATACTCATGGTCTCATAAAAGAAGATATGAGCCCTGCGTTAAGGAGCTTACAAGACATTGCATATTCCCGTCTCAGAAAAGGGAAGCATAAGCTCTTACCAGCTCAAGCATAGAGAATGCTCTCTGTTGATAAGCTTGCTGACCACAAATAAGGATTTTCTGGATTCAAGTCTCTCACGAGGATGCTTCCACAGCTGGCTCGTGCTAATGACAAAGTGGCATCCACACTGCCACCTCCACACAGTCTGGATCTGCTCCACAAATGTCAGGCCAGGAGGTGCAACATTTGTGGAATAGGCCCAGACATGTTTGCAGGGAGACAGCATTGTCTCACAAGCCAAATCTTGCCCGTTGGATCCATGACCCCATCTACTGATCCACAGTTTGGGAGTTGCTGAGGTAGTCCTTTCCTTCCCAGTGGAGATGTCTGTAGCAGCTTTGGTCAGGAGATCTCAGGCCAGATCTGTCCTGTTCCCTCATCTGCCCCCATCTGAGTTGTCTGGCTACATTTAAAGTCCCTTGCTCTAGCTGGAGCATGCTCTGCAGGTTCAGGGGAATGGAGTTATCTGGGCCCAGAACTGCTCCTTAACCCCTTCAGTTCTAGTGTGGAGTTAATACACCCCCTCACAGAGGGGAAAAAAGATTTGTCAAGAGAATCGTTTGTTTTCAAAGCCAAGGAACTTTGATAACTACCCAAATCCATTTTTAATATGGAAAAATTATCTTTTCTATTAGGTACTTGGAGATATTGTCAACATGAAACTGAGGCTGTTTATGAACTCTAGATCTAAGTTGTCAGAAGTACCTTTGAAGAGGTGAGTAGGAAACTATAGCTGTTCTTTGAGATATGTAATATAATATGACTAAAAGAAGCTACAGTGATATAATCTCCTCAAGAATCAGTAATGTTTCAGTGAGGCTGATTCCTGCTGCTGGACTAATTAGTTTCTGTGAATTTAAATTGAGTAGTACTGTAGCGGTTTATACATAACAAGATCTATTGAGTGAGATTAAACTAATTAATGAGAATAATTTTTCAAATTAAAAATGACAAAAATATTTACATTTAAAAACACCAATTGATAGTTTCTTGTCCATTGTTTTTTCTGCAACAGTTAATCTCTCAAACATCAAAAAGAGTTGTGAGAGCTATACACGGGGTCTTTTAACTAAAATGCATAATATCAGCTTCATTTATTGGTGACTTAAATATTTAACCCTCATTCTTTCTTTAAAGCATTTATGGAATTCCTCCTTGTTCTTTAGTATTTCCATTTTGTTCTCTTCTGTAAACCCATCAAATTGTTTCACCTAATTTTGCATGAAGGTGCTCATTTAGAGTAACACTTAGAAAACTTTTAGAAAAAGTACTTGTGCCTTTCCCTTTTGCAAAACTCAAGACTATTTCTTCAATAAACATTTTGAAAGAAATGTAACTCTTGTTCTAAGGAAAGTCGTGAAACTGTAGAACCAGCACAAAGGTCAGAAGCACCTGTAAAATTTTAGCATGACTGCTCTAAGGTGTGCCGTCAACCAGCCATCTTTCTAAAAGGCAGGACTGCTCACTTTCAAGATTCTTGAGCCCTCACTATCTTTGACGGATAGTATTGGAAGTTTTCTGCTACTGTTCTTCCCTGGAGCTCAGTGCTCCCCATGCATCTGTTCTTCTTTCCCTCTCCTGTTATCCCTATTGTATATAGAGATAATAAAGCCAGTTTCCTCAGAACAATGATCCTTTGGTGTGTGCTCCATCTTCATTGTTCTTAAAAAATGGGAGGATTACAAGAATTGATAGATCTCAAAAGACTGAACAGATGGATAAAGAAAAGGAGACTGAGAATGAAGACTTTCAGCAACCCTCGTGACTGTGGCCAAGTGTACACCACAAAGATTTGTCAACATAGCTATCTTAGTCAAGGGTGTGAAAAAATCTACACCCATGACTGACATAGCTATGCCAGCAAGCTCCCCTGTGTTGATGCAGCTATACCTGCAAGAGTCCTTTTGCCAATATAGCTTATGTTGTTTGAGAAGGCAGTTTACCCATACTGACAAAAAATCTTCTTATGCCAAAATAAGCTGCAGCTCCACTAGCGGTCTCTGCTGGTATAGCTATACTGGTATAGCTGTATTGGCAAAATTTTTCTTATGTAGGCTAGTTCTTTGTCTCCAGGAGACTTTCTGATGTCTGTGGCTGAAGTGGTCACATACTTTCATCTGCCACAGGAGATTCCTAAGTTTTGCATATAAGAGTTTCCACTTCGGGTATTGGATTTTCTCATTTAGGGCTTGTTTAGATGGTGAGTTAGTGCATAGAAAATAAATCTATGGTATGATCTACAGAAAATAAATCTGCACTAGTATGATGTGCACTAACAGGCTGTGTGGACCCTGGTATCTCATACTCAGAGTTCCCTAGTGCACTTTGATCTACTCCCATTTCAAAGCAGAGTAAATCCAAGTGATTTACAGCAGAGCTTAATGTGCACAAATTCACTGACTAGACAAGCCCACAGTCTCTCTTTAGTCCCCAGAAACTTCATGAAAATGTAGATGGTTGTGATTGTTAGATTCAGTCACCAGGGAATTTCTCTTTACCCTTACAGGAAAATATTGGTGTCATTTGGACAGTATCCCAAATAGCAACAAGCTAGAAAATGGAAATGCTGCAGTCAGGCTCTATAGTCTATCAATCTATCTATTTTGGAGTTTTGTACTACTGCCCATCACTGTAGTATCTGAGCACTTCCCATGTAACATTGATAACAGTAGTAAGGTCCTATTGGACTTCATGGGATCTCTGGTATTTCTCCCTTTGTAGCGTGTAAAAAACCTCTGCTTATGAGGTAGCGTTTTGGGGTTGGTTTGGGTTTTTGTAGATTTTATTCATTTACTTTTCATTTAGGTAGATTTGTTTTGGGGTATTTAATTTTTTGGCTTGGTTGGGGTTGTTTAGATAAAGTGGAGGTGACAGTGTAGTGAATGTCATTCTTACAGTGGAAAGGCTTTTTCAAAAAGGAAAGTTTTGCTGTGTTTCAGAAAGATGGTCAGATGCTGAATTTGCCAGATACCCTCTTGAAGTTCATTTGATAGCCGGATCCCCTTGATTAAGAATGCTTTGTCCCCAGGTCTCCTGCACCTTTGTCCTGGGCTTTGTGATCTACCTTGTCCGGGAGGAGTGCAGTTGGTTTGGTGGTTTGTAATTCAAAATTTAGTCTTTATCGCAGCTGGGCTTGATCCATTAATTGTTTTGAATATTAGGACCAAAACCTCAAACTGCAGTGGAAATTGACTGGGAGTTAGTTAAGGGGATAAGCATGGGTCTGATTGCTCACAGCACTCTAAGCCATGCAAAAGGTGGGCAGCCACCTTTTGTACTTGCTGGAATATGTGCATTGTCTTTACATTCAGTTTGAGATCCAGTGAATTACAGCAATCCAACCTGGAGGTGACAGATTCATGAATCAGTGTGGCCAGGTCTTCATCTCTGAGAAAGGGACAAAGTTTCCTAGTGAGCCAGAGGTGAAAAAAGACTTTTTTAGATACTAATGCTGTCTGGTCATCCAAGTTTAGTGGGGAGTCAGATAGGACCCAGAGAGTTGGCACCACTTTGACAGATGGTGGCTTTAGGTCTACAGTGGAAGGTAGAAGCAATGTCTCAGCTAGTTCTTAAATGCATTTCCCCCTTCTGATAAGCATCACTTAATTCTTGTCTGATGAAAGATTAAAGTGAAGAATAGCTGTCTACATCCACTCCAAATGATAACTCACTTCGGGGGGTAAAGAAGACCCTATTACAACTGGAGTCTCCCCTAAAGATAAAGGCCTCTAACAGTTCATTGGTGTCTGCTGCTCTAGGTCTGCTAGGATTCTGCCTAGACTTTGCATCCTCGACAAGACTTCACATGTGAACCTACAGAAATTTCTACTTTGAGTATGGAATCATTCATGTGGAAAATTTTGTCATTGGAAAATGTCCATTTTGGAAATAGCTTCTCCTTCACCCACCCTAAACTGAAGTGCAAGATTGCCAATTTAAGTCTTCTTGACTCAGTTGTTCTCTTCGTATAACTAATTGGTATAGAGTTTCTGGTTCTTTTGTTTTACTAAAGAATAACATTAAAGTACTCAAAAGCTTGTCTCTCTCACCAACAGAAGTTTATTAGATCGGTTGTCAGAGTCCCTATTAACTAGGTCCCCTTCTTTGTTTTCTGCTTTAACTTTATATAGTAATCAGGAAGCTGGGTCACTACCAAAATAATTAAATAATTTGTTACAATATTTTGAATTCCCTTGTTTTTGTGCATTCTTTCAGGCATAAAATCGGTTCTGTGCAGGAAATAAGTCATTGTAGGGCTTCATAATTGCAAGGCCAATTTGATCTTGCTCACATATACAGAATGGTCTCATTCTTCTGATGAATATTCTGCCTCCAGCCTAATCTCCTGTCATCTTTTGGTTTTCCCATTAACACATATGTTCTAAAAGTGATGAATGTGTAATACTCTTGGTTTGAATTAACAATCAAGCATCCGTTTTTGTAAGGATTTAATTGTGATGCCTGAAAAGTCTCCATCACCAAAGTTCAAACAAAAATGTATCTACAAATATTAAATATACAAAAAGTGAAACAAATAAGGAATGCCAAAATTTTGTCTGATATTTTAAGACATCCAGGATTCTTCTTTAAATATATTGTCACACTTAGTCCTTTCAGATATTAATAACATGGATCTTTGAAAAATGTCAGTTACCATGGATTATTAGGGAGTCCAAAGTGTTTGAGGAGAGAGAGTAAAAATCTCAAAAGGATATTAATACTTTTATTTAACAGTGTTTTATTCAAGACTAACACTTTGTGAAACATAGTTTGGTCCATTGTGATTTTAATTATTTCCTCCTCCTTCAAGTGATGGTCCCTACTATATTCCACCGAGGGTTATGCACATGTGCCTGGAGCTTTTCAAAGTAGCATTGCTCAGCTGTCCGCACATGTGTCCTTGTATTGCCTTATGGTTTCACCTGAGGTGATAAAGGGCAAGGCGGACCTTCTGTAGCTCCAGTTCCTTCTCACTGCCACATGGTCTGAGTTGGAGCTTCTGTTGACCTTTTGTTCTTAGTGACACATTTTCAAAAAAAATTTACAAAAACAGTTCTTATTTTCATTCATAGTTAGGATTTTATTGTTGTACTTTGGTAATTCTTAGCAGTTTTTTTAATTAAGGACTTGGGACTCCGCTTCAGCAGTTTTTCCTGCCAAATAACCTCCCCGATCCCAGTTCCCATGTCTAGGTAGTGGATTATGCTAAAGACGCCAGGATTCAAAGTCTGTGCTTCCTGCCCTTGTTCACTTTCCATCAGCTACAAACACCAGTGCTGTTTGTACTGTTTGGGGGAAGCCCACATCGCCTCCAGGTGCAGTATCTGCCTCTCCTTCCCTGCCTGTATGCAGGAAGCAGAGTTCTCTGCCTCAAGAAGAACCCCTGGAGGTAGCCATGGCTCTGAAATCAGATCCTGTCCAGGGAACTCCCCCCACCTCATACATCAGCCTGAGCAATCCAAAAGTGCTCCCCCTACAATGAAGCCTCCATCTGGATCCACCAGTACCAGCGCTACGGACTCCACATTGGGGCCTAGCCATCAGCCACAGAAGCATGTGCATAAGCATGGCAGTAAGTTTTCCTCTAAATCCAAGAAGGATGTTGCACCGTCCACAAGTTCCAGCCACAGAGGAGCTACACACTGCAAGACACACTAGAGTGATGAGAGGCCACTCTGCGTGCCTGGCACTGGATCCGTGTATCCCTCCTGCCTTGGTTCTTCTGGCATCCCTTGAATTATAGGTCCCTTGGGGTGTACCTGGATCGGTAGAGTGTCTTCCAGATTGTCCGTGTAGAAGGCCTGCGTTAGTTCTGGCCACTCCTCCTTGGTCGGGTCAGCATGCAGCTCTGGCCAGTCCTCAGTTCCACAGGGGCCTTTGGCAGTCTCCCAGGTCGTGAGCAAGCAGGAGGCGTCTGGCTCCTCTGGCAGCTGCACCAGAACTGAGCTCCCAGACCCTCCCTTTATACTTCCTGACCCGCCCACTGACTTTCTGGCGGGAGGGGTGAGCACAGCCTGGCTCCACCCACCAGGGATTCCTCTCCCTCTGTGTCCGTGGGAGGCCACACCGCCTCACTACAAAACCGATTGTGGATCTCTGACACCTCAACCACACGATTTGCAAGCCAAAATTCCATATGGTTGTGCTTGCGACCATCATTTCCCTCACTAGAAAAAGGCATGTAGTTTACGGCTCTCGACATGCAGACATCTACTTCTATATCAATGTACATCCAACCCACAGAAGGTTCCTGAGGCTCAAGTAGGGCATCGACGCTTCCCATACAGGGTTCTCCCATTTGGACTTACCACTGCTTCATGAGTTTTTACAAAGGTTTTCTCTGTGGTAGCGGCTCACCTACAATGTCAGGGAATTCTTGTTTTCCCATACCCGGACAAATGGCTGCTGGAAAAGAGGAAGCTCAAGCATCAATGTCCCATCTTCTTCTTCTCCTCTCCTCCCTAGGAGTGAGCATCAATATGAAAATATCAACTTTGTACCTTACTTGGTCCATGGAATTCATAGGAGCTCGCATCGATTTGACCTGTGCATGAGCTTATCTGCCACAGGACAGATTCCAGAGCCTACTGGACCAAATAGCCCTGATGACCTCCAACCCTTCGGTCTCAGCCAGGACCTGTCTCTCCATCCTATGGCACTTGGCGGAGTGCACATATGTCACACTCTTCACCTGCCTGAATCTTCACAGTCTGTAACTATGGCTGCAAAGAGTTTATTCCCCTGTGCACCAATCCATGGACACCATATTCAATGTTCCACCAGAGGTCATTTCTTCTCTTCAGTGGTAGACGGACCAGATACAAATCTGCTCTGGGATGTGCTTCCTCCCACCCTCGCCAACCATGACAGTCATAACAGATGCATAAGTGTGAGACTGGGGCGCTCACATTGGCAATCACATGACACAAGGCACCTGGTCCACGCGAGAGGCATGGGTGCCCATAAACATTTTCAAACTTTGGGCTGTATGCAAAGCATGCCACGTGTTCTTACCAGCTATCCACTAGCGCCACATCATCATCATGTCAGACAGCACCACCACAGTATACTACATAAACAAACAAGGGGGCTGTGATGTCCCCGGCACTGTGTATGGAGGCAATTCACCTCTGGGAATGGTGCATCGAACACCATATTCTTTTGTCAGCACCCTACATGCCTGGCACCCAGAATGTGATTGCAGATTCTTTCAGCAAGAACTTTGCAACCGACCATGAATGGGAGTTGCACAACACAATAATCGCAGACATCTTTGGTCACTGAGGCACACCAATCCAACCTCCCCTGCTCCCTGTCCCCTGACTGCCCCAACCCCTATCCACACCCTTGCCCCTTGACAGGCCCCCTGGGACTCTCATGCCTATCCAACCCCCCGTTCCCCGTCCCCTGACTGCCCCCCCCGAACTTCTGCCCCCCGGGATCCCTTGCCCCTTATCCAGCACCCCCACTCCCTTACCATGCCACTCAGAGCAGTAGGTGCTCGCAGCCGTGCTGCCCGGCAGGAGCGACGGACCAGAGCGCTGGCAGCACAGCAAGCTGAGGCTGCGGCGTGGGGCTAGCTTCCCTGGCCGGGAGTTCAGGGGCTGGGTAGGACGGTCCTGCGGGCTGGATGTGGCCCGTGGGCCGTAGTTTGCCCATTTCTGAACTACACCTTCCCCACACACACTTCTACCCCTTATCCTCCACAAACTCAGGTGGGAGAGAGTGGTGGTCATTCTGATCTGTTCTGGTCTTGCCAATTCTGGTTCCCTCTTCTTCTCTGCATGTTGAAACAACGTTCACTCCCGCTATGGACGTTTGTGGAATGGCTGACACAATACAACAGCAGACTTAAGCTTCCAATCCATAGATGCTACACAGGGCAGTGTGATTTTTGGATTGACACCTCTATTAACACAAGAATACTCATTGGCAGTTCAAGATGTCCTCTCCAGTAGCCAGAAAGACTCCGCAAGGCGATCTTATCAGGCCAAATGGACATGCTTCACTTCCTAGGCCCTACGGCAAGGTCTTGCCCCTGAAGCTGTGGTCAGCTGTGACATTCTGTACCTTGGGGGAGCATACTGTAACCCCATATTCTTCATTTTCATATAATAGTGATCTTAGTATAAAGCATGCCTTGTAAGGCATCAGGGGAAAGGTTATGATCTGCTGAAAGTCATTTCTCTATCCATAGATGTGTATCATTAATGCATATGAAGTTATGAGAATTGTGTTGTATGGCGGTCACTAAAACATGCTGTAAGTTGGGGAATCAGCCAGATATTAGCTCCCCAGAGGCAACAGCAAGGAAAGTAACCAACGCCCGGGCCGGGTGTCAAACAACCCATCAACAGCTATTGTCCAGCAAGGGAGCTACAATGCAATAAGGGAGCTCACCTGCATGAGGCCACACCAGGGGAATTGCTCAACCTTGCTTGGGAGAGACTCAGCAATGCCACACAGACATGCCTGGACTTGTGCTCCCCAAGAGTGGACATACTGGGCCCTTCTCCTGTCTCCACCTATGCTACAAGTAACCAAGACACTGAGAAGGAGACAGGACTCCCAACACAGAAGATTGGTTCGGATTTAAGGAACAAACCTATATATTAAGGACTGCAACATGCAGTGGTGTGAGAAAAACTGTTTAATCTAGTTGCTACCCAGTCTAATAGGGTTGAGAGTTTAGACTGCATGTTTATATTTTCTTTTTGTAACCACTCTGACTTTTTGCCTATCACTTATAATCACTTAAAATGTATCTTTGTAGTAAATAAATCTGTTTGGTTATTCTACCTCAAGCAGTGCGTTTGGTTTGAAGCGTGTCAGAGACTCCCTTGGGATAACAAGCCTGGCATGTATCAATTTCTTTATTAAATTGACAAACTCATATAAGGTTGCTGTGTCCAGCGGGCATAACTGGACACTGCAAGACGGAGGTTCCTAAGGTGGTGTCTGGGACTGGAGACATTGGCTAGTGTCATTCGGTTGCACAATCCAAGGAGCAGCTTACCTGCCAGAGGCTATGCGTGAACAGCCCAGGAGTGAGGGTTCTCACAGCAGAGCAGAGTAAGGCTGGCTCCCAGAGTCAAGGATTGGAGTGACTTAGCAGATCACTGGTCCAGATAACGCCAGGGGAACGTCACAGCATCTCCATACTCTTAGACTATTTCCTCCAACTGAAAACCTTGGGACTCATTCTCAACTCTGTCAGAGTGCATGCAGCCACCATTAGTGCTTTCCATCCTCCCGTGGGAAGGGCATTAAGTTTTTACCCACCCCTTGACCACCCGATTCAGGAAGGCCCTTTTAATGTAAATATCCACCTATTCAGCCCAGAGCTCCCCAATGGGACCTCAAACTAGTCCTTACCTCTTTTAATGACCTCTCCCTTAAAACCACTGGCCTTCTGTCCTGTCTCTCTCCTCTCCATGAAGGTCACTTTCCTTGTTGCTATTGCCTCAGCGAGGAGGGTTGGTGAGCTGGGAGCCATAATTGGAAACCCCAGTTTCACAACGTTCCATAAGGACAAGGTCTCACTATGACTGCATCCCAAAGGTGGTTTCTCAATTCCACCTCAACCAACCCATACATCTGTCTACCTTTTTTCCAAAACGACACATCTCGAACAAAGAATGGTGGCTTCATTCCCTCAGTGTGTGTAAGGCCCTGGCCTTTTACCTACAAAGTCAAAGCCATTCCAGAAGTCTCCCAGGCTATTTGTTGCCATAGCAGAGAGAAATAAAGGACTGGCCATTTCCACCTGGAGACTTAAGTGGGTCTCAGGGTGCATTATGCACTTCTGTCTGTTGTCAGGGTGCTCCCCACCAGATGGGATACAAGCCCATTCCACGAGAGTGCAAGCATCAACAACAACCATGCTCCATGACGTGTCCCTTGCGGACATGTGAAGCAACCGTGTGGAGTTCGGTACACACCTTTTCCTCTCACTATGCTCTGGTATATGATTTTGTGACAGATGCCTCATTCAGCTCAGCAGTCTCCAGTCTACGGTTCCACCATCTTCCTCGCACTCTCAGAGGAATACAATAGGGACCATCTCCCTCTCTCAAAGAGGAGGTTATTTACCTGTAACTGAAGGTTCTTCAAGATGTGTGGACTCTATCTGTTTTCCAGTCCCACCCTCCTTATCCTCTGTAGGTCTGTGGTGGAGAAGGAAGTGAAAATGTGGACAGTCTGCCCTACCCTTTATTGCCTTGGGTGAAACCATGAGGCAATGCAAGGGTGCATGTGCGGAGCGCCGAGCAATACTACTTTGAAAAGCTTCGGGCACATGTCACATGTGCATAACCCTCAGTGGAATACTGATAGGGATCACGCATCTTGAAGAACCTTCAGTTACATTACATCAGAACTGAGGGAAATCTCTGTGATTGGTATTGTTTGATGATCTCTTGTGTTGATTTCAACAATGGTAATTGTCATTTTCTCTGTATCCGAATGAACAAAAACTGTAGCAGCGTTAGACAGTAATATTTTAGATTAAACACCATCGCAAATACTACACTTTTTTGTTCTGGGGAAAAACAAAGTTTTGCAAAGAAATCAGCCCTTTTTTTGCCAAAATAAATGTGTCTACTCTACACAACGGAGCACAGCTAATTCCATTGTAATTCCGACTTAGTTCACCAAAATTAATTCAGTAATGGCTACCTATGAGTCCATATAATTGTTAATCTTCTTAAAATATTAGCTCTCTGATAGATTGAGCCATCAACACATAATATTTTAGTATATTCATCTTATACCAATCTTTTACCGTAGCTAGTAATAATACACTGGCAGTCATTTCTTGTTATGTCCTCCCCAATCACATACTCAGCTCATTTCCAATTGAAGAGACTGCTATGAATTATCCATATGATTTCACATAATCTCATTTTCTGTTGCTCAGCTTCTGTCTCCATTCATCATTTATGGTTAATGCCTGCTGCCCCCGCCTATGAAATTCAGAGGCAGTCTAGTGTTGTTTCTGGAGCCTCCAGGATTAAACCCTGCCATTCAGTTTAGGCCTCCAAATTTTCTGCTTGGCAATAAAACAAATTGGTAATTCAGTTTCTACTGACTATTTGTTTTATAACTTCAATTTTTATTTGTTTTCATGCAATAGCAACTTAAAATCTTTCCTCCACCTCCATCCTGGATCAAGTATTTCTCAGTTTCAACCACCCAGATTTGCAGCTGCAAGCTTGCTTTCTGAGACACTTCTACATGCCCTCCCCCAGACCTAGCAAAGCTACCTACAAATGCTGGGCTAAATCTAAGTGTTGTTCCCTATCTGAAGCAGCACAGTCTATACAGAGGGCAAATTATACCCTGTCTGTTCACAGCCAGCTGACCCTTGTGCTGCCGGGGCATGGGGCTCAGAGCCAGAGCAGCATGTTTTTTCCCTCCCTGCTCTGAGGACTTTTCTGCGACTCTACTGCATTTCATGGAGAGAGTCTACAAATGAGGAGAACACTATCGGGCCAACTCAGGAGTAAGTCCCACAAAAGATCCAGGCCAGACAGGGAAAACCCCTGAAAGGATCCAGAAGTCCCTGTCATAGTCTTCTGTACCAGATACCGACTGATCACAGAGCTTGCTTATACATACCAGTTGTGTGCCTTTAATGCTCTGCTAAGTATGGCTGAGGGTTGTTTAAATAAGTGCCACCTGGTGGCTGAACAGTGTAATACAGTTTAGCTTTCTATTATTACATCTCGCTCTTTTAAGTTCTGCATTCCTACCATTTACAATATTTACACTGTCACACTGTCTTTGAAGTTCAGAACGTATCAGTCCGGTAAGTGTCTCTGAATTGTACTGGTTTTGTAATTACATGACCTGAATGTGTAACATCTTAGTCATCTGCCTTTCATTAGTTGCAATGACTGGCTGTGGTCGCTTTGGAATCCTTGAGTCATTTTCTTGTTCTGCATCTGTCATTGCTTTGTTTCTGAGGAACAAACTGTAGATGTTGACAGTTTCTGTTGAAGTCTCCACTGTTGGTCTCGATCACACATGATGCAAGCACTGAATTCTTGTTCTTTACTGCAGCTGGAGTTGTCCATCTTTTTTCTCCATGCAGTTTGTATGAACATGGTCACCAGGTTCTACACCTGACAGTTCTCTGTGTGATGTCTGTTGTAAAAGTGTTCATAAATTCTTTTAGCCTTTTTATTCAATTTGTCTACTCTCTTCGTGTCTGGCCACTTTAGAAATAGGTTATTTTCCAAAGCTGGAACAGGACTTCTGAGTTGTCTTCCCATCAGGAGTTGTGCTGGACTGTATCCAGTAGCCACTATCAGTGTGGATCTGCAACTCAGAAGAGAAAGACATGGATCTTCCTCTACAGGATTTTCTTGGCTGTCTGTACAGCTCTCCCAGCTTCTCCAGTCACTTGTGGGTAATGTGTCCTGCTAGTAATATGATCAAAATTATATTTTATTTGGAATGACTTAAATTCTGCTGCAGTGAATTGTGGTCCATTGTCTGTCACTACTTGTCCTGACATACTGAAGTGAAGTACACTTGAATTTCTCAATAACACTGCAACATATTTATGTCTTTCAAATACATTATTTCTATATACCTGGGAAAATAGTGCATGATGACCAGGTAATGATGTCCTTCAAATTCGCATAAATCTGCAGCTAGTCTCTTTCAAGGTCTATCTGGTAGAAGTGTTGTTATTAAACGTTCTTTGTGTTGTTATTAAAAGTTCTTTGTCTTGTCTTGGTCTGTTTTTTCTGTAATGTTCACATGCAGATACTTTATTCTTTATGTCCTTGCTGATGCCAAGCCACCACAGTGACTGGCTGGCCCATTTCCGGCATTTAGTTAATCCTTGATGTCCTTCATGAATGAGGTGTAGGATTTCTCCTCTTATTTCATTTGAAATTTCAATGGCTTTATTCGTTAATCAGTTTGACTTGTTTAATTATCCAAGCACTGCAAAGTAGTCTCTGGTCATTTCTTTAGTGTTTTTAGATACTTGGGCCAGCCGCCCAAGTATCTTACAACTTCTTGAAGTTGTGTGTCTGTCTGAGGTCGCTTTTTGTAGCTGGAGTAGTCTCTTTTGTGACATTGGTCTGTATGTATCCACAGCAGCCACATACTCCTTTTATGTCCTCTTTGAGCTCACTGGTAGTTGAGTGTGATGCTGGGCTCTGTGACAGTGTATCTGCTACTACCAGATTTTCCTTAGCAACAGATATTGGCATCTCCGTTGTGCTTGATCCAGGTCTTTTCTGTTGGTGAGGGTTACAAGCGGTTTATGATCTATTATCCGTGTAAATGAATCCAGTCCACACACACACATCTGTAAAAGTGCTCACATGCCCATATGCTTGCTAGGCACTCATTTTCAGTCTGTGCATATCATTTTTCAGCTCCTGTAAGTGTGTGAGAATAAAATGAGACATACTGTTGCAACAGTACACTACCTAGGCCATAGCTGATTGCATCTGCACTGACCATTGTGGGTTTGTGCCCATTGTAGTACTTGAAAACTGGAGCTGTTGAGATTTCTTTTACCTTTTTTAAGACATTTTCTGAATTTTGCCCCCAGAACCAAGATGGACTTTAACCATTCTTTCAGTGATTTGTCACTGTAGAAAGGTTTTGTAGGTATCAACTTAGGTAATTTACCATCCCCAGTATATGTCCCAGTTCTGGTACATTGCAAACCCCAGAAATTCAGGGTCCCAGAAAAGCAAAGCACCTTTGCAAGGCAACAATTAATATTATTACTGAACAAGTGGTGTGAAAATCAGGAAGTAAACCCCTTTTCATTTGCCTTCCACCCCCTGAGGAAGTGTTTAATGGAGCTTTTCTCCCATGTACAGCACTATGTACAGCTCTCAGCCCAAGGACCCTTGCTCTGCCAGGGAAAGGGACTCAGATTTGAGGCACAGTGCAATGGGAATTGTACCTTCTGATCATCAGTCAGAGAGAGTCTGAAAGGCAGGAAAAGGGTCTTTCTCTCCAACCTTTCTCCACTGCATAGGCTGGCTCCACATTATAGCCTTAGGAGCACTTCAGGCAGTCTGTGACCAGATCAGAGGCTAATAAGGTTTCCCCTCCCTGCAAAGCTGAGACATCATGGGATTACAGAGGAGTAACTGAGAAATCCCTTCTCATGTTCAAAATGATAATGATTTAGTGAGTCATACTAGGTTGCTCATATAGTGCTTACTAGGGTACTAGCCAGCCTGTGTAGTGTGCAGGCAACCTTTCAGGCTCCCAGGGATGTCTAGAGAGCTACTTCCACAATTGAGGTATTTGTACCAGTAACCTGCCTCATCTGAATAATCCCCAGGCCAGGATGAATAGCATACTACCTCTTCCCTATAAATAGCCAAGGGAAGAACCACACATGCACCACCCAACTCCCCACCACCACCCCAGGACTGTTCCAGGACAGGATACAAGTGGTTTGCAAGGAGCTCGTTAATAAAATCTCTTTCATTTCAAGCATTATTAGATACATGAGATTGGCTTATAACTGAGGCATGAGTGTTGATATCCCTTCAAAAACCAGGGAGTCAAAGCTTCGCCACAAAAATGAAAATAATGTCTTGGGCAGAGAAGAATCAGCTATCTTTCAAGTCAGTTCACGTAAAGGATACATAAGAGACGAAAAGTAAGAGTTTGAAGTCCTCTTCCTAGTCCTCCACTGGCCCAGAAAGGACTTTGGACTTACTAGATTGCCAGGGAACCCACATTGCATATATAAAAAGAAAAGGCTTTCACTGTGGCACAAGTACTCTTTTCTTTTTGCGAATACAGACTAACACGGCTGCTACTCTGAAACATTGCTTATATAGAATCATAGAATATAAGGGTTGGAAGGGACCCCAGAAGGTCATCTAGTCCAACCCCCTGCTCGAAGCAGGACCAAATCCCAGTTAAATCATCCCAGCCAGGGCTTTGTCAAGCCTGACCTTAAAAACCTCTAAGGAAGGAGATTCTACCACCTCCCTAGGTAACGCATTCCAGTGTTTCACCACCCTCTTAGTGAAAAAGTTTTTCCTAATATCCAATCTAAACCTCCCCCACTGCAACTTGAGACCATTACTCCTCGTTCTGTCATCTGCTACCATTGAGAACAGTCTAGAGCCATCCTCTTTGGAACCCCCTTTCAGGTAGTTGAAAGCAGCTATCAAATCCCCCCTCATTCTTCTCTTCTGCAGGCTAAACAATCCCAGCTCCCTCAGCCTCTCCTCATAACTCATGTGTTCCAGACCCCTAATCATTTTTGTTGCCCTTCGCTGGACTCTCTCCAATTTATCCACATCCTTCTTGAAGTGTGGGGCCCAAAATTGGACACAGTACTCCAGATGAGGCCTCACCAATGTCGAATAGAGGGGAACGATCACGTCCCTCGATCTGCTCGCTATGCCCCTACTTATACATCCCAAAATGCCATTGGCCTTCTTGGCAACAAGGGCACACTGCTGACTCATATCCAGCTTCTCGTCTACTGTCACCCCTAGGTCCTTTTCCGCAGAACTGCTGCCTAGCCATTCGGTCCCTAGTCTGTAGCTGTGCATTGGGTTCTTCCGTCCTAAGTGCAGGACTCTGCACTTATCCTTATTGAACCTCATCAGATTTCTTTTGGCCCAATCCTCCAATTTGTCTAGGTCCTTCTGTATCCTATCCCTGCCCTCCAGCGTATCTACCACTCCTCCCAGTTTAGTATCATCCGCAAATTTGCTGAGAGTGCAATCCACACCATCCTCCAGATCATTTATGAAGATATTGAACAAAACCGGCCCCAGGACCGACCCTTGGGGCACTCCACTTGATACCGGCTGCCAACTAGACATGGAGCCATTGATAACTACCCGTTGAGCCCGACAATCTAGCCAGCTTTCTACCCACCTTATAGTGCATTCATCCAGCCCATACTTCCTTAACTTGCTGACAAGAATACTGTGGGAGACCGTGTCAAAAGCTTTGCTAAAGTCAAGAAACAATACATCCACTGCTTTCCCTTCATCCACAGAACCAGTAATCTCATCATAAAAGGCGATTAGATTAGTCAGGCATGACCTTCCCTTGGTGAATCCATGCTGGCTGTTCCTGATCACTTTCCTCTCATGCAAGTGCTTCAGGATTGATTCTTTGAGGACCTGCTCCATGATTTTTCCAGGGACTGAGGTGAGAAGACAGGGACTCCTTCAAACCTGACCAGAAGCACTTAGAGTTAACAGCCTGGGCGTTGGAACAGAAGTGTAGTTCAGCATGGATTGTCCATTAGGCTGTTGTTACATTTTGGTATCCAAATAGAACTCAACTGGGATATGTCATTCATTGGTCTGGTCAAATTTACATTTCTAGTGTAAGGGGAAACAGAAAGCACTTCTGGGCAAGGACTTCCTATTGGTTTGTACAGTGCCCAGACCAATGAGTCTCTAGCCTGTAAATGCCACAATATATATAATCATAATCACAAAGTTCTGGTGATTTCAGCTATTCTAGAGTTTATCCAGAATGGTTGATTGGAGTCCTACAACAAACCATGATAAAAATGTGGGTACCAATCCTACTAGCATTCCATAGGTAGGCATGTCAGACTCTCCATTCCAGTATCATCAGATGGCAAGATTAGTCAAAATGACAGATTACACAAGCCTGTGGCAGTTGCCATTACCTCCCTAAGGCAAGTTTTGGAATTAGTTCCCCTATCTATACAAGAACTACACTGCTGTTGTCAGGAGGAGAAGGTTATACTTATAGCTCCAGAAACTTTTCTGTTTAAGGTTAGTTAATCTTCCCATAATTCCTGGGAAATAATTCTCCTATCATTTTGTTCTAACCCTTGGCACTTCTTTGGAATGTTGTGGTATAAATGGGCTGCAGTTTCTCCAGGCAAGATGTGAAAATTCTGTACCAGTTGGCCTGCTAGGCATCTGGGAAAATATTCCCAGAAGTACCTATGGGGGCAGTAGGGGAAAAGTGTACGATCCTCATCTGAGAAAGATTTTCAAAGTAAGATTCCATTCCTCTTCAGAAGCACCCTTTGGTAGGAAGGTGCAACTGAGTTATTTACCACATGCTTTGTATCTGAAATTTCCCTTGCTGCCTATTATTTCATTATAATAATTGAAACTCTTCTTATCCTTTCCCCACTACTTCAGTAAATTCACTGCTTGATACTTCCCATTAGAGATGAATGAGGAGATAGGCAGGACAACAGAATGAGAAATTTCTTACCTGTTCATTTTCTTTCTGTTAATATCTTCTCATTCAACCCACCCTGGTAATCTGGTAAATAACCAGAATATAAATTAATATTTTTCTCTAAAGGGAGAATTAGACATATAATTGTTTTGGGATTAATTAATACATTGTCAAGTTGTTGTCTTAATACTAATAATCAGTTACTGGAGAGCTTCTACAGCTTTGGAAGAACTCCTCTGGAGGCCTGAGATGAAGGGCAGTGCCTAGTCCTGGAGTGTCCAGCAACAACATTTGACAGCCTCCAAATTCCATAGGTGAGGGGGATTAGCCATTAGTGATGAATGCAAAGAGAAGCTGCTACCTGAAAATTATCAGATAAGAAATTTCTAATTCTTTTATGTACACTATGTGTTTGACCCTGACCTTTTGAATTCACATTAATCGTTTTATGCTACTGGCTGACCAACTAGATTTCTTAAGACTTCTCACACACCTCTGGTAGAGCAGTAGTTAAAGTAAATCAAAACAGGAGGTGGGACTCAAAATTGTGGTAGTTATTGTGATGGGGGTCTCAGTAATGTGTAATACTGGAATGCAACAAGGGGAAGTGGATGGGTATGAAGAGAACAAATGTCAGGAAAGTATTCCTTGTCTCCAAGAGGTCCCAAACATCCAAGCAAAAGCACATGTTTATGACGATAGCCATGCCTATCACTTAGGTTTGACCTGGAAGGAGAATCTATTTTGATGTAAATACAATAAATTAAAAAATGGAAGGTCCAGGAATTCTTAACCCTGGAAAATTTTGAAATACCTAATGCAGTTTCCTGTATTCTATAAAATGTTAAGGTAGTTTGGAAGTTATATTTTTTATGCTTGCCCTCTTCTTCTTCCCTTCCCCGCCTCTCCGAAATATTACTAAATATTTAATTGTGATTTGGTAGAGGCAAGTTATGTTCTATTAAATATATATTTAAAAAATGCACTAAAGCCATCAAAATCAGGGGGGCCCCAACATCTCAAACAGCAGCGCATTAGCACCCATAAGAATCCTGGTATCCTGTGTTGTCTTTCATCTGAAACCCTGCCTCCCAAGCCCCATTTCACCGGTCACAATCCTGACATCTGAATCCAACATTAGTGCGTATTTAATTGCATTGCTTTGACACTAGACTTTATATACAAAAATTTAAATATCTTTGACCTACTAAGTCTCACATCTTTCTTTTCCTTCCTTTATGACACTACTTTTTCCAGTCTCTCTGCCTTTTTTTCTTAGTTTTCTACTTTTCCCCATGATAAAATTTCCCCCTTCCTCCATAGAAATCTCCCATTTGTCCTCTGCCTCTAGTTTTTCCATTTCCTTTTTCTGTTCTTCTCTGTTATCCTCCTTTTCTGGAGTAACAGCAGGGGAAAGAAAGCCAACAGTTCCATTTTGTTGCTCCTATGATCTGTTCTTTCTGGACTGTAGTTGGTAGGATGGGAGATGTTTCTCCTCTCATCTGTGCCCCTTCTTCTGTTGGAGCTAGTGACAAGGATGTCTTCCCTGGAGATCCTCTTCTTCTGTCAGGTGCTGCTGCTACTTCACCTGCTGGCAGGAATTCTGGGAGGCCAAGAAACTCCACAGCCAGACTATTCCTACTGCTCCCACTTCAGATTCTCTGTCTTGGGTCATCACTTTACCAACCACTGAGATCGTGGAAGGAGAGGGATCTTCACTCTCCCAAGCCAGAATGAGTGAGAGGAGAAGTATTCCTCCCATGCCTACTCATTAGCCCATGTGTTAAATGGTAGGTATTACATGAACACATCTCATAGATACATGGAGCTGCCATACCTTCAAGCATCGTTCATATATTAATTAAATGGATTCAGAATGTTCGCTGTGTTATAACATGTTTTTTTACAAGAACTTTCTTGTATTTAAAGCTCAGTCTGCATATTGTATAATATGTAATCTTTTGATGTACTTATTGTCAACAGCTTTTATCGTTTTGTTCTGGAGCCAGAACTGACCTCTGGGGCCAATAACCTCTTTCCTTCTGGACCTGTGGCAAAGTTCCTAGAGATGCCAGAAACACTACTTTTGACTCTAAACATGATCATTCCTGAAAGCTGGTTGGTTGAAGCAGTAAACAGTTCTTATGATCTCGATAACATTCATTTACAGGATGTAAGTAGTAATTTCTGAACACCTCTGAAAACTATAGTTGGATCATATAAGCAGAAACCAGTAATAATTTTGCATAAATGCTTAATATTTCAGTAAATTATTTTGTTAATCTTCCTCCCTTTTAAATCCCATCTTCTCCCATCAAAACCTCTCCGCAGCCTTCTTTTCTTTATAAAATAAACAAAACGCTAAGAATTAAGCAATAAATTATACAAAAATAGCAAAATTATTAGTGTATAATTGCAGTATAGTTTTATATGTTTTATATGTTGAAACAATAGTATATTTATGAAAGTGCACATCTTCTTGAGTTAGGCTTGAAACAGTGAAGTAGGCATTCCATATGTTAGCCTTTCCTTTCCTTTTTTTGAGTATTTAATTTTAGCTTCATCATCTGACAATAACTGGGTTTTGAATTTTCCAATCTATTCACAATCTTCCACGTTTTGTTCTTTGTTCTCATTATTATGTACTATTGCAGGGTTTGAGTTTTATCAGTTTCACAAATGGATTATAAGATATTTTCATATATCCGACATTAACAGAGACTGTTTAATTCACACTCTCTCTCCTACCAACTTTCCAGTTGCACTGTTCCATGAAATCACTGCTTTAATCTCTATTATCTGTAGAGTTTAGTAGTGCACATGCATAATATTTAATTTGTTTCTCATTTCCTTTTAACTTGGCTTCAAACTTGAGGTGTTGAGTATGCATTTGTAAACATATTGGGAAGAGTAACATCTACTACAGTTTATATTGTCCAGCAGTATTCACCACAAATTTTTTTCAAAATAAACTGTAGATTCTTCTTCAAGTGATGTCCCTGTGGGTGCTCCACTTTAGGTGTTCGTGCACCCCTGCACTTGTAATTAGAGATGTGCGGTATCAGTGCCCAGTTGGGTTGCACATGCACAGTCCCGTCTCGCGCCGCTTCAGGTGGCTTATCTGGCGCTGTGTGACCAGCACTCCCCACCCCCCCAGCCCCTTTCCTTCTCTACTGCCTTTGGCTACGAGTTGGAACATTTAGCTGCTCCTCAGAGCTTACTTAGCATAGAATGACTCCAGTTAGTTCTAGTTTTATTAATAGTCAACCCTTTTTGTTTGTTTGTCCATGTCCTTAAAAAAAATTGTTTTTTCTTGAGTAGAAATAGGTTTTTATTGAACTGTGGGGGGACAAAATTCTCTCCGCAGAGGCATGCCTGGTTCCCTGGGCTTCAAACACTGCCTTGCCTGTAGGATGTCAATATCAGTGTCAGACAGAGACTCTGTGTGTCCGCTGCCTAGGCGAGACACACGTTTGTCAAAATTGTCCGCACTGTCATAAGTTAAAAGCCAGGACCAGGAAAGCCAGGGGCTTACAACTGAAATAACTCTTAATGGAGAAGTTCCTCAGGCTAATGTCTGAGCCAGAAGCAAAGACCCCCTTGGGACAGAAGTCACCTATGGCAGCCTCTGATAGAGGCTCTTTTTCTAAGGCTCAGACAGCAGACCATCCAGCTGTAAAGGTGGCGAAAAAGCATCCTGTGGCTTCACCGACTTGGGAAACAGCCAAGAAAAGATGTTCCCCCTACTCGCATTCTCAGTCAGTACTAACCACACCATCAGTCTCTACAACTGAGGTAGCAGCACACTTCGGTACCATGAGAGCTAAGGATTCTAAACGAGCCAGCTCTGACGCAGGCAGTAAGGGGAAAATGAAACCCCATGCCTTGGCACTGCCAGAGCTGACCAGACACCCGGCACCCAGCAGCTCCTTGCAACTGCAAGAAGGCTGCCACCTACTAGCGATATACTGCAACTGTTGCACACTCCTGTACCAATATCGACCTCACAATCAGCGGCACCAACTGCTATTACCTCAGTGGTACTGGCAATAGTGAGTCAATTTTTGCTACAAAAGGTTTTGGCTGTCTCCTCAATGCCTAAATCACCTGTCTTTGGCACTGACATCACCTCAGCTTGATCAGTTCCGAGTCACCTTTCCACTCCACCTCGCTCAGCTCCCCCTCTTCAAGTAACGAGGATGATAATGATGACAGGGAGATTTATTCCTCCACCTCTCTTCTCCCATTGACAATCTGGCTGGGCATTCCCCATCACACATAGGTTATCATACTGAGGCCAAAGAACCCCAATGGTACAGGTATCTCTGGATAACATGGATAACTCCGCCACAGTGGCTGTATTGGACCCCAGGGATGACACATCCCTCTTACCACTGTAAACCTCCCAGCCCACCCAGGGAGAGCACAAATCAATCACCATTGCTGTCAGTACTGGGACTGTCTGTCTCCTGAGGATGTACCTGCAGAATAGAAAGAACCCTCTGACCAGGGAGTTGGACCTACCATCCACTTCTCTTCATCTTCTACTGATGACACCATCATGCCCCTCCTCCTAATGTTGGGGACAACTTTAAACAATTTTAAGACCTCTATAGGAGGGTCACAAGTTCCTTGGACATCTCCCTAGAAGAACTCCAAGAAGCACAACACAAGCTTCTCCACTGCAGACATTGACTTTATCTGAAATCGCCCTACCCATGAATGATGCCATCATGGAACCTGTTAGGTTGATTCGCCCTACCCCTGAAATGATTCCATCAAATTGTCAGAGGTCTGACAGAAAATACTACGTGCCATCAAAGGGCATAGACTTCTGTCATTAATATAAAGGGAAGAGTCACCACCTTTCTGTATACAGTGCTATAAAATCCCTCCTGGCCAGAGGCAAAATCCTTTCACCTGTAAAGGGTTAAGAAGCTTAAGGTAACCTCGCTGGCACCTGACCCAAAATGACCAATGAGGGGACAAGATACTTTCACATCTGGAGGGGGGGGAAGAGTTTTTTTTGTCTGTCTGTGTGATACCTTTGCTAGGAACAGATCAAGGATGCAAGCCCTTCAACTCCTGTAAAGTTAGTAAGTAATCCAGCTAGAAAATGCATTAGGTTTTTCTTTGTTTTGGCTTGTAAATTCGCTGTGCTGGAGGAAATGTGTATTCCTGTTTTTGTGACTTTTTGTAACTAAAGGTTTTGCATAGAGGGATTCTCTATGTTTTGAATCTGACTGCCTGTAAGATTATCTTCCATTCTGATCTTATAGGGTAGTTCTCTTATCTTTTTTTTTTGTTCCTCTAATAAAGTTCTGATTTTTAAGAATTTGATTGCGTTTTTTGGGTCTTAAAAATCCTTAGTCATGGACCAGGACCTCATTATGCTATGTCCGGGGCAGGCAAACTTTTTGGCCTGAGGGCCGCATTGGGTTTCGGAAATTGTATGGAGGGCCGGTTAGGGGAGGCGGTCGTGGCCCGGCCCCCACCTCCTATTTCCCCCCCCCCCGGACTCCTGCCCCATCCAACCCCCCCTGTTCTCTGACGGCCCCCCTGGGACCCCTGCCCCATCCAATCACCCCTTCTCCCTGTCCCCTGACCACCCCTGGCCCTGATTGCCCCCCGCCACCCCATCCAACCCCCCCACTTCCTGATTGCCCTCCCAGAACCCCTGCCCCCATTCAAACCCCTGTTCTTACCCTGACTCCTATCCACACCCTCTCCCTCTGACCACCACCCCAAACTCCCCTGCCCTCTGTCCAACCCCCCCACTCCCTGCCCCCTTACCGCGCTGCCTGGAGCGCCAGTGGGTGGTGGTGCTACAGTTGTGCCGCCCAGCTGGAGCCAGGCCATGTCGACACCACCATGCAGCACAGAGCACTGGTTCGGGCTGGGCTCTGCAGCTGCACTGCCCCAGGAGCTCACCGCTCCGCTGCCCAGAGCATTGCGTGCAGGGGAGAAGTGACAGCCTCCCCGGCCAGGAACTCAGGGGCCAGGCAGGAGGGTCCCGTGGGCCGGACAGGCCGTAGTTTGCCCACCTCTGTGCTATGTGCTGAATGAACAAAGAACAAAAAGATAGACTTTGCCTTGAAGAATTTACAGTTTAAGCGGATAAGATAAACACAGGGTGAGGAAAAGGGTACAACATGCAAACAGAGAGAGCAATGTAATGGTGACAAACCTCATGTTAGTTCCTTTATCTCTCTCTCTCTGTTTGTTTAGTTTTTCATTAAGAGGAGATAAGCTAAAGTAGGGGACACTGAAGGAAAGAGCCAGGAGGAGTGATGCTGAGGTGAAGAATCTGTGAAGGAAGGAGGAATGGGAGGGTTGGAGCAAACAACCAATCATGTAAAGGCCGAGAAAGTCCAATCAAAACTGTAAAAAGGTCTCCAGAGGATCAAAGGTCTCTGCATTGGCTGCTTCTGCCCTTACTGGCTGGAATTTGTGGCTGGCTCCTCTTTGCAGTTTTCTCACAGAGTGGAAGGGTGGGGGAAAATGTTACTTCACAACTTAGCAAGAATTTGCATTAGCTGTGGTAGTTATTTAACTTGTGTGAAACACAGAAACAGTATCAGGAATTTGACATGTTTAAAGACTTAGACCTAAATTATATCAAGAATCTTGATCTGTGTGTGAATATACATGGCATTATGGTTATTAATAAACTCCCTGTTTTCTGTATTATCACTACATGCCTCACTGATCAGTATAAACGAGGGCAAATGTATTGGCACCAGTAGAAACTATCCAAAGGAAAAGAAATGTAGCTGAGTCAAACTGTATCACATATTTTAAATAGATAAACAATATATTGTTAATATATAAATACCTTGAACATTTCGTTTTTCAGTTTCTCAATACTAAATTGTCAGTGCAGAAATACACAGGTTCTTATTCAATTGAAAGAGCTTATTTCCTTGTTAGACATTCTTTTGGCTTCAGTTTAAATAATTGTTTTTAATTCTGAATTTTACACTCGATTTCCATACGAAAATGTTGAAAATGGAGGACTAGATGGTTCTGGGAATTAATAAATGGATATGAAGCTTTTCACCTGTGAGTTATGGATGCCAATCTCATTCAGCTTGGAAATGACCAAAAGTTAGAACTATCTGATGATGGCTGTTTGGCTTATGCAACATGAGTAAGTGATGTCATCCCATTTCTTAGCAGATAGGTATCCACATCTCTAAAATCACCTTGCCAGTCAGCACTGTTGCTGACAACAGGATACAGAGACCAAAGATTGAGTGTACATGGGAAACAAAATATTTTCTCAATCCTAAAGTTGAACCCTTCATTTAGGCTTGAGGGAGCTTGACTTCAGTGATTCAGTAGTTCCAACTTTGCTTAGTACAGTGAACTGTACATTCACATGGTGAAAAGCATTGCTGTATATTATCTGTAAAATGTTTCTAAATAAAGTTTTATTTATATACACACACACTTAATACATGCTCGTGCTCTCTCTCTCTCTCACACACACGCCCATTCCTTTTAGGTCCAACTGTCTTACCAATCTTTACTATATCTGTTTGATGAATGAATAAAGGACTTGGTCTGCATCAGCTTTCACAGTCACTAAATTCACCCAAAATGTTAAAAAGAAAGAATTAAATCCATGTAACCTATTTATATGGAAGGTATATTATGAAAAACCAAAATTTCCATCATTGTAATATGCTCCTTTGTTATGAGAAATCAAAATACCAGATGTTCTAATGATATAAAAATGTTAATTTCCACAGGTAGAAGGAATTGTTACAGCAGAGTATGAACTGGAATATCTACTACTTGAAGGACATTGCTTTGATATGACCACTGGACAACCTCCCCGGGGATTACAGTTAACTCTAGGCATGAAGAATAATTCTGTTATGTTTGACACCACTGTGATGGCCAATCTGGTTGGTATTGACTAAGGAAAAGGTTGTGGGTTTTGTTTTGTTTTTATGTTCATTCTCCTTCATGAAATTTCTTCAAGATACCCATTCTTTGAGTATTCTTTTCTAACGAGCAAAATCTGGACTGCTAAAAGTAGTTAGTATACTTCAGAGTTTTATGCTTCGATGTATATACTGAATAATATAGAGATGACGTCTATAAAGGGTGACACGCAGATCTTGCTCTCTCAGCTCATTTTCTGCTATCTTTGGACTTGGAATACTGAGGTCTCACCAGAATTAGTGTTTGTTGTTATATTTGTATTTAGGGGAAGCACAATTAGTAATTTCATGTTTGCATCTTGTTAAATACATTGTTACATACATTGTTAAATACATTGTTACATACATTGTTACATACATTGTTAAATACATTGTTTTGAAGTAAAATTTTCAAAAGTGCCTAAGTCCCATTTTCAAAAGGACCTAAGCACTTAAGAGCCTAAATCTCCTAGGAATCATATTTTGTCTTCTATAACCAGACCAGACTTAGGCTCCTAAGTGTTTAGGTAATTTTTTTAATGGGACTTAGGCACTTCTGAAAATTTTGCCCTTTGTTCTTTAACGCTCTCATGGACAGTATGAGCCAGTGAGCATGACAACATGCTCTTACGATGTTCTTCTGAGAAATGCCCCAGAAGCAGCTCAGTTTCACAGTGACCGTTAAGAGGTGAGTCCTGGTGAGAAAGTATGTGCAGTGAAATAAGTATAGATGAAGAGCTTTTGAAAAATGTAACCCCAGGCCAGCAGAGTACAGAAAAACCAAGATATGACTGGTGTACTGAATAATGCTAGTAGGAACACTAGTTGCACAATTAGTGCTATTATGTTTGTGCCTGTAGTCTAAGTTCTCAGTCCACATTAACGTAATGATGGCGTAGCATTTGAACTTTCTCAGAACAAGTGCAGAGCCACGTAGTGGCATTATTGTGCACTGTTAACCACAATTTTGTGTATTTTTTTTTTTTTTAGTATAGACAAGGCTTATGAGTATCTGTAGGAGAGAAAACTAGGTTGCTTACTTACTAGTAATTGTAGTTCTCTGAGTATATTGTCTTCTGACATCCAAACTCTTCTACCCTTTCTTTTTGTCTTTGGAGTGCTGGTTCTGAACAGAATTTAAAGAATGGGACCAGCATTTATCCTTTTATAGATGCAGTCTCTACAAGGTTCTCCATTGTGAACTGTTTTTTACAGTTTTGTGTTTATTTGACTTGATACTCAATCCCAGTAATGTGAATCTGTGAAAGTGATACATTCAAAGAATTCCAGTTAATGGTTAAGTAACCTGGATAGTCTTTTACGTTTCCTTAACTATTAGAAGTCTAAGGTTTAGTGGCAGCCAGCAGTGTGTCAATATTAAAATATTCTCAGACAGTGCTAGTTATTGTTTTCCTTTCTACCAAAGAGGGCTTTTGGGTGTGTGGAACCTAACTCTTTTAATATTTAGAAAAAAAAGTGAAACACTTAAACATTAATTTTCATTTTTTTTTGATTGGCATGGTATTATTCACTGAAATATTTGGGACTAGATTTATATAGTAGGATTACCACCATTCAAAGTGGTTTAGGTGGATGGGCATGAGGGATCTTATGTACTTTTTACCCAAATGAAAGAAATGGAAAAAATAATTTAAAAATCCACTACTTTAAAAGGCAGGTTTCAGAGTAACAGCCGTGTTAGTCTGTATCTGCAAAAAGAAAAGGAGTACTTGTGGCACCTTAGAGACTAACCAATTTATTTGAGCATAAGCTTTTGTGAGCTACAGCTCACTTCATCGGATGCATACTGTGGAAAGTACAGAAGATCTTTTTAAAATCTTTAAGATCTTTTAAGATCTTTTTAAAGATCTACTTTAAAAATTCATGTTTTGAGGTTTTGTCTGAAATGGAGGGAATTTCTTCAGAGTATTAAATATTCTGAACACTAAAGATGAAAACAGAATTATAAATGGATTTCTATATGTTGTGCCTCACCAGCATGCTATGTAATTGAGCAAAGCACATGTAGTCAGTTGAGTGGATTCTTAGCTAATTTTTGAGCCTTTCTTGTAGAATCTCATAACAGTGAGTCATGGTGACCACTGTTTTAGCCACTGCTAATAGAATTTTTGAATACATAAAGCTGTTTTATGTTATATCACTAATTTAATAAATAAAATACATCAAGTATTATGTAAATGTGTACGGGGAAACAAGCAGTAAATAATATTTGTTGTAAAGCACAAATAAACAAAAACATCTTCACATTTTTAAATTGTAAAGAAGCATAAGGGCGGGGGCTTTTTACTATCCACTTCATCCTCTGAATCTGCTTTGCATAACTGAGTTCTTTTCAGTTCTGGCATGTAGTTATTGTAGCATAGAGAGCGTCCCATGTTCCTCAGAGAGTTAAGTTCATTTTATATTAGCCATGTCTGCTTTACAGGGAAAGAAAAAATCTCCGTTGCTTGACGAGGAATGCCAGTCAGCCACCTTCCACTCAGTTCACATTCAACCAATGACAAGTGTACTATGGTACTTCAGCAAATGCTGCGTTCATTCTCAGTCTGCATAATTGAATCATCTGAAGTAACTCTTTCTCATGCCCCTTCAGTTTCAGAGGCCTGCCTCGTCTGGGTTTCAGATACTGTTAGGCATATATCATTATTCCTTCTTGGGAGTCTTGAGCTGAATAGGAAATTTGTTTCTACCTGTAAATTGAATTTCTCCAAAGAGATTACCCAGTCCGGAACCCCAAGTTTGTGAGTAGCTGGAGTTTTAGATTCACAGTTTCTTGAGAGGCTTCAGAGTGGTAGCCGTGTTAGTCTGTATCAGCAAAAACAACGAAGAGTCTTGTGGCACTTTAGAGACTAACAAATTTATTTGGGCATAAGCTTTCGTGAGCTAAAACTCACTTCATCAGATGCATGGAGTGGAAAATACACAGCACATGAAAAGATGGGAGTTGCCTTATCAAGTGGGGGGTCAGTACTAATGAGCCAATTCAGTTAAGGTGGAAGTGGCCTATTCTCAACAGTTGACAAGAAGGGGTGAATACCAAGGGAGGGAAAATTACTTTTGTAGTGCTAATGAGGCCAATGCAATCAAGGTGGCCCATTTCAAACAGTTGACAAGAAGGTGTGAGTATCAGCAGAGGGAAATTAGTTTTTGTAGTGACCCATCCATGAAGTATCTGATGAAGAGGGTTTTTAGTTGTTTTTAGTTTCTTGAGAGTAGCTCTGACTGTCTTAACTGGAGAGCAAGAAGCAAGTCTGATTGAGAAGAGGTAGACTGGAGCCAAAAATCCTGTTCAATAATTGGTTCATTGGCTTGTGATATCAGAGGAATAGGGAACAGCCCATTATTTTACATAGAGATTCTTTCTATACAAACACAAGGTTGCTCATAAATGTAGTTGGTACCAGAGCACCTTAGGCCAAAGATCGATGATTGACTTCATAGTCATCTCATTGGACCTAAGGCCATATGTTCTGGACACTCAGGTGAAGAGAGGGGCAGAGCTGGCAGCTGATCACCACTTGGTGGTGAGTTGGATCCAACACATGGGACGCCGGCCAGATAGACACAGGAGGCCCAAATGATCAGCGCACGTCACCTGGGAACATCTAGTGAAGGACTTCAATTCCCACCTCCAGAAGAACTTCTCCTGCATTCTGGGTGAGGTCTTGGACACTGAGTCTGAGTGGACCATTATTCAGGGCCTCAATTGTTGAGGCAACCACAAAAAGCTGTGGCCTGAAGGCAGTTGGTGCCTGTCATAGTGGCAACCCTAGGTCCTGCTGGTGGACTCCAGTGGTGAGGGAAGCTGCCAAGTCGAAGGAGGCCTTCTGAGCAATGCTTATGAACTGGACTCCTGATACAGCTGACGAAGTACCAACTGGTAAGAGGGCTGTGGTTGTGACGGTCATTGAAGCAAAAGCCCAGGCTTGGGAGGAGTTTGGAGATACCACGGAGAATGACTACTGGACAGCCTCAAAGATGTTCTGGCAAACCATTCGTTGCCTTAGGAAAGATCAGTGGGATGTTCCCAGGCTATACTCAGCATGGGTGGTGAAATGCTGACCTTGACTGAGGAGATTGTCAAGAGGTGGAAGGAGCACTTTGAGGAAATCCTCAGTCCGATGGACATGCCCCCCTTCTGGTGCCAGAAACCTCCAATGAGATTGGATCTATTTCTGATGCTGAAGTCGATACGGCGGTAGAGTGCCTTCGTCGTGATAAAGCAGCAGGTGTGGATGAGATTCACCCAGACATGTTGAAAGCACTGGATAACGTTGGGGTGTTGTAGTCAACACACCTCTTCAGTGTTGTGTGGAAGGTGGGTGCAGTTCCTCTGGACTGACAAACTGGGGTGGTCGTCCCAATCTTTAAGAAAGAAGACCAGAAGGTGTGTTCCAACTATAGGGGGATCACACTCCTCAGCCTCCCCGGCAAAGCCTATACTAGGGTGCTGAAAAGAAGGTTATGCACGTTAGTAGAACCTCAGATTCAGGAGAAACAATGTGGATTCCCTCCCGGCCATGGAACAAGGGATCAGCTCTTTGCTCGCTCACAGATACTCAAGGTGTTGTGGGAATTTGCTAATCCATTTTACCTTTATTTTGTGGACCTGGAGAAGAAATATGACTGCATTCCCCAAGATGTCTTGTGGGAAGTGCTGTGGGAGTATGAGGTGCCACTTCTGCATGCTATCCGGTCCCTCTATTCTTGGAGTGAGAGTTGCGTTCATATTCTTGGCATTAAGTTGAGTTCGTTCAAGGTGGGCATTTGACGCATTGGTTCGTTCAAGGTGGGCATTTGGTCTTGTCCCCACTCCTTTTTGTGATTTTCATGGACAAAATATCAAGGCGCAGCTGAGCTGTGGAGTGCATCCGGTATGGGGCTCGGAGGTGGCTTTTCAGCTGTTTGTAGATGATGATGTCCTTGCTTCTTCAGACTGCGATCTCTGACGCTCCCTTGTATGTTTTGCTGCTGAGTGTGAAGTGGCTGGGATGAGAATCAGAACCTCCAAATCAGAGGTCATGGTCCTTTCCTGGAAGAAAGTGGACTGCTCTCTCCAGGTGAGGGGGGAGCAGCTGCCCTTAGTATTTAAGTACCTACTTGTCTTGTTCATGAGTGACGGCAAGTGGGAGCATGAGATCAACTGGCGGATTGGTGTGTCGGTGATGTGGGGGTTATACTGATCCATGGTGGTGAAGCAGGAGCTGAGTTCTTGGACAAAACTCTCCATTCACAAGTCGCTCTACATCCCCATCCACACCTATGGTCACAAACCTTGGGTAATGACTGAAAGGACAAGATCGTGGGGATAAGTGGCGGAAATGAGGTTTCTCTGCAGGGTGGCTGGGCATACTCTCCAAGATAGGGTGAGGAGCTTGGCTATTCAGGAGGGCCTCGGAGTAGAGCCGCTACTCCTCCTGATCAAGAAGAGCCAGTTAAGGTGGTTCGGGCACCTGATAAGGATGCCCCCTGGGAGGCTTCCGTTGGAACTCTACTGGACACATCCCATGGGGCAGAGGCCCTGAGGCCGACCAAGGACACACTGGAGGTATTACATATCCTGGCTGGCCTGGGAATGTCAGGGAATCCCCCAGGAGGACCTGGAACCTCCTGTTGCGGAGGAAAAGGAGGTTTGGTCCTCCCTACTCTCCATGCTGCAGCCACAACCCTCACCAGGAAAAGTGGCATAAAGGAGAAAGAAGAAGAAAATTCTTTATATAAATTCCATATTCAGGCAGGAACAACTCTCTTTATCACTAAGAGCTTGTGGATGTGAACATAAAGGGGAGAAGGCACTTGACTGCATTACCGTAATACTGATTTCGGGGCTAGAATTGCAGCTGAGTGTGTGTAGTAAGTAGCTTTGATGACAGACAGTACTGAATGCTGGAGAATCTGTTTACATGTGAAGGTGGTTGTTTCCAAAGTTTTGATAAAACCAGACTGTGTTACTATTTCTCTTTGCTTACAGGGGTATTTTCAGTTGAAAGCAAATCCAGGTGCGTGGACATTGAGATTACGCAAAGGAAGATCGGAAGACATCTACCAAATATTTGTGTAAGTAGTAACCTAATTTTTGAGCAAACACAGTTGTAACTTACATTTACAAAAATATTTTGTAAAAGAGTGTCACAGCGTTCGCAAAAATATGGAATTTACAGAAGGAAAACAAACAAAAACAATATGCAAATAGGAATAAAAAGCTAGCAATGATGATAATACTGATTAGCAAATGCAGTGGGGGGGGGGAAAGCTTGGATGGGTAAAATTTAAAAGGTTGAGTATCAGTGAGTCTCTCTTCATAGAAATGGTTTTTCCTAAAAATTAGCAATCTACCTAAAGGTTCTACTGCTTAGCCACATAGAGTGGGGAGGATGAGGTAACATTTTGCAAAGACTTAAAATCCTCATTAGGCTGATCCTGAATTGTATTAGTTAATTGGGAACTAGTAGAGATAAAATAGGGACTGAGGATAATGGAGCCAGCCCACATTCTTGTATTCATGGTAACATTTCAGTCTCATTACACTACATCTCTATTTATGTTAAGCAACTTGGATAATATCTTTTCCACAAATGCTACAAGTCCTAGTTTTCTCTTCCTAGCTGGCATGCCAGAAACATGTATGTTGCAATATCGTGTTCGTTTTTTTAGTAGAGCTGCTTCTATCTCCAGTTTTTAATCAGGGCTGTGTTCTGAGCAGTGATAGACAGTGAGGGATGAAGATAGACTTTGTACCTTCATTTCAGACTGATTTGGTGTTTTGTTCTCTTCATTAATTTTTTTTTGTATCATCCATTCTAACATCTCATTCAGGGGAGTCACTGAAGCTTATAAAAAGAAAAGGAGTACTAGTGGCACCTTAGAGACTAACCAATTTATTTGAGCATAAGCTTTCGTGAGCTACAGCTCACTTCTTCGGATGCATTCAGTGGAAAATACAGTGAGGAGATTTATATACACACAGAACATGAAAAAATGGGTGTTATCATACACATGTAAGGAGAGTGATCACTTAAGATGAGCTATTACCAGCAGGGAGAGCCGGGGGGGCGAGGGGGCGAGAGAAAACCTTTTGCAGTGATAATCAAGGTGGGCCATTTCCAGCAGTTAACCGGAACGTCCGAGGAGCAGTGGGGGAAATAAACATGGGGAAATAGTTTTACTTTGTGTAATGACACATCCACTCCCAGTCTCTATTCAAGCCTAAGTTAATTGTATCCAGTTTGCAAATTAATTCCAATTCAGCAGTCTCTCGTTGGAGTCTGTTTTTGAAGTCGTTTTGTTCTAATATTGCGACCTTTAGGTCTGAAATCGAGTGACCAGAGAGACTGAAGTGTTCTCCAACTGGTTTATGAATGTTATAATTCTTGACATCTGATTTGTGTCCATTTATTCTTTTACGTAGAGACTGTCCAGTTTGACCAATGTACATGGCAGAGGGGCATTGCTGGCACATGGTGGTATTATCACATTGGTAGATGTGCAGGTGAACAAGCCTCTGATAGTGTGGCTGATGTGATTAGGCCCTATGATGGTGTCCCCTGAATAGATATGTGGACGCAGTTGGCAACGGGCTTTGTTGCAAGGATAGGTTCCTGGGTTAGTGGTTCTGTTGTGTGGTTGCTGGTGAGTATTTGCTTCAGGTTGGGGGGCTGTCTGTAGGCAAGGACTGGCCTGTCTCCCAAAATTTGTGAGTGATGGGTCGTCCTTCAGGATAGGTTGTAGATCCTTGATGATGCGTTGGAGAGGTTTTAGTTGGGGGCTGAAGGTGATGGCTAGTGGCGTTCTGTTTTTATCTTTGTTGGGCCTATCCTGTAGTAGGTGACTTCTGGGTACTCTTCTGGCTCTGTCAATTTGTTTCTTCACTTCAGCAGGTGGGTTTTGTGGTTGTAAGAATGCTTGATAGAGATCTTGTAGGTGTTTGTCTCTGTCTGAGGGGTTGGAGAAAATGTGGTTGTATCGTAGAGCTTGGCTGTAGACAATGGATCGTGTGGTGTGGTCAGGGTGAAAGCTGGAGGCATGTAGGTAGGAATAGCGGTCAGTAGGTTTCCGGTATAGGGTGGTGTTTATGTGACCATCGCTTATTAGCACCGTAGTGTCCAGGAAGTGGATCTCTTGTGTGGACTGGTCCAGGCTGAGGTTGATGTTGGGATGGAAATTGTTGAAATCCTGGTGGAATTCCTCAAGGGCTTCTTTTCCATGGGTCCAGATGATGAAGATGTCATCAATGTAGCGCAAGTAGAGTAGGGGCATTAGGGGATGAGAGCTGAGGAAACATTGTTCTAAGTCAGCCATAAAAATGTTGGCATACTGTGGGGCCATGCGGGTATCCATAGCAGTGCCGCTGATTTGAAGGTATACATTGTACCTAAATGTGAAATAGTTATGGGTGAGGACAAAGTCACAAAGTTCAGCCACCAGGTTTGCTGTGACATTATCGGGGATACTGTTCCTGACGGCTTGTAGTCCATCTTTGTGTGGAATGTTGGCGTAGAGGGCTTCTACATCCATAGTGGCCAGGATGGTGTTTTCAGGAAGATCACGATGGATTGTAGTTTCCTCAGGAAGTCAGTGGTGTCTCGAAGATAGCTAGGAGTGCTGGTAGCGTAGGGCCTGAGGAGGGAGTCTACATACCCAGACAATCCTGCTGTCAGGGTGCCAATGCCTGAGATGATGGGGCGTCCAGGATTTCCAGGTTTATGGATCTTGGGTAGCAGATAGAATGCCTCAGGTTTGGGTTCCAGGGGTGTGTCTGTGCGGATTTGTTCTTGTGCTTTTTCAGGGAGTTTCTTGAGCAAATGCTAGAGACTGGGAGTGGATGTGTCATTACACAAAGTTGAAGTTGAGGAATTCCACCATGATTTCAACAATTCCCATCCCAACATCAACCTCAGCCTGGACCAGTGGTCACCGGGTCTTCTGTACACATTCCCCCAACTCTTCTGATATCCAGAGTCCTACTCGGAATAAGAAAGGACAAGGCTAGAGTTATTCTGATTGTTCCAACATGACCCAGACAAACATGGTTTCCTTACTTACAGCTGGGTGTGTTCTTCCTGATTACTGTCCACACCATTCTTGATCTCCTCTCTCAGGAGAGCAGGAAGATCCTTCACCCCAATCTCATAATCCTTCAACTCAAAGCATGGCTGCTTGATGGTTCATGGACATACAAATGGCCTTTTCACAGCAAGTAAAAAGGGTGTTACCACACTGCAGGAAACAGTCTACGTGCTTCACTTATTTACAGAAATGAGTAAGATTTGCCTGCTAGTGTGATCTCAAACACATTGCATCGACCACCTCATAGAATCATAGAATATCAGGGCTGGAAGGGACCTCAGGAGGTCATCTAGTCCAACGCCCTGCTCAAAGCAGGACCAATCCCCAATTTTTGCCCCAGATCCCTAAATGGCCCCCTCAAGGACTGAACTCACAACCCTGGGTTTAGCAGGCCAATGCTCAAACCACTGAGCTATCCCTTTGCTGCCAGAGATACTGGACTACATTCCAGAACTACAGACCTCAGGTTATCACTGAGCTCCATTAGAGTTCATGCGACAGCCATCACAGCCTTCCATCTCCAATAAAGATTTACTCCATATTTGCCCATCCAACAACAGTGAGATTCCTCGAACGCCCGGGTAACCCTTTTCAGCCAGTTAAATGCCCTACTCTGGTTTGGGACCTCAGTTTGATTCTTACATGCCTTACAAGACCACTGTTTGAACCTATCGCTGCTTGCTCGCTTCTCTATTTATTAATGAAAATGGCATTTTTGGTTGCCATCTCATTGGCTCAATAAGTGGTAGAAATAGTTTCTCTTATGCCATATCCCACAATTACAGTATTTTTCAGAGACAAGGTTACATTATGTCCACACCCTGAGTTTTTTGCCAAAAATAGTTTCTCATTTCCATATTAATCAGCCCATTCACCTCCCCATTTTTCAACCTAAACCTCACTGGGATAAGCATGTTCAACATGCTTGATATCAGGGGAGCTCTGGTCTTCTAACTAGATGGGACTAAACCTTTCAGGAAGTCTTCCAGCTTGTTTTGATCATAGATAGAACAAAGGGAGCTGCAATCTCTAAACAGAGGCTTTCTAGGTAGATAACTGACTATTAGTAACTGCTACCATTATCGTAATCTCAAAGCATCTACTAACGTACGAGAATAGTCTGCACGATTTATTTCCACCTGCGCAGTCTTTCTTAAAAACGTTTCTATCACTGAAATATGTAAAGCCGCAACTTGGGCTTCTAAGCATACTTTCGCTGAACACTGTGCAATAATCTGTGACTCTGCTTCCAATACTGTGTTCAGCTCAGCTGGTACTTTCTTCCATACTGGACTAGACTCCAAAGCCCCCTCCTCTTTAAAGGGAAACTGCTCAGTAGTCACACATAAGAACACTACTCAAAGAAGAAATGGTATTACCTGAAACCTGTATTACATAAACAGGGATATTTATTGAGGTTTAAAGGAATTTCCAGTTTTATTAAGTACTAGAATTAAATATATGATGAAAAATATTAGAAAAAATTATATTGTTATATTAGTATCACTGCTTCTTATTAAGGTTACTCAACACTTCCCTGTAATGGGGCACACAAGAAATGGTTACTCACCCTGTACAGTAACTGCAGTTCTTCAAGATAGGTGTACCTATGAGTGCTCCACTACCCCCCCTTCTCCTCTCTGCTTCAGAGTTCACTGTCATGGGGCTTTGTGGTAGAGAAGGAACTGAGGACCGTTAGTCTGTACAGTCCTATATAGTAACTGCATGGAGCACGAGGTGGAGTAACATGCATGTGCGGGCCAAATGAATGTCACTATGAAAAATCTCTTATCAAAGGTGCACGGGGCTCAAGTGCACCGATAATGGAGCACCCACAGGGGGACACATCTTGAAGAACTGCCATTTCTACACAGGGTGAGTAACCATTTCTTGTGTGCCCCATTACAGGGAAGTGTTGAGCAACCTTAACAAGAAACAGTGATACTAATATAACAATATAATTGTTTTTAATATTTTTTAACCATATATTTATTTCTAGTACTTAATAAAACTGGAAATTCCTTTAAACCTCAATAAATATCCCCGTTTATGTAGTACAGGGTGTTCGTTTTAAATCCTCATGTGACTGAAGAATATTCAAGTAGTATAGCTTTTAGGTTCTTCTTTAGTAGTCAAGGGAATAAAAATTCAACATTCAGGTATTCAGTTTGGCAAGATATGTCATTTTACAGTCTTCTTTCCAAAGAAAGTGTTGGTATTTGAAAATGCAAAGTCTTACGTGGTGATGGGGACACTCTTGTGTTATGCAGTGATGAAGCACAATTATTGTGAAAGAACCTATCAGTCATTTTACTATAACTGTATGGAGACTCCTGTTAAGCGCTGTGAAGAAGAAAAATTGAGAAAGGTTCCGACATCAGAAAACTAGTGCAGGACATACAGTACACAGATATTTTTAGGTTGGCCAAATGTAAACAGTTATAAAATAAAAATAAAATTTAATATATGTAACATTTTAAGGAGTGTATACATTTGTATATCTGTTGTTGTTTTTTCTCATAGCCATGAAGGAGCAGATTCTTCAGTCCACCTGGAAGATGTTATTGTAGTATTAAACAACTTCAAGAGCAAAATCATCAAAGTCAAAGTATGTAAGCAGATAATTTTGTGTGTGCATTATTTCTTTAAACATATTAATAATGCTCAGGTGTCTTGGGTTATGTTTAACAGCAAGATGAAAGTCAGACTATACTATTCAGATTTTTTATAACTATATCCCCAGATGCATGGATTCATGCCATCAATTAATTTGTTGCATGTTTTTTGTATTGCCATAATACATAACATATCATGGTACTTTTATGAAGGAGTAATTTTTTTTCAATTATAATTTTATTATAAATACAAAGTTCCAAGTTGTCCTTTACACAGAAAAATTCTGTGTAGGTGACTGGAAAGATTGAGTTTTCCCTCGTGGAATTTCCTATGAATTCTTTCATCTCTGAAGGTGCAAGACTGGTCTCCCTGGTGAAAGAAACAAGAAGGCTTAGCTCCCACAACCAACAGATTCCTTACAATCAACTGGAAACCAGAGCCACCTGCACCAGCTCTGCCGCACCTCCATCCCAATCCCCTTATCATTTCCAATACCTTTGCTCTGTTGGAGCTGCTAGGATATTTTTCCATCTCTGATGCTGGCTCTTTTAATTTTACTCTGCATTCCCCACAGGCATGCCTTTCAACTGTCCATCATTTTGAAGGATATCACTCATTTTCGTCCCAGAATTACCTGCATTCCATAAAAATTTGGTGTCCCTTTACTTCTATAGTTGCAAATTACATCAGAAATAAAGAATAATGAAAGTGAGGTTATGTGAAGACAACAAGGAGTCCGGTTGCACCTTAAAGACTAACAGGTTTATTTGAGCATAAGCTTTTGTGGGTAAAAACCTCACTTCTTCAGATGCATGGAGTGACAGTTACAGATGCAGACATAAATATACTGACACATGAAGAGAAGGGAGTTACTTCACAAGTGGAGAACCAGTGTTGACAGGGCCAATTCGATCAGGGTGGAAGTAGTCCACTCCCAACAATAGATGATGAGGTGTCAATTTCAGGAGAGGCAAAGCTGCTTCTGTAATGAGCCAGCCACTCCCAGTCCCTATTCAAGCCCAAATTAATGGTGTTAAATTTGCAAATGAATTTTAGTTTTGCTGTTTCTCTTTGAAGTCTGTTTCTGAAGTTTTTTGTTCAAGTATAGCTACTTTCAAATCTGTTATAGAATGTCCAGGAAGATTCAAGTGTTTTCCCACTGGCTTTTGTTTGTTACCATTCTTGAAGTCCGATTTGTGTCCATTTATTCTTTTACATAGGGACTGTCCGGTTTGGCCAATGTACATGGCAGAGGGGCATTGCTGGCACATGATGGCATATATAACATTAGTAGACGTGCAGGTGAATGAGCCTCTGATCGTGTGGTTGATGTGGTTGGGTCCTCTGATGGTGTCACTAGAGTAGATATGGGGACAGAGTAGTCAACAAGGTTTGCTACAGGGATTGGTTCCTGAGTTAGTGTTTCTGTGATGTGTAGTTGCTGGTGAGTATTTGCTTCAAGTTGGGGGGTTGTCTGTAAGTGAGGACTGGCCTGTCTCCCAAAGTCTGTGAGAGTGAGGGATCGTTTTCCAGGATAGGTTGTAGATCGCTGATAATGTGCTGGAAAGGTTTTAGCTGGGGGATGCACGTAATGGCCAGTGCTGTTCTGTTATTTTCCTTGTGGGGCCTGTCCTGTAGTAGGTGATTTCTGGGTACCCGTCTCGCTCTGTCAATCTGTTTCCTCAATTCCCCAGGTGGGTACTGTAGTTTTAAGAATGCTTGATAATGATCTTGTAGGTGCTTGTCTCTGTCTGAGGGATTGGAGCAAATTCAGTTGTATCTTAGGGCTTGGGTGTAGACAATGTATTGTGTGATCAGTCCTGGATGGAAGCTGGAGGCATGTAGATAAGTATAGCGGTCAGTAGGTTTCCAGTATAGGGTGGTGTTTATGTGACCATCACTTATTTGCACTATAGTGTCCAGGAAGTGGATCTCTTGTGTGGCCCAGGCTGAGGTTGATGGTGGGGTGGAAATTGTTGAAATTCAGGTGGAATTCTTCAAGGGCCTCCTTCCCGTGGGTCCATATGATGAAGATGTCATCAATGTAGCGCAAGTAGAGGAGGGGCGCTAAGGGACAAGAGCTGAGGAAGCGTGGCTCTAAGTCAGCCATAAAGATGTTGGCATACTGTGAGGCCATGTAGGTACCCATAGCAGTGCCACTGACTTGAAGGTATAAGGTGTCCCCAAGTCTGAAATGGTTGTGTGTGAGGACAAAGTCACAAAGCTCAGCCACCAGGTGTGCCGTGGCCTTATCACGGTTACTGTTCTTGGCAGCTTGTAGTCCATCCTCATGTGGAATATTGGTATAAAGAGCTTCTACATCTTTATGCCCCTCTGCCATGTACACTGGCCAAACCGGACAGTCCCTACGTAAAAGAATAAATGGACACAAATCGGACATCAGGAATAGTAACACACAAAAGCCAGTGGGAGAACACTTGAATCTTCCTGGACATTCTATAACAGATGTGAAAGTAGCTATACTTGAACAAAAAACTTCAGAAACAGACTTCAAAGAGAAACAGCAGAACTAAAATTCATTTGCAAATTTAACACCATTAATTTGGTCTTGAATAGAGACTGGGAGTGGCTGGCTCATTACAGAAGCAGCTTTGCCTCTCCTGAAATTGACACCTCATCATCTATTGTTGGGAGTGGACTACATCCAACCTGACGGAATTGACCCTGTCAACACTGGTTCTCCAAACTTGTGAGATAACTCCTTTCTCTTCATGTGTCAGTATATTTATGTCTGCATCTGTAACTGTCACTCCATGCATCTAAAGAAGTGAGGTTTTTACCCACGAAAGCTTATGCTCAAATAAATCTGTTAAGTCTTTAAGGTGCCACTGGACTCCTTGTTTTTGTGGATACAGACTAACACGGCTACCCCCTGTTATGTGAAGAGTTACCTATTGTAAAGGAGTAAGGAATCCCACAGTACTTCACGTTTCCAGCATTATTATTTTTTTAGTTTCTCATTTTGAGACTTCTTCATACAGTGTGTGCCAGTTTTGGACCTTCAGAGGCTGAGAAAGGTACAGAGCTACAGGGCAGAGGCAACAGGACATGTTTCCTCTGAGTCTCCTCCCCAGTCCCATGGATGTAAGTTTTCAGGATCTGAGGGAAATGGGATAAAATGCCATAGAGGCAGCTGACCCAACCCTGTACCGTGCAGATACAGAGAGATCCACATGTTCAGCCTCAGTACACAATCTGGGTCAAAATTAGGTAAATGATATGGTTGGAAAGTTAGTGTCCCCTTGATCTGTTGTAACCAAGTAATTTAAATAAGTAGAGTTGTATCAAATGTGGCAGATAGTATCTAATTTAAATTAGACTGCAGTCTTATCTATCATAAATCAGATGTAGGCTATATCTTCAGAGACACTTGCTGTGAAGAAACTAAAAAAAACACAGGTTTTTACTGATTCAGTACTGACACAAAGCTAATAACATTAGCTTGACAATACCAAAAAAAAAATCTAAATTAATTTTGGATAGAATTACATACATTCAGACACTTCAAGTGTTTGAAAAATGTATGTGGGTTGCAGATATGTAGTTCAGAGAGTAAGGCCATCTAGTAAATTCAATTGAAGCTACTGGGCCCGAACATGGCTCATCTTGGACTTTGGCACAAGAGAGTAGAGGGGGTATAAGGTGCATTGAGGAGCATATGTAAGCGGGGGAATGGTCCTGCTATTGTGGGGAACTTTCCTGGCTTCTGCACTACCCCGATGAAATGGGCTAGCGGAAGGATCTGAGTCCTCGCTCCCGCTTCCTTTCCCCAGAGGCCTCCTTGCCCTTGAGGACTCCCCTTCCACTCTGCTGTCTGGCAGAGTCCTTGTAACCCCAACAAGGCTGGGCCCAGGATTCCTGGGGGGCTCGACCCCCAACCTTGCTGTGGTCACCTAGGACAGGGGCTAGGGTGTCCCCACTCCAGGGTACTCTCTCTACACTGGACACTTCCCTGTCCCACTGATCATTACATATGATTTAAAGCAAATACAATTGATTTAATCAACAATTAGTTTAAAAAGGAATAAGGAAAAATGGGAAAGGTTAAAGGAAAACACATCACCCTGCTCTGTGGCAGGGAACATTACAAACAGTGTCTCTGGAATGTCAGGGCAATTCACAGTCTGTTCCTTGTCGGTCCCAGGCCGCCTTCTCAGGCCCTGGCTGAGATGCTGTGGGTTGGACACTTGCTCTGGTGGTGGCTACAAGTTCTCAGGCTCTAAGTCGTAGTCTAACTCCTTCTTCCCAGTGTTGCCCCCACCCTGTCGGGGTTACGATCACCCTCCAAGCCTGGCCTGCAGAGCCTCTTGGCTGAGGCCTCTCCCTGTGCTGGGCCCGCTGCCCAGAGTCCCCCTAACTCTCCCTAGCTGTTCACCGCACCCGGCGCCGGACTGCTCCAGCCCCAGCTCCACCACTCTGTCTCAGCACTGCTGCTGCTCTGCCTCCACCTCTCTGGGCTGCTTCTCTGGCCCCTCTGGCTCTGGTTGCTGCAGCTGTCCTCCCAGGGCAAGTCTACTCTCTCTGGGCTGCTTTTCTGGCCCCTCTGGATCTGGCACAGCTCTGCTCCCCAGCGCAGCTTGGGCCCCGGCTTTCTCCTTACCTCGGCCCCACTCTGTCCGACCGAGGCAATTCCAGCTTACACGGAGGGCGGGACCCTCTGGCCTCCTGACTCCCTGATTTGCCTGCCTGCCCTGTCATTCAGGCTGACCTGGAGCATTGGCCTCTCCCCATTGTTCCTGGGGAATGTCAGTCTCAGGGTCCTGATTCCCCATCGACCCTTCCCCTTTTGTACTGGGAGCTAGCCAACCAAAACATTCCCACTCAATGTTAGTAAGGGGGCAACAGTCCCCTTACACATACACTATAACAGGTACGAATCTGTCACAGTTTTCTCCTTCTCCAGAGCACGGGGGAGACAAGGAGGGAGCTTGTGATTCACAATCTCCCTCGTGGGCTGCTTCAAGGGCAGTGCAACAGCATGTTTCCCCTAACTATGGTCTGTGTCACATACTGATAGCCTACCTTTTATGAGCAAAGATGGAAAGGAGGCTGCACTAGTTTTGTGTATTATTAATTACTCTTTACATATACAAACACAGAGTGCTTAAGCCTGCTCTTTGATTTGAGGATGTGAATCCCCATATGATCTTGTGTAAACAGTTGTTGCATAATCAGTTACTACTCTCTGGCATGCCTGGAGCAAATTTTACAAAGTACAAGGAAAGGATGGGTCACATAGCTAAGAAAGGAAGAAGACTGAATCTGAGAAATGTATATAGATAACATTGTAGAATATATGCTAGTATGGAAAAAAAAATTCAAGATCGGGTGGACAGGACTGATTAAGTCTACACTGTGTACAAAATACTTACATTTGAATAGTATGAAATGGTGTTGTTACAGTGTAATTTCAAACCATTAAAGAATTAACTTGCTGAATTAGAAAACTTGCTGAATTAAAACTGGCCAATAGGTCCATTTTACAGCTACTGTATTTACTAACTAACCTCTCAAATTACATGAATGCTACTTTTTTTAATGACTAGGTACAAAAAAAACCTGATAAAATTGATGAAGATCTCCTTAGTGTTGGGATTACAGAAGAAAAAGGAGCATGGGAATCCATTACAAGGTAACTGATGTTTGTTTTCACTTGGATCATGCCAATACAGCATGATTATAATAATTATTAGTTTATTATTTATAGTGTGGAAGCTCCCAAAATGTGACAGGGACTGTACAAACACATAAGAAAAGAAAGGCCTTACCCCAAAGAGTTTATCATTCAACAGACAAGAGAGATGAGCATAGAAACAAATATTCTTGGTGATATTAGGTAAATATTTTGTTGGATATTTTGTTTCCCTGTTCATCCCTCCATAACCTTTTCCAGATGCTCCAGCCAACTTGCTCCACCAATATGTGTTCTATCACCTTATGGCATAGACTCAATCTTCTTATGAGAATCAAGGGGTTAGAGAAATTAAAAAATCAGCTGTTAATATGGTACTCATGTATCAAATTGAACTCCTAAAGCAGACTATGATATGGCAATAATATGTCTGTTTGCAGACAAAGTTTGTGAAAACTGAGTGTTTCTACATTTTTTTCATCCAGGTATATATTAAAGCTTGAATTTAAATAATTTGGATTGGTTTTACAATTATGTAGTGATTCATAGGCCAGAAGGGCCCATTGTGATCATCTAGTCTAACCTCCTGTATAACACAAGCCATAGAACTTCCCCAAATAATTCCTAGAGCATATATTTTAGATATTTTTAAAATACATTTTAGATGTTTTAGATTCAAATGTGATTGTATTAATTTACTCTGAGTAATGTATTATTTTTCAATAATATTATGTATGTGTTTCTGAAATTGAAAATGGAAATCACTAGGAAGATATGGAGCAAAGTCCAAAAACAAGGATGTAAGTAACTCATAATTCTTCTTTGAGTAGTGTCCTTGTGGGTGTTCCAGTGCAGGTGCACAATATGCCTCTTGTACCTTTTGATCAGAGATTTTCGGTAGCAGTGCCCTTTCGCCCCATGCATGTGCTCTAGATATGCTCATGCCCCGTACCAAGGATATATAGAGCTGTGCAGGTGAATCTCACCTGGTTTCTTCTCAACTGCTCAACAGCCTGAGGTGGAGTATCCAGCTTAGCCTCAAGTTCTTAGTTCCAGTTCAGTTTATTTAGTTCTTTTGATAATCATACTTCTTTAGTTAATTGGAGGTTTTCTGATTATATTCCCTTTCCCCATCAACCCCCCTTTCTGAGGGGTTTGCCTTGGGAGTTGTCATCAACCTGGCATGCCAGAATCCCCATGATTCAAGCGTTGCCGTACCTGCTGGGAATCTATACCAGTGAGCAACAGACATGCCTGGTGTATCCACTATCTGGGACACACCCACATTCAAGCCAAGTGCAAGATCTACTCAGCTTTTAAAAGCATATTTTGAAAAAAAACGAGATTAAATTTAGGCTCCTCATGACGGAAGGTACCCTCTGACCAGCCTCAGATACAGCCCACAGACATAGACCTGGAACATTGGCCTCCAAG
Organism: Caretta caretta; assembly: GCF_965140235.1. Lineage (NCBI taxonomy): Eukaryota > Metazoa > Chordata > Testudines > Cheloniidae > Caretta > Caretta caretta. The sequence goes on along the minus strand of NC_134206.1, from coordinate 97,743,441 downwards.
TGAGCACAGTGCCCCTTCAACCTCCCTACCTAGATCTTTGTGGGATAAGAACACAGAGGTACCAGTAGACGTCTCATGGGGAGGGAGTGCTGGCTCTCCTTATAGAAAGCCTAATCCAAAAAAAGGTTTGGTCACCATCAAGAATGACCATTTTGGAGACTTCAGGTTCCAGGAAGCTCTCTCTGGTATCAGGAGCTCTCAGAAGATCTTGAGGTCGTCAAAGAACCCGTGATACCATGCAAACCTCAGTACTGCAACATTGGTCTTTCTGAGGTCATCATCCTCAGTACCAGGACCATTGGCTGAACAAGATACTACTGTCAACATCCTCAGTACTGACACCAGTTAATCTGGAGCCTCATCCAGTCCTGGTGGAGATTTACCCCGTACTGCAGGAGCTTAGATTCTCCAAGGACTTGTCAGTGTCTGAGGTGCCACAGTTTCTGTTTTTTTTTAATGGTTATCAAACAATTGTTGGTGCTGAGATCTCCCAAGTCTCAGAGACCTTACCTTCCTCTGATATCATCAGCACTATATGGACAACCATTCTTGCCTTCAGTGTCTGCTTCTTCTCTAGACTATGCTGAAGACTCTTCTTCAGATTCCTAGATCTCTGTGCAGGGGTTCCCTACATACCGCCACAGAAACATTTTTCCAGACATCTTAACTGAGAAAGTTGTGCCCTTGGGGCTTCTACCTTTAGCCCCTTCTCACTGGTATGAGCAGCACTGAAGTCCTCCTGCCTACCTTATGATTCCCCACAATGGCTTTATTGTTACTGGTGGTAGCCTGTCATCAGCAAGTATCAAGGGCTCCTAGCTGTTCCTTGGGGAGCGTCATGAAGGGCAGTCTCCTGCTCCGTCTCTCCCTTCTCAAGAGCCCCAACCAAACGAGGAGTCTTTTGAGGAGCAATCGACTAAAGTGATCAAGGAGGTGACACCACAAACTAATATCTCCACCAGATGAGGCTGTGATACCTTCTCTGCCCTCTTACACTGACGATTTTAAACAGTTTCAGGAGCTGATGGAATAGATTGCTGACTCGCTTCAGATCCCACTGGAGAAGATGCAAGTGTCTCAACTTAAGCTCTTGGACATCCTCCACAGGACACCCTCTGGTTGCATAGCTTTACCAGTAAATGAGTCTCCACTGGGTCCTGCCAAAACTAGCTGGAGTCTGACAGATGCAAATAAAAAGTATTATGTTCCAGAAAAAAATACAAGTTTTTATTTTCACACCCTCCACCCAACTGTTTAGTTGTAGAGACTGTTAGTAAGCATGGTAGGCAATACTAACAGCATAATAACTCATATCATATGATAAAGACCAGAAGCCCTTCAACCTTGCTGGATGTAAAAACTACTCTTCCATAACCCCCCCCCCCCAGTTTAGAATAGTGAATTATCAGCTCTGATGGCAAAGATGGTACACCAACTACAATAAACTCAACACTTTTATTAATCATCTTCCCCCAGAACATTAGGAATAGTTCCAGGCTGAGTTCATAACTGACTCAGCTCTTAGCAAGCACCTGGTTGTGAGCTTCCCTAGATGTATCTGACATTGAAGCACCTTCCGTCTCTGCTTCTGTCATGCATCAAACATCTTGGATGAAGCAGTTGAGGTTTTCTAGGATGGTCCAAAATGCCATAAAAGACCTTCTTTTGATAGACTAAAACTTCTCAGTGAGTCTACTGATTAATCCATGCACACTATAAAGGATTTGAGGGCCACACTCAGATCTCTCAGTATATATACACCGGCAAATAAAAAATTTAATAGATCCCAACACAGAGATTCCATCCGTTCCAGTTCTCCGGCATTCATAGGCTGGCCGAACCACCTAAGAGATGGAGATACCAAAAAATGGTTGCAGTTTCAGGTCTTTTCGACACCACTCAATTTTGATGGCGTGGTCAAAGGCCCAGAACATCCCCACCTTGGGAATCTTCAGCTACACCACACTACCCACCTCCCTCCCTTTGGAGGCAGTCTCTTCCATTTTTGAGCTGCATGGGAACAAAGTACATCCAACAAATGGGTTTTGAAAATTATAACATCAAGCTACTCCATCCATTTTACCTCCATCCCCTCATCCCACTCCTGTCCCTATCCCTTCTCAGGGACACTTCTCACAAACATTTGCTGAGACAGGAGACTACCTCTCTTCTAAGCATAGAGGCTGTAGAATCCGTTCCAGTCCACCACAGAGGGGAAGGGATTTTATTCCAAGTATTTTCTGGTTCCAAAAAAGAATGGTGGATGGAGATCAGTTTTAGATCTCATACTTCAAAACACCTTAGTGAAATCAGACATTCAGGATCATTGCTGTAATTCTATCATTAGATTCTGTGGATTGGTTAGCCATACATGATCTGAAGGTCGAGGATTGCAATCACCCCTCTCTCAAGAGGTTTCTTCATTTCAAACATGGCCTGCATCACTTCATGTATCAAGTACTCCCCTTTGGCCTCTCATCTGTGCCAAGAGTATTTTCCAAAGTCCTGGCAGTAGTAGCCACTTATGTTTGTTGGCAGGGAATAATCATCTTCCCCTATCTCAACAATTGGCTATTAAAGAGCTGGTTGTACACCAAAGTTCTCTCTGCAATATAGCCAGCCATGTCCTTATCTGCAGCTTAGAACTTCAGCTCAATCAGAAAGTCCATTTTCATTCCAGTTGTACAGATAGACTTCATAGGATCTTCTCTGGATGCTGTAACATGTAGAGCTTACCTCCCTGTGGACAGATTTACAACACTGACAAGCCTTATTGCCAAGATTGAAATAAGCCCCCAGACAACAGCAAGAAGTTGCCTCCAACTGCTGGGTCGTATGGCAGCTTGTACTTTCATAACACAACACACCAGGCTGCACCTTTGCTGCTTCCAGAGTTGTTGCAGAACAGTCTGTATCCTGAACAAACATGGTCTAGACAAGTTGGTATCTGTCCCTTGTCAGGGGATACACTCACACAGCTGGTGGAAAGACCTGTCCAGAGTCCAATGCATGATTTCCTTTCACCTAGCCTCCTCCTATTATCATCACAACTTCAGATGCGTCACGTATCCACTTCCTTCCCTTAACTGAACAAATTCATCAAAGTCATGCCAGATAACATAGCCTGCATGTTCTATATAAATCATCATGGAGAAGCAAGATTCCCCTCTCTTTGTGCTGAAACAATAAAACAATGGAATTAGCGTATAGCCTATCACATTCTCATTTCAGTCTCTTAACCTCTCAGGCATGCAGAACACCATGGCAGGTGATCTGACCAAATATTTCTCCCAGGATTACAAGTGGGAACTGGACCCTTGGATTCTCAAACAGATTTTCCTGACCTGGTGGGTTTCCAAAAATGGACCTCTTTACAACTGCTGCCAACAGATAGTGCAAGAAATTCAGTTTGCTGGGGCATCTGAATCATCAGTCCTTGGAAGACACCTTTCTCATTCTTGGATAAGGGACTTTCTCTGTGCACATTCTCTGATACTATTAATTCTAAGGGTTTTGAACGAGATCAAACAAGACAAAGCCAGAGTCATTCTAGTTGCATCAGCTTGTCCAAGGCAAGTCTGGTACCCTTATCTGATTCACCTCGCTTCCTTTGCAGTGTTGCAGCGTTGACCATTTCCCATCCGCTGTCTCAGGATTCCAGTTGAACACTATCTAGACTTGGCCATCCTTCAACATAGAGCTTGGGTTTTCAATAGTTCTCTGGGGTAGAGGTTTCTTATGTGACAGAGATACAAGAGGTCCTATTAAACCGCAGAAAGAAGTCTATTCGAAATACTTAGCTTCAAAACTGGCTTTGGGAAGAAGGATAAAGGAGTTTGAGATGAAAGTTGTGTTCTCAGCCATCCTCTCTGTTGAAGGAAAAGGCCCAGGTAGGTACCGTCGAATTGTGGAGGTAAATGCGTGGTTACACAGGTGATGTTGGAGAGAGGGCTTTGGATTTCTCGACCATGGGGTGTTGTTCCGGGAAGAAGGATTGCTAGGAAGAGATGGGATCCACCTAACAAAGAGAGGGAAGAGTATCTTTGCAGGCAGGCTTGCTAACCTAGTGAGGAGGGCTTTAAACGAGGTTCAGCAGGGAACGGTGGCCTAAGCCCTGAGGTAAGTGGGGAAGTGGAATACCAGGAGGAAACAAAAGGAGGAGGGTGCAGTAGGGGAGGCCTCCTGATTCACACTGAGAAAGCAGGGCAATCGGTTAGGTATCTTAGGTGCATTTACACGAACGCAAGAAGCCTGGGAAACAAGCAGGAAGAATTGGAGGTCCTGGCACAGTCAAAGAACTCTGATGTGATTGAAATAACAGAGACTTCGTGGGGTAGCTCACATGACTGGAGCACTGTCATGGATGGATATAAACTGTTCAGGAAGGGCAGGCAGGGGAGGAAAGGTGGAGGAGTTTCACTGTACGTAAGAGAGCGGTATGATTGCTCAGAGCTCCAGTATGAAACTAGAGAAAATCCTGTTGAGAGTCTTTGTGTTAAGTTCAGAAGCGAGAGCAACAAGGGTGATGTCATGGTGGGTGTGTGCTATAGGCCACCGGACCAGGATTATGAGGTAGACGAGGCTTTCTTCAGACAATTGACTGAAATTTCCAGAACACAGGCCCTGGTTCTAAGGGGGGACTTCAATCACCCTGACATCTGCTGGGAGAGCAATACAGCAGTGCACAGACAATCCAGGAAGTTTTTAGAGAGTGTTGGGGACAACTTCTTGGTGCAACTACTGGAGGAACCAACCAGGGACCATTCTCCTCTTGACCTGCTGCTTACAAACAGGGAAGAATTGGTAGGGGAAGTAGCAATGGGTGGCAACCTAGGCAGCAGTGACCATGAGATGGTTGAAGAAAGGAGAGTAGCAAAATATGGACCCTGGACTTCAGAAAAGCAGGCTTTGACTCCCTTAGGGAACTGATGGTCAGGATCCCCTAGGAGGCTAATATGAGGGAGAAAGGAGTCCAGGAAAGCTGGTTGTATTTTAAAGAAACCTTATTGAGGGCGCAGGAACAAACCATTCCGATGTGCAGAAAGAATAGCAAATATGGCAGGCGACCAGCTTGGCTTAACACTGAAATCTTCTGTGAGCTTAAACACAAAAAGGAAGCTTACAAAAAGTGGAAACTTGGTCAGATGACTACGCAGAAGTATAAAAATATTGCTTGAGCATGCAGAGGTGTAATCAGGAAGGCCAAAACACAACTGGAGTTGCAGCTAGCAAGGGATGTGAAGGGTAACAAGAAGGGTTTCTACAGGTATGTTAGCAACAAAAAAAAGGTCAGGGAAAATGTGGGACCCCTAATGAATGGGGGAGGCAACCTAGTGTCAGATGATGTGGAAAAAGCTGAAGTACTCAATGCTTTTTTTGCCTCGGTCTTCACAGACAAGGTCAGCTCCCACACTGCTGTCCTGGGCAACACAGTATGGGGAGGTGGTGAGCAGCCCTCAGTGGTGAAAGAACAGGTTAAGGACTATTTAGAAAAGCTGGATGTGCACAAGTCTATGGGTCCAGATCTAATGCATCTGAGGGTGCTGGGGGAATTGTCTGATGTGATTGCAGAGCCATTGGCCATTATCTCTGGAAACTTGTGGCGATCGGGGGAGGGCCCAGACAATTGGAAAAAGGCAAATATAGTGCCCACCTTTAAAAAAGGGAAGAAGGAGAACCCGGGGAACTACAGACTGGTCAGCCTCACCTCAGTCCCTGGAAAAATCATGGAGCAGGTCCTCAAGGAAACCATTTTGAAGTACTTGAAGGAGAGGAAGGTGATCAGGAACAGTCAACATGGATTCACCAAGGGCAAGTCATGCCTGACCAACCTGATTGCCTTCTACGATGAGATAACTGGCTCTGTGGATATAGGGAAAGCGATAGACATGATATATCTTGACTTTACCAAAGCTTTTCATACAGTCTCCCACAGTATTCTTGCCAGCAAGTTAAAGAAGTATGGGCTGGATGAATGGACTATAAGGTGGATAGAAAGCTGGCTAGATGGTTGGGCTCAACAGGTAGTGATCAATGGTTCCATGTCTATTTGGCATCCGATATCAAGCGGAATGCCATGGGGCTGGTCCTGAGGCTGGTTTTGTTCAACGTCTTCATTAATGATCTGGACGATGGGATAGATTGCACCCTCAGCAAGTTCGCAGATGACACTAAGCTAGGGGGAGAGGTAGATACACTGGAGGGTAAGGATAGGTCTAGAGTGACCTAGACAAATTGGAGGATTGGGCCAGAAGAAATCTGAGGTTCAACAAGGACAAGTGCAGAGTCCTGCACTTAGGATGGAAGAATCCCATGCTCCGCTTCAGCCTGGGGACCAACTGGCTAAGCAGCAGTTCTGCAGAAAAGGACCTGGGGATTACAGTGGATGAGAAGTTGGATATGAGTCAGCAGTGTTCCCTTGTCACCAAGAAGGCTAACTGCATACTGGCCTGCATTAGTAGGAGCATTGCCAGCAGGTCAAGGGAAGTGATTATTCCCCTCTATTTGGCACTGGTGAGACCACATCTGGAGTATTGCGTCCAGTTTTGGGCCCGCCACTACAGAAAGGATGTGGACAAATTGGAGGGCAACAAAAATGATCAGGGGGCTGGGGCACATGACTTACAAGGAGAGGCTGAGGGAACTGGTCTTATTTAGTCTGAAGAAGAGAAGAGAGAGAGGATTTGAAAGCAGCCTTCAACTGCCTGAATGGGGATTCCAAAGAGGATGGAGCTTAGCTGTTCTCAGAGGTGGCAGATGACAGAAAAAGGAGCAATAGTCTCAAGTTGCAGTGGGGGAGGTCTAAGTTGGATATTAGGAAACACTGTTTCACTAGGAGGGTGGTGAAGCACTGGAATGGGTTACCTAAGGAGGTGGTGGAATCTCCTTCCTTAGAGGTTTTTAAGGTCAGGCTTGACAAAGCCCTGGCTGGGATGGTTTAGTTGGTGTTGGTCCTGCTTTGAGTAGGGGGTTGGACTAGATGTCCTCCTGAGGTCTCTTCCAACCCTAATCTTCTTTGATTCTATGAATTGGTGTACACTTCCCTCTTTGCTGTTCTTGATTGTCTGTTGGATTTAAAGAAGTCAGATCTTTCCATGAGTTCAGTCAGAGTTTTTATTTGACAGCTATTACAGCCTTTCATTCTCCTGTGAGGGATTCTCAGTCTTTGTTCATCCCACTTTGAGCCACTAGCTAAGTCTTCTCTGCTGCACTTATCAAGGAGAACATTCATTCTCTGTGGCCATCTTTTCTGCTTGTGTAGTCAGGAAACTAGGATCATTAATAGGTGACTTTCCCTCGCCTATTTGCTATTCTCTTCAAGAATAAGGTATCATTATGCCCATGTCCCAAGTTTGTACCTAAAATATTCTCTGATTTCCAAATTAACCATGTTATCCATCTTCCTGTGTTTTTCCCCCCAATGCCACACCAATATTAGAAGGGCACTAGCCTTCTATTTGGACTGTTCAGAAAGTCCTCTGGACTATTTATCTCAGTTGTGACCAGATCTAAAGGATCCATGATCTCTACACAAAGACTTTCAAAGTGGATTTGTGGGTTGTTACTGGGCTGCTAATGTTCAGCCCCCTTGAATAGCTCATTCTAGAAGATCCCAAGCTAACTCCATGGCACTATAAAGAAAATGTGCCAACTCCTGAAATTTGCAAAGCGGCAACCTGGACATCAATGCATTTTTTTTTCAAACACTGAAGTCTGGTATGTGCCTGTAAATCAAAAGCTGCTGTTGGCATGACAGTCCCTCTGTATTGGATCCAGCTCCAAAGCTGTTCCTCTTTCAGGGGATACTGCTTCGGGGTCACCTCAAGTGGAGAACCCATGAGGACATTATGACACACTGTGCCTTGGGGGAACACCCTGCATCCCCACATTCATCCTTATAATATGGTTGTGTGGTATCCAATGCAAAGTTTGTCATGTCGGGTGTCTTCAGAAGGCTCATGATGCACTGAGCATTGTTGTTATAGTAATGTTATAGGTTGTAATTCCATGTATATAGTTATGAGGCTGAAAATGTGTCTTCATGGCTTAAAACAAGCCCAGGAAAAAACTTTCCAGGAGCAGAGGCCCAGGCAAAATTCTCCAAGAGCAGAGGGGCTGTTCACATATCATCAGGGCATGTATGGGACAAACCCAGCCCAGCCTCACAGGAACAAAGGACACTGGCCTAGGCAGCAACAGAGGATCTGTTGGACTCTTGAGTGAGTCATCCGCCATCCCTTCATCATGGGACCGTGATGAGGTAATGCTCACCTGACTCTGAAAGGATGGGGAGGGCAAAACCAAGAGGGAAGAAAGGACATGATAAAAAGGAGAGACGTTTGCCATGCTCTCTCTCTCTCTCTCTCTCTTTTCCACGTACATCTGCAGACCACCACCAAGTGACTGAAGCGCTGATCAAAGAAGAGAACCTGGCTGAAGGGCAACCAGCCAGCCTGTGGTGAGAAGCATCTAAGTTTGTAAGGGCACTGACAGTGTTAAGATCAACTTAGAATGCGTTTTGCTTGTATTTCATTTGACCAAATATGACTTCTTGTGCTTTGACTTATAATCACTTAAAATCTATCTTTTGTAGTTAATAAATTTATTTATTCTGAGGCAGTGTGTTTGGTTTGGAGCATGTCAGAGACTCCCCTTGGGTTAAGAAGCCTGGTGCATATCAATTTCTTTGTTAAATTGACAAACTCATATAAGCTTGCAGTGTCCTGCAAGCATAACTGGACACTGCAAGACAGAGGCTCCTAGGGTTGCATCTGGGACAAGAGATATTGGCTAGCATCATTCAGTTGCACAATCCAAGCAGCTTATGTGCCAAAGGCTGTGCATGAACAGCCCCAGAGTGGGGGTTCTCACAGCTGAGCAGGGTAAGGCTGTCTCCCAGAGTCAAGGATTGGAGTGACCTAGCAGATCACCAGTCCAGATAACACCAGGGGAATGTCCAAGACACTACTCACCTTGTGCAGTAGCTGGAGTTCTTCAAGATGTGTGTCTCTGAGTGCTTCACTACCTTCCCTCCTTCCCTTCTGCATCAGAGTTTCACAGGATTTCATGGTAGAGAAGGAACTGAGGGCTGTTTACCTGCATAGCTTTGTATATTCTTGTATGGGACATGAGAATGTCTAGAGTCCATGTGCAGGCTGAATACGCACTGTTACCAAAAAATTCCAATCAAAGGCTCATGAGGTGCATGCACAGCTGAAGTGGAGCATACACAGGACACACATCTCAAAGAACTCCAGTTCTTATTTGAGCGCTTGCTCGTGTTCATTCCACATTAGGTGTGCATGTGCCACACCATTGCCAGAGCTTTTTCCCTCAGTGGTATCTGTCAAGCTGACTTTAGTGGCCTCTGATGCCACATGCTCATGTGCTGGCATAAGGGGTACTGCTGGCCTCGCACCCTCTCAGTTCCTTCTTACCGCCCAAGATGGTTACTGGAAGATCTCTTCTTGCTTTGGTAAGGTGTTTTTCAGCCGTTTTCTTCTCTGTAATTTAGTTTATTAGTATTGTAAATGGTATTAGTGTAGATAGCCCCCCTCCTTTAGCATAGAGGAGCTTCCTTCCCTCCTGGGGCCAGACATACCCCAGGCTTCAAACTTTGTGCCTCTTGTGGCAAGCCTATGTCAGTGAGCGATCTACACTCCAGTTGTCTGAAGTGTCTGGGAGAGGCTCACATTTGAAAGTGCTGTCAGATTTTTTGGAACTTTAAGCCTCATATGAAGAAAGACAGAGAGACTAGACCGAGGGCTATCCTAATGGAAGCCACTCTTAGACCTGCAAAGCGCACTTCTGGCACCGTGCATTTCTTGGCACTGTTTTCCAACTCCTGTGCCGAGGAAGAAACTTAAGAAGCAGCACTCCAAAAGAAGGCATTCCCGCATGCCAAAGAAAGGCAAACAAGGGGAAGGCAGTGGAGTGCGACCCACATTGGGCACTCCTCCACCCCCAGTACCATGGCAGCACCATTGAATCTACCTAGAGCAGGGTGGGCAAACTTTTTGGACTGAGGGCCACATCGGGGTTCCAAAACTGTATGGAGGGCTGGGTAGGGAAGGCTGTGCCTCCCCAAACCCTAACCCTATCCATCCCCTCCCACTTCCCGCCCCCTGACTGCCACCCCTCAGAACCCCAGACCCATCCAACCCCCCCCCCACTGCTTGTCCCCTGACCGCCGCCTCCTGGGACCCACTGCCCCCATGGGACCCCACTCCCTGTCCAATCCCCCCTGCTCCCTGACTGCCCTGACCCCTATCCACACCCCTGACCCCTGACAAGCCCCCCGGAGCCCCACCCCCATCCAACCCCCCCCCTCTAAATCCCCTTTCAGAATGTGGCCCTGCAAACATGGGCGGAGGACTCAGGAGGAGCAGGTGCAGCCGCGCAGCCGGAGAGAAGCGGCAGTTTCCCCTTCAAAGCGCCACTTCTCTCCGGCTGGCTGCACTGCCACCTGGTGCTCTGCCTGTGTTTGCTGCGCTCCCGCCATCCGCACCACCCGTCTGCTCCCCTGAGGATGCAGGTGAGCCTCCCTTCCTGCTCTCCCCCGCCCCCGCAGTGCAGCCCCCTCCTGCGCTGGCGGCGCGGCGTGCTGATGCTGCAGAGGAGGGGGGATACCAGCGGAGGGGCTGGAAGGATAGAGTCCCTGGCTGGGAGCTCAAGGGCTGGGCAGGACAGGCCCGCGGGCCGTAGATTGCGCAGCTCTGACCTCGAGGAACGTTGAGTCCAGTGCAGAACCCCCTGCAATGCCTGGAAGTTATCACAGCGCCAGAGGAATTACAGTGCCTTCTACGCAGGAAACCTTTGCAGCAGCCAAGAACTTGTTATCGCTCCTGGTACCGCCTACCCCGATGGGACAGCTGCTGGCTCTGATGAGCATGAGCAGGAGAGAGCATGCTCTCTCAAGAGATCCTTTCTGGCACTGGGACCTTTGTTACCTTCCTGGGGCAGGCTGACCCTCCTTTCTTCTGCAAGGTTGTCCCCAGTCCAGCACCAGTCCCTGGATCCTTGGCACCATACAGCGAAAGTGAGGGGTACTACTCTCCCATGGTCACTTCAGGAGGACTCTGTTAGAATCTGAGGTGATCCATCCCAAGAACTGCCACTGGTTCCCTATGTTCCACTGGATCCCGATGCAGGTTCCCCACGGGTACCTGGGCAGGTGGACAGTGGCCTATTCAGTGTCCATTCTGGAAACCATAGGACTTTCCCCCAGTACTGGGTCCGTTGTCTCAGCAGTCCTACTCAGTTACATCCAAGAGACAGATTTCTGCACCGCTCTGCTTGGACCTGGACCCTGGTACTGAACCTGGTACCAGTACACAGGACGTGACCCCAGTGGAAGTAATAGAGGCAGAAGAAGAGAAGGCTCCCCCTCCGGCACAGGCCTCCTCCTCCTCCCCAGATGAGGCCGTCTTGGGACCAAGAGGCTTGCTGCCACAAGATAACTTTAGAACCCACCAGGAGCTTCTAAAGAGGATAGAAGCTAACCTGGGACTAGAGGTTGAGGAGCTCAAGGAGTATTCCTGCAGCCTCATTGACATTTTGGCTGCAGCAGCACCATCTAAGGTGGCCCTACCCATTAACGTGGCCATAATGGGTCCAATCAGAGCCATGTGGCAAATCCCATCTTCTCTCTTTGAAGAGGGCAGAGAAGAAATACTATGTGTCAGCCAAGGAGTACGAGTACTTATACTCTCTCTAGTCATATCAGCGGCCAATGAGAGGGATAGACAAGTCCAAGCACTTGCTACCCCCAAACAGAAAGACTTAAGGAAACTCAATTTTTGGCAGAAAAATTTATTCAACAGGTGGACTACAGCTGTGTATCTCAAACCAGCAAGTCCTTCTGGGGAGGCACAATTACAACATGTGGGACTTCTTGTTGAAATTTAAAGACTTGTTGCTGCAGGACTTTAGGCAAGAGTTCTCCACTTTCTAAGAGGAGGGAAAGAACATAGCGAAAGCCTCACTCCAGGCAGCACTGGATGTAGCCGACGCAGCAGCTAGAAGGATGGCCTCTGCAGTGACCATGAGATGATGCTCTTGGCTGCAGTACTAAGGGCTACCTCAGGAGGTCCAGCATTGATCCAGGACAACAAAGTCAGACAACATTTGCAAACTGTTTGATGATTTTATGATTTCAACAGAAAGCAGTTGGACTAATTGCATCAGGGTCTGCACTGATGGAGCATCAGCAAGGACCGGAAAGCATTCTGGTGTTGTGCAAAAAATAAAAGGCGTTGCACCTCGCGCTATTTGGATACACAGCTTTTTACACTGAGAGGTGTAAGAGGCAAAAGATATTGAACCAGGTCTTCACAGTGGTCTGAACACAGCAGTAACGCTCGTTAATTTTATTAAATCCAGAGCAACAAACTCGAGGTGTTTTGCTTCACTTTGAGGAGGTGGGTACAGAGCACCATTCCTTGCTCATGTGTACAGAGGTGAGATGCTTTCTCGAGGCAGAATGCTTCCCCATATATTAATCTCAAGGAAGAGTTATGTACTTAGCTGATAAAAAACGTGAACTTGCCGAAGTGCTGAAAGATAAAGTGTGGCTGGCAAAACTGGGTAACCTCGCAGACATATTCAGTGAAATGCTATGCAAGGTGGAAACACTAATTTTTATTGCCCAGTGTGAAAGAATTGAGGTATTCAGAAGAAAACTACAACTCTGGAAAGTTCATTTCTGGGGGGCCACTACTGATATGTTTCTTTCATTCACGAACGAAACACTGACTTTGACATAATTAAACCTCAGCTAGCAGCACATCTGTCTGGTCTGCTTAACAAATTTAATGCTTATTTTCCCAAACTCACAACAGAACAAGCTGCTACACACATGTGCACTACAAATCCCTTGAGTGAGAACATTGAAGCTAAACTTTCATCCAGTGTCCCATCAAAACTGTTGGAAGTGCTCACTGACATTTCGTCAGACAGCTCCCTCAGAATCAGATTCAAAGAAATGCCACTGGAGAAATTTTGGTGTGTGTGTTCCAATGAATATATCACTGTTTCTTCTGCAGCGCTGAAAGATTTGATCTCCTTTAGTACCACCTGCTTATGCAAAGCCAGATTTTCAGCCATTACATCAATGAAAACAAAGTATTGAACCACGATTGACATTGACCATGACATGTGCGTGTGCTTGTCAAAGATACCCCCAATCATTTTGACTGAAGTGTTGATCAGCACCAGCAACAAGTTTCACACTTGGTAAATAAAAAAAATCAGTTTTTTTTTTATTTTTGTACCTATATTGTTCTTATATATATATATAGTGTTTGTTTAACTGTATACCAGTCCATTTAATACATCCATTTTAATCTATTGGATATGCAGAAAAACAGGTGTGGCACAGGTAGGCTGTGGAGTTTTTATAGCATTTGTGGGGAGGGGGGACTCAGAAAGAAAAAAGTTAAGAACCCCTGGACTAGGTGATCTAATATAGATATAAAAAATCCTAACTTTTATGATTCACATTTCAAATACGCAGGTGGACATAATAATCAGGGCTGGTAGCATCATCTGTTTTATGGTTGCCTAATGCTTCCCATTATGAGCCTGTTTTCAGTTAGTAACTTAGTTAACCTTTAACTATTTGGGATACAAATTTCCATACTGTGTTCTGCCATTTCTGAGAATGAGGCTAGGGAAGAAAATTCTAATGACCTTTTCTTTTAAATGCTATAGCACCCCCATGCTTTAGAGCAAGAACTTAGTCTGGCGGAGGGTGGCCTTCGTATCAGAAGCCTTTTGAAATCGCATGAAAATCCACCCAAATTTAGCCAATATATAAGCCTTTGAAAAATTATATTTTGCATATGCTCAGTAGAGATTTGCCTAACCTCTAAAATCTACGAAGATTCCATTTTCCCTGGGCATGTTCTATCCCCTCACAACTCATAGTGCTAACCAGACTACACATGCACCATCCCCACAGAGTGACAACATGCTCCAACTCAAGTCTATGGGGGGGATGTCACCATGCCTCAGTGGGTCACAACTGAGAATACCGGATTCAGGACAAACTGCTGAGAAATGGGGTAGACTTACCCCAAAACTGTTCGTTATTCTTCCATAAGATATACCATGCCAGTGACAAAAGTAAACTTCCATCTCACCACATTGGCTAACAAGAAGTCAGAAATGCAGTCTCCTTAGGTATTCCAATCCTTGTTTCGACACACAGACACTAGACTTAATGATGAGTGGTTATTTAAAACCAGTTTCATCGACCAAAGAGGAGTTCTTCCAGAAAGTTTTGATATGAAGACATCAAGAGATGGAAAATCCACCACTTCCCTTAGAAGTTTGTTCCAGGGGTTAATCACTCTGTCAAAAATTTCAAATATGAATTTGTCTGGCTTCAGCTTCCAGCCATTGGTTCTTGTTATACCTTTCTTCATTAAAGAGCTCTTTAGTACCTAGTATTTTCTGTGTATGAAAATACCTATACACTGTAATCAAATTATCTTTTTGATAAGCTAAGCAGGTTGAACTCGAAATCTCTCATTAAAAGACATTTTCTCCAGCATTTGAATAATTTTTTTGGCTCTTTTCTGCACCATCTCCAGTTTCTGCAGTCTAGATGAAAATGTCTGAATAGAACTAAAAAGGAAAAGAAAACGGTTATGGAAAAAATTCTGTAGACTTTAGATCCACAATGAGCTTTCATCTAAGGAATATGGCAGGGGAAATACCTATGAAAATTTCCCTCTCAGATTTCTGCTGGGAGGAATTTTAACCCAATTAACACAACAGAAGGACTCCTCAGTTCCAGTTTCCAGCTCCATCCCAGGCTGGAGCAGCTGATAGTAGCTATTACATGGAAATTCCTTCTGAGCCTCCTGTGATGTTACATGAACCAAATATGACCACGTAAATAATTTTTGCAACCACTGTTATATAATTGCAACAAATCTTACGGGAAGTATGTCATATAAGATGTCAATGGAAAAATTATGATCATATTTATATGCATGTATCATTTTTGTCTCTGAAGTTATGAATGTTGACTATGTATATATATGAATATATACATTCATATATATACATATGAATATATGAGGATAAGCTTCTTCCAGGGCTCATTGTGTTCATTAAACCAACGACTTGAATAGTCCATTCACAATGTGCTGGCTCGATCAGATGTAAACTACCTTGTGGGTGTTACCCAGGAGCAAACACATATGAAACACATATATACATATGTATATATACATATGAAACACAGATATATATCTATATATATATATCTGTGTTTCATATGTGTTTGATACTTCCTCAATTTGTTATGCCTCATTAGCATTGTGGCTTATTACATAGAACTATACAGTTCCCAGGCATTCCCTCCTGGGTTGTCCTGATGGATAATGGAAATAAAGAAAGGAAAGGCACGGGTGACATAGCCAGCACATTGTGAATGGACTATTCAAGTTGTTGGCCCATTAATGAACACAATGAGCCCTGGAAGAAGCTTATCCCCACCTGATGGACATTACTGTGGACATTTTAGCCAGAATAATGGGTTTTGACCCTGGCTATGACACACCGAAGCTTACAAGGGCATGTGACCAGCTCATGTGACACTGGACTCCATCTTGTGCTTGTACTTTTCCACAAACTGCGTTGAGGGCTTTGCTTGAAATAATGAGTTTCCCTTGACATGGGAGAAGCTATAAAAGTCCCTCGAAACATCTCCATTTTGCCTCTTTCCTGCTCTGATCTCTGGACTATGGACTTTAACTAACAGGAGCATTACAACCAATGGATTGAGGACCTTCCAATCTTTTAGATGTTACCAGAGACGACATAAGTCAGCAGTTTATGTCATCACTGCTTCAAACCTGATACAGGAACTCTGCAATTGTTGTGCGTACTTGATTTCTTTGACCATTTTAACTCTGTCCTCTTTCTTTTCTCTTATAAATAAATCTTTAGATATTAGATACTAAAAGATTGGCAAAAGCATGATTATTGGGTAAGATCTGGATTATATATTGACCTGGGTATGTGGCTGTAGCTGGATCAGAAGAACCCTTTGTTGATGAAACTGGTTTTAAATAACCACTCATCATTAAGTCTAGTGTCTGGGTGTCGAAACAAGGATTGGGATGCCTAAGGAGACTGCATTTCTGACATAAGTTATTAGACTGCATTTCTGACGTGAGTTATTAGACTTATTATGTGGGCAACTGGGTGAAATGTAACTGCCTGTAATATGCAGGAGGTCAGACTCGATCTGTTGGTCCCTTCTGGTCTTAAACTCTATGAATCTCTGAACCTTAATTTTACCCTTTTGTTAGCATCTCTTATAATACTAATTATGTGGTCATAGCCTATACTTTCTACAGGACATCCCCACTCCTGTCTTCATCATTCAGAGTGCAAGTATATGGTGCATGGTGGATATGGTAGTGTAGAGAATAAGACAGGGGTCCTGTAGATATGTATCTTATCCTTGGCAATGTTCTGTTTGCAATTTTCACTTGTAATTTGGCAATACATGCAAATTTTAAAAGGTTTAACGGAGAGCACATTTGAGCTTCCAGGAGACTGGATGAATGATAGTTAGTGAATGAGGCTGTGGTCCACTCACTGAACAATGATTATAAAAACAAATATTACTCATTCACAATCACTCTGTCTCATTCGCTGTGCACTGAATAGAAAAATCACTGGGCCTTCTGGAAAAATCGTATGTGGTCATGTAATTTTAAAGACAGTATTGTAATGCATATGCAAAACATGGGGGCAGATTTGAGCTTGTAGAGAAACCATTACTTGCAATTCTTTCAATATAGAACCCTGCTATTAATGTAGTTGTTTGGGTGGCTTATAGTCTTTGTCCTTCTCCCTATTTACAGAGCCTATAACAGATATTTATTTTTTAAGTTTTTCAGATCTTCAAACAGAAGAAAAAGAGAAGAAAAAGTATGTTCTAAATATTTTTTCGGTTGCTTCAGGCCATTTATATGAACGCTTTTTAAGGTAATTTAAGCAAAAGGGAAAACTTAGGAATTTACTGGGAATACTCTAAAAGTTCATCAAAAAGTTAAACAGTTTTTAGGAAGTATGGCTATTACTTCCTAAAATAATAGTAGGAATAATAACATTGCATAGAAAAAATGTACACAGGAAGGATCACATTTATTTTTGGTTCAACTATTGAATAATACTAGAGGTCAAATTGATCCAATATAGGTGTGTTCAAGAATATCATATCTTTCTCTTTTAAAGAAAACCTTTTTTAATGCTATCCATCAATGTATTTGATAAATATGAACACCAAAAGGCCAAAATCAGCCCTAGTGTATCCAGTTATAACTCCACAACTTCACTGGAGTCGTATCTGTTTAGATAATGGCTGAATGTGGCCCAAAATCTACATACTATCATGTGATGGCCCATTCCCTACATATACTAATACTACTATATCCATAGGTTAATGATTTGATAAATCATAATTGTTTTAAGAGAATCATTATAGTGTGTTGTCAGACTGCTTAGAATACTTTTGTTCACAGATTTTTTGAAACAATTGACCAAGACTATTGCCATTGTGCGTGCTGTTACAGGGGTAACTGTACCTCTATCCTCTCTCTGAGTGCATCCCCTCAGAATGGAATTCTGTAATTCTCCCACTCCTAGGACTAGTCTACACTAGAAGCGATACAGCAGCGCAGCTGCACCGCTGTAGTGTGTCTGGTGAAGATGCTCATGCTGATGGGAGAGAGCTCTCCAGTCAGCATAATAAAGCCACCTCCGCAAGAGGCAGTAGCTGTGTCAGGGGGAGAAGCCCTCCTGCCGACATAGCTTTATCCACACCTGCAGTTAGGTTGGTGTAACTTACATCGTTCAGGAGGGTGGCTTATTCACATCGTGGAGCAACATAAGTTACACTGACGTAAGTGGTGTGTACAAGCCCTTAGACTCGTCCCAGGGCTGCAGTATATTGTGGATCAACTGTTCTTACCTAGCAGGTCTGACTGAGCTTGGACACCTGCAGTTCTTCCCTCCAGAAATCTGTAACCAGTGAACTACAATGATTCAAAACAGCCTTCTTAAAATAAAATTATTCATTTTGCAGGAGGAACAAAGCATTTAGAGAAAACTGTTTATACCCATGTCTTTCTTACCGAGAGGTGTACCATCCCCTGATAGTAACCTAGGCAGGACTAACTTCTTCAGACTCCTCTGGCAGGCTGTCACGTATCTCAGTCTTGTTTCCCCAAGCAACTCTTCCGTCTCTCTTGAGAATGTTAGTTTTAAACCTGCCACCGTTCTTTTGATTTTCTGCTTTGCTAGGCCTTTTTCTGTCCCTTACACTGTCAGTATTCACTGAAGGGTGGCTTATCTTGAGCCATTCTGTCTCCTTCCTGCTTGTTTTTTCTTACAGTCCCTATTAAACTAAACCAATACAGTCATACAGTAAACATCCCAATAACCAAGTTAACACACAGTACTTATGAATTATTAGAGAGCAGCTCCATTTCAGTCACATGTGCATTTACCTGAGGATAGAACCTGTTAGTCGACCCATGTTTATTTAAACACTGTTCCTTCTAATGTGGTTTAAATACAGTTTAGCCAGTGTGGTGTAGACTTAGCTGTCTAAAAGCGGTCTAGAAAAATCTATGCCAGAATGCAGTTTATGATCATGGAAGTCACACCTTGCTTAAACTGTGTTGGCAAGAATCATAAATAGAATCAGGTTTGCTGCAAGCTTTTATTTCTAATATATAATGGGTCTTAAAACTGTAAAATCCCTTTTGATGTTATGGTTGAAATGTGATTTCATGATTATATTAATTTGTTTATTATAGACTTTTCTCTCCACAGAATTATGATGCTTTCCGTTCTGCGTCATACCAAGACACCTGTTAAATTTTGGTTTCTGAAAAATTATCTTTCTCCTACATTTAAGGTAAGTGTAATGTCCCTCTTTCATTGTGCTTGTATTGCTAATAACAGAGTAGTAAAATGAATAACAATGCATTGTCACTTTTACTGAATTTCATATTTTTATCATTAGAATGGATTTTAAAAATCACCAAATTAATTAAAATAACTACATTATGGAAACATTAATATCAAAGTCTTTAAACAGCCATTATATAAGATCTTTTTTTTCTTCTGAAACCAAGGTAGAATGGGTACATTTTAAAAGTTTCTTATATTCTGACAGATTATATCATCTTGAGAAAAATACTTATAGTTGGGAATACCACTAGAATTATGGAAATTGTCAGAGCAGCAGAAACACTTTAAGTGTACCAATTGTACCACATTTTTTTTAAGTAACAGGGAGAATAGACAGGTTTCAGAGTAACAGCCGTGTTAGTCTGTATTCGCAAAAAGAAAAGGAGTACTTGTGGCACCTTAGAGACTAACCAATTTATTTGAGCATAAGCTTTTGTGAGCTACAGCTCACTTCATCGGATGCATACTGTGGAAAGTACAGAAGATCTTTCTATACACACAAAGCATGAAAAAATGGGTGTTTACCACTACAAAAGGTTTTCTCTCCCCCCATCCCACTCCTGCTGGTAATAGCTTATCTAAAGTGATCACTCTCCTTACAATGTGTATGATAATCAAGTTGGGCCATTGGATTTGTGCTGGAAATGGCCCAGCTTGATTATCATACACATTGTAAGGAGAGTGATCACTTTAGATAAGCTATTACCAGCAGGAGAGTGGGGTGGGGGGAGAGAAAGCCTTTTGTAGTGGTAAACACCCATTTTTTCATGCTTTGTGTGTAGAAAAAGATCTTCTGTACTTTCCACAGTATGCATCCGATGAAGTGAGCTGTAGCTCACAAAAGCTTATGCTCAAATAAATTGGTTAGTCTCTAAGGTGCCACAAGTACTCCTTTTCTCTTTACAGAAGTGTTTCACTTTTAGAGCCAGCTGCAAGGCTGAACTGAAAGGATCTTGTCATTGCAGTTAATTTTATTTTGCATCAGACTCCATTTTTAAAACATTTTTGTTCATAATCGTGGTGTTAATCAGTATGTCCTGACCCTAAAAGATAAAAAAAAAAATCACTTGGGGACATTAAAAAAAAGGAAATGTAATGTGGGGTGGGGGATATATATAGGCTAGAGACAATAAGAATGGTTATAATTAAGAGAGCATTATCCATTGGTTAACTTATAGAAATGGGAGTTAGGAGTTATGGGTTAGGGTATCAACAATGCCAGCTTTGCTGTGTGACCTAGCCCAAGTCACTTAATCTCTGTGCATATTGCACTGCATAAAGTTTTGTTTATTCTTTTTCCATTTCTAGGAGATTATTCCTCACATGGCGAAAGAATATGGATTCCAGTATGAACTGGTACAGTATAAGTGGCCCCGCTGGCTTCATCAACAGACTGAAAAGCAAAGAATTATCTGGGGTTACAAAATTCTTTTTCTAGATGTTCTTTTTCCATTGGCTGTGGACAAAATAATATTTGTTGATGCCGACCAGGTAAGAAACAATTTAGAAAAATACATCTGAAAGCAGGGTTTTGCATTGGTTCATGTCAACCCTTACCATCCCTGTAGATATCCTGTCTCAGATATTGATCTCATCAGGTCTCAATAACTGGATTGGCCATCACTAAGCATTACTGAAGGTGCTGCATGATGTGGTGTTCAAAATTCAGTATGCAGCCCTTTTTACTCATGAATGAAGTAATACCTTCACACCATAGACTTGGAGCCATTGTGCTGTCTCAAATGGATGTGGTGCTGAAGTTTTGATCAGGTGGTCATTAAAATTCCCAGGATACTTTTTGTAAGTGTTTTGGTGCTGAATAGATACGGTTTGTAAAGCATCTTCAGAACCTTTCTGAAAGATAAGGGTATTATATGGCCTAGATTTGCAAATGTGACTAATGATTTGAGTGGCATAATTTTTGAGTGGCCAAACTGACGTACCTAACAGGTCCTGATTTTCAGAACGGAGGTGCTCATCACTTTTGGGAAATCATGCCTCTTTGAGGTGTGTCAGGTTGGGCATCCAAAAATGCTGGTTTATAAATCGAAGATGATGCTTTTTACTTATTATTTCTTTTAGTTATTAAATATGATCAGGCTTGGTAGAATTCAATTTTTATAATTTTGGCATCTATATATTTTTGTTTTAAAGCCTTTTTGCCTATTTGTATCCATTTAAATTTTCACTATTGTGCAAAATTATAGGGTTTAAGCATATTTTAATTTTTATTGATTTAAAGTTTTGAAGTTGCAGGAAATTAGTAGGGTGTGTCAGGCAATTATTTAGTGACAGTAGACACAGATTCAAAATTAAATTTTTTACAACTATTAAACACACTGTCAATATCACAGGTCAAAATATATAAAGTACACATCTTTAAATCAAACTCTTAATTCTCAAGTAGCATTTTTCTTATTTTGCCTGTCTGTAAGTTTAGATTATTATTGATGGAAATATGTTTTAATTAGTTTGTCTGTGTATGGTGAAATTGATGTTTACTGACATTTACCAATAAAAATCTAATCCTTTGAAGCCTTACATAATATCCTATCCCAGGCTGGCTGGCCCTTTAAGAAGGGTAGGTTTCAACTTCACCTGTGACTGCTCATCTCCCTCAACTGCCTCCAGCTGATACTGTTTGACTGGGGATCAGGTAGTTGGGGTCAGTTATCAGACCCAACTGGGAAGCAGGCCACAGAGGTATGCTGCAGAGGCTGACCCCCCTACCACAATAAAAAAAAAAAATAAAGTATGCATTTTGCCCAAGCAATAACTAGATAAACACGTTCTAACAGACTATTGTATGTACTCTAGACTCATTTCTGTCAAAAATTTGTGGGAGTACAGTTGGCATTTGGAATATATCTAGCTAAGGGGGCAAAAGAACATTAAACTACAAAAAATAAGTGTTTCCTGTTTTTCTCTTGTTTAGATTGTGAGGAGTGACCTCAAAGAACTTAGAGATATAGATCTAAATGGAGCTCCCTATGGATATGTCCCCTTTTGTGACAGTCGCACAGAAATGGATGGATATCGTTTCTGGAAATCAGGGTATTGGGCATCACATCTTGGAAGAAGGAAATACCACATAAGGTAGGAACATTAATTTATATTTTTGGACTATTTGTAGAAATGTTTAAAATTTGTTCTTTTGTCAGTAAGGCACTCAATAACAATCAAATATTGCATTCAATAACAATCAGATATCCTGAGAGAGACAGAAATAAAGCATAAAATCCATGCAAGGTGGATTGATTTAAATCACTTAAGTGGAAAACTTTGATTTAAGTCATCAATTTTAATCAACTTTTCCATTTGTACTTCAGTTATTTTCCTAAAGAAAGGCTCATTGTCATTGGTTGATATAACCATTAAAACATTTTGATTTATAGCTAAATAGAACCTTTATACTACATTTGGTACTTATGATGGTATGCATTTATTTAAACAATTATATAGCTTAATACTTTCAGATTCTTATTAACTGTACATTTTTAGTATGTTAGAAAATGGTGGATGATATATCAAAACATGTTACATATATACAACTAAATAATTTATTAAACATGGGGATTCACTGTAGTCAGTAAATTAAACTGATCATTTCAGGTTAGCCTGGGGAAAAATTCAACAATCCCTACCTGAAAGTGAGTGGAGCTTAAATTCCTTCTCGCCTGAATCTCTTGAAAATGAGACAAGTCTCCTAAGTTACTTAGACTGTCCTTCAGACTTTTCAAACTTGTGGATCTGATCCCTTCCCTCCTCATTTTTATTCATAGACTGGAAGAGAGAGAGACCAGTTTTCCTGCTTTTTCAAATCCCAGTCGATTTCTCAACTTTGAGTTGAATTTGAGAATGAATTCGTCCAAATTAAGAAAATATGTTTTGTGCCTGCAGAAAAGGCTGCTGCTGTCAAAAGCTGGTTTAGTATTTCAACAAACTCTGGTTTCAGGTGCTTAGCTAGTGACTTCACCAGTTCAGTGACTTTCTTTAAATCATCAATCAGGAGACATGTATTACTTAAATGGTTCACTCCAGCCATATAATTTTATTATGTTTGGCATGATTGATGGGTGGTGCCCATGTCATAGAAGCATCTTCTTCAGCAGTTAGACACCTGTCCTGGTACTTTGGGTTGAGAATATTGGCAAGAAAATGAGGTGGAGTAAGTACTTGTTCCATCCATTTTTTTTTACTGCCTATAATTTAACTTTGTTGTTGGGTATTTCTTTCTTCAGTGTCTCTTGAAGATCTTTCCAAATTTCAACAGCATCAGCAATACAGCAGCAATTTTCTGCAGTTTGACACGGCTATGGAAATAGGTTTCCGTTTATTCAGCATATCTTCTATGTTTCTCTTTATTCTGCTGTTGACTACTTAGTCTGTGATAGTTCCATCTATTTTGTCACCATTTTTTTCCACAAATGGTCATCAGAATAGTTCAGTTCTTAATAAATAGCTCAGAACAGTCAACCACTGAATTCCACTGTACGTCTTGTGGGAGAATTAGTTTGGGTCCTCCTGCTCTCTTCAGTGAAGCTGAAGCAAAGTGGTTGTTACCGAAGTATTTTGCAATTACAGCAACATTTTCCTTTATTCCCGGAGTTGTACTTAAATATTGGGCTAGAAGATTCATCAAATGAGTACTGCACCTATGTTATAAGTTTTTCAGGTTCTCTTCATTATCTTGCTCTAAATTTCTTCCTATCTTTGCTACATTTGCAACACTGCCTGTGACAAAGCTACACACTTCAATTTTTGTTCAGTTAGTTATAGCTTTTGCTTCTACTTCTATTGCTATTTCTTTTAAATATTCTGTTGTATCTGTTGTTTTTGCAAGATAGACAACTCCATATTCTCTTGTCAAACAAACACATATTACTGGATCACTGTGTACATTGTTCCACCCATCAAGACTTAGATTAACAAATTTCCCTTCAGTGTTTTTTGCACACTGTTCAATTTCCTTCTCATACATTGTGTCCAGTAACCTTCCAGCACTGTCTCTTCTGGAAGATGGAAAAGTAGCCTGGTTGTAATGAGAGAACCATATCTAAGGTTGCATTGTGAAGAATTTTGTCCCTTCTTCCCAAAGCGTCCTGCTCCTTCTGCCTTGTTACATAACTCTTATCCTTACAGAAAACAAATGAACTCACAACAATCTAAAACTTCTGCTTGTATAATCCACATATCTTTTAGACTGCAATATTATAGTTGTTTAGAGACGGAAAGGAAGGCAATTGAGAAATTAATGGATTTCTGTTTGCATCTCTGTCTGTGTACACATGCAAGGAAACAGAGAAAGGCCATTTACTTGAAGTGCTGAGAACCATCCAGAAGCAAGGGCTGGTAGTTTTGGGGCAGATCAGTATTTTTCCATGAGCCAGAGAGTAAGTTTCCATGATGGGTGAAGACATAGATATTCATAATTTGAGAAATGAGCCAATCAGAGTTCAGGTAGGGAGAAGCTATAAAATGGGAGAATGAGCTCACAGGTGGACTCATTGGATGATCTGGATGAGATACATGATGGTGTTCTTGGTGTCAGAGTCTGGGTCCCAACATCTGAAATGCCTTTGCTAGTCTCTTACACCCAGTAGCACAGCCCCTGGTCCCCCCACAGGATCAAGCCCTCAATATGGTACATGATTCACTGTGACATTTATAAAGCTTAACCTCAAACGTTAGTTTTCCCTCTGATTCTCTGTCTCATATAAAAAAACAGCCTTTAACTCAAAGTTTTTGATAGGGGCTTATGGATTCAGTATGTTTCTTTTTATTTAAATGTTAAGAGATTATAATAATTTTAGGCTTAACGGTTTTGTATTAAATTCAGATTTCATTTTCAGCAGGTTTATTTTTAAGAAAAACTTATAATTTAAATAACACATTAAAATCTGATTAATAAAAAAATCCAATTAAATTTTTTTAATTGATTTTTTTTTATCCACCCTAAATCCATGTGGTAGATTGATTAGCACATGTTGAGTTCACGTCTTATGTTGGGGCTTCAGCTAGTTACTTAAAATAACATTCCTTTAATGCAGACACAGTATTTGTCTCCTTGTCATCAAGTTTTTTCCTGTTTCTAATAGGTACGTCAAAATATGCAAATCTTAATGAATTTTTGTTTTTGTAGTGCCTTGTATGTTGTGGATCTTAAGAAGTTCAGAAAGATTGCTGCAGGAGACAGACTTCGGGGCCAATACCAGGCTCTCAGTCAAGATCCAAACAGTCTATCAAACTTAGATCAGGTATGCAAGAGTTTAATGTCTGCCTGAAGATAAATGACATTTTTTCTTTTCTTTAAAATATTCTTCCTGCTTTTCTCTAATGTTCTCACTGTTTGTGGTTTGCATGTAGACTTAATTACTTCCTTACTATTATAGGAGGAGCTCTCCATAGAAGGTTTTGCAAATGCACTTCTGTGTTGCTATCACATTACAACATTTTTGAGTTGTGATCTGGTTACTAAAGTATAGATAGAATTTCCAGGGGTAGGTATTTGTATTATATTTATTATCAAATAAATTATGTACATTATGCACATTTTTAGGAAAATAGAATGTCAGGTTATAACTCTCCTACTATCTAATGTGTGTAAATCTTCTCTTTTTGCAGTCTGTGCAATGGAATCCAACCTACCACCCGTCAGTACAAACAGACCAAAATGCAAGGAGAGTTCTAATGGTTGATTTTTGATTTTTGTTGTTGTCAGTCAGCTTTTTAGTGCAAAAAATTCCAAATCTTATTGTTGGCGCACACTTCAGCAGACATGGCATTGTGTAACTGATGGACTAGGCCCAGATGCCCCCTCAGGGAGGCCTCAGGCCACACCTGTCCCAGGAAAGGAACAAGTCCTCCAAGCAGTCTAGAGAGACTGTGCAGGAAGCAGCCAGTCAGGGGGAGGCTAAAAAGGTCTAACCAATCAGAGAGGCTGCAGGGAGCAACCCATCAGGGCCTCAGAGTGCCATATAAAAAGGAGCTGCAGAGGCGGTCAGTTCCTTGCTGGAGCCAGAGGAGTCCAGTTGGTGCTTCTGACTGGCCAAAGGAAACTGAAGCACCATGGACAGATCAGTGCTGGCAGGGACCAGGAGAGCAAAAAGGCTGGCTGGCTGCTGGGACTGAATACAAGACTTCAGCCCTACAGAAAGGGTTGACACATTGCTGAAGGCCGACGCCTCGGGGAGGTGGTCCAGGGAACCGAAAGCAGTTTAGATAAAGGGACACGGCGGCACATGGCTGCTATTCAGAGAGTCCTTGAGCTGGGACCTGGAGTAGTGGGCAGCCCGGGTCACACCCATAGGCCACTGGGCAAGTGGCCTACCATTGGAGAGCAATAAACCCCCAGAAGGGGATCTGAACTACTTAGTGACCCAGCTGGAGAGCTAGGGTCAGAAGGGCCCAGAGAGGGCAAAACCATGGCCTCTAGGAAGGAAGCCCAAGGTCGGGACTGTTTAAAGACTGCAGACACACCTGACCACAAGGGGTACAATGAAAAAAGTTTCAGGAAAACTGACTTAGAGGAAGGATCCAAAGAAGAGGACCTCGGTCTCCCACTACCAGTAGCCAGCTCCCAAAGGCCTGGATCTCCCACTAAGTATACAGTGTCAGAGGCCTCAGCCTGTTGACTCAGTACCATGGAGGCAAAGGACTCTTCTTCTGGTACCGATGTGGCTGTGAGATCCCTGAGCACTTAGGGGAAACGTGACTCCAGTAGGCTACAGTACCATCTGTGAAGGACAGGGAGGTCCAGGACATAGTCTTCTAGCATGGCACCATCTACATCAGGCTTACCAATGGTGCTGTCTCACTCTGCTCCATCAGTACTGGTGAAATTGCAGCACCAGGCACCTTCGGCCCTGGCACCTACGTGCTTCAAATCAATTGGCACTGTCAACCTCAACTGCTACATTGGTACCAACATACTTGGTACTGCAGGAATTTTGCTACTCCAGGCCCTTGTCAGTGTTAGATGAGCCATAGTCCCCACTGTTTATGGGTACCAAACGACTCTCAGTACCAAGACTCCAGTCTCTGGATTACCATTGCTACCATTGGATTCTCTGCCCTTTTCTATTGCCTCCCCTCATTCTGGACATTGAGGAGAATGAAGGAGACATTCAATCTATCAGTGGGGGTTCCCCTCCATATCATTACAGGAACCCATATTTTGACAAGAATCCTTGTCCACGTCAGGGATGGTAGAATAAGTCCTGTGTACCACCTCCACTCCTATATGAGACTCCCCCCTCCCACCCACCCCCTGCCCAAGTGGCCATACTGGTATCCTTGGGCAGCAGTTTGCCAGACCTCTGGTTTTATTGCACTAGGAGAGTAGGGCTGCGAAGAGGAACAGCGTGGAGACATCAACCGGTGCCAGGACAACTGGTGCTGGGATGACTGGTGCCGGGAGCGGGACCTCCACAGTGTCAGGGACCAGTGCCATGACAGGGAGCGGTGATGAGAGTGGGAGCATTGACATGAGTCTGACCGGTGCTGTGAGCCAGTGTCTCCAGAACTCCGAGCGATGTCTTCTCTCTGGTGGCCTCGGAGATGCAGGTGGATGCATCATCGTGGGCTTGCCTTGAGACAGTGCTGCATGCTACGGAACTGGAGGCTTCTCTTGTGGGGCCAGGGACCATGGTGCTGTCATGGCGATTAATTCCCTCACAGCCTCAAAGGTGTCCAGGGTGGATGGTAGTTCCACCTCTACCACCTGGCTCAGGGAGTCCAACAGCACCGAACTCGACGGTCCCCTTTCTGGGGCCAAAGTCGATGGTGCCACCTCCTGAGCTTTTGATGCCTGGTGCTCCTCCACGCGACACCGCAGTGGCAGTCTCCAGTGAAGCAGGTCTTGGTGCCGGAGATAGTCTCCTGTCCTGCTTCCGGTGCCACTTCTGTGGCACTGGGGAGTGAGACTGGGCTGGATAGATTCCACCAGCTTTGGTGCCAGGGAGCGATGGTGCCAAGGGTCTCTGGGCCCAGAGTCTTTCCTCAGTCCCGCTTCTCTAATGGAAGCTGGAGCGCTCTGCACTGACGAACTCAGTGCCGGGTCCTGCAGCCCCATTGTGGGCTGCAGTCTCAGTGCCATCTCCATAAGGAGCTGTTTTAAATGAAAGTCCCACTCCTTTTTAGTTCTGGGATGGAACCCTTTGCAAATCTTGCACCGTTCAGACACTTAAGACAAGAGTTGTGGGGGTCGGCCGTTGGCATGGGCTTGTGGCAAAACATGCAGGTCTTGAAACCTTGAGATCGAGGCATGCCCCAAGGGGAGAATAGAAAGATGGGGTGGGAGGAAAGAACCCCCCACTACTAACTAACTTAACTATAAACTACAAAGACTATTAAAACTACAACTAATAAAAAAAGCTAGGAGAACAAGGCAAGTACTTGCAAGAGCAAGCCACCACAGTTCTAATGACTATCACTTGTGGTAAGAGGAAGCTGAGGAGGCGCCAGGTCGGCAGGGTCATATATTGAGCACCATGGAGGCACCACTCTAGGGGGCTTCACAGTCAACCTGATGGGTGCTGCTAGGGGAAAAACTTTCTGACAACTGGAATCGACATGAGCAAGCACTCAAAGAAGAACACAAGTTGCTGGACATTCTACAGTCAGCAACACCAACCAAAATTGTGCTACGTATCAGAGAGGTGCTTTCGGATCTGACAGAGACTGTTTGGCAGACTCCAGTAATAGTAACACCAACTTGCAAATGGTCTGATACAAAATACATCCCCACCAAGGGCTTTGAATTTTTATTTGCTCACTCACTATCGAATTCTCAGAATATAAGAATGGCTGTACTGGGTCAGACCAAACCCAGGATCCTGTCTTCCGATGGTGGCCAATGCCAGATGCCCCAGAGGGAATGAACAGAACAGGTAATCAAGTGAACCATCCCCTGTCACTCATTCCCAGCTTCTGGCCAACAGATGCTAGGGACACTATCCCTGCCCATCCTGGTTAATAGCCATTGATTGACCTATCTTCCATGAACTTATCTAGTTCTTTTTTGAACCCTGTTATAGTCTTGGCCTTCACAACATCCTCTGGCAAAGAGTTCCGCAGGTTGACTGTGTATTGTGTGAAGAAATACTTCCTTCTGTTTGTTTTAAACCTACTGCCTATTTCATTTGGTGACCCCTAGTTCTTGTGTTATGAGAAGGAGTAAATAACACTTCCCTATTTGCTTTCTCCACAACAGTCATGATTTTATAGACCTCAGTCATATCCCAGCTTCGTCATCTCTTTTCCAAGCTGAAAAGCCCCAGCCTTATTAATCTCTCCTCATACCCCTAATCATTTTTGTTGCCCTTTTCTAATTGTTCTAATTGTACCTTTTCCAATTCCAGTATATCTTTTTTGAGATGGGGTGACTAGATGTGCATGCAGTATTCAAGATGTTGGCATATTATGGACTTATATAGAGGCAATATGTCTTCTTATCTATCCCTTTCTTAATGATTCCCAACATTCTGTTCTCTTGAGAGGGCCTTCCCTCTTATCCCATGGCAGCCAACTTTGCTTAAGATCCTTTGGTGAGGGACCTTGTCAAAGGCTTTCTGAAAATCTGAGTACACTATATCCACTGGATCCCCCTTGTTCACATGTTTGTTGAACCCCCCCCCAAAGAATTGTAGTAGATTGATGAGGTATGATTTCCCTTTACAAAAACCATGTTTACTCTTCCCCAACAAATCATGTTCATCTGTGTGTCTGATCATTCTTTTCTTTACTATAGTTTCAACCAATTTGCCAGGTACTGAAGTTAGGCTTACTGGCCTGTAATTGCCTGGGTCGCCTCTGGAGCCTTTTAAAAAAATTGGTGTCACATTAGCTGACCTCCAGTCATCTGGTACTGGTAAACCCCTTTAAAATCCCTCCTGGCCAGAGGAAAAATCCTCTCACCTGTAAAGGGTTAAGAAGCTAAAGGTAACCTCGCTGGCACCTGACCAAAATGACCAATGAGGAGACAAGATACTTTCAAAAGCTGGGAAGAGGAAGAGAAACAAAGGGTCTGTGTCTGTCGGTATACTGCTTTTGCCGGGGATAGACCAGGAATGGAGACTTAGAACTTTTAGTAAGTAATCTAGCTAGGTATGTGTTAGATTATGATTTCTTTAAATGGCTGAGAAAAGAACTGTGCTGAATAGAATGACTATTTCTGTCTGTGTGTCTTTTTTGTAACTTAAGGTTTTGCCTAGAGGGATTCTCTATGTTTTGAATCTAATTACCCTGTAAGATATCTACCATCCTGATTTTACAGAGGTGATTCCTTTACTTCTATTTACTTCTATTTCTATTAAAAGTCTTCTTGTAAGAAAACTGAATGCTTTTTCATTGTTCTCAGATCCAAGGGTTTGGGTCTGTGGTCACCTATGCAAATTGGTGAGGATTTTTACCAAACCTTTCCCAGGAAGTGGGGTGCAAGGGTTGGGAGGATTTTGGGGGGAAAAGACGTGTCCAAACCCAGTTAGAGTTTGGTGGTGGCAGTGGCTATTCCAAGGGCAAAGGATAAAATTAATTTGTACCTTGGGGAAGTTTTAACCTAAGCTGGTAAAAGTAAGCTTAGGAGGTTTTCATGCAGGTCCCCACATCTGTACCCTAGAGTTCAGAGTGGGGGAGGAACCTTGACAGGTACAGAAGCTGATTTAAATGATAGGTTACAGACTACAGTTAGTAGTTCTGCAATTTCACATTTGACTTCCTTCAGAACTCTTGGGTGAATACCATCAGGTCCTGGTGACTTACTACTGTTTAGTTTATCAGTTTTTCCAAAACCTCAATCTGGGACAGTTCCTCAGATTTGTCACCTAAAAAGAATGGCTCAGATTTTAAAATCTCCCTCGTATCCTCAGCTGTGAAGACCAATGCAAAGAATTCATTTAGTTTCTCTGCAGTGGCCTTATCATCTTTGAATGCTCCTTTAGCACCTCGATCGTCCAGTAGCCCCACTGGTTGTTTAGCAGGTTCTTACCTACTTCTGATGTACTTAAAACATTTTTGCTATTACTTTTTCAGTCTTTGACTAGCTGTTCTTCAAATTCTTTTTTAGCCTTCCTAATTATATTTTTACACTTCATTTGTCAGCGTTTATGCTCCTTTCTGTTTTTCTCACTAGGATTTAACTTCCACTTTTTAAAGGATGCCTTTTTGTCTCTCAATGCTTCTTTTACTTTGTTGTTTAGCCACAGTGGCACTTTTTTGGTCCTCTTACTGTGTATTTAATTTGGGGAATACATTTAAGTTGAGCCTCTATTATGGATCTTTAAAAAGTTTTCAGGTAGCTTTCAGGGATTTCACTTTTGGTACTGAACCTTTTAATTTCTGTTTAACTAACCACCTCATTTTTGTGTAGTTTCCTTTTCTGAAATTAAATGGTACCATGGTGGGCTGTTTGGTGTTTTCCCCCCCCAGCAGGGATGTTAAATGTAATTATATTATGGTCACTATTACCAAGCGGTCCAACTATATTCACCTCTTGAGCCAGATCCTGTGCTCCACTTAAGACTAAATCAAGAATTGTCTCTCCTCTTGTGGCGTGGATATGGTGCCTCTCCTTTGGTGGTGGATATGGTGAATGATCAAGGGAAACAACACCATATCAAGTGGACTTTGTATGACAAAGTTCAGAAGTGTCTGGACTTTTTTTGACAGAAGTCCTACTCATCTGTCACCCTGTAGTTTCAGATTGTGAATTACCAGGCTATCATGGCAAAATATAATTACAAACGCTACACAAAATTTACTGCTTTTATTGAGCATCTTCCACTGGAACAAAGAGAAATTTCAGGCCATCATTGCTGAGGAACAGATACTGGCAAGGACATGCCTTCAAGCATCCCTAGATATGGCATAAACCATGGCTCATTCCATCTCTGTGGAGGTAGTTATGCACAGGGCATCCTGGGTCCAACTGTCTGGCTTTCCCAGAGAGGTCCAGAGTAGTGTAGAGAACCCTCCCCTTGGTTGTCTGAAGTTGTTTTCAGAGAATACAAATGAGTCCCTGCAACACTTAGAAACACTCCCTGGTGACTGCACAATTTCTGAGAAGTTAAACTCCTCTGAACAAAAGAAAATTTAGGTCACAAACCACCCAGAGATCCCGTCCAATCCAGTTCTGAGGATTTCACAGACCCACAGAACCCCCAGGAAAAAACCAAGGTCTCATCTGGTATCACAGGAGTTCCAATACTCGAGAGAGCTCTCAGTGTCAGATGAACCAGAGACCCCTTTGTTGTCAGGCACCAAGTGCCTCATGGTACCGAGACCTCGGTCTCTGAGTCGCCACTCTGTAGCAAAGGACTCTCCTCCATCCTCGTTGGTTGCTCCCCCATGGGAGGATCTGGAAGAAGAAGAAGAGGACTCCCAGTTGGCCTCCTCAATTTCTGCTAGGGGTTGTCCTACATATTCCTTCAGGAATCCACTCTCTCACAGGGAGGATTTTGTGGCACATCAAACATGGTGGACTGCTCCCTTATGGACCCTTGCAATGGCCACATTGGGATCCGTGGGCTGCCTGTCAGTAAGGCTGCATATCTGTCACGGAAGTCATGGATTCAGTGACTTTCTGCGACCTCCATGACTTCTGCAGTGGCCAGTGTGGCTGACCTCAGGGCGACCTGAGCAGCTGGCCACAGCCATACCAGCCTCTGCTTGGTGATCCCTGGCTGCTGACCCCAGGGACTGCCCAAGCAGCGGCTGGTGGGGTGGCCTCGGGGGGGGCCCCCAGAGCAGCAATGCCCTGGGGACCCCTCAACTAAGATTTAGTCAGGGGTATTTATAGTAAAAGTCATGGACAGGTCATGGGCTGTGAATTTTTGTTTATTGCCCATGACCTGTCCATGACTTTTATTAAAAATACACGTGACTCAATCATAGCCTTACCTATCTGCAACAATTTGATAAATTACAGTACTGTCCCTCAGGGAAACCAGGATTCCATATCTTCCTCCTACTTTTCTAAGGCAGGAGGAGATGTTTGAGGAGTTGGAGGCTAGGACAGATGAGGAAGTCAGCCCTCAAGCTCCTATTTAATCACCGTTGCTGGATGAGGTGCTCATGCTTCCCCGCTCCTTCCATTGCCAACTACTTCAGACAATTCCAGGACCTCAATAGAAGGGTGGCACACATTCTGCAGATCCTTCTGGAGGAGGTCAAAGATGAGTAGTATAGGCTTCACCTTCCAAGCAACACCTTCCAGATTGGTGCTACCTATTAATGAGGCTCTCATGGATCTGGCTAAGATGGTATGGAAGTTGCTGGCCACTATTCCACCAATGTGCAAAAGGGTGAGTAAGGTGTATTATGTGTTGCCTAAAGATTCTGAGTTTTGGTTTTCCCATCTTCCACCTAACTCTCTTGCGGTGGATGCTGTGAATGAGAGGGGTTGACAGCAATTCTTGAGGGCTATCCTCTTTATACCAAGGATCAGAAGTTACTGGATCTCTTTTGGCAAAAGCTTACTTGTCCACCACCTTGAAGTTCTGGATTGCAAACTATCAGGTGACCATAGTCAAATATAACTTTACTAATTACAACAGCCTCATGGCCTTTATTGAAGATCTGCCACATGACTGCAGGGAACAATTCCAGTCTATTGTTGCAGAGAGTCCGTTCTTTTGTCCAGAATGGCCTTCCAGCCATCCTTAGATACTGCAGTTCTGCTGCCAGATCCATTTCCATGGTAGTGGTTATGCACAGGGCACCCTGGCTTCAGTTTTCAGGGTTTTCTAGAGAGGTCCAAAGCACAGCCGAGGACCTCCCCTTTGATGGCCACAGACTCTTTTCTGAGACCATGAATGATTCTCTGGACACACTTAAGGACTCTAGGGCTACCATATGTTCCTTGGGATATTTAGGGACCTACAAGCAAGAAGTGTTTCAGTAGGTCACAGATTTCCCAGAGATTACGCCCTGCTCAGTTCCCAGGGTGCTAAAGATCTTCATAACTCCCCAGAAAGAGAGACAGGTTTCAGAGGAAGAGGGCCGCCCTCAATCACCTAAACAGCAGTTTTGATGGGTTTAGTAGAGGATTTGACTCCTCCCATTTCTCTATAGTTGTACCCTTTAGCCCACTTCCCTTCCTTTGGGGACTATTTTGTCCCTTTCCACTAGGCTTGGGAGTGAATCACCATGGACCAATACAGGCCATAACATACACCCTCCAGTTTTTGTCACTCCCTCTCCTTTCTCATGAGCTTCTACTAAGGCAGGATGTGGAGACTCTCTTTTGTAGCTAGAAGCAAGAGATCCAGTCCTTTCCCCTCACAGGGGCAAGAGGTTCTACTTGAAATACTTCCTCGTACTGAAAAAGGACAGAAGTTGAAGGCCAATCTTAAATCTAAGACAGCTGAACGAGTTCGTGAAGCCTCAGAAGTTCAGGATGGCTAGCAATTTTAATTCCTGTTCTAGAGGAAGGGGATTGTTTTCATCCCTCGACCTGCAAGATTCCTACTTCTATATAGTCATACTCCAATCGCACAGGAAATACCTATGATTCACCATAGACCAAGATCATTTCCAGTACCAAGTGCTTTCTTTCAGTATATCTTCAGTGCCAAGGGTGTTCTTGAAGATTTTAGTAGTAGTGGCAGCTTGCCTTTGACAAAAAGCTTACCTTTGACAAAAAGCAATTTTCCCCGTACCTTGACAACTGGCATCTCAAAGGCCACTCTTTCAAGGCATTGTCATCCGCTCAGAAGGTCCTTGCTCTGTTCTGGGAGTTGGGGCCTACAGCTGAATATAAAGAAATTCATATTAGTACCGGTGCAAGGAATTCAGTTTATAGACTTCTGACTTACCACAACAAGAAATGTTGCCACTAATATTCCAGAGCGGGGATCGGACAGCACTCCTTGGGAGATACTCTTCTCTTTCCTTGGGATGAAGGCTTCCTGTATGCCTTTCCCCCATTTCCTCTTCTGATAAAGGTCCTGTTGAAGGTAAAAGGGGACAAAGCAAACATCATTCTGATTACCCTTAGCTGGCCCAGGCATATGTGATACCCTTACTTGTTGACGCTGGTGGTTTGTCAACCTATGACCCTTTTGGTCATTCCTTGACTTCTGTCACAGAACGAGGGTCGCACTCTCCATCCTAATCTGTGGACCCTGTGACTCAAAGCGTGGCTCCCGCATGGTTCCAGCGCATAGAAGCATCTTGCTCTAAGGAGTTGAGGAAGGTGGCATTACACAGTAGAAAGGATGCTACTCATCACACCTACTTTCAGAAACGGAAGAGGTTTCAGATCTGGTGCCAACCCAGGGGAATCCACCCTGCTATGTCCACCCTACTACTGGTGTTAAAATACCTGTTATCCCTAAAGAAATCAAGCCTTTCTGTTAGCTTGCTGAATGTTCAGCTAGGAGCGATTGCAATCTTTCACCAGCAGGTAGAGGGCTGTTCAGTCTTCTCCCATGCTATTACAAAGCGGTTCCTTAAAGACGTTATGAACCTCTTCCTGCAACCTAGATCCCCCACTCCACTAATGGGACCTAAATTTGGTGTTAAAAGGGCTGACTAGACCACCGTTTGAACCTGTGGCCACCTGCTCATTGACTCATGTTTCCATGAAGATGGTGTGCCTTATCGCCGTTACTTCAGCGAGAAGCAGAGGGAAAACAACAGTGCTGATGGCTCATCCCCTTTTCACAGTATTCTTCCTGGCCAAGGTCACGCTGACACTGCATTCAATGTTCATCCCTAATGTGTCTTCTGCTTTCCACTGAATCAACTCATTCAAGCTTCCAGCGTTTCATCCTAAACCTCATGCAGATAACAGAGAGACGATCCTCCATATGCTTGATGTGAGAAGAGCCGTGGCCTTCTACTTGACTAGGACAAAGGCCTTTAGGAAATCCAAGAGACTTTCATCTCCCTTGCGAAAAGGTCAAAAGGTACAGCTAGCTCAGCTCACTGACTCTCAAAGTGTGTCTCTGGCTGTATTAAACTCTGCTACCAACTGCGTGCAGAAGCACCCCCATCTTCAATACGCATGCATTCAACGAGGTCATTGTCCTCGTCCATTGCCCTCGCCAAGGGTATCCCTATATCAGAAATCAGCAGAGCTG
This sequence comes from Caretta caretta, assembly GCF_965140235.1. Classification (NCBI taxonomy): domain Eukaryota; kingdom Metazoa; phylum Chordata; order Testudines; family Cheloniidae; genus Caretta; species Caretta caretta. Next base: position 97,707,358 of record NC_134206.1, on the reverse strand, counting down.
CTACTTGGGCATCTGCTCATACTTTTGCTGAACACTATGCCATCTTGGGGGATTTGGTTACATATGCCCAGTTCAGCAGCATGGTTGGGCATCTTTGTCAGATGTGACTTCCAGCCTCCACTGCTGGATACTGCTCTGGAGTCACCTATAATGGAGCACCCACAGGGACACTACTCGAAAAAGAAGTAGTTACCTTGTGCAGTAACGATGGTTCTTTGAGAAGTGTATCCCTATTGGTGCTCCACGACCCACCATCCTCCCCTCTACTCAGAGTTTCACGAATGAACTCTGCAGTACAGACGGAACTGAGAGGGAAATGCTTGCACATGCTGGCTAGCCTCATGGCAGGTGAGGAGCCGGCACATATTGATATTCTTTGATCGGCAGCGTGGGGGCACATACATACCTACAGTGGAGCACCCAGTACTATCTTCTGTTCTGAAGCTCTCCTTCCTCCCAGGAAACTGCTTAGAAGTCACCTGAAGTGGAGCACCCATAGGGTCATTTCTCAAAGAAGGAAAAGAGGTTATTCACCTTGTGCAGTAACTGCTGTTCTTCAAGATGTGTCCCTATGGTTTCTCCACTACCCACCCTTCCTTCCCCTCTCCTTCAGACTGTTCTGTGGAGACATTTGGGTGAAGGAGGAACTAAGGGTGGTTCACATATGCATCCCTATATAGGCTTATTATCCAGCACAAGGAGGCATAGGACACATCCGTGGGCCAAACAGGCATGTCTAGCAGATAAATCTCTGATCAAGGACTCAAGGGGGGCACCTGAAGCAGAGCACCCATATCCATTTACAAGTAATGAGAATGATAAAGAAATGCATACAGTTTTTAAGAGGAAATGTTTCCTTTATGAAAATGAGAATTGCATTTCTATTAAAGCTGAGGCAGTACCGTAACCTCTCTTTAAAGTGAAGTAGGACATCAAACTGTACCTGCGAAGATTCTGTCATACTGTAAACCAAAATAAAGAACAGTTTTTAGAAGTGGTTTTGGTGTCTGAAAGGTCTTAGTTTCAACTGATTAAACAACTCTTTGAGAGAATGAGAAGTCTGATACTGTGATGGAAATAACAACCTTGCTGTTGCAACAGTTATTTCTCTTTGCCATGACTATTTTCTTTTACTTGGCCTTCTAGAAGTAGTAAGGCAGTTTTTATAGATAAGGCATTCTTCTGAAAGGATAACCAATTGAATTGACTTTTATGTTTAATAACACAGCTTCAATAATCTGCTTTAAACCATGCAAGTGGTGAATAGCTATCTGTACGCTACTACCCTTCTAATCTTTATAACCTTGCAGCACCCTCCATTTGTACATTCACAAACTTTTTCTCACTGAAGAATTCTGATTCCATTTAGAAAGTCAGTGAGGTGCAGTAGAGGAACAATCTGGTTTTACTTAAATTTGAGAAGGTAACGGTCCACTTATTAGATCTCCTCAAGTTCATGAAACTTTTTTTGCAAAATAGCAAACATTAAATTTAAGTTAATATGTAACTAAGTATATCTTGATACTTGACACAGACTTAGTATAATCTTTACATGTTGTTGTCTAAACACACCCAGTAATTTTAGATACATATTTTAAAATGCATTAGATCTTTTACAAATCAAGTACAAATATGTGATTTTATTCTCTCCTGTTTATAATACATTATGAATGGTCAAGAAAATTAAAATATTTATGACTCTAGTAGTGCTTGGAGATGGAGATTTACATGTTCAAATATAAACACAGTGGGTATGTGCAAAATTGCTTATCAGTAGATGCAACAGTAGCATCTATATTTTTTTAACTTTGGACCGGACTATCTGAAGATATATTGTGCAAGGCTGGCTTTGTAATTTTGGGTGATCTCACACTTATTCTTAGATCCTGTTCCCTACACACTCAACAAACCATGGGCATTAACATCATTAGTTATATATATTGTGACAGACCCAGACCAGTGGGGTACAGGAGTCTGGTAGAAGGCAAGTAGCCCAGGAAGTTGTAGCTGTCACATAGGTATTACAGGAGACACTCTAGACAGCTGCAATCCAGAGGGCCTTGGGCTGGAATCCGGAGAAGAGGGTGGGCCTGGGTTCCCCCCAAACCTCCCAACTCTTGATCAGACACAGGAGGAATTGACCTGGACTGTGGGTTCCACCAGAGGGGAGGTCTCTGGGCTGTTCCCCGACCTACATGGTGGATCAGCAGACACTGTGGGGGTTTTTCTTCTTTTTTTCCCCATGCTGGCCAGTGATGAGGTTATCTGAGTGAACGGCAGATTTGGGCCACAAAAGTGGCCAAACTGAGGGCTGCCGTGAATCTCTGAGGCAAGCAAATCCACCAATAAGTGCAGGACCCATGAAGGTAGAGGAGGAACTTTGTCACTATATATATATATACACACACAATATGTATATATTGTAATATTAATGTATTAACGTATTATCTGCACCACATATATATTAGTATGCATTAAGTACAAATATTATGGCAGTTATAGACTCTAAATTGGCCTACACCTTTAATATAATCGTGTTCTCTGATGCTAAGTACCCCCATAACACCTTGCATTAGTTGAAGTAAGATCTGACTTAAGTAGATAGGAAAATTGTCAGGATCAGGACATATGATTATTTTACTATAGCAATAGTTAGCGATGTATTCTCACAGGCCAACACTGCAGTGTCCCAAATGAAGAGGACAAGACGTGATTGTTCTATACATGTCAAACCAAGAAGGTGACTTCACACACCCCTTGCTACTTGGAACGCATGTATCCAGAACAAAGATAAGGGTTACACCATGGTACCAGAAAAAAAAAGGTAGAAAGCTGATTGGTTAAATCTAGTTTCATATGATGTATACCAGGGGCGGGCAAACTTTTTGGCCTGAGGGCCACATCTATGTGGGAAAATTGCTTGCAGGGTCATGAATGTAGGGCTGAAGCAGGGGGTTGGGGTGTGGGAGGGGGTGTGGTATGCAGAAAGGGGCTCAGGGCAAGGGGTTGGGGTGCAGGAAGGATGCGGGGTGCACCACTGGACTGACAATCTATAGTTAGCCCACCCCTGATGTATACAGTACCATTTACTTGTAAACAGGTAGAGTATAAAAAGGTGGCTTTAGGGATATAACTTTGGGAACACACCTTCTATGTAATGTGAATGTTACCATGCTGCATGAGACCGCTTCCCTGAGACTGGTGTCATATAGAACCCTTTTCCTGTGCTATATTATTATTGGTTTATAGCAATACACCTAACTAACACTGGTTATCTGGTCTCAAGTATATTTCATAATGAACCAAAGGGTGATCAAGCAATTGACTGTACAGTTTATCAACAATAGGCATCTACAATCCATTGTGTAAAGATGAGTTAAAAACAAGGAAATTTGAGTGAGGAGAAGAGCATAGGAAAGACTTATTACTTTTACCATTTTCAAAATAGCCCTCTGGAGTCTGCTTTTCTTTTAAAAAAATAAAAAGTAAATAGGTTCTAGAATGCAGTATTAGCATTGTGCTCTTGAAAGGAGTTTAAGAAAAATTGTTTTGGAAGTTTGGGGAATGGGAAGTGATTCAGTTATGCTTTGATAATTTCATAGAATCTAATTCTACAACCTTTATATTGGGTAGCACTTACCGTGAATAAGGTTGCAGAAGCAGACTCATAAATATCAGGTAGAAGCAGTATCACTTGCATCAAATATCAGAACATGAATTGAATCTAAGAAAGGACCACACATTATGGCAACACAAGGAAAACTTCCGTACTCATATTGTAATTAACAGATGGGACTGGATACCAAAGACTTTAGCAGTTATTAACCAATTTGAAAAACAAGTAGACAGGCACTTAGAGAGAAACTTAGTGAATAAAAATACTTCACAGAAATGGGAACAGAGATAGGTGTTCTTTGCCATCTCCTTCAAGTAGTAGTGTTATAATTCAGTTTTTGGTAACTGGTTATTAGCATATCAAAATTCAAGGTTACTAATTTTGTGATTGGTTAAATAATTTGTGCAGGATCTTCCCAATAACATGATTCATCAGTTGGCCATTAAGACTCTCCCTCAAGAATGGCTCTGGTGTGAAACCTGGTGTGACGATGAATCCAAGAAAAAGGCTAAAACAATTGATTTGGTAAGTCAATTAAGGGTTGATGAAAATGTCATTTTATTAACCCAAGTTTCTTCAATTTTCACAAGATATGAAATTTAGTTCTGTACTCATATACAAGACCCCATCAGTTCTGATGGTATCACTCGCTGAGTGACATGGAGGCAGCAATGCTGGGAAGTTCTGAAACACAAACTCCTCTTGTATAAGTGGCTGAAGCCCAGTAATATGCTTCCTTTCCTCTCAGAGCAGCTATAGCTCTTTTCCCAATTTTTGGCTTAATTTGCAGCTTCAACTTTGGAGGCTGCTGGGTGATAGTGGATAATAGCAAGCTCTTTTCACCACTGTCCCATATAGTTTCCCTCTCCTTCCCACATCCTCAAGCAAACAATAGAACTACGGTGAGATATTTGAAGGGTTGGTAAGTGTGGCTGGTCCCTATTTGCCAGTACTACGCGCCCTCTGTGGCAGAGAAAGGCTCACCCTCCTTTTGAGGAGTATTAGCGGTGAGTCTTTAATCGTCAGTAAGTCTCACCAGTACAGATAGGTTGGGGAGATAAGAAGAGACTTGTTAGGCATAATTTGAGGGAGATATTCCATATTGGGGAAAAAGAGAAGGAAAAAACATTTCTCTGGAATGTTGGTTTTAAACAATAGCTTATTGGAAGCTGTGCAAGGATTTGGAATGTTAGATTAAGTTCTAGAGAGATGAATTGGTGGGCAGAATGCAGGTCAAATGATTAAAAGAACTCGATAGATATATATGAATTATTTCATAATTTATCATATGAGTATTACTTTAACTTATGGGGGGGCGTGCGCGCACATGCTTGTATACAACATACTAAGAAAAGTGTAGACCCACCGTGATCTCAGATTATAGAGCCAGCCATAATTGTTCAGAAGAATAATGATCATTCTGTGTCTGTTACCAAAGGTTTATTGTGTATGTTTTACAGCTTTTATAGCATTTTTGCTTTTATTAGTGAGCTATTGTGAGGAGCCCTTGGCTGATGGACTCTTCTACTTCCTGGAAATCAGTTGTAACTTCTAGGATTACTTATAGAGTTGGTTGGAACATTTCTGTCAAAACAAAATTTTGCCAAACAATTAGGGGGAAGCAGATTGGAGGATTGGGCCAAAAGAAATCTGATGAAGTTCAACAAGGACAAGTGCAGAGTCCTGCACTTAGGACGGAAGAATCCAATGCACCGCTACAGACTAGGGACCAAATGGCTCGGCAGCAGTTCTGCAGAAAAGGACCTAGGGGTTACAGTGGACGAGAAGCTGGATATGAGTCAACAGTGTGCCCTTGTTGCCAAGAAGGCCAATGGCATTTTGGGATGTATAAGTAGGGGCATTGCCAGCAGATCGAGGGACGTGATCATTCCCCTCTATTTGACATTGGTGAGGCCTCATCTGGAGTACTGTGTCCAGTTTTGGGCCCCACACTACAAGAAGGATGTGGAAAAGTTGGAGCGAGTCCAGTGGAGGGCAACAAAAATGATTAGGGGACTGGAACACATGGCTTATGAGGAGAGGCTGAGGGAACTGGGGATGTTTAGTCTACGGAAGAGAAGAATGAGGGGGGATTTGATAGTTGCTTTCAACTACCTGAAAGGGGGTTCCAAAGAGGATGGATTCTAGACTGTTCTCAGTGGTAGCAGATGACAGAACAAGGAGTAATGGTCTCAAGTTACAGTGGGGGAGATTTAGGTTGGATATTAGGAAAAACTTTTTCACTAGGAGGTGGTGAAACACTGGAATGTGTTACCTAGGGAGGTGGTGGAATCTCCTTCCTTAGAAGTTTTTAAGGTCAGTCTTGACAAAGCCCTGGCTGGGATGATTTAATTGGGGATCGGTCCTGCTTTGAGCAGGGGGTTGGACTAGATGACCTCCTGAGGTCCCTTCCAACCCTATATTCTATGATTCTATGAGGCGGAAGTTGTGAATATTTTTTCCATTTTTATTTTACCATCTCTAATTATCAGACATAATATTTCAGAGAATAGAAATGCACAGGAAGTGACCAAATGTTTATTTCCTAACACTATGAAAGTAAAAAAGATGCCACACTACTCTATGCTTAGTTCAAACCTTCCTGGGAATACATGAGTTTTCGTTTGAGAAAGATTATTTATGCCTTACCTTACTCATATTGATTTAATTTATATAAAGCCTGGGGTTTATTTTGCTGATCCTTCTTCCCTTGTACCATCATGTAAGTATCAGTTCAGTATTCTTCAGTTTTTTCCAATCCAAAGATCACAAAGTGGCCAGGGAAATACTTTTTTTTTTTAAAGTCTTGTGTTGCTGTGGCACATATATCTGAAGCACTGGAGTTCTTTTTAAAGCAGTTTGAGTTAATTTACCAGTCTGACTATATGGTCTTTTTCCCTTTCCTTATGGTTTTTTCCCCTTTATCATCATTTCCATCTACCCTCACTTCCTAAATCCCTTTACCCAGCTAATCAATGACTTTTGCAGACTCCACTAAAGAGAGCCTCATAGACCGGGGTGGCCAACCTGAGCCTGCGAAGGAACCAGAATTTACCAATGTACATTGCCAAAGAGCCACAGTAATAGGTCAGCAGCCCCCCGTCAGCTCTCCCAGCACCTCCCACCCACCAGAAGCCCCTCCTTCCCTCCCCACACCTCCTGATCAGCTGTTTCGTGGCATGCAGGAGGCTCCGGGGGGGGGTGAAGGGGGAGAGGAGGAGTGAGGGCACTGCAGGCTCAGGGGAGGGGGTGGGAAGGGGTGGAGTGGGGGCAGGGCCTGTGGCAGAGCCAGGGTTGAGGAGTGAACACCCCCCGACACATTGGAAAGTTGGTGCCTGTAGCTCCAGCCCCGGAGTCGGTACCTATAAAAGGAGTCGCATATTAACTTCTGAAGAGCTGCTTATGGCTCCGAAGCCACAGGTTGGCCACCCTTGTCATAGACCTAGAAAGAGAGACCGAGATCTCAGTTATCTAAAATCATTGTATCCGTATATTTCTAATACTTGGCAATTCCTGAAGTAGCATGCCAAACTTACAGTACCACTGGGCACTTGACAAAATATTTGATTATCTCTTCACAGAGGATCCCAATACAAATGAAAAGTATTTCAATTAAAAATGGTTTAAATAACTATCAGATTTTGGTTTATAGACTATTTCATACTGTTTTGTTGATGAATCTCAAGGTAGTTTACCATATGTATGTTGCCCTTTAAGTGATTTGTAACACTAACAGAATAGCTAATTAGGCATAAGGTAATTGAGAGAGATGAATGATTATATAGGAGACTGAAGACATTCCTATGGGCTAGTGACAGATGGTCCTGTTTATCAAATATAAAGAATGTTACCCAGATGTTTAGAATGACTAAAAGAGTAGTGACTGAAAAGTATGGTAAATAATAGTTCTATTGTGTTCTGCTGTACTGCAGAATATTAATTGGTGGATTTTTTGCCAAAATAATTTGCATAAGTGTTTATTTAATTTCTTAAAAACTTTCAAAATTTGTTTTGGCATACTTTGTTTCCCAGTGAATTAATAGTCCACATTGATTTCAGAAGGGATACATAGTGAAACACTCATTGGTGTCCTAGTCAGTGTTTAATTTTGTAGCTAGTTTTTAGCAGTGTTCTGTTTAGGGACTTGTTTTTCCATCACTAATGCTGAAGAGAATACTTGTGTTTACTTATAACGGTTGATGTTTTTTCAAGAGTGATATATTTTATACTTTCAGTGCAATAACCCCAAAACCAAAGAACCCAAACTAAAGGCTGCATTGAGGATAGTCCCAGAATGGGTTCAGTATGACTCTGAAATACGAAAGCTAATAAAGCAACTTGAAAAAGGGAAGAAAAACTTGACTCAGTCTTCTCAGAAAGGTAAGAGAATAAATTTTCACATGCATGTTTATCTGATTTCTCATTAGTAATTTAAGCAAAGATTGGGGCTAGTATACATATATGTATTGTGCCTTGAGTCATTCTCCCTACTCTTGAGGAAGTTGTGTACATTGTATTAATTACATGATGCCTTTGTGCCTAAAAACTACATTGAAAGAATAAAATCCCGGCCTTGTTGAGGTCCGTGGCAAAATTTACTTTGACTTCAGTAGGGACAGGACTTCATCCAAAATATTTAACTTTGTGGTATCCTCATTGGTGTCCTCAAAATTAAAATGTATTTGGGCAGCAATGATAGCTCAGTTTCCTCAGTTTGAGATTTACTTCATAATCACTTGATTGTTCATTTTATTCTCTAGAAACATTTCTTGATGATACATTTCTTTGAGATACTATAGAATTCTATAGTATCTCAAAACACAGATTAATGAACAGAGTCAACTATGTAAATGTATTATGAAGTGTGAGAGAGATCAAATTACACATAAAGAAGTTAAAAGAAAATAATTAAGGTTGCAAAGTGAAGCAGTCAAAAGTTAGGAATTTTAATTTGGCCCCATTGTTTATATGCATTATAGTATTTTTTCATTACATGATAATTTTATATTTTTCAACACTACCCACGCCTCATGCAGTGAACAGATTTCTCAGTGCTTGCTTATTAGCAGCTCTTTAATATTTTGTTTTATCCTTATTGTTCAATATGTGGGCCCAGGTCTTATTCACTGCACATGATTCAAACCCTGATGTGAAGACAATTATTATTATTTTCCTCATGGGCTTTTCTGTGGTATCCATTACTGTAATATCTGAGTGCTTCAGAAATATTAATACTTTTTTTCACAACACCTTTGTGAGGTATGGTGATGCTATTATTCCCATTGTATAGATGGGGAACAGAGACACACAGAGAAATTAAGTTAAAAAATATCCACTAATTTTGGATATCCAATTTGGGAGACCTGGGATATGGTTTTTCAGAGTACTTAGCATTATATAGGACTCTGTATATGCAAGCACGGCTTCCCTTGACTTCAGTTGCAGCTGTGAGTAGTCAGCCCTCTGCACGTGAGACCCTAGGGTTTCAAGTTGGATACCTAGAAAATGAGGAACACACAATTAGTGACAACCTGTGAAAAGTTTGGTTCAAGTGACTTACCTTGCATCACATAGAAACTCTGTAGCAGATGCAGGGATGGAATCCAGTTCCCCTCGGCAGAATTCAGCTGCCTGAACCATACCACCATGTTTTCTCTTCCTGCAGTTCCCTACCTCATTCACTACACCAGTGGTTCCCAAACTTGTTCCGCTGCTTGTGCAGGGAAAGCCCCTAGCTGGCCAGGCCGGTTTGTTTACCTGCTGTGTCCTCAGGTTCAGCTGATCGCGGTTCCCAGTGGCCGCAGTTCGCTGCTCCAGGCTAATGGGAGCTGCTGGAAGCTGCGTGGGCTGAGGGACATACTAGCCGCCGCTTCCAGCAGCTCTCACTGGCCTGGAGCAGCGAACCGCAGAGCCCCCCGGCAGCGGTCTGAGTGGGGCTGGCAGCCAGAACCCCAGTTGGCAGAGGGCCGGCAGCCAGTACCCCAGGCCAGCAGCGTAGCCCCCAGGACCAGTGGCCGGTACCCAGGGGCCGGCAGCGGGCTGAGCGGGGCCAGTGGACAGAACCCCAGTTGGCAGGGGGGCCGGCGGCCGGTACCCCCAGCCAGCAGTGTAGCCCCCGGGACCGGTGACTGGGACCTGGGCAGTGTGAGTGCCACTGAAAATCAGCTAGCATGCCGCCTTTGGCACACATGTCATAGATTGTCTTCCCCGGTCTACACTGACCAACTAATGCACAATCCATTACCACACTTTAGAAGCAACACCCCATAGTCCGCATTATTGCTCCATGTAGACAAGCCCTTAGATACAAGTAATCATTTCTGGTGTTTTTGCACTGTTTATAGGATGAACACTTTTTTTCTTGTCTGGATTATTTTGTCAGTGTTTATTAGTTAAAACTAAAAATCAGAAGTCCTAATCATAATGCATATGCTGCAAGGGGATAGAGTTAAGGTAACCTATGCAACTTTAATATTGGCTTTTCCAAGCTTTTGAGTGCTTGACTTTGCAACCTTAATAATCTTTTCACATCATTTTTATATGTAATTTCTTAGCTTTTTTAAAAGCTAAGCTTAGCATGATTAAAAAAGCAAACAAAAAAACCTCCAGAAATAATTCTTAGAGTGATTCTGCACATACACATTCCACTGTAGGTGTAGGTGTACCCAATGCACTTGAGTCAGAGATTTTTGCCAGCCGTACCAGCAGGCAGCATGTGCACCGTGGTATCCTCGTTCGCCAAGATGACCGTATAAAGGGGCATGATTGCCGCTTCCTTGTCAGTTCCTTCTTATCACCCCTGGTGGGAGTTGGAGCTCCCTGATGCTCTTGAGCTTTGGTTAGCTAGCCTTTACGAGACATTTTTGGTTATAGTTGTAGCTTAATTTTAAATTATTTTAGTGTAGTAAGTAAGTTAGCGAATTTATCTGGGATTTTACTTTCCCAAATTTCAAACAATGTCCGACATGCAGGCCCATGACCTCTGTTAATAACAGGAACAAAAGTTCCCTAATTTGCTAAGGTGAGGGACATATGAAGAACAAATATCCTATTTGTACCTCCTTCCCAAAAAGAACAAAAAAAAGAAAAGAGGGATTTCTGCCTTAAAGTACATCTTCCTCAGAAGGTGATGCATCCCTCTTCAGAGCCCAACTGTGACCATGAGAGGATAGACTGAGTTCATTCACAAGGAGTGCCCCACCTGACTGCCTCAGCATATAAACCAAAATCTGGTGAGAAAATTTGCCTTCTCAAAGTGCACAAAACTCTCCTCACTCTGAGAGACACTTTTGAAGTCTCATTCTTCCTCTCTGAAGAAGTCTTCTGGTGCCAACTTGAGATCTGGTCATAAGCCCTGATGCTCACTGGCACTGTCCAAGGCAGCACCAGTGGGACCATCAAGACTGAAGTCTTCACCCCTACCAGAGAAAGCTTCGACCCCACTATCATCAACTCCAGTACCACCAATGTTAGCATCCGAGCACTTACTTCTGCTGTGGGTGCCCTCTCCCAGACTCTCCTTTGTTGCATTGTGCAGTTCTAGTCTCAATGGCCTCAACTTTACCATTAATGCTGGCACTGGCTGTTAGAGAATGATGAGCAGGTTGACCCAGAGGCGGATTGAGTAGACGGGCTTCTTTATTGCGGTACTTGTTCCCCTCAACCCAGTTGTTGAGTAAGCATTGAGTTAATTACATCACACTCTTTTATCTAAGTTAATATGTAAATACCTACATTCGCTACAACCCCCCAAAAACCCTTATTAAGTAATAGAAACTCCCACCCCTATTGATTATAGCATTACGCATATTATACACACATTTTTACCTTGAAAATACATTTCTTTGCAATAATTGTTGCTACAAGTTCCCTTAATCAGCAGTTTTCAGGGGAGGGAGGAAGGGGCCATGACCCCAAGCTCGTTTATGTAGCTGGGAAAGGAAGTGGGGGGAGATAACACTTCATTACGCAAAGGTATCCTTTAGACAACTACATTTCTTATGCAGCTGCAACATTTATTCCCAACAAGCTGAAGGGAAGGGTGAGGGATGACACTTATCTATCAAGCAAAGAAACAGTGCCTGCCTGTGACTCTACTCCGTAATACCGCACCAGCACACCAGAGGTTTCCCAGATCTCTACTTAACCCTTACATATCCCAACACTATAAGCCCTGATGCTCACTGGCACCGTTCAAGGCAGCACCAGCGGGACCATCAAAATGAATGTCTTCACCCCTACCAGAGAAATCTTCGACCCCACTACCGTCAACTCCAGCACCACCACTGTTAGAGTCCGAGCACTTACTTCTGCTGTTGATGGCACAGTCATTCTTGTGGCAAAAGACCTTCTGTGTCTCCCTCTCCCAAACTCTTCTTTGTTGCATTGTGCAGTTCTAGTCTCAGTGGCCTCAACTTTACCATTACTGCCGGCACTGGCATCTCCACTTACTGCCACAGTTCCAGTAGTTCCATCCACTTTGTCGATGTATACTATTTTGCTTCCATTGACTCATCTATCTGCATTTGGACTGCCTCATCCATCAGATCCTTTGTCAACTTTTGGTACTCAAGGGATATCACTGGGTGTCCCCAGGGCTGAGACCTCCCCCGGTGCCTACAGAGACTGCTCCACAATTTACTGAGGATAGTTATATTTCCTCCTCTTTGAATTCTGATCATGATAGACCCATATCTTCAATAGGTCATTTAGGTTTCCATACAGAAAATGTTGTAGAGATTCCCCAACTTCAGAGCAAAATCACGATTATAGCAATGCCCCAGTATGGTGCCCTCCACTGTCCTCAGCTTTACTGGCCTTCTTCAAGACCATGTAGGCACCTGTCTACCAGTGCAGGAGAAAGTCACATGCTGTACCTGTGGCACCTAGAGAAGATCCTTAACTAATCCTACAACCTCCCTTTTTATTTGTGCTCACAGAGGAAGAGTACACTAGGGAGAAACGTCTACATATTTCCCTCTCCCTCATATTTCTTCCTCTTCTCCAGAAGGTGAGGCCATCACCCCAGAGTTGACATCACCTCCTCCTGAGGACTTTAAAGTTTTTCAGGACTTCATAAGGCAAATGGAAATACATCTCTGGAAATACAGGAAGAATTTATGCAAGACAATCTGCACAAACTACTGGACAGCTTGCACACTCCTGCTCCTGGAGGGGTTGCCCTTCCCATTAAATAAGCCTTGTTGGAACCTGAAAAGACCCTTTGGCAGACTCCAGCCTCTATTCCATCCGCTGCTAAATGGATGGACAGAATATACCATGTCCCTCAGCAAGAATCCAAGTATTTCTTTATGCATGCCATCCCAGATTCGTTAGTGCAGCAAACAAGCATTCAAGGCAGTCTCACCCTAAAACTACCCCGAAAGGCAAGGAATAAAGAGACTAGATCTATATGGCAGAAAGTCTTATACCACCATGAGCCTTCATATAAGGGTGTCAACTTAGCAGGCATTCTTGTCCAAATACACCTTTATTAACTGTTGAGCAATTCCACAATGTGTAGGAAAACTGCCTGAGGAATACAGGGATCAGTTTCTGGCGATAGTATCTAAAGTATCTCAATGCTTACACATTCTTCCAAGCAGCTACCAACGAGTCAGATATCATGTCACATTTGATAGCTATAGCCATTTCAACGAGAGATTCTTCTTGGTTGCAGGCCTCCAGCATCCCAAAAGAACCATAAAATACAATAGAACAGCTACTGTTTAAAGGTGTCTCTGTTTAAAGCTGGTCTCTGAAAAAACTGATGACGCAATGCGCACATTGAAAGACCTTCCCATGACCCTTTATTTGCTGGGTTTCTATACCCCAGTTACAGAGGGGAAGCAGCTTAATTCCCAAGTGCAGTACAGACCCTACTAGCAGCAGAGACCTCAGGATGCCTCAAGAAGAAGAACTGAGCCTCTCAGATAACGCCCATTGGCATCATCTGCAGCAAGCCGTTCTCACTAGATTTTGGTGGCTTCGAAACAGGCAGGATTAAAGGGCAAGCTGTTACAATTTAATGTAATTCACATTGGATTTGTGAGTACATCAAGTTTTGCTAAAGTTCAGCAAAGATCATTCTTCCAGCTAGGATAACAGCCCACTCCACGAAGGCGCATGCCAGTGCATCTGCCTTTTTGAGCAATGTTTCTATAGTGGACATTTGCAAAGCAGCAATGTGGTCATCTGTACAAACCTTCTCCAGACACTGTGGTGTTACTCAGGCTTCCTGAGACTACACCAACCTCAGCAAGTCAGTGCTGGAGTCTCTCTTCAGGTAGTCCAAAGTTCCACCACCTGTAAGGAAACTGCTCGTGAGCCATCTACAGCAGAATGTACAGGAGCATCCCTAGCCCTTTTGTTGGCAAGGGCAGAAAACATTTTCAGCCTCCCTATCCTCTTCCCCACTCCCCCACCCCACCCCCCAAGGAAAAAACAGAATTAAAAAAAGCTTGGTGGGACAGCATCCCCTGAAAGCTGGTGCTCAGGCAACTGCTCCTAAAACTGATCCTGGGAATGTAAATTGCACATTCACTCCAAGGAGAAAAATCAGTTAGATACGTGTAGGGTAACTATTGTTCTTCAAGATAAGCTGTCCACATGTAAATACCACACACCCCTACTGCCACCATTACTACCATCTTCCCTGCAACTTTGGATTTAGCTTACTGGCAGTGCAAAGAAATGGAGAGGGAGGTGGCATTCACACCCCTTTAAACACTCAACTTGGCTCATGAGTATAGCAGGGGCACACTCACCACCTGCTGATATGGCTGCACATACACCTACAGTGGAGTGTCTACATGTACAGCACAATTCAAAGAACAACAAATATTGTACAAGTGAGTAACCATTTTCCAGAGTGTGGCATCATATTGACACCCACATGGTTCATCGGCATGGTTGGATTCTTTTGAATCACTGTGCAGACCTCTGCCACTTGAGCTAAGAGACTAACTGATAGCAGTAGTTGGTTATTACCCTCCATATGGATCATCATTAGAGGGAGATGAGACACACTTTGCCAGCGGGTTTCACAGATATTTGCTGACATCAGAGGAATTCTGAGAACTCAGAAATCTTGGGTTCCATTCCAGGCTCTAGAGGAGTGGGTTCTCTAGTGGGCACACTTCTTTCACCTTTTTCCCCAAAGTTTGAGCCCTTCCTTCAACCATGTTTCCTGTCCACACTGACTTCCAGGCCCCCTTCTCTGACGCTTTATTCAGTCTCATTCTCACCATCCCCTGGTTATTGGTCCCGCTTTTTTTGCCCATCCACTGTCAGATCTGCATCTTGGTCACTCAGTTCCCCCTGCTGGCTCCCAGTCTCAGTCTTCTTGCCCAGCCAGTGCCAGTATCCCTTTACCCAGCTCCCAATCACAGCCTCCATTTCCCCTCCCTTGTCCCCAGACCCCAAGTCCCAGTTTCCATCCTCAGGCTCATTATCCCAGTCTTCTCCTCCCACCACCCCTTTGTGCATTCCCATCAGGGAGCTTCCTTGTCACTGCCTGGAGCCATTGAGAGCATACAAGAGACTATCTCCCTTCTGTCCATTGCCCAGACCTTGGCCCAGGACAGCCCACAGCAGTCTGGATCTGCAGTTGCAGGGCAATTCCTTGTCAGCCCTTGTCTGAAGCATGCCCAGTGCTGATGGAATCTTTGGGGAGTTTAGCTATGGTCTAGCAAGTCTCTACTGAGCATGTGCAAACTGCAAGGTTTTTTAAAAGATTTATAAACTGGCCAAATCTGGGTGGATTTTCACAAAGATGTCAAAAGACATCTCCAACACAAAGGCCACACCAAGTCCCTGCTCCAAAATATAAGGGCTCTAAAAAGTTGCCAACATTTTGAACATTGGCAAAACAGTGTATTTCCCCTAGGCTCATTCTTGGAAAACAGATTAATTATTTTGGCTGAAATTTTCCAAAATTGTTCAGCCTAAGACAGAAATCCAGCATGTTAAATTTCTCCCCAACTGTTAGTTTGACACAGTTATAGGCAATTGAATGGGGGTCTTATAATATGAGAAGCATTGGGCGACTAGCTCACCTAGAACAAAAAATGAAATCACAACATAATGGGGCTTTAAATTACAAATGCAGATTTTTTTACTTTATGTAACTTTAACTTCATAGATCATAGGACTTGGCATAATCTCATTGTTGACAGCTCTCATGAGTAGGAGGCTTGCAATATTTGGTGGAGTGTTTTGGTTTTTTTGTTAAACTCCAGCTCTGGTAGTCAAGTAGTTATGTGAGAATTTCAACTTTAATTTTAAAAATATTTTAGTCCCCATGGTTGCAGAGAAAAACATGAAAATGTGAACTCTAAGGGATCAAAAACTAGAAGGCAAATAAATGCACTCTGCTGCTAAATAATACGTAACAGTTTCTTTAGTCGTTTTGATTATTTGTGAATGCTTATGGTCAGTTGTTAGCAGGGTCTAAAAAATGCAGTGAATTTTTAAATATGTGAGCTGACTGTTAGGACTCTGGGAATAAATAAAAAGCCTCCTGAAGCTATTGGGGCCTTTTTAATATTTTAGAATGTATTACAGCACTGCTCTTAAATATGAGCAAATATATATCATTTTATTTTTTTGGTTACAGTTTTTAAACATGATGAACTTTAGCATCATTTCCAAAAGGTAGCTGTGGTGGCACAACTGAATCTTCTACGTGAGATGGAATGGAAGATGGACATACTGCAGAGGCACTATTCTGAACATTTCATCAATATGTGAAGTCAAACTTTTTATAACTAATATGTTGCTTAAAGCATTCAAACAGAATGGGAAGAATAGATAATGTAAGATCAGAATATGAAGATTTTATAGTTTTGTTTTTACCAAGGTAAGTGGGCGTTCCTATTTTGTCGATTTCCCCCCCCCCCCTCCCCACCAAAAACAGCTGATATATAGGACCTGGTCCTACATCCCTCCCATACCCAAAACTCCCAGTTTATAAGGAATGCTGGATTGGACCCTTTAAATTTAAATTGTATGGGGATTTTTTTCAGATTGGCTGGTTGTAGTCCATGAATGTTACGCATTGTCAGATGTTTAAAGGGATACTTGAAAATAGTTTGCATTGCATCCTATACATAATCAAAGTTGAGCATATTCAAACTCTGTAGTATGATGTACATGCATCAGTTTTTTCTTGTATAAGATGTACTGTGTTTCACAAGAAAAATTCACAGCACTGCAAGGGGCAGTTGTAAAACATAGTTTTTTACTGAATTCTAGAGCTTTGGACCAATCCAAAATATTTAAAATCAATTTCAAAGTTTATAAAACCAAGGATGTCATTTTAAATTTATTGTGCAAGCTTGATGTACTAAGTTATCTGTTTTTAAAAAGTCAACTTACAGCCAGTCACACTTCATTATTTATTTTGTTACATATTAATCCAAAACAAGCTCTGTAGCAAAAGATATTTTAAAATTTCAGTAGAGTCTATTCTTTTATATGTTCACTTCCTTTATCATATTTGAAATACAGCACTGTAACTGTGTTCCATAATTATTCTGTCTGAAAACAAGATCAGAATGCATCCAACAGAGAATTAGGCTAGATTTCAGAGATTGGAACAGTGTGCTTGAAACACAGAATCTATCAGCATTTTTAAAAAACTTAAACAGCACTAAAAGAACGGTCTTACATAAGGCCAGATTCTACTGTTGACTATATGTGCACAGCTCCCGTTGACTTAATATGTGTAAGAGAACAAATGATACTGTATATTTAAAAAAGGAAACATCTTCCTAGTCAAGAACTTGCTGTTTTTTACGTCCTATTGCGTTCATGTGCACTAATGTTTCGCAATTATTTCTTCCTTGGAATTTCAAGTTTCAGATCTCTACTATGAAGCTTTTGTTAAATTAAAAGCTAGAGTTCTACATCTTTAAAGCAATTCTTTGTCTCTGTGAGCATTATTCCTTAGCTGGCTGGGAAATTTCTCTTACAAAGCCATAAAAGGTTTATAATTTGCATATAGATTTTTTTTGTTCATTTTATGTGAAAGCCTCTATTCAACATCCCATTTAATTGGATTAAGATTAAATGTTAAGAAAACAGATCATGGTTTTCTTTGAGAGAATGTTTAAACGATATCTGTTTTCTAAAATAAACATAATTTGTTGGAACTGTTTAAAATATTTAGTGGAACAAATGCCTTTTATTTTATGCAGTGTTGTTTATACGTGATATTTTACAACCTTTTTTTTCTATTTCTATTTATGGAAGTATATTTTCAAGAAAAGGCCCACTAATATGAAACCTTCAGTTTGAAATGCGGTTTTGCTTGTAAAATAAAGGGCTCCAATAAATACAGTCACTACTTCTCAAAGACTTCAATAAAGCAGCATTTCAGTCATCATAGAATATCATTTTATATTTTAGGATAAAAGAAACCAGCTGTATATGTTATACAAAGTATAAATATGCCACTGAATTGGCCTAATAAAACAAAATAATTGTACCCTCATTGTGATTCTCCAGCATTTCTCTTTTCCCTATTATTTTGTGTTACACAATACATTTAGTATGCCAATTACTAGAACCAAAGGAAAAATTGCAGTGATTCTTCAGGTTGTTGGGTTTTTTTATTTGAAAACCGTGGAGATGGGGGTAGCACAGCAATATATACAGAATAATGGATTGCCTCTAGGGTAGGATATAAGAACTTAAAGAGGAGTCCAGTGGCACCTTAAAGGCTAACAAATATATTTGGGCATAAGCTTTCATGGGTAAAAAACCCACTTCTTCAGATTTTTTACCCATGAAAGCTTATGCCCAAATAAATTTGTTAGTTTGTAAGGTGCCACCGGACTCCTTTGTTGTTTTTGTGGATACAGACTAACACGGCTACCCCTCTGACATTAAAACTTAGAATGAAGAGGGCTCATACCAACCTTAAGATGTGTACTCTACTGAAATAAAACACTGGGTCTCCATTACTTGCCCAATGTGAAAGGGGTAGTATAAAAGAGTGATTAAGGCTGGGGAGTAGACACAGTAGTGTTGCCTATCAGTGGGCTGCTGAAATGAAGAATTTATATATCTTGGCTGTTATATGTATGTGCATATATTGTTTCTGGGTCTTTTCTACATCTCATATTAGTTTAGATTTAAGATGAGTGATTTTAACTGTGTTGTTAAAAAGCCAAGTAAAGAAACCAGTGAGTAGCTCAGAATATATTGTTGAAATGTGGATTGTCAGTTCAACTGAAAAATGTTTTTCAGTTCTGTTTTTTTAAATTGAGTATATTTCTCACTTTTAGAGCAAGAAATTCCCTTTTTGTTAAGTACCCACAGATGCTAACATTCACTTGTTTTCTGAATTGTCATTATGATTTTATCCTTTGGTTCAGATTTCAGAGCACATGAGCAGTTTGAGTAGGAGCTGTGAACCAACTGTTGCTGACATACATAGGAACATAGAAATTGCCATATTGCATCTCCATCTAGTCCAGTATCCAGTTTCTGATAGACACTAGCCCAGTAATGTAGTCAAGAGTAAACTCCAGTCAACTGAGTTTATCCACTTCTCATTTGGGGAATATGGAGTGTAGGTTACCCACTTATTTTTTTTTTTTAACCACTACATCATTAGGCCAGCCCCAGATGCTTCAGAGGGAGGTGCAAGAAACCCTATAATAGGCATATGTGGGATAATCTGCCTCTGAGGATCTCATTATAATCCTTAATAGTTAGATTGGTTTGAGACCTGCAGTTTTATCTCTCTTCCAGTACTCTTGTAGCATTAATTGTTATAACTCTGGATAGTCTTGTTATTCATGTAAGTGTCCAATCCATCTTTTAATCTTGCTAAGGTCTTGACCACAGCTACTTCCTGGGGCAGTGAGTTCTAGAGTCTAATTACACAGTACTTTAAAATATTTCTTTTAAATCAGTTTTGAATTTGCCACATTTCAGTTTCACTGAACGTTCCTTTCTTGTATTATGAGACAGAAGCTTCTCATCTGCCTTCTCTATATCATTCACTAAGTTTTATACTGAGAGACTGTCTTATTAGAAGGTAAGTTGCTCATTTTACACTCAGTTTGTATGTTAGTATTTGTAAGGTGCTTTGAAGATGACTAATTTATTACTGATTTGAATCCCCGTTCCCTTTGAACAGTGTTCTGTTAGCATGTGTTGGCAAAATATGTTTTATAGATTGCCCAAGTGGTCTTGATAAGGCATGTAAATAAGTTTGCTTCTTCCAGTTCCAGTGTTTGGCACCAAAAAGCATTTGAATGTCCGCCTATATTAAGTGATAATTCCAGCTGTCTACACTCTAACAAACCTATTTAGATTTGTAAATGTGTTTTGTTGAGTTGCCAAGAACACACACATTGTATTGGATTGAAAAGGAAATAAAGCCTTTGTAATCCAAAACTGCCTTCTGAAAGGATTCTGAACAAAAAGTAGACAATAAGCTAAAATATCTGCCCCAAAATTGTGGAATTAATAATACATATGCTGGATTTCACTATCATTTAATTCTTGTTGCTTTCCTTTGGTCAATTGTCTTTTACATAGTGTAAACTGAACTAACAAAATCAATTTCAAGAGACATAATTAGATTAATATTGCTGTAACTGAGATCTAACCTTGTCTATTACATGTTTGTAGGTCAGAGGGTGATTTTCACCTTTTTCATTCTTAGCAATTTCTGCACATGTCTTTCAGCTATTTTACATTAAAGGTATTAAAACCTTAAAATAACTTGTTTGGATATTTTTCACCCTTCTTTCAGCGAATGAGTGCAGTAAATTACTAATAATTTAGTGCTGACTTTTTCAGTTTAATCCATCACCAACAATGGATGTCACACATGTGAAAGCCACTACTAGGCACAAATGGATTAAGAATGAGTGAAGAACAGTTAGCAATTCAACAACGTTATGACATCTTTTAATCTCTCTGTGGTGAAGCTGTGTATTGGCTCATTGAACACAGCAACGTAAGAACAGATGAGAATTGATCTTCTCATAGCATACAAATCCAGCAAGATGAAAGGATCCCTCTCATCTAATTTACTGTTAATTCAGTCTTTATAATCTTGCTCTGTTGAAGTTTTATAGGGGAAAGATAATCAGATGCAATATACTCAACTAAGCGACCTCTCATTCAGATGGATAGAAATAACCTCCATTAGTTCTTCCATATTGACAGGTACATATGTAAAATGAGCAAGTTACAGCTAGTAAACTGTAAGTTCTTCTGCCCGCTGCACAACAAGATCAGAATATTTTTCAATAGCAGTGTCTGAAGCCCCATATGCACCTGGATGCCCTTCTGCATCCTGTAGCCAAGAACATAAAGGGTGAAGCAGCTGCAACTACCCTATGGTTCCTGCTTGTTGCCTATGGCTGTGAGATGGAACCTCTGTATCACCTCCATCTCTTCACACAGATTTTCTCTCTCATTAGTTTAGTGTTATAGTTATTAACATAGTTAGATTTCCAGAGGACACTTCTACAAGAGAGGGCATCAGGAAGTCTAGAGAGGAACATAGTAATCTCTATGGCCTGCAGCACCATACCCATATCCTATGTAATCATGGCCATTCTGGGCCCCCTGAGGGTACAACTGGCAAAAGAGATCCATGCATTGCTCCTGCCTCTAAACCCAGCCTCAGGAAGGCAATTGGTCCAGTGACTTGGTCATGTGATTTATGCTGAACAGGATGATCTGCAAGAGACAGCGGTCCAGCTTAGCTATGGTGATTTCTTCATCTTTATCTGATGAGGCTGTTACTTCACTATCCCAACCCAGGCTGCCAGCTGCTGGATCCTTCCTGGAGCTTCTCCAGTGCATGGAAGATACCCTGAAAATTCTAGCAGAAATAGTACACAAGAAGTCAGGTGAACTGCTAGACATCCTGTGGTCAGTCCCTAGTAGATTGGCAATGTAAATAAATGAAGGCTTGTTGGAACTAGCTGGGGGAGCTGTGGGAAACCCCAACTTCACAGGCACCAACTTTAAAGAAGGCAGATAGTTGCTACCAAATCCCCTCCAACAGGGTTGAATTATTTTAGTCATTCCATGTCTGGATCCTTGCAAAACGCCTTAATGGATCAGCTCTAAAAACAATAGTCAAAACAGTTATGAATGGTCTATCAAGGACTCTATCTTTTGCAAAAGTAAATGCCTAAGAGTACTTGTGTTCTCCATGGGCCAGAACTGCATACCAGGACTCCTGAGGGCATTCAGGTATGATGCAGCCTTGATTATACTGATAGCCCCAGCATCACCCAGAGTATTCTGCTCTGAGTAATGTTGACACAGCCCCAAATCATACTTCTGGTGCTGTCCATCATGCTCATGCAGAGCAAAGGCTAGATCCTGTACCCAGACCCAATGCTGCTGCACCTCACAGCCTAGATGCTGGCTAGCTAATGGCCATGGACAGAACCTACTCCATGGAAGTCCAAAACATTTTGGCTGGTAGCAGAAAGGATTCTGCTAGGAAGACTTATGCTGGGAAATGGAAGAGGTTCTCTGTGTGGGAGCACAAAAGCACCTACTGCATTAGAAACCTCAGTAGATACTTACTAGCCCTAAAGCATTCAGGATTGTCCATCAGATCCACAAGAGTACATTTAGCAGATAATTCTGCTCATCCTCCTCCTATCAAAGGTCATAATGGTCTTCTCAGAGCCAACAGCTGCTAGGTTCCTCATTCATGTCTTTCCTCCAGTCAGATTCCACCTATCTGGGCCTCACTGTTGAGTTATCCAGGCTTATGGATTGCCCTTTGAGCCCTTAGCAACCTGTTCTTTATACCACCTGTCTGTGAAGACAACTTTGTTTCTATCACCTCAGCTCAAACAATAGAAGAGATCCACATCCTCATACAACTGATCTAGCTGCCTACTAGCCAGGGGGCAAGTTAAACTTTACACTTTAGATGTTGGCAGGACTCTCTGCTGTTAGCTGGGCAGGACAAAATCATTCATGAGTTCTAGTCAATTTTTGGTTTGGAATGAAGGACCAGCCAATATCCATCCAAACATTATCTAAATGGGTTTCTGACTGCATTAAAACACAATAGCTTGCTTTTGGACCCAGCTGCACTTATTACAGCCATTGCACCACCTATAAAGGAGACTCTGCAACTTGTCTATGGGGTATTCCAATTTCAGAGATTTGTAGAGCAGCTACATGGCATTCAGTTCACACTTTCACCCAGCATTACTCCTTGGTAGAGGACTCCAGAATTAATGTCACGCTTTTGGCAGAGCCATTGTACAGTCATTGTTCCAGTAGACTCCAAGCACCCACCTTCTGGCCATGAGTTCACTGCTGGAGTCATCAGAAGTGGAATTGGGGACAATCACAGAGAATGGTTGTTACTTACCTTACGTTAACTGTGGTTCTTCTAGATGTGTTGTACTCCAGGACCTGCCCTCCTTTCCCCCTACTATAGAGTACTGGATCCCCTCAATTCTGTTTTACTGAAGAAACAGAAGGGCAGTTGGTGCTGCTCCATCCTTTGTGCCCTCAACTATGTAGAGTAGGTGAGCATCCAGGGCACAGCTATGGCCCCAAATGACACTGCTACTGGAAATTATTCCAGTGTCACATGCAAAGGATGCATTTGCAGAAATGAAATAAACGTTGTCAACTTCTCAAAGAACCATGGTTATTGTAGGGTAAGTACAGTCAAGCAGTTTTTTTCAAAAGAGGACAACGGAATATTCTCCTGTTTGAGGTAGTTCATCAATGTTGGGATTCCAGAATGCTCTTATCCTGTTAGAAGGATCTACTATATATTAGTACCTCTTCTCCACACACAAATATGCACCCTTCGTGAAGCTAAAGAGAGATACATTAATTTTTTGTATGTAATTTAGCCAATGATATTCACCACCAGGCTGGAGAGAAATTATTCACAAAGGTTACATATTCAAACCCAAATATAAAATCTGGTACAGCTGCTTCATCACCCCATATTCTGATCTTTAAAGCTTAGTGAATTTTGTTATTACCTGTTTTCAGATTTTGGTTTAATGAGAAACGTGAACTTTTCACAGCCTTCTGTTGCATTCATGACCACATCTGAAACTTACCACCTTGAAAATAAATTAATACAGTAATACAAATCAGTCACCATAAATATATTTAATTAATGTGAAAATATAGTGCTACAAAAATTTCTAGACATGAAAATATAAATTCTTAAAAATTTAGGTTTCTTTTGATTTTATATAAAAAATTCTACAATTTCAGATGTTGAATAAGCAACGTTAGACTTGAAGGTTTCTCATTCTTAAAGCATAAAATTGCTACTTTGGGCAAACAAATTACCTTCTCCTATCTTTATTATTGGTTAAAAGTTCATGAAAATATAGATTGACAGTACGTGATTCATTCAAAAAAGTCTTCGTGACTAGCCTAAAATGAGTACTTGTGAGTAGAAGATCCTCTGTAAAAAGACTTATGGTCCATTGGCAAGAAAACAGACATCTAATTTGAAACAAGGACATATTTCTTCCTGCTTACCAATATTGGTTTTAACATTTGTGATTCCTATTTCTTTAGATGTAAAAAAGTAAATGTACAATTCTATTTATATAAATAAAGATGTTACTCTTTAAAAGTAATCTTCTAGATAAAACTACTTTGCAGAGCTGAACAAACAGTTCCTTATCACGTTAAGACAGTTAGTTTTAAACATCACCAACTTGCTTTGCCAGACTGGCTAATTGCCAGTGATGCCTCCTATCAATCACCTCCTTAAATAGAAAACTGTAATCCCTTTCCTCAAAAGGCATCTGATAATGATGAAAAATGCTGCTGACAGTTTCATTTATGACATACTTGAAAGCACTCTAGTTACAGGTGGTATTTTCCTGTTCTTGACAATATGTGACATGGGCAATTTTGAGCTCTGTCACAAGTTTATAAATTCATTGCAAGGCTGTTTTAATATTGGATTTGCCATAAATCAGTATTACACATTTTAATATTGTCTTAAGCATTAAACATGTCAATTTTCCATTTTTAAAAAGAAAGTTTGGAAACTTATTTAAAAATAAAATAGAAAATAAAGTCACTAGCAGTGAGGTTAATATAATGAAACTGTCGATTTTAGGGGTTTACATGGTCAAAATTACTTTTTAATTTTCAAACTGCAGGGCTGAGCAGTTTTTTTTTTAATCAAAGGCTATTGTGCTACAAACACCTGTTACAGAGTTCTCAAGGTTACTTCCCCCCTCTGAACTCTAGGGTACAGATGTGAGGACCTGCATGAAAGACCCCCTAAGCTTATTTTTACCAGCTTAGTTTAAAAGCTGCCACCACCAAAGTGTTACACAAAAAACAGGGGAAATGCCCACTTGGAAACGTCTCTCCCCGCAAAATATCCCCCCAAGCCCTATATCCAGTTTCCTGGGGAAGGCTTGATAAAAATACTCAGCAATTTGCATAGATGAACACAGACCCAAACCCTTAGACCTTAAGAACAATTAAAGAGCAATCAGGTTCTTAAAAGAAGAATTTTAATTAAAGAAAAAGTAAAAGAATCACCTCTGTAAAATCAGGATGGTAAATACCTTACAGGGTAGTCAGATTCAAAACATAGAGAATCCCTCTAGGCAAAACCTTAAGTTACAAAAAGACACAAAAACAGGAATATACATCCCATTCAGTACAACTTATTTGATCAGCCATTTAAACAAAACAGAATCTAACGCATATCTAACTAGATTGCTTACTAACTCTTTACAGGAGTTCTGACCTGCATTCCTGCTCTGGTCCCGGCAAAAGCATCACACACACACAGAGGACCCTTTGTCCCCTCCCCCGGCCCCTCCAGGTTTGACAGTGGTACAGGGTTAAGAAGCTAAAGGTAACCTCACTGGCACCTGACCAAAATGACCAATGAGGAGACAAGATACTTTCAAAAGCTGGGAGGAGGGAGAGAAACAAAGAGTCTGTGTCTGTCGGTATGCTGCTTTTGCCGGAGATAGACCAGGAATGGAGTCTTAGAACTTTTTAAAAAAAGGAGTACTTGTGGCACCTTAGAGACTAACCAATTTATTTGAGCATGAGCTTTCGTGAGCCACAGCTCACTTCATCTGATGAAGTGAGCTGTGGCTCACGAAAGCTCATGCTCAAATAAATTGGTTAGTCTCTAAGGTGCCACAAGTACTCCTTTTCTTTTTGCGAATACAGACTAACACGGCTGTTTCTCTGAAACCTGTTAGAACTTTTAGTAAGTAATCTAGCTAGGTATGCATTAGATTATGATTTCTTTAAATGGCTGAGAAAAGAATTGTGCTGAATAGAATGACTGTTTCTGTCTGTGTGTCTTTTTTGTAACTTAAGGTTTTGCCTAGAGGGGTTCTCTATGTTTTGAATCTAAATACTCTCTAAGGTATCTACCATCCTGATTTTACAGAGGTGATTCCATTACCTCTATTTACTCCTATTTCTATTAAAAGTCTTCTTGTAAGAAAACTGAATGTTTTTTCATTGTTCTCAGATCCAAGGGTTTGGGTCTGTGGTCACCTATGCAAATTGGTAAGGATTTTTACCAAACCTTTCCCAGGAAGTGGGGTGCAAGGGTTGGGAGGATTTTGGGGGGAAAAGACGTGTCCAAACTACGTTTCCCAGTAAACCCAGTTAGAGTTTGGTGGTGGCAGTGGCTATTCCAAGGATAAAATTAATTTGTACCTTGGGGAAGTTTTAACCTAAGCTGGTAAAAGTAAGCTTAGGAGGTTTTCATGCAGGTCCCCACATCTGTACCCTAGAGTTCAGAGTGGGGGAGGAACCTTGACAGGTATGGTCTGAGGTTGTCCCTTCTGGTATCCGCTCCAACTGCGACCAGTGTTTTTCTTTTCTGCCACCTTCACCCATTTGGCTCCAATCTCCCCCGCCTCGATTACAGTTTTGGGCTTCCCATATAGGATGTATCGTTCTCTTTCCTCAGGAACACCGTCTAAGAACTGCTCCATTTGCATTAGGAAGGGCAAATCTTCTGGAGATTTAACACTTGCTCCTGATATCCAGGCATCCCAATGTTTCACAATGTGGTAGGCATGTTGTGTAAATGACACGTCTGGTTTCCACCTTACGGCTCTGAACCGCCGACGGGAATGTTTGGGTGTTAGCCCCATTCTGACTGTCGCCTGGGTTTTAAACAGTTCATACTTGATCATGTGTTCCTTAGGCATTTCAGCTGCCACTCAGTCCACTGAGCTGCGGCCTCAGCTCTACCATGTATTGGTCTGTAGAGATGCTGTAACCAAGGCAGGTCCTTTCCAAGTTTTCTAAGAAGGCCTCCGTATCATCGCCTGCCTTGTAGGTGGGGAACTTCCTGGGATGTGAAGCTGTACCTGGAGAAGGATTGCTATTCTGCTGAGCCTTTACCATCTCCAGGGCATGCTTCCTCTCTTTTTCCTTTTCCTCCTCAGCATGCTTCTTCTCTTTTTCCTTCTCCTCCAGTTCTTTTTCCCTTGGCTCCATATCTCTCCTGTGGGCAGCCTCTTTGGTTTTTCTGCCTTGGGCTCTGTCATGTTTGCCTCTCTGTTTTTAACTAACTTTACACCCGAGAGTTAGAACTAAAACGAACAAACAAACAAAAAACTTGGCTTGTCAAAAAAATATGTTGTGCTGTAACCGGATACCTATGTTCTCGGATAGTATTCTCAGCTTACAGAAAAATCCTTTAAAAAAAACAAAAACCTAACACCTTTGTCTCCAGGCAAAGACACACAAAGATTCTCTAGGTGCTCTTAGCTAAAAAAAACAACAACCAAAACAACCCTATTCAGGTCTGTGAAGACTTGTGAATTTCCCTGCAGGAGGTTAACTACCCTGCCTTTAGGTAGAGAAACTCCAGCTCACAAAAGCAAGCTCCCTTTTGTTATGCTTGTTGCTTTGTCCCCTTTTACAAAACCCTTTAAAATCTTTTAAAATCCTTCTGTGCTTCTGGTTCAAAAAAAATTGTCAAAATGATTTCAAATTAATCCCACTGCTCTGCCACCATGTCAAGGTTCCTTCCCCACTCTGAACTCTAGGGTACAGATGTGGGGACCTGCATCAAAGACCTCCTAAGCTTATTCTTACTAGCTTAGGTTAAAAGCTGCCACCACCAAAGTGTTACACAAAGAGACTTTTAAACGTCTCCCCCCAAAAAATATCCCCCCAAACCCTACACCTCCTTTCCTGGGGAAGGCTTGATAAAAATCCTCACCAATTTGCATAGGTGAACACAGACCCAAACCCTTGGATCTTAAGAACAATGAAAAAGCAATGAGTTTCTTAAAAGAAGAATTTTAATTAAAGAAAAAGTAAAAGAATCACCTCTGTAAAATCAGGATGGTAAATATCTTACAGGGTAGTCAGATTCAAAACATAGAGAATCCCTCTAGGCAAAACCTTAAGTTACAAAAAGACACAAACACAGGAATATACATTCCATTCAGCACAGCTTATTTTCTCAGCCATTTAAACAAAACAGAATCTAACGCATATCTAACTAGATTGCTTATTAACTCTTTACAGGAGTTCTGACTTGCATTCGTGCTCTGGTCCTGGCAAAAGCATCACACACACACAGAGGACCCTTTGTCCCCCCGCCCCAGATTTGAAAGTATCTTGTCTCCTCATTGGTCATTTTGGTCAGATGCCAGCGAGGTTATCTTAGCTTCTTAAGCCTTTACAGGTGAAAGGGTTTTTCCTCTGGCCAGGAGGGATTTAAAGGTTTTTACCCTTCCCTTTATATTTATGACAAGAGTTTTTATTCATCTTGTGTGTGTGGTTTATGCCATTAACATTCTATACCTGTTGTATCCCTTCGTGCTGCAGAGTTTCCACAGCATGTCAACACAGAATCATCTTTTTCAAGTTTCCAGTCAGAGTGCCCCAGATAGCATCAATGAACGCACACTGACCCATTTGTCTGAAAGGGATGTTAAACTTTGTCCCTTCAAGTTATATTTTAGTACTCCTCCTCATTTAATGATATACATACAGATAAAAAAATTCTCTTTTGCTTCTGTTGCAAAAGATACCAAATTAGAAAAATGGATTCTTCTTTGAATTGTGTCCCTCGGGGTGCTCTTCTGTAGGTACACTTGCATCCCTGTGCTGCTGATCCAAGCACTTTGGTAGCACTATCCCTTAGGCCTGCACATGTGCCCTGCCACCAGGCTAACCAGCACTGGGGCTAACCCCTCCTCAGTTCCTTTTCAACTGCCCCTGGCTGTTGACAGAGCCATTAGCCGTCTGTTTGCAATCATTAGCTTATTTAGCATTTTTAGTATTTAGTCTCCTCAGTCTTATTTTCTCTTTGAAAACAAAACAAAAACCCTTGATTTCTCCCCCCCCCCACACACTTATTTTTCATCAGGGGCCCCTTCCCCCAAACAGGGTATGCCCAGCTCACCGGGCTTCAAGAAGTGCCTCTCTTGCAATTAGAAAAGGAGTACTTGTGGCACCTTAGAGACTAACAAATTTATTTGAGCATAAGCTTTTGTGAGCTACAGCTCACTTCATTGTGGCAGACAAAACACTGTTGCTGCCCTGGGGAAGGCCTTGTTCCCCACCCAGGAGTGTGGTCCCTGCGAACAACTCAGACCCAGGCCTTGAAAAGACAGGGAGTTGAAACAGAAGATATCTTCATGGAGACAGCCCTCCAGACTTCCCTGGATCCGTGCCAGAAGTCACCCGGAAGGTGAGTCTTCCCCAAAGCCCTCAACATCCAGGGACTGTGGGTTGAAGAAAGCCACAGACCCCTCTTGTAAGTGATCAGAAAAAGTGGTGAGGCTCCAGAATGAGCCCCGAGCTAGCCGCAGAAGATCTCCAGCACGCTGGTATCATTGGTACCGAGACAGTCCAAACCCAGGACCCATGGCTGACAAAGAGCAGCAGGTACCATTGACTTACCTAAGGCCCTGATGGGCACAGGCTCTGAGCCAGCAGTACTGACTGACAAAGATAGGAGTAGCGAGCACTCCAGTAAGACACTGCTGGTACTCACTGTACCTTTGGCACCATCACTGCCCCCACCCAGCACTGGGGTGTCCAGTATGGACAAGGTACCTGACTCCCTCCATACTGGGGTGGTCTGCACTGCTGGAATTCCAGCACTCAAGAGAACTCAGGGTATCTAATATACCAGAGTCTCCTCTTCTCAGCACTAGAGCTTGAATACTGAGTCTTTTCCAAGTACAGCAGTCTTCTCCGGTGCCCTGCCATGCACCTCCAACTTTCTAGTGGTGAATCAGACAGCGAGCCAGAAGAGGTTGTTTCTCACTATTCCTCCCAAGCTCCCTATGATAGCCACTATCAAGAGGCTCCTCAGGTTTACTCTCAGCCTGCCCCACCATTGCCATGGTATGGCCAGCCATGGGTGCTACCACCTTTTCCAGTGGCCATACTGGGATCCCTGGCACCATATCACCCTCACAGTATGCGGGCTTCGAGCCTCACCCATGAGACTCCGAGATGTTTTCTCTTAGCTACGGCATCCAGAACCTCAGAATCTCCAGAGGAGATGGTGGAGGAACAGGGCAGATTTGAGGAAGAGGTTACTCCAAGGACCAACATATCTTCCTGCTCCTCATATGAGGCAGTCATGCTCCTGCCACCATCCTTAACTGATGACTTTCAGCTCTTCCAGGACTTGGGTTGCAGATACCTCTGGAGGAAGTCAAGGACACTCACCACAAACTCCTTAACATCCTACAGTCTTCGCCATTCTCTAGAATAGCCATCCCTATTAATGAGGCTCTACTGGACCCCACAAAAACTATATGGCAAACCCTAGCATCAGTGATGCCTACTTGTAACTGGGCTGATAAAAACATATTATGTCCCGGCTAGGGAGATCAATTTTTCCCCCCATTCTTCCCCAAACTCAATTGCTGTGGATGAGATGAAACTCCCAGAGCCATCAGCACAAAATGAGATCCAATCCCTATCATAGGGATTGGAAACACTTGAACCTCTTCAGGAGGAAAGTTTACTCTGCCACACTGCAGTTTTGAATCACAAATTATCAAGCCTTAATGGCAAAGTATGACTATGTTAACTATTCAAAACTCCACAGCTTTATTTGATCAGCTCCCAGGGTCACAGCATGACCAATTATGAGCTATGGTCCAGGAAGGGCAGCTGATAGCTAAAACAATGCTCCAGTAAGCCCCTGATGCAGCCGATACAGTGGCCTGGTCCATCTTCACAGTAGTCATTATGCAGTTTGCATCCTGGTTACACCTTTTTGGCTTTCTTAAAGAGGTGCAGATGACTGTTGAAGACCTTCCCTTTGAAGGCACCAAGCTGTTTGCAGAGAAGACTGACACATCCCTCCAACTCTTAAAGATTCCAGGGACACTCTCTGCTCATTAAGTATCTACATACCTAAACAAAGAGAAAAGTTAGTCTGCACCCCAACATAAAACCCATGCTTCTCAGTAGCAGACAACGTTTTTATGAACCTCACAGAAAGAAATCTAGGTTCTCCAGCTGCAAACTGTCAGGTCCAGCACCTTCCACATCACAACAATCTGCCTCCAAACATCAATTTTGATGTGTTGGTCGAGGTATCAGCTCACTCTCTTCAACCCCTACAACTGACCAACCTATCCTACCCATTTGGCTACCATCTTACCATGTTCTGCAGTACCTGAGAACACATAACATTGGACCAATGGGTCCTGCAAATAATTCACAATGGGTATTCCATCCACTTTACCTTCCCCCACTCCACAACATCCTTCCCTGTCCCTCTTCAGGGACACTTCTTAGGAGAGTTTACTGTGACAAGAAATAGCTCATGTCCTCCAGTTAATAGTCATAGAACCAGTAGCTCAACATCTACAAGGCAAAAGTTTTTACCCTTGCTGTTTCCTAATACCCAAGAGGA
This sequence comes from Caretta caretta, assembly GCF_965140235.1. Classification (NCBI taxonomy): domain Eukaryota; kingdom Metazoa; phylum Chordata; order Testudines; family Cheloniidae; genus Caretta; species Caretta caretta. The sequence continues at coordinate 97,675,847 of NC_134206.1, read as the reverse complement.
AGGGAGATTGGAGACCCATACTAGACCTCAGAACACTCAACAAGTTTGTCAAAGCTCAAAAATTCAAGATGATCACTCTAACAATGATTATTTCAGAATTGGAACAGGGAGACTGGGTTTCAACCCCAATCTTCAGGGCACTTATTTCCATATTTCAATTGTACCGTCCCACAGACAGTTCCTCAGATTTAGCCTAGGACAAGACCACTACCAGTACAGAGTACTCCCCTTCGGACTATCGTCAGCTCAAGGGTATTCGCCAAGATTCTCTCAGTAGTGGCCGCTCACCTACACTCCCAGAAGATCATGATCTACCCCTACCTGGATTATTGCCCCCTCAGAGCCTGCTCCTTCATTGAGGCTCACAGGATTACTAAAACCACAATAGACTTGGGCCTACAGATCAACTCACTCCACAATTTCAATCTCCTCATCTGTCATCTTCCTCAAGAAGTCCACATCTCAGAAATAGGTAGAACGGCGACATGGGCATCAGTCCATACCTTCACAGAACATTATGTGACTATTGGGAACTCCGCCTCTGATGCGATCTTCAGATGCATAGTATTGTCATCTGTAACTGACCCAGCCCTCCAGTGGGGATACTGCTTGGGAGTCACCTACAGTGGTGAACCCATAGGGACACTACTCGCAGAGAAAGTTACTCACTTTGTGCAGTAACGATGGTTCTTCGAGATGTGTGTTCCGATGGGTTCTTCACAATCCATCCTCCTCCTCCTCCTCTCTACTTCAGAGTCCTTGTCAATGACTCGACAGTAGAGAAGGAATTGAGGGGTGTTAGCATGGCAGGGCATGAGGAGAGACAGCACATGTATGGGCCTAACAAATACTGATACCAAAGTTCTCTGATCAGCAGCACAGGGATGCAAACACACCTACAGTGGAGCACCCACAAAGAGACACATGTCAAAGAACCATCATTACTGCATAAGGTAACTTTCTCTTCCCTCAGCCACAGCCTGTGGAAAGGGGAAAGAGATTAAATGAATGTTTTGGGATTTTTGAAAGAAAATATGCAATGCTCTGTAATCCAGCTATAGTTGTATGCTGCATGTGCTCTACTGCACAGAGGCAATGCTGTTTGTTGGGCTTACTGAAATTAGCTTGTGTAGACAACTATTTTAAATGTTGCCTTGAAATAAAAGTAACTTAGACCTCTACCCACTACATAAGGCAAACAACTGTGTTTACACACAGTAATAGACCTATGTGCCAAACTGTCTCAGAACAGCATAAAAAAGCGTTGAGTTGTTTACCTTCTGCAGGAAAGCCCAGTGGATTAGATTAGATTCGAAAGAGGTAAGTCAACGTTCTGGACAAGAAAATAATTTAGCTCAGATACAGACTGACATTTCACTTTGTTGGGGGGGGGGGGGAAGAGGTGCGGGTGGCAAGTGTTACAAAATATTATTGACAAGAAACTTACTGTACAAAGTAGGGACCAATGTTTTCAGTTTAATCATGAACTTAAGGGGAAGAAAATAACATTGTCCTGCTATATCGAAAAAAGGACAGGAGACATTTGATATGGGTTTAATCAGGCAGCAACTTTATTATAGATGGCTGGGACTATCTGGCAAAGAAAAGTGTACAGCGCAGGTAACTCCATGTTCATTCAATATACACCCCGAGGACTTACACCAGCTCCCCTTTTATTCCATTCAGGTCCCCCAGCCAACCCAGTGCTGGGACCTTACCATCCCCCTCCCCTGCAAACAAAGGTTAAGGTGGGCTATAAGAAAGGGCAGTTGGCTCACTGCCATACCAATCATAAGAGCCCCCAACTCCCCCCCAATTTGGCTCCTTTAATAAACACCTTTTTAAGTCCTTTACCAAGCCATTTATCCAGCCACTGTATCCCTTTCTGATGAAGCACCTGCACTGGACATCTGCCCCACACTTACATAACGAGTTGTTACATCATAGTTTAACTCCCTTCCCTACTCACCATAACAAGCCCCACCCACAAAGCTGCTGTGGGGAAGGCAAAAAAAAACCCAACTCCACCTTGGCCAATCTGGTGGTGAGGGGGAAAGTCCTCCCTAGCCCCCCTCGAGAGGAGCAGCTAGCGCAATGCACACAGCAGGTCCTGACCACACCTGGTGTTTTGCCACTTCAAAGAGAGGGAGCGTGGGTGCTGATCTTCCTGGTCCAGGGAAAAAGGGGCTTCTCCCACCTGGCTTGCCCCTTTTCAACTCCCCAACTCTTCCACTCCCTAGGGATGAGTTAGCATTGTCACACTGACCCACTCCCCCTTTTGCAGCAGCTTCTGAGCCTCCCACTCTCCACCCATAAAGTGCTATCCCCCCCTTCCCTCCCTGCAAGCCAGACAACGCTCCCACACACACACACTTAAAGGTGTGATGCGGTCATTCACTTTAAATACTTGTCAAAGTGCATTTCAGTGAACCATGTGACTGCAGAATTACATTCAAACACTGAAGAATGTGGTATAATTTAGGAAAACAGGCCATATGCTTGGATAATACCTGCCTCTGTAGTGTGGTACAATTACTCTTTCAAGTACCATGCTTAATTTCTCAAAGATACTTTTGTTTTACTAACGAAGTCAATTCCTCACCATGCTTTCAGCAAAACATGAGTTGGACGGATGGACTGAGAGAAGGTTCATATTTAACTAGGTTGTTTTCCTGCTGAAAGATAGTAATGGTATTTTCTTGTTTTAAAATTCAGCCATTCTAAGAGTGGCTTCTATTGAAACCCAGTTATTAACCATTCATTATTTTTCTACCTTCACAATTAGATTGTGCAGAATACTCAGTTGTGTACTTGATTGTTCTAGTTTGCAGTTGTCACATTAGCAACAATCATCAAACAAAGTCACAATTGTATCTCATTTGTGCAAACAACTCTGTCCACATATTTTGGCCAAACAAGCAAGGGACTGATAGCCTGGCTGCTTCACAAGGACCTGGAGAGCAATTGCATGGCAAGATGCACATTATTTTGTCTGCCAGTCACCCAGAAGAGAAGTGAGGATTTAATAAGGTGCAACCCTAGCTTCAGACTCTTTTCCTTTACAGATGCCAGGCTTTATTACATTTTGGATCTATAACTTACTACACAGTTACTTTAAACTTATACGGATCCTGAATTTGTCACTAGCAGAAGTTACCTTTTGCACATTTCTCCTTATTTTAAAGTATTTATTAAAATCAGATGTAAATTGCTGCATATTTGGGGAAGTGTCACATTAAATTGCCCTGCTCAAATCTCAAGCAGGTTTTGTGTAAGAAGTACAAAATACAAAACCAATCAAGAAACTCTGGCTATTTAAATATCATTCAGAAGCAAAATGGTCAAAATGAGGGAATTTTTTACTTTTACGTTTGACGGATGCCATTATCATAGAGACTAATCATTCCAACTGATTTCAGATTACCAAACAAATGTAAGTAGGTAGACATTTTCAAACAAACAATCTTATTTTAAAGAGATTATTTAAATCCAATCTGTAGTGGCCTCTTCACTCTCTATGTACCGCATCAGTGTGACAAAAATAACACAATGCAGTAGTTGGTCAAGTTATTAGTCTTTCTTTTTAAGAATACTGAAAGATGGATCATTACCCTGTATACAGTAACTCATATTTTCATTTGTGAATATAAAGATTGGTATACATAGTAACCTCTTACACCTCTATTAGGTTCGGATTCCAAAAAGCATTTAAGCACATTCTTAACTTTAAGCATATGCTTAAGTTTTATTGACTTTGATAGGATTTAAGCATGTGTTTATATGTTTTCCAGGTCTTAATGTTTCTTCCTCAGTTTTAGTCAGGATTTCTGCATGCACTACTAAAAATATATTAGTGCTAACAAAATCCTGGCCCACCCACTCACCATTAAATTCACACTGCAGCAAAATTTTTTATTTTTTTGTAATATTAAAGAGCTAGCTTTCCTTCTAATAAAGTAACTCTTTAATTAAGGGCAATATATGTGCAATTTAAATTGTTGAATCCTACACAGAGTTTTTAAAGAAATGTTAAGTAAATCAGTGGCAGCTATAGAAAAATAGTCTTGGTTTTAATTAAAGTGGAATTTAAATTTAAATGGTCCTCCAGAGCTGAAAGGGTTGAATCCTTGCCATGTGTTCCAGGTTCTGTGAAAAGGGTTTCCTCCTCCCTGTTGACTCTCTGCATCCAGTGGATCTTCTCCTGCATCAAACTTCCTCCTCATTTCTAAGGAAATAGACATACATGGAAAAAAGGGACGCAGACTTCACACATTATTACAGAAACAGTCTACCACTCAAGAGAATTTTGGTACCTCCAGCAGGACAAGAGGAAGAGATAAGAAGTACTTTTAAAGTGTCCCTAACTCCAGACAGATGCAGTAATTAATTTGGTTTGTTTACGGACATGTCTATGGATCCCATTACCACAGAAACTGCCAGTTTAATTTGTCAGTATACTTTTACTGATACATTATAATAGATAAACATAAGTCAAACAGTTGATGTTTTCAAAGCACTCTAGGGGATTTTAGACATACTAATGAAAGGTACCTAAACTAGGGCTGTCAATCGCAGTTAACTCAAGTGATTAACACAAACTGCAATTAATCATGACTATTCTAATTGGTTTTAAATCGCACTGTTAAACAATAATAGAATACCAATTTAAATTTATTTTTGGATGTTTTTCCTACGTTTTCAAATATATTGATTTCAATTACAACAATACAAAGTGTACAGTGCTCACTTTATATTTTTTATTACAAATATTTGCACTGTAAACAAAAAAAGAAACAGTTTTTCAATTCACCTCACTTTATCGTGAAAGTGCAATTTACACAAACAGAATTTTTTTACATAACTGCAAACAAAACCATGTAAAACTTTAGAGCCTACAAGTCCACTCAGTCCTACTTCTTGTTCAGCCAATCGCTAAGAAAAACAATTTACATTTACAGGAGATAATGCTGCCCACGTCTTATTTACAAGATTACCTGAAAGTGAGAACAAGCGTTGGCATGGCATTGATGTAGCCAGCATTGGAAAGTATTTACATGTCAAATACACTAAACATTAATATGCCCTTTCATGCTTTGACCACCATTCCAGAGGACATGTTTCCATGCTGATGCTTGTTAAAAAAAATGTGTTAATTAAATGTGTGTCTGAACTCCTTGGGGAGAGAATCGTATGTCTGCTGTTCCATAGTTTTACCTGCATTCTGCCAGATATTTTGTGTTATGGCAGTCTCAGATGAAGACTCAGCATATATTGTTCGATTTAAGCATACTTTCACTGCAGATCTGACAAAACGCAAAGAACGCACCAATATGAGATTTCTAAAGATAGCTATAGCACTCGACCCAAGGTTTAAGAATCTGAAGTGCCTTCCAAAATCTGAGAGGGATGAAGTGTACAACATGCTGTCAGAAGTCTTAAAAGAGCAACACTCTGATGTGGAAACTACAGAACCCAAACCACCAAAAAAGAAAATCAACCTTCTCTTGGTGGTATATGACTTTGATGATGAAAATGAAGGTGCGTTAGTCTGCACTGCTTTTGGATCACTATCAAGCAGAATCCACCTGTTCTCTCTTTCAGATGACACTGTAAATAAGAAGTGGGCAGCATTATCTTCTATAAATGTAAACAAACTTGTTTGTCTTAGTGATTGGCTGAACAAGAAGTAGAACTGAGTGCACTTGTAGGCACTAAAGTTTTACATGGTTTTGTTTGAGTGAAGCTATGTAAAAAAATAATTCTACATTTGTAAGTTGCACTTTCACGATAAAGTGAGGTGAATTGAAATATACGGTTTCTTTTGTTTTTTACAGTGCAAATATTTGTAATCAAAAATATAAAGTGAGCACTGTACGCTTTGTATCCTGTGTTGTAACTGAAATCTATATATATGAAAATGAAGAAAAACATCCAAAAATATTTACAATAAATTTAAATTGGTATTCTATTATTGTTTAACAGTGCGATTAAAACTGAAATTAATCATTATTTTTAATCTCGCGATTAATCGTGATTTTTTTAATCGTTTGACAGCCCTAATTTAAACCCATTATGCTGCTTCTGAAAATCTTAACCAAGTAGTTTAGTATAAAAGGGCTTGAGAGCCTGTAATATGGCTTGCAAAAGCAATATGCCAACTCCCCTCCCCCCCGACATAAAAAATGAAAAAAATATTCTCTTAAATTTCACATAAGATCTACCCAATTAGTCAACCCTTGACACATCACCCAATTGATCATTAGCTAGAAAATTTATCTACTTGCTGCGAGCTCTGTACAGAGTCTTGAGTAGGCAGGCAGGTTTGTGGTTCCAGACAGCCTTTTAAAAGCCTCTTCACAATAATTTGTGTTAGTTTCCTCATAAGGTTTGTAGTCACTGAATTAGTTCTAGGGTTTATAAACACCCTCCAGGCCTTGTTTTGAAAGTGCAAGTCTCCTGCCCTCCCAGAGCAACACAAAACAAGCTGGGGAGGAAAGTCTACTAGACAAAATTTGGAACCTCTGCAAAGTAGTGTTCCAATTGGCTGGTTAGGTCTTCTTGGTGAGGTCACACCTGTGATTTGTACTCTGTAATTGAGATGTACTTGTTTAATCAATACCTCAGCCACCCAGTATGAAAATAAAATAGGTTTTTAATTGTCATTCCATTTCTTAGCCCCCATCATATGAAAGGTATTAAGTGGGGGGGTGTGGGGAGAGACAACCTAAAAGCTATAGTCTCTTCTCCCCCATGTCATTCCGCTCACTAGCGCCACTGCAAGCTGTTCTACCTTCAAAACTGAGTTTGTTTTGATGATAAATTGGGGCTGATTAATGTTCCTGATGTAGCTTTTTCAAATAAACATGGTATTAATCGCAGCTCAGCTACAGGGAAGAGCTGCTAAACACAGTGGCCAGCAGCAGCTATTAGTGAAAAACTGCCTCCTATTTTTGCCTGCTCTATTCTCTACCTCTTCCCCCCCTCCCCCCCCACTTCCATCCTAACCTGAAGAGCAGTTCCTTTAGATGGTGGGGAGGAGGTCTCACATCACTTCCACAGAGTGACCATATCACAGTCCCAACCACTTTTCATGGGTAGCTGGACTAGGTGGTGGATTGTTTTGCTTTTCAGAAGACAGGAACACAAGAAGCTTCTGATTTAGCCTCTGCCCTATTCCATCTGAGGAGATGGGCTAATTGAAGGGAGAGGTGAGCAGGGCACAACTGGAAATACAAGTCTAGGGATGGGGGAGAAAGGGGAAGAGAGACCTGTACTTAATAGGGACATTTTCAAAATTAAATGTTAGAATCCGCAGAGTATTTTCCAAGGAATTTTTGGTTTTGGACATAAACTTGATGGGAGTAAATTGTGCCTTAATATTTTCTCCACTATCATGCAGGAAGATGAGTCCCAGAAAGAGAATTCTGAAAAATAACTTGTATTCAGTTTTTAAATGCAAGTCATTAAAATAGCATTAAGGTGTTCTACGGTGTGTTTTTAGTCCATTAATATATTCCACAGACAGCTGAAGTTATTCTGCTTGTGACCTTACGCCTTATAATACAAGTGTGGCATGTATAACAGAAAATAAAACACCAACCCAGGAATGTCGTAACACTCAATTTAAAGATAAGTGAGTAAGAACCATTTTGAAGTTTTAATGTCATTCCTGGCCAAAAGGACAGGTTAAAAGTTAAGATCAACCTGTTATTCTGTGCCATGTTCCAGTAACAGAGGCAGAATTTTAGTTTCCTGTTATAAACACATTGCAAGTCTGAACAGGTCTTTCCTACCCTGTGCTACTAACCATATGTTCCACTGATTTGAGGTGGAATTACAGGGCCTCGCCTCTATACTACTTCTCACATGAAAAATATCAGGACAGCTACTACACTATTAGAAGACTTTCCTTGGGGCATTGTCTTATGTTTTTCATTAAAACCTTTTAAGAACTTCTCACAGTGACTAGGGTCCTTATAGACCTTTTCAAATTGAGACAGAGGTTGTAAACTCTCTAGGACTAATCCAACAGCTTCATTACAGTCCTCATGCCATTCAGTGGTTTCAGCATGCCTACTCCTCCCTCCCCGAGACCTGACAGCTCATTTGTAGCTCATCCTCTTTATTTCCTTATCTTGGCCAATACAGACATTGTAATTTACAGATAGAAAATCTGTGATGTAGATTTAGCAATTCAGTGGATTTTATATTGTGCAGGTGATTTATAGGTAAATAACAACCTCCTTGCCAAACTAGACAAAACTACGAGTCTTTGCTGAAGGCAAAACAGAAGTTCAGAGTTTCTAAGCCAAACTATCATTAAAATGGAACAAGACCACATGAATTTTATCCAACTTCCCTCAGCTTTCTAGGAAAAAAAAAAAGTCTATCTTAGTTTAGGATACCTTTGAAATTCAGTTGTTTGGTTTTATTTTTTGAGAACTTGGATTTTGGTTAGAGGAGAGAGGGAAATACAAGGTGATCATATGTAGCTTACAATGGCTAGCTTCCCTATTTCCATTTACTATACAGGTGTGTGTTTAAAGTCTGTTTTGGGTTCTTATCAAATTCATTGAAAAACAGTATGATATTCTTGTATTGCCATTTCATGGCCAATAATGTGATAAAAATAGAATACTAAAATATTAGGGCTGGAAGAGACCTCAAGAGGTCATCTAGTCCAACCCCCTGCTCAAAGCAGGACTAACACCAACTAAATCATAATAAGTCATAAAGGACATCACAGTTGTGTTTGTTCCATCCATTATTCTGAAAAGAACCACTGTGTAAATTTAATCAATACCTGGGTCAGTAAGTACTTCTTTAGCAGCTGCTATATCAATAAACTTTTTCTCTGCCTTCTTCTTCTCCTCTTCATTCTGGAAGTTATCAGGGTGCCACTGAGATGCTAGCTTTCTGTATGCTTTTATGATTTCTTGTTTTCTCGCATTTCTGGGGAGGGAGGAAATTAAGTTACTTATAAAGTTTCCAACTGTTCATGTGCCACATTAATGAGTCTGCAATATAATTATAAATATGGTGATACAACAGACTAACAGGCACCAAGAAACCCAAATATTCACTAGTTAACATTTTGCTGCTGGCAGTCAAGATTTCTCAGACAATAATGGCTTCCTCCAATAAGAGTAGTAGAAAACAGGTTGCGATTTTAAGTAAAACAAACCCAATTTTTCAGTTTACTTTCCTCAGAAAGCTCATAATTTATTAATTATTATTAAGTACTCAAGAGAATGTTAGTTGTTCAATATCTTCACATTTTTTTTAGGTCTCTGAGCTGAAGAGTGTACAATAGATTCAGAGATGATTGAGTCAAACACAAAACTGAAAGAGGAAAGGAAGCAGGGTCACCAAAATAAGATTGGTAAAGAATGTGCAGAACAGGATGGGGTGTTTTTTTTTGTTTTGTGTTGTTTTGTTTTAAATAAAAATCATTATGTTTGTTTCGATCAGGCCCATGACAGAAGTGAGTTTTTAAGAAGTATTTACTAGCTTTTTTCCAGCAAGTCTTCTTAAACTCTGCCAAGATATTGTGCTCTCGGACATGAATTTTCCTTTTACTTCCCTTCCATAATTCTCTTCTGTCATTCTTTGGTTTCCCAAACTGCTTGCCTACCTTTTTGCTCCATTATATTGGGAACTCTTTGCTAATGAGGGATTGTCTCCTTGTTTATTGCCAGTTAGCACTTCTTTATTCGGGGACTTTTTGAGCAAATGCTACTTAGAGGCTGAGAAAAACTCCTTATGACCACATAAAAACTCAACAATTTTAAAGTGGAGGGAGAGAGAATAGGGAAACATACCCAAAAAAGCATAAAATACAAGTGGCAAATCTTAGACTATATGATTAGTGATTGACTACGTAAAACAGAGGTGGGAAAACTACAGCCCGCGGGCCCGTCCTGCCCAGCCCTTGAGCTCCCGGCTGGGGAGGCTAGCCTCCAGCCCCTCCCCTGCTATCCCACCTCTCCCGCAGCCTCAGCACACCGCACCGCCAGCGCAGGAGGGGGCTGCACTGCGGGGGCAGGAGAGAGCAGGAAGGGAGGCTCACCTGCATCCTCAGGGGATCAGGCGGGCTGTGCGGGTGGCAGGAGCGTGGTGAACACGGGCGGAAGACTCAGGAGGAACACCGGGCGCCAGTGCAGCCAGACGGAGAGAAGCGGCGCTTTGAAGGGGAAACCGCCACTTCTTTCCTGCTGTGCAGCTGCCCCTGCTCCTCCTGAGTTCTCTGCCCGTGTTCGCAGGGCCGCATTCTGAAAGGGGCAGGGATAGGGTCGGGGCAGTCAGGGAGCAGGGGGGATTGGATGGGGGTGGGGTTGGTCAGGGGACAAGGAGTAGGTCGAGGTTCTGAGGGGGGCAGTCAGGGGGCAGGAAGTGGGAGGGGACGGATAGGGTTTGGGGAGGCACAGCCTTCCCTACCTGGCCCTCCATACAGTTTTGGAACCCCGATGTGGCCCTCAGGCCAAAAAGTTTGCCCACCCCGATGTAAAAACATTCTGGACATTCATCTCACCTTTTTATTCCTAAAATTTTGTAATAATCTCTCTTCTGAGATTGCTTCAACATCCTCTGGGCTCTCTCTAGGCCTTCACGAATCTGTTGGTCATTTTCACTGTTGGCCTGAGCAGTTTCATAATCTTGAATAGCTGCCCATAAAAAAATGTAAGAGCATATTATATACCTCACTAAATCAACCTTACTTAAAAAAAAAAACACTCAATTTAGATTAAGTACTAACCCTATCCCTAGAACTCAGATGTTTTGCCACTATTATTTGTGAGCAGCAAAACTAATTGCTAAAACTTCATGAAAAAAGTCTTAATTTTGTCATATTTTCCTTGGTATTTGTAAGTATCAGACAAGAACTGTATTCTGACTCCTACTCAATGATGTTCATTGATTTATCTGCCTATGGTTTCTTAATGCACTTTGGAATCCCTCAGATACTCTGGAATAAATTGTAATGCCCCAGAGTAAATGTTGTCTATACCAAGGGGTTTGCACTCCTGGCTAACTCAGTGTAGGCAAGGCCTAACTCACCACAGCAAGGAAATTAACTTGTAGTTTTTAATCCTTCGAATATGGACGACACCTGGAAACTGGCAGCATCCCATGGCATCAGAAGGAAGTCTTGTTTGGGATGGGGCAAAGACGGTGGAGAGAAGGAATTCAGGACCGAGTACTTGTTGGGAGAGGGATTATGTGAAGATCCTGACTTTAATTTTAGACTCTGATTGAAGTGGGGCCCTAAATGGATCTAAGGAAAGTCAGGATCAAGCACTTTTTTGAATGGGTAGGGAAGGGAGGAAATGGGACTTAGTGATTGGTCAGAACAAAGTTTCCTTGTAGGGTCCACTGAATAAAAGAGTGGGAAACATGCCTTATAGTGACAGACTCCAGAGACTTGAACAGTTTCGCTTAAACAAGAGAAAGATAAGGGATCACTTGATCACAGTATGTAAGGCCCAGATCCCCAAAAGGACTTAGGTGCTGCTACCCTCAGTGTTGTAATACTCAACTTTTATAAAAATCACAGGAATCCTCAAAGCTTAGGCTCTCTGTGCAATGCAAAGAGAGAGACAGGCAACTGAAAATAGAATCCACAAAAGCCAGCATTCTAGGTGTGAAGCTCCCTAAACTCACCAGTGGGCAATAATGAAAGGTGTGTCCTAAGCCTCAACCCTCCCACAGAGTTTGATGCCAAAGTCTGGTTTGCAGGAGGTGCCTCTCCTCTGCCTGCGATCCACTCAGCTCAGGCGCCTTGCAAGAAATGCCAGAGGTGGTAGGTATTCCACAGTGGAAGAGTTTCAGCAGGAGAGAGAGAGAGAGAGAGGGAGCCCCACATCAGAATAGCCCACAACTCTATTAGGTTAGGGTGCTCTCCTGAGAGATGGGAGACTCCTATTCAAAGCTTTTCTCTCTATCAGGCAGAGAAGAGGGAATTGAACCCAGGGCTCCCACACCTCCCGAGTACGTGCTCTAACCGCTGGGATAACAGTTATAAGGGAGGCACTGTTGTATTACTTTAGATAGAATATATGGGCCAGAAGGTAAAAGGTGTTAACATGAGCCTAGCACTATTGGACAGTGATAAACAAGATTTGGTATAGAGAGACCTCAGCCTCCTCACTACCATGGCAAACACATGAGAAAACACATGCCACAGGTTAGAAATGTTTTGATTAAAACAAGGCAAAAAGCAAAATTGAGTGACAATACAAAACAAAGTTAATCAAAACCTATTACAGCAGTGGTCCCAAACTTTTTCTTTCACACACACACTCTCTCTCTCTCATCCCTGTCCAGGCCCTCCCGCCCTCCCTGGAACCAGGACTAGGAGCACCACCGCAGCTACAAGAGGTGGGGACATGGAGAGGGGCAAGGGGGCCAAGGCTGGGGCCCTGGGCACAGGGCCAGGAGCAGAGCTGGGTGGCGCTCCCGCCTGGCCCATGGTGAGGGCTGGCCCAGGCTCCAGCTGCGCCTCCCAAACATTCCTCCCCACAGTTTGGGGACCTCTGTATTAAAGTGTTTTTCAGGAGGATGAATATTGGTTAGAGCAAGGGTTCTCAAACTGGGGGTCAGGACCCCTCAGGGGGTCATGAGCTGTCAGCCTCCCCCCGCAAAGCCCACTTTGCCTCCTGCATTTATAATGGTGTTAAATATATAAAAAAGTGTTTTTAATTTATAAGGGGGGGTCGCACTCAGAGGCTTGCTATTTGAAATGGGTCACCAGTACAAAAGTTTGAGAACCACTGGGTTAGTGTCTTATTTTGTTAAACAGTCCCTTTTAGTGGGGAAGGTTAGCTCTGTGGTTCACTTTTGAATCTGAAATGAGTCACTTTTCTGCTTTTGACAAAACAGAAACACAAGGGGGTGAAGAGATAGGATAGCAAAGATGGAGGGTATATGGATTTTGTTGATGTTCTCAGGATACAGGGGGGCATATGAGTCATGGACAGGTGCTTTAGGTTGCAAGGTCCATCACAATAGCTGTTACTCTGTTCCCCAAGTCACCTGCCTAGGCAAAGACACCATCTGGTTGGCCTGGCAGGTCCCTCTCCTTCACTGGTCCTCAGGCAGAGCAAAGCTTGTGGTGCGGGTGCCATGCAGTTGATTTCAGGATCAGATAAAAAGCAGAGAGAGTGTATAGGAGGAAGACAGTGCAGGACAGAAAGGGACCCACAAAGGAGAAGAAGAAAGAGTAGGATCTCACACATTAGGCTGGGGTCCTCACTGGTGCAGCGATAATAGTCTAGCATCCCAGTGGAGTATTAAGGTCTGGTGTCACCCCAAAATCCGTCCACTGCATCTGTGGTGATGGTAAAAAAATTTCTTCTCCCTCTCCACCTTAAGCCTCTTTGTAAGGGCTCCAAAAGGGAGTAGCAGGTGGAACAGACTGTCCTTTTATTATTTTGTTTACCAGTTAGGCCTTATTTCTGGCACACCAATTTGGGTTCATCCGTTTCTGGTCCCACACGTCTCTTATTTACTAGGAATGATTTTAACACAGGCCTTGAGTTCTATTAATAGGCCTTTTTGTTTGGACTAATTACGTTTTTTGTCTCCCTTTAGCACTTTTTCCCCCATGAACATTTTATTGTTATAGGTTACAGTGACATTTATGAACTTTTACTTACTTTTTACAGCTGAGCTAACCATTAGCGTAAATCTGTAGGCCCAATTATTACTACAGCACCAAACCTCCACCTCCTTGATTTTAAATGGGCTTTTCATCTGGTAGGCAAGCTCTAAGCATGCAGATTGGGCCCTGTATGCAAAATAGGTGGGAGAACACCTGTCTTTATCTAGTTTCAGAGTAGCAGCCGTGTTAGTCTGTATCTAGTTTATCTAGTTTGTGGCTCATGCTGGGACTTCATCCAGGTGCCTAGAATGAGAAAGCAGCGTGCATGCCCAGGGGCAGAAACAGATACATGGGGGACTTTTACAGCAAAAATGTAGGCACCAATTTAGATGCCTACGGGATTAGGCAGCAGCCATGCAGGGGATTATGGATCTCAGCAGCACCTAAATTCCTTTGTTGCTCTGGCCTTAAATACTTACATGGGGAACAAAATTTTTAAAAACCCTTTATCAATTTAGCAGACAAAGGTATACCAAGATCCAATGGCTAGAAGGTGAAGCTAGAGAAATTTTGACATGAAATAAATAAGGCAAAAAATTTTAACAGTGAGAATAATTAACCATTGGAACAATTTACCAAGGCTAATGGTGGATTTTCCCTAACTGGCAAGTTTAAAATCAAGATTGGATATTCTGCCTAAAAGATATGCTGTAATTTAAACAGGAATTAATTCAGCTAATCCTATGGCCGTCAGACTAGATTATCACCATAGTCCTATGGCTTTGGAATCTATGCTTCAGCAACGAAAGAGAAATAGAGAAGAGGCAAAGGCATAATGAGAGCATTCTGCAGCTAGGATGTATACAGCAACTGGCAGGCAGGTTGCAACCATTAGCACTGGAAAGAGAGGCGACCGCAGTTATACCACTAGTCTCAAATACTTAATGCAGTTGGAGGTTGCATTACATAGGACCTATCTTCAATGTGCAGTTGTTTTCAGCCCTTGGTTTCCAAGCAGCATATGCTACAAGGCCCCCTTTTACATGAGTTTATTATGGCAATAGAACAGCTAATCATCTGAAATCTATGCACACATTTACATACCATACTGTTATATTTGTTTAGGAAGAAACAATATTGTATATAAATAAAATTTTACTTTTAAATCCCATACATAATATATATGCTTCTACTTTGACTTCATCAGATGAATACTGTTTTTATTTCAACAGCATGCAGTCTTTATCAAATACATAAGCAAAATACTGTAATGACTTTGTGCAAAGGGATTAGGCATTTTGAAGAGGTATGCAGTTTGTTTTGTGCTTTGTTCATAAGAGATAGCATGTTGAATCACTGGGGCATTAGAAGTATTCTTTCTAGATTTGATTTCTTCTTTTAGAAGAACAAAGCATTTCTTCATAAGAAAATTGAATTATTGCCATAAAGTAATAAATGAAATACTTAGACTTCAAATTTTAATATTCTTCAGTAGACCTAATTTGCATTTTATGTGTAATGAGCATTTTCCCCTTCACTGTGGTATAATCTTGAGAGTCTCATTATAGGTCTTATGTTTCCTAAGTAAGAAAAGTCTTTACATCAAGATTATTTTCAAGCAGATGTTATTTCTCAGCAGGTGTTACATTTATCTTTTTGCTGTTTCTGTGCAAGACAGCAGGAGGTGCTAGCCAATTTATATTAAACACTTGACAAGAGTGTGATTTTGTTTCAAGTAAGGTATTCAAAAACAAAAGCTAGAAAGAATACTTCTGATGCCCCAGTGGTTCACACTATCTTTTACAAACAAAGCACAAATAAGATTTCTGTTCATTCTTGTATGGCTAGGTCATCTGCTAGCCCCACGGATTTGTCACTTGAACCAAAGCACTTTGCCGCTGCTTAATACTTTGTCCAGTCACTTAAAAACACAGCAGGCTATATGAGCCCATAATATATACACTACTGCATCTGCTGAGGATAATGAAAATGCAGGGACTTCTCCATTACACTGCTTTATTGCCCCATAATGCTAAGCACCAGTGTAATTAATTTGCTCCGTAGAACATGAAAGGGTATGTCCCATCATGAATTTCTTACAAATGAATATTACAGACTTGGTGTAACAGATTGCTCATTTTTACTGAATGCCAAGTACATCTACAGTACACTGCTATCAACTAAGAGTTTAAAGTAAAACATTTTCTTCTTCGACTGCTTGCACATGTCCATTCCAGTGTAGATGTGAGCATGCCCTGAGCACAGTTGCTGGAATATTTTCCTGTAGTGGTATCTGTCAGGTTGGCTCTAGTGCCCTCTGGTGCTGTGCACTTGTATGGGCGGTATAAAGCAGAGCACCTCTCGTACCTCGCCATGAGACCCCAGATCCAGACTCCGGTACCGAGCCCAGCATTGAGCCTCAAGAATAGGCCCCACAGGTCCCGGCTGAAACAAAGGGTGGGGTGGGTGACCCTTCAGCCAGTCCTAGCCTCCTCTTCCCCAGATGAGGCTGTGGTGGCACTGGGTGTGTCCCCTCTGCAAGATGACCACAAGGCTTACCAAGACTTACCAAAGCAGGTGGCCTGGATGTGGCTGATTCTGTGGCCAGATCTATGGCCACAGCAGCAACCACACACACAAGCTCATGGTTGCAGTCATCGGGTTTTCCCCTGGAGGTACAACAAACCCTCCAAGACCTCCCCTTTGAAGGGTCCTCATTCTTTTTGGAGCAAACTGATGCTAGGCTCTACAGGCTTAAGGATTCTAAGGCGACTCTGAAATCCATGGGGCTATATACCCCAGTGGCATCCAGGACGCATTACAGGCCCCAACAGACTGCCGTTACTTTGCCCAGCCAGACAGGACCTGCAGAGGAGGAAGAACAAGGGGTTCAGGTGTAGACCGCCACCGGCTTTCACAGCAGGGCTGATGCAGGCCACCCCCAGACAGTCAGAGAACTTGAAGCACTCCTTTTGACAAAATGCTTGAGGTAGACCACTCAATCTCTGCAATATTGGATCCAATTACCCCTGTTTTCGAACTGCTTGTCCCACCTTCTTCAGACCTTGGACTTTCATTACTTCAGACCCTTGGGTACTCACCACAATAGAAGTGGTATACACCCTCCAGTCTGTGTCTATCCTGACTTCCCACTCTCCCTCTTCAGGGACCCTTCTCACAAGCAACTTTTGGTACAAGAAGTCCAATCCCTCCTTTGGGTGGGAGCCATAGAAGAGATTCTGCATCACTTCAGATGAAAGGGGTTCCATTCCTGTTATTTCCTAATCCTGAAAGCTAAGGGTGGTCTCAGACCTATCCTAGACTTGCGTTGTTTCAACCGCTATCTCAAGAACTTAAAGTTCCACATGGTCTCTCTGGATTCCATCATTCCCTCTCTGGAGCCGAGGGATTGGTATGCCACCCTCAATTTAAAGGACGTATACTTCCACATATCAGTTTTCTGAGGCCACAGAAGTTTCCTAAAATTTGTCGTGAACCAAGTAAATTACCAGTTTGCAGTGCTTCCATTCGGCCTGTCAGCCATTCCACAGGTTTTTACCAAATGTATGGCAGTGGGGGCAGCTTTTCCTCAGGAAACAGGGAGTGCATGCCTTCCCATACCTCGGCAACAGGCTAGTCAAAGGCCAGTCAAGAGCTCAGGTGGAATCCAACATCCATCTCATCCAAGTAACCTTCTGGGCCCTAGGCATACTGATAAAGACACAGAAATCCATTGTCCTGGTGGAGAGGATAGAGTTCATTGGTGTAGTTCTCAACTCCATTCAGGAAAGAGCCTTGCTTTTGGAAGACTGGTTTCAGACAATTACTTTTTTGATAAGGTCCTTTCAGACCCACCAGGTCACAACAGCTCAAAAACGTCTGAGTCCTCTGGGCCACATGACATCATACACTTTTGTAGTGCAACACATGAGGCTGTCTCTCAGACCTCTCCCAGTGTGGCTGGCCAGGGTGTATTCACCTACCCAGAATCATCTGGATTCAGTGCTCACTATGCCTGCTCAAGTCTGTGGTTCACTGACTTGGTGACTGAACGACTGCATGGTCGGTGCAGGAGTGCCCTTTTTGTGGCCCCACTCTCAAGTCTCGGATGTGTCAGCATTGGGGAGCCCACTTAGGGGCCCTCAAGACTTAAGGCCTATGGTCTCCAGAAGAGCTCTCTCTTCATATCAATGTAAGAAAGCTCAGGACAGTCCATCTAGCCTGCCAAGCATTCCTGCCCCACATTATGAACAATGTAATTTCAGTTCTCCTGGACAACATGACTGCCATGTTCTATATCAACAGGCAGGGCAGAGCTGACTCCTTCCCCTTATGCCGGGAAGCAATCCAGCTATGGGAGTTCTGCATAACGCATTCAATCCATTTTGAGGCATCATACCTACCAGGAAAGCAGAACCAGCTGGCAGAGTACCTCAGCAGGTCTTTCTTCTCTCACCATGAATGGTCCCTTTGGCCAGACATTGCAGAGGGCATTTTCCAGTGGTGGGGGACTCCTCTTATAGACCTGTTTGCTACCTACAACAACAGGAACCAGTTCTGTTCCCTGCAAGGCCACAGCCCAAGGTCTCTTATGAATGCCTTCCTGCTATCATAGATAGATCACCTGTATTATGCCTTTCCCCCATACAGATGATACGCAAGGTTCTGATGAAGATCAAGTGGGACTGGGCGTGGGTAATTCTCATAGCTCCGGCATGGCCCAGGCAGCATTGGTTCGCCACCCTTTTAGGCCTCTTGATGGACACCGCACTCCTGCTTTCGCTACACCCGACCTGATCTCCCAAGACCAATCGGCTTCTCCACCCAAACTCTCTTCATCTGACAGCCTAGAAGCTCCATGGCTGAACCTAAGGAGCAAGTTTGCTCCGAGCAAGTCCATGGAGTCCTGCTAGGCAGTAGAAAACCCTCCACCAGGACTACTTACCTTGCAAAATGGAAGCACTTCTCCATCTGGTCCTCCCAACGCAGAGTTCTGCTCACACAGTCCTCATTGCAACTATGTCGGAGTACCTTTTGCATCTCAAACAACAGAGTCTGGCTATTTCTTCAGTCAAGGTTCACCTAGCAGCGACATCAACCTTCCATCCCCAGGTCAACCACCAGTCTGTCTTTTTGCATGAGATGGTTATTAGTTTTCTTAAAGGCTTGGAGAGGTTATACCCCCAGGTAAGAGAGCCTATTCCTCCCTGGGACCTAAACCTTGTCTTATCAAAGCTACGGCTCCCCCGTTCGAGTTGCTTGCAACATGCTCGTTGGTTCATCTCTCCTGGAAAGTGTCCTTCTTAGTGGCCATCACCTCAGCCAGAAGGGATTTGGAAATCTGTGTCCTCACATCAAAGCCTTCATATACGATCCTCTTTAGGGATAAGGTGCAGCTGCATCTGCACCCAGTGTTCCTCCCAAAAGTGGTTTCGCAATTCCACTGCAATCAAGCAATCTTCCTACCAGTGTTCTTCCCAAAGCCGCATGTGAACAGGGAGGAGCAACATCCGTACTCCTTAGATGTTAAACGTGCCTTGGCATTCTATATACCAAGAACCAAGCTGTTTCAACACAGTTGCTCATACCGAGAGCTGAAAGGCTGAAAGGCCTTCCCATCCCCACCCAGAGAATCTCATCCCGGATTAAATCATACATTCGTGCATGTTACAAGCTGCTCAGTGTTCCTCCTCTAGCTAACCTGACCACTCATTCCACAAGATCGCAAGCCTCGTTGGCCACTTTCCTAGGACAAGTTCCTATTCAGGACATCTGCAGGGCAGTAACCTGGTCTTTGGTGCACATGTTCTCAATACACTATGCCATCACCCAGCAGGCCAGAGATGATGCCAACTTTGGCCATTCAGTCTTGCAATCAGCTTGTTCTTGAACTCAGAGCCCACCTCCTCCGCAACTGCTTGAGAGTCACCTACACTGGAATGAACATGCGCAAGCACTCGAAGAACAGATACTAATATTTCTGTAACTGTTGTTGTTTGAAATGTGTTGCATGTGTCCATCTCGAAGAACAGTTACAGAAAGGTTAGTAACACTTTTTTTTTTTTTTAAAGGGACTAACTTTTTTAGATTTTGCAAATAGTAAAAATACAGGCATGTAAGTTCTCTAGTGAAGAAAGAGTGGAAGGGATAAGAACAATTAGTGCTGCACACCTCAAGAGAGGCATGATCAGGAGTCCTGTTGGCATGACCAGAGTGCAGTGAACCTAGCACTGGAAGAAAGTACACACTGTACCTTCTTAAAGATATAGTGAATGTCAATTCTAAGCATGCTCCCCTCCCAGAGGCTCTCTGTCCAACTATTCTCTGTGCAAGTGCACTGAATCTAGTCACTGCTGCTTAGGCATTATAACCCTATTCACAGTCCTCCTCTGAGCAACACTTCAGAAGATTAGTCCCATCTCAGAATATATGTAGCAGGTTATGTTGTGCTATATTTGAGGGAGTGGCAGCATGGGGACCCTCCTACCCACTAAAGGAAATTAGCTCACCAAACCATGAAATTTCATTACTACCTCCTTTTACATAGCTTGAAATGTTATTAATGGCTGTAAAGTTATCCATTTATTTTGAAAATCCATCATCAGTAACTATTTCTAGTGACAGTAAATTCCATGGGCTGATGCATCAAACATCATTTATCTTTATTAGTTCTATATTGACATCTAATTTCATTATGTATCCCTTATTTCATATTTGGGGGCAGCATAAAAAGAAAGAAAGGGGTCATCAAAATTGACAAGGGCATAGTGGAAGCTGAATACTGTACTCCAATTAAGTCTCTTCTAATTCTTCTTTGAAGGCTTAATAAATCTAGTCTTTGCAATCTCTCCAATATGTCACATCAAACCTCTAACCATCTAAGGACTTGTCTACGTAGCACCAGCAAACCACTGTCGTTGAGTAGGATTTGTAAAGTGCTCTAACTGCCTTGTGTAGGCCCTGCTGGTGTGCTCTAAAAGATACCTAATTTCTGTTAATGTAGTCCTGGCACTTTTCAGAGCATGCCAGCAAGACCTACATGGGGCAGTTAAGAGTATTAAGTTAAGAACTCCTCTGGCACACTTTGCTGTGTCTTGTAGACAAGCCCTTAATTGCCCTTAGCTTATCATATGCTTTTAAGACATTTTTGCATAGGATAAAGATAGGCATGTACTGCTGTCTTAATAACAATTCAGTTAAAAAAAACCCCAAGTATCAGCACTGATTGGATGCCACAAAACGTACTGTAGCATCCAACCATTTGTGAAGATTGCCAGTAACACTGAAGCAGAAGTTGTGTATAGGTCTGGAGGAGTTATTCTTGTAGTATTCTTTAAAGTTTAAAATCATAAAACTTAAGACAAAAGTTTTACCTTCCTCATATTGGTCTTCTAATAAATAGGCTTCTGCTCTGTCCTTTAAAGCATTCACGTTAGCTGGTTCCAGCAGCAGAACTTCTGTGCAAACTTCTATGGCCTCAGCAGCCTGCTCATTCTGGAAAGGGGAAGGAAAAATGTTTGTGTTTGGTTTTCTTGCGAAATATTATTTACTCACAAGGGTAAAAATGTTCTTTTTTACCTTTGAGAAGCAGTGACAGATCCTTTCTTTGGCACGAAGAGTGTAAATAGGGACCTTTGGCTCAGTTTTCATTACAGATTCATATTTATTGATGGCATCTGTGTACCTATTTTAATTGTGAAAATAAACTGAGTATTTAAACACAATTATTTTCTAAGCAACTGTATCAATTCTTCAGTGGTCATTAAATGTACTAACTCATACAAAGTAACTTGGAAACTGTCACTGGGCAATTTGTTTTGTTTGGGATGATGTGCATCTCTTGCAATGCCTCTCTCAGCCTCAGAGGCTGTGCCTGGGCCAGCAGGAGAAAGAAAACCCTTAGCACCTTTAAGAGCTTCACCCCCATCCCCTCTTCATGGGTTTGAGAAGAGGAAGAGGAGGGGGCTCTTTGGTTGATTGATTGGACAGATGCATGCAGCATAAGCCTATTAGCTCCCACACACGGAAAGGGGAAGGCTTATAAGCCCTCCCCCCTCCCGCACCTGGAAGCACCATTCTGCATTAGGAAGAAAATGTCCTCCCTCCCTGCCTTGGGGTTATAGGAGGACAGAGTTTTGGGGCCTTGCTGTGGGTATCATGTAAAGAATTTTTCCCTCACTGCCAGCTTGGCCAAGCAGAATGACCTTTTTGCCTTCCTTTCAGCAGCCCAGGGATCCTGTGGTTAGGTTAGGTTGAAAAATTCACACTGTTGCTACTTAACAGGTGCCGAGTGCAGGTATTTGTTCAAGAGGGAGTCTAGTTCCCTGAAAAAGTGGTATTAGACGAGATTAGGAGAAAGCATCTCCTAAAAAAGGTGAGCATGGAGTTGGTGCTCCTAAGGTCCAGTACAGTGAGAAGATAACCCCCTTAAACCTCACATAAGGGTAAGGCAGTGGAGTCCCAACTATGGGCTGGGATCAGATCAGTTGGGGAACAGATTACACAGGTACAACAACCTGCACTGGATGAGTTATTGCTGGAGAGTTCCCAGATGTGTTACTTAATAAAGTTATGACTAGTTAAATCACATTTCCAGTGGCTTGTCTGTTTTTCTGCAGTGTTCATGACAATGCTCCTTTGCATACTTTCATATTCAGGGAGGCTCCAGAATGAAAGCATCATTTGATGAACAATTCAAGTGAACCAAAAGAGAGTGACTATCATGCTCCTGTGACTCCCAACAGCTTAAAGAGCTGAACCAAGGTTTATGTTTTTAAATGCACAAAAACTAACATTTGTCTGAAATGTAAGATTTTTCTGAAACACAAACGGAAGTGCAGGGTTAAAGTTTCCATTACATCCCTAACTAATCACATAGTGCCTAGATTCGGGAGCTCAAACAATACATTACTATGCACCTCATTGTGAGCTGGTCTCAGGCCCCTTCAAACAAACTTGGGATGAATTAAGGCTGGCATCCCATCAGAGAGAGTTATTTTAATTTTGTTTGTTGTGCGTGTTAGCATACCGAAGAAAAGTTCTGAGCACATTACATATATAGCAACTTTCAAGGCTCCAGTAATTTTCTTGCTTTCCGAGTCATGACAAACTCATGAAAAATGTATTTGAAGGCTGTAGTGATATTTTATTTGCAAATATGCTGAGATCTCCACTTTTAAACACTGATGCATTAAAATACACTTTTAAATAAAAGACAACATTTAACTCAAATTAACAGCACTGACACTTGAATTTACCGGTGAAATGAATAACCACATACAGCTTTCCAGAGGGGCCACACAGTAAACCAATAAAATTACTCCAAAAGTGTACTGATTTTTTTTAATATTTATCAGCAACTTTGCTGATAAATTTTTGCTTTCTTTGTCATTTTGCAGTACCGTAAAGCAAACTAGTTTTCCTACACACATACTACTAAGTATAAGAAATGCACATTTGAGAATTTAAGTATTCCAGATTTCATTCTCAAAGTTAAAAAAGAAATCTGCTACCACACTACATTTGAAATCCAGATAAATGATGAAGAGCTACCTCCACTCGATCACTGTGCATAGCACAACTACGGTTATGTGTTTGACAGTAAATCATACAAAACTGAGAAGCAGCAAGGAGCAGAAATTTAAAAAAAAGACTATTAATCACATCTAAGAGTTGGGATGGGGAGCCCCATTTGCTTGGCGCACCTATTATCAAGGGACAATTTGTAGTAGCATTGATCTTTATTTATTAGTTATATGGCACTATGACGTTTGAGAGCTGAATACAAACATTGTCCGTGCCTTGATCTTATAATTTATTTCATGCAAAGAACAAACTAAAATGGCAATAGGCCATGGAGAGTAGGAAGGGAAGCAGGTAACAATAAGAAGGAACAAATGCTGCTGATGGTACACGTGGGTTGGTGTCTATTTTTAAATTGAAATTCTCGCGGCCGTGCCCAGTGTTCAATCCCACATGACAAACACAAAACAAAGCAAATTATCTCCAAACCTGTGAAGTTTTACTGCTTCAGGAGGAGTCATAGCATTGGTATCATTCAGTAAATGTCTAGTGCTCTTACCTGCCTTCTCTGATGAGTTCCTCTGCTGACTCGATTTGCTTATTAAGTTTCTTTACTTGTTTATAGTGAGAAAAACACAGCTTATGGTCCTGGTCAAGTTTCAGACACTCTCGGACTTCACTTTTCATGTAGGAAAAAGAAACATTAAGGGATTTCAAATAGAAGTAGAGGACAGTATTTTTAAAAAGCTGTCTGGAGTGACAGATTTTTCTGCATTGCATTCTCTCTTCCATTCAAGAGCATGTTAACGTGTGAAAATTAATGAAAACCATCCTGAGTTTACAGCTTTTTTCCCCATTACTTTATGTTGCCAGAAATTTATACTCCGCATAAAGTTATACTATATATTACACTAGATTGTTCTCTAGTGTATATTTTCAACTGTTTTGTCTGGCATTTGATAGTTATTTGTCACAGCTATCTCTGATGACTTATTTTTGAGTATGTTCTTACTCCACGCATACCATTACAGTCCATGTAAGCATAAAAACATTGTACGCCTCCTAAACCAGAACTGACCACTCTGATGGGACTCGGATACTTGAGTCAAAAGATGTCTTCAGAGAATGCTTATTTGCCTAGAACCCATCCGGCAGGAACACTATATTTTAAAATAGGCCAGTGTTCTTTGAAATTCTCAAAATGCAGTGGTCTAATAAGGAAAGTCTTGGATTGGTACAGCTGTCATCCTGTCATGTCTTATGTCATGTCTCAAAAGGATAATGAAAATGCTGACATATGTCTCTGCTAAGAGCAAAGTGAAGTCCTTATTGCATGAAGCCAAGACAACCTAAGGAGGAAGGGACAAACAGAGGAACAGACATGAACTTGGGGGCCTGAGGAATAGTAGTAACCTAACTCATGAAGTCCGGGAGCTACAAAACTTTTATCTTTCTAACGATCTCCTGACGCACTCTAGCATGCTTTTCACATCCCAGAAAAGTGAGTGCAGATGCTTCTTTTTGCTTTTATGGATAACTTCTCTCCACTGTATGTTTCAGTGTTTTGCTTAATTGCACTTACAGCTTGGATTTGGCCATGAATGGGAAGAAAATTGATGTGGCCTGAATGTCCTAGGAGACAAAATAATCTCTCTATACTTGAAGAAAAGAGAACAAGTGGGGTGGTCTTCTTCTGAGAATATGCACAACATGCCTCAGGTGGCCCATGACCAGGATTCATCACTGAATTTGGTCCACCTGTTGGATCATTAGCTTCCCTGGCCCAGGCACTGACAGGGAGTGCGATGTGAATGCTGATCCACACCCCAACAAGTGGGGTTCACTGATGTATAGCTATCCAAGGTCACTCAAAAAAGTGGGGGGCCAGGAGGGGATACAATCTTCACCCTTAGAGATACCATATCTGCTGGAAGGGGATCCATGCTAGCATGAAATAAATACCCAGGCTTAAGTAGAAAACCACACTCATTTGAGGTTTCCAAAATCCCTGCCCTCATCCATCCTTTCTGACATCCACTCTACTAACAAGGAAGGGAGAGAAACCTAAAAAGACAACTCAGGATCACTGTTCCCTCTAAGCTGTGCGCGTGCACACAGATCCTAAACCCCACATGCACGGCAAAACACCACACGCACAAAAATTTGCACAGAAGAAATTTTTTGCGCGCACAGCCTGTCAAAAATTAGAGGGAACATTGCTCAGATAGTAAAGCTGCAATTCCCTGTTCTCTCAATTTCCCCCATCTCTAACTCAGTAGTTGCTTTTCAGTAGAAGTACTGTGTGACAGATAGCAGGGGCCAGACTTTCTTCCAGAAGATTCTAATGATGCCCTCTATTCAGCTTTTATTATGCAAGTGAAAGCAATGGACATTGCCTTCTCACTGCCCTGAATTCATCACAGCTTGTCAAAGTACAAGAGCACAAAGGCTGACCTCTAGCCAGACTTGGTCTGAATGAACTTCAATCTGAGTACAAGTCAGATGGGGTTTGAATGATCTGGGGACTAGAAGAGAGAAGACAATACAGATGGCACTGAAAAGCAAAGTATCTGTTGATCGTATACGGAGTCCTTGATCTCTAAACCCAAAGTATTTCAATGACCATGGTCTTTTCAAAGCAGTTGAGATCCTCTGGACTGTCTCCAGTCTCAACACCAAAGTCTCATCTGTATCCATATGAGAGTAGGTTTTTCCACTTAGAGACTGTCCATGAAACATTCTCCAAATACATTCACAAGAGCCCACCATGGAAGGCCTTTCTCTATTTGGATCAGTTCATTCTTGGCCAATCTGGCCACCCTTCTTCATTAATTCCTCCTTTCTCACTATTTTTCACTGTGCCCATTTTCTTTTGTTTGACAGACTAGCTGGCTTTTTTTGAGCCACTAGAGGAGCAGCAGTCTCTACCCAGAGAGATGCAACACACACCAGACTTTATTAGGTTATTTTAATTATTAGTGTACATCTTATGCAGAGTTCCAGGCACCATATCTTGTGCTAAAAAACACTGAAACAAAACAAGAACGGTACAGAGGCAGGCCAATGAGTACTTCCACACGACTATGTTGACAAAAGTGTCTGCACTAATCCTACCACTCACTCATTATGCATTTCACTATAGCAGATGGGTCAAACTTCCTTGGCATGGGCTTTGTGTTTTAATCTTTGCTATTACATACAATAGTAAACTTACCTGAGTGACAGTTCATGGTCCCCCAGCTGGTAGTATATTGTGCTGATTTTATAGAAGGCTTCAGTGTTATCATTCTTCAGTTTGGTAGCAGCTTTTAAGTCACTAATGGCTTTGCCTGGTTCTCCTTCCTTTATATAGCATTCAGCTCGAAGCTCCCGCAGCTCTGCATCCCAAACGCAAACCTTGAGAAACCAAAATGAAAGCTAGACTTTGATCTGTAAGCATTTCTCTTGTTTTTAAATCCTACCTAATTTCATATTGCCTCTTGTGATGGATCAGTGTTCTAGTCATGTGCAGAGTGCTTGAAATTTAACATCAATGCACTTCCCAGAGAGCAGAGATATTTCAAAGCCATTCCTCCAACAGATTACAGAAAACAAGTTATTTAGAAATGTGATTTGTAACCCAGCAGATGAGCCCACTCAGGGAGGCATGCTTGAACTCTCACCACTGCTGGAAAGAACTGGGACAGTGCGAGCCTGAAGGAGGGTGGCTGGAATCCTAAATTATTACAACTTCCCCCTATTACTATGGAAGATAAGAATTGTGATGGCTGAGGTGTCTACTGTCCAAATAGACATCTGAAGGAGGCTTCTATATCAACATGGTGTGCAGGTCTGTCCTTAATACTTTTGGCAGTACAGCTTTAGAGGGGGACAACAACCATATCTCTCGAATAATCAACTGTTAACATTTTTCCCGGATATAAAAAAATGAGTTTCTCCTTCTGTAATAAATATGTGGGTTGGTTTGCGGTCAAAAAATGACAAGGCATCAAAACCAAAACATTTCATGTTTTTCTTAACTCTCAGTTTTACAGGGCTAGGTTTAATCATAACACAGCCCCTCTTTCCCCCCATCCCATCCCTTCCCACACTTTGACTCTTTTACAGTTATGAAATAAATGCTACAATTGACAAATGATCAAAGTTAATGTGATATACCCTCAAATAGCATCTCATTTTGTTACATCTAACAAAGGGGACTCAGGGAGATAGCACCTTACTCTGAATAGTTATAATGACCAAAATAAGATTGTACAAGTATGATTGTAATATAGATATAATTACATTTACCTTCAACAGATAACCCACTAATTCTTTTATTACTGCTTTGGGCTTGAAGGATTTGTCTGTAATATCCATACAAAGCAACTTCAATGGTGCATAAAAGCAGTGTACATATTCTGACATATGAGAAGACGGTATTTAAAATGTTTAATAAAGCAATAGAGAGTATGTGCAACTAAGTTACAAGATGCAACTAGGTTACCAGATCAAACTTTAAATTAGGAATTGAGTATACACATTTATTAAAATTCTTCCTCAGGGAATTGTACGTGAGTCATTTATAAAATTTCAGTCCTAGCTAGACTGAGTATAAAGGCAAATAAGTGTAATTTATTTTGTAGATAAACGACGCTTCTCAGAAGCACAGTAATGAACTATCATTAAGCAAGCATGCCTAATCTTTAGCTTACAGAAAATGTCAATATTAATTCTGGTATTTAACTTACATCCTGGACCCAAAAAAAGTTAGATTTATGTAAATGCAAGTGTTTCTATTCCAAATTTGTGTAATTTAATCAGTACAGATAATGGCTGACAATTCTGCATTATCAGTACTTTACCATCATCATCAAATGTCAAACAAGAGTGAAAACATTCAAAATTATGGATCTCACAGCAACATTAATTTTGTCTCATGTATTTCTTATATTACATGCATGTCATGCATAGATGTTTTGTGCACCATAACAGAATGCGTGTAAAAATCTTGGCCAGGAATTTCTTTTAATGTTTTCTTGCATTTTTTAGAAAAAATGAAAAAACAGCATGCTAGTACACTTTAGTGTTGCCCACATCTGAATATGTGACCACTGACTGAAGAGTCAAACAACAAGATGGGATACTACAATTCAGGTATCTGAGGATACGGATGTGCATATGGATACCAGTGTGTAGTTTAGCTGCATACTATTTTTGATCCTTCACTACTTTTCTCTTACCAGTTTCCCCTACCTCCCCAAGTGAGGAAAGTACACAGTTCTCATTGAGGATGCACACACACACACACACTAAGTTCAACGCATGTGAGTTTCTTGGATAACTGCAGTATGACTGAGAAAATTTAAATTATGCGACACCTTTTTCATACTGGTAAAATTCCATTCAAACCACCATGTCCCAAGAATACTGAACTTTGGACTGAGGGAAAGGACAAGAAATTTAAGCACAAAAAAATATTAACAAAAAGTCATCTATACCAGAAGGCTAGGTTAAAATGGAGCAATTCCTCAACATAAATCCACAATCTCCCTTTCTTTAGCGCTCTGTCCTGCCCGACGTTGACCACCCTCAGCTCCCAACGATCCCAATGGGAGTTGACAGTGCTCGGTAGGATACAGCCAGCAACACATAAGGTTTTTGCATCAGTGCAGACTTTAAAGTTCTATGTTAAAAAAAGAAACATACACGTCTACCACAGATAGAAATTCTTATTTCTCTTCAATTATCTTTCCTATAGGACTTACTTCTAGAATCCCATCAAGAAGACCTATAGCAGTCGTGTAATCCTCCTGACGATACAGAGACAGTGCCTGTGAACATAGGCGCTGCAACTCATCAGATTTCGTCAGCTGAGACCGGGCTTCCTTTTCCTCATTATCACTGGGATTAGATTTGAGCTGTAAATATAATAAAAAGAGAGAGACTGAACTCCGGTTGCTGGAGGTCTGATTTTGTTCTATTCACCATCTTGTACCATGGAGAACAAACCAAAGATGCTACTGAAGTGAACTGAATCATTTAAAACTCCCTTGGAAATGTTTCTAGTTGGGAAGAAAGAGTTCTTTGCCACTACATAAACTGTTATAATCCAGAAAAGTCCAGTTCCTTTTGCTCTGTACTAAAAGTTCATCACTTTGACACTTCATTCCTATGTAGTATACCCCCTCAACTGTATTCTACTTAATCCATCTCTTCCATTAGGCAGACACAAAATACAGGATTCTTTTATACAGTACTTCAAGGTTAGTAGAGGATTTACCTGTCCGATGTATTAGAAGCCTCACTGCAAATCAGGTATATTTACATAATGAATTTATTGTGACTAGTTCAATGTTATTGTAGAGATGCAATTTTCATACCTCCTTAGAAAGGATGGCCATAGCAATAGATACAGATGTTTTAAATCCAGGGAGGGTTCATATGTCAGCTGAGAACTCCTGGACTCTGGAAACCAAGAAATGTCAGACTTCACATAAATCTTCTTTTAGACGAAGCCTGAAGGCCCTTGGTTCCCAGACGCTCTCCTTCTGACCAGACAACAACCAATACAGATTCTCGGACACTACTGTGACAATTTATTGTTTGAAGAGGCGGGGTGTATTTTGGCTGTCCCCTTTTATCCCAAGAATCTGTCCATATGTGGGGTTGGGGCTTTGCATTTGGCAGGAATGAAGATCACAGCCTACAACAAGAGCTGGAGGGGGATGGATCACGATGAGTGGTCCCAAAGCACTCAATGACAAAACAGATTTTTACACAATGATGTCAGGTGGATGTGATCACATTTGCCATTAAGTCATGCAGGTTATACTCCAAAGTATATAAGAATCCAAACCCAATGTCAGACACATTTCATTTTGCACTGGGGAAGAGGCCTCTTTATTCTGTTACCTAAATCCTGAGAAAGATTCACCAAGGCAGAGGCCAGGAGTTAAATCCTGGCCCCACTGAAGTCAATGGCAAAACTCTTTTGGACCCATTCATTCTTCCCCTAATCTCAACATCCAGATTCTTTTTTATCTCAGGGAGATTGGGCTCTTCACCTGCCAAAAAATAGCCCAACTACGTTAGCTGGGAAATCTTCATTTCTCTAAACACATAACTGGAAAAAAGGCAAGCAAACATTCTATGCAGAACACTAAACAAAAGGCTTTAGTACAGGGTAGTAAAGAACACCATCCAAATGCAGCAACTTGGAGAGTTATCGGTAGTGTAAACTGGGCAAACAATTGAATCAAATTACTATTTTGAGTCCACAGAAAAGTAAAATATTTTTCTGAGGTAAGTAATCATTCAAAGTGAGACACACTGATTTGCTCAGGTAGTGCAGTTAGGTGAAATGTATCCTAACACAAAAACTTTCTGAAGAGGAGACATAATTGTCACCCATCAATGAGATATAGTGGTAGAGTTAGTCATCAATTTGTCAGGTTTTTGGAACAAATTAGAAAAATATAATTTGTTTGCCATTATTTTGTTTTTGCTTCCAACATTCTGAGGTCTCAACAAGTCTGAGCTTGTGGTCATAAAGAATATATTTTTATTCTCCCAGTTTGAAAAAATTTGCTGTGATTAGGGAATTCCCCTACAGCCAGCAAGAATGAAATAGCCGGGCATCTTCCTCGTTCCCTTTACCAATTGAATGCAAGGAAAAGCAAGTGAGGGATCACAAACAATCCCTAACAGAGTTCAGATGGGTAGGGGGAAGGATAAAGCTTCAGAGATCACAAGAACTGATCATCATATTGTGTGGTGAGAGAAGAATTGTCAATTAGTGATATAAACTAAAGGTCTGATCCAAATCCCATTGTTTTCTATGCGCTTTGGCAAGGCCCCGACTACATTAAATCATAGTATACAACCGGCTAAAAACTCAGGATGATCCTCGAGTACATTTCCATCAATGCAGACATTCCAAAACAGTACACACCCCAATTCAGTATTTTTCTGCACTGAATCATTTATTTTATTTCAAGTCCTAATATGTATTGGGATTACCCAACAAAATGAGCCTGACTTCAAGGTGGGTGCAGAATGGGGATGAAGAAAGAGAAAAGGGAGGGAAAGCATTTTACAACATGTTCCCTTTTGCAGACTGCTTGTCAGGTTAACAAAACCTGTATCTTTTCTATGGTTACTTTAGCAAGGAATAGACCCTACCAAGTATATAAACAATGCCTTTTTGATGCATTATGAATGAGACATCAAGAAAAAAAAAACAGGTACTGGTGTAATCTCTTCTCTTCTAGTAGGAATGAATGAAACAATAGGCTTTAAAATTCAAGCTAGGACTGGAAACGTATTTCTGCTTCTCAGGATTACATAACTACTTCAAAAGTCAAAAATCATAGCACACACAATTTAGCAAAATCTGACAAAAATATAATGCACACAAAGGTAAACGTCAGGAACTTGTGTGAGAGGAGTATTGTTCATAGGGTTTGTTTTAATTTTAT
Source organism: Caretta caretta (assembly GCF_965140235.1). Taxonomy (NCBI): domain Eukaryota; kingdom Metazoa; phylum Chordata; order Testudines; family Cheloniidae; genus Caretta; species Caretta caretta. The sequence goes on along the minus strand of NC_134206.1, from coordinate 97,644,266 downwards.
ATATCTTTCTCACCTGCCACATACTTGCTTCACTACGTAGAGAAGTTTCTAATATATATTTCCAGGTCAAATACTGATTATCGTAACATGCAATGCCCTTTGATTCCTCTGCTGCCACTAGAGGTCACAACTGCAGCGTCAAAGTATTCATGCACTGAAATACTTTTTTTATTTCCAAAAATCTAATCTATTATTACTACCTACAAAATGCTGTGGTTAGAGCAGAGGTTGAAAGAGTAATTTTGCACAACTGGAGGTGTTCAGCATGGGTGGCTGTATACTGGAGGTATAAGGGAGTTTGTTGTGGAGTGCAGGTTCCTGCAAATTCATGTGGGCATTACTAGAGGGTTGCACACTAGAGGGTCTGAAGGCCAAGCTACACACCCAATGAGAGAGCAATATATGAAGCTGCTGCCAGTGATGTGCCAGCAGCAGCAGAAGGTACCAGAGAAATGCCTCTGCCCGAAGCAATTTGATAGATGGAGGGAAAGTGTACGGAGTGGGGGAGGCATAACAGAACTGGAAGGGGTCAGAGACAGGGGTTGTGGAGGGTTACAGACACTCTCCAGCCCCTGCACTCAGATCTGTTTGGTCCTTTATCCTCCAGTTATTCTTTAACCTGCTCCTGATCCCTCCTGACCCCAGAATTTCAATGGTCCTCTGCCACCAGGACCCTCTTATACTTCTGTCAAGGTTCCTTCCCCACTCTGAACTCTAGGGTACAGATGTGTGGACTTGCATGAAAACCTCTTTAGCTTATTTTTACCAGCTTAGGTTAAAACTTCCCCAAGGTACAAACTATTTTCCTTTTTCCCTTGGACTTTATTGCTGCCACCACCAAGCATCTAACAGATATATAACCGGGAAAGAGCCCGCTTGGAAAAGTCTTTCCCACCAAAATCCTGGGGAAGGTTTGTAAAAATCCTCACCAATTTGCATAGGTGAACACAGACCCAAACCCTTGGATCTTAAGGGCAACGAAAAAGCATTCAGATTCTTAAAAGAAGAATTTTAATAGAAGAAAAAAGAATCACCTCCGAAAAATCAGGATGGTAAATATCTTACAGGGTAATTAGATTCAAAACATAGAGAATCCCTCTAGGCAAAACCTTAAGTTACAAAAAGACACAAAAACAGGAATCTACGTCTCATTCAGTACAACTTATTTTCTCAGCCATTTAAAGAAATCAGAATCTAATGCATATCTAGCTAGATTACTTACTAAGTTCTAAGACTCCATTCCTGTTCTGTCCCCAGCAAAAGCATCACACAGACAGACACAGACCCTTTGTTTTTCTCCCTCCTCCAGCTTTTGAAAGTATCTTGTCTCCTCATTGGTCATTTTGGTCAGGTGCCAGAGAGGTTATCCTAGCTTCATAGCCCTTTACAGGTGAAAGGGTTTTTCCTCTGGCCAGGAGGGATTTTAAAGGTGTTTACCCTTCCCTTTATATTTATGACACGCCCCCCAAATCACAAATAGGGTGAAACGCTGGCTGTGATTTCTTCCTGGAGCTCTAGGAGAAAACAGAGTGACTTACCTAGGACACCAGGTGGGTCAAGGAACTATCAAACCCCTACAGGCCAAAGTGGATGCTATCCAAAAGTGGTCTGTCCCCAAGTCAAAGAAACAGGTTCAATCCCTCTTAGGCTTGGCCGGTTATTATAGGTGATTTGTACCACAAAACAGCCAAATCGCCGCCCCACTGACAGACCTAACCAAAAAGAAACAGCCAAATGCCGTTCAGTGGACCGAAGAGTGTCAGAAGGCCTTTAACCAGCTGTCATAAATATAAAGGGAAGGGTAAACCCCTTTGAAATCCCTCCTGGCCAGGGGAAAGCTCCTCTCACCTGTAAAGGGTTAAGAAGCTAAAGGTAACCTCGCTGGCACCTGACCAAAATGACCAATGAGGAGACAAGATACTTTCAAAAGCTGGGAGGAGGGAGAGAAACAAAGGGTCTGTGTGTCTGTCTATATGCTGTTTCTGCCGGGGATAGACCAGAAATGGAGTCTTAGAACTTTTAGTAAGTAATCTAGCTAGGTATGCGTTAGATTATGATTTCTTTAAATGGCTGAGAAAAGAATTGTGCTGAATAGAATAACTATTTCTGTCTGTGTATCTTTTTTGTAACTTAAGGTTTTGCCTAGAGGGGTTCTCTATGTTTTGAATCTAATTACCCTGTAAGGTATCTACCATCCTGATTTTACAGAGGTGATTTCTTTACTTCTATTTACTTCTATTTTTATTAAAAGTCTTCTTGTAAGAAAACTGAATGCTTTTTCATTGTTCTCAGATCCAAGGGTTTGGGTCTGTAGTCACCTAGGCAAATTGGTGAGGCTTTTTATCCAACATTTCACAGGAAAGTGGGGGGTGCAAGTGTTGGGAGGATTGTTCATTGTTCTTAAGATCCAAGGGTCTGGCTCTGTAGTCACCTAGGCAAATTGGTGAGGCTTTTTACCAAACCTTGTCCAGGAAGTGGGGTGCAAGGTTTTGGGAAGTGTTTTGGGGGGAAAGACGTTTCCAAACAGCTCTTCCCCAGTAACCAGTATTTGTTTGGTGGTGGTAGCGGCCAATCCAAGGACAAAGGGTGGAATATTTTGTTCCTTGGGGAAGTTTTGACCTAAGCTGGTAAAGATAAGCTTAGGAGGTTTTTCATGCAGGTCCCCACATCTGTACCCTAGAGTTCAGAGTGGGGGAGGAACCTTGACACCAGCTTAAAGCGACACTCATGTCTGACCCTGTACTAAGGGCCCCAGACTTTGACAAACCGTTCCTAGTAACCACAGATGTGTCCGAGCGTGGTGTGGGAGCAGTTTTAATGCAGGAAGGACCGGATCAAGAATTCCATCCTGTAGTGTTTCTTAGCAAGAAGCTGTCTGAGAGGGAAAGCAACTGGTCAGTCAGTGAAAAAGAATGTTACGCCATTGTCTACGCTCTGGAAAAGCTACACCCATATGTTTGGGGATGGCGTTTCCACCTGCAAACCGACCATGCTGTGCTACAGTGGCTTCATACCACCATGGAAAATAACAAAAAACTTCTTCGGTGGAGTTTACCTCTCCAAGAATTTGATTTCGACATCCAACACATCTCAGGAGCTTCTAACAAAGTGGCTGATGCACTCTCCCGTGAAAGTTTCCCAGAATCAACTGGTTAAAATCGTCCTTGAGATGTGGAATATATTGTTAGTCTTTATATACTTGGTAGTATATTTAGAAGTGCACTTGTCTTATTAACTCTGTTTTCTCCTAGAGCTCCAGGAAGAAATCACAGCCAGCATTTCACCCTATCTGTGATTTGGGGGCATGTCTTAAATATAAAGGGAAGGGTAAACACCTTTAAAATCCCTCCTGGCCAGAGGAAAAACCCTTTCACCTGTAAAAGGGTTAAGAAGCTAGGATAAGGGAAGTTTTAACCTAAGCTGATAAAAATAAGCTTAGGAGGTTTTCATGCAGGTCCCCACATCTGTACCCTAGAGTTCAGAGTGGGGAAGGAACCTTGACATGGTGGCAGCGGTGGGATTTTAAAGGTGTTTACCCTTCCCTTTATATTTATGACAACTTCCCTTCCCTTTCCTACCCCACAAGTCCTGGCTAGGAAGTTCTACAAACATGCACACAGGCCCTTTTCCTTCCACAGTCTATATTACAAAGGTTAAGCCAATACACACTATACTAAGGGTCCCTGCTTCCCTCACCAGTGCCCTCCACTCCCCACCTCTGGGTCATTCTTTCTCTACCACCTCTGCCCATCCCTCTGCTGCCTGCTACTTTTGCCCTCCCCACTTTTCACCCCACCTAATCATCCTCTAGGTCCCCTTTCTTTCCTTCCCCCAAAATACCCCTCCATGGCATGTGAATCAAGGTTGCCCAAGATGCTAATGTTGCCTTAAAAAAAAAAATCACTAGTTAATTAATTTTAAATGAGTTTAACTGAATTTCTAACTATAGAAGTTTTTGTTAATTAATTATAGTAAATGGGTGCAGTTATAGCATCGTTCCTTGACCCTCACCCCACTATTGCATTATGAGCTATTACAGAGCACGTAATGCAAACCAAAATTCCTGGAGACACATAGCTGATGCTAAAGGAAACGGTGAATAAACCTGAAGCATCAGTGTTATAGCTACACAGTTCAGATGCTGATCCACTGCAGGCAAAAGAGCACTGCAGCTGGAATTGTGGTGGTAAGTGACAGCCATGTTTAACGATAACTTCACCCAACCAGATACAGATTACCAAGTAACGACTATTTCCTTCCCCCTCATACACAATGAGACAAAAGCAGGCTTTAAGCATTACTGAAACAATGTTTTTCATCATAAGGTTTCCTCACTAGGTGCACTAGACAGGATTTATATGTAATGTTCACGGTACAACTGAAAAATAAAAAAATAAAAACTTTCTCCAAGTGAAGAGACGACTAGGAGAACGAAGTTATCCTCCACACTCCACCTAACAAGCAAGCCAAGAATTATGGACAGTTCTCTCTACCTTTTCCTCCTTTGGAAGAGATAAGAGGGATGGGGTTGGGGAAGGAAAGGAATGCATCCAGATCCCTATCAGAACGAGGGATGCAATAAGAACTAGGGAGTTGTTTACCTGTTTACTCTAACGGTTCTGCAAAGAAAAGAAAGGAAGACTAGCAGAAGGCCAATATGGCTCCAACCAGGAGCTCTTTAATGAAAATCGAAAAGGAATCCTACAACAAGTGGAAACATGGACAAATTGCTAAGGAGGAGTACAAAGAAATAGCACAAGCATGTAGGGAGAAAATCAGAAAGGCTAACACACAAAATGAATTACACCTAGCAAGGGACATAAAAGGCAACAAGAAAAGATTCTATAAATACAACAGGAGCAAGAGAAAGACTAAGTGAAGCATATGTCCACTACTTAGCAGGGACGACAACAAAAAGGCAAAGTGTTTAATCACTGTTTTGCTTCAGTCTTCATTAAAAAGGTAACTAGAGGACTACAGAAGGGCAAACATGGTACCTAACATTAGAAAGGGGAACAAAGAGGATCTGGAGAATTAGAGACCAGTCAGCCTAACTTCAATACATAGAAAGATAGTGGAACAAATTATTAAACAATCAGTAAGCACCTAGAGGATAATAGTGTAATAAGGAATCACCAACATGATTTGTCAAGAACAAATCATGCAAAACCAACGTAATTTCCTCCTTTGACAGGGTCACTGGCCCAGCAGATAGGGATAGAGTTGTAGATGTGATATGTCTTGATTTTTATTTAGTAAGATTATCAAGTGGGACTGTCAACATTCTCATAAGCAAACTTGAGAAATGTACTCTAAATGGTATTAGTGTAAAATGGGTGTACAACTGATTGAAAAACAAACAAGTAGTTATCAATGGTTCACTGACACATGTAGAGGGGTCCCACAGGGATCTGTCCTGGGTCCAGTATTATTCAGTATTTTCATTCATGACTTGGATAACAGAGTGGAGAGTATGCTTATAAAATATGCAGATAACACCAAGATGGGAGAGGTTGCAAGCACTTTGGAGGACAGGATTAGAATTCAAAATGACCTTGAGAAATTGGAGAACTGGTCTGAAATCAACAAGATGAAATTCATAAAAACATGTGTAAAGTACTTTACTTAGGAAGGAAAAAAATTAACTGCACAACCATAAAATAGGAAGTAACTGGCTAGGTGGCAGTGCTTCTGAAAATAATCTTTGAGTTACAGTGGATCATAAATTGAATACAAGTCAACAATATGATGCAGCTGTGAAAAAGGCTAATATCTGGGGTTTATTAACAGGAGTTTTATATGTAAGACATGGAGGGTAACTGTCCCACTCTACTCAGCACTGGTGAAGCTTCAGCTAGAGTATCGTGTTCAATTCAGGGTACCACACTTAAGGAAAGATCTGAACAAACTTGAGACAGTCCAGAGGAAAGCAACAAAAATGATAAAAATTTTCAAAAATTTGGCTTATAAAGAAAGGTTAAAAAAACCTGGGTATGTTTACTCTTGAGGAAAAGATGACGGGGGGGAGGGGGAAGGACAACGACTCATAACAGTCTTCAAATATGTTAAGGGCTGTTATAATGAGGACAGGTGGCACTTGTCATGTCTACCGAAGGTAGGACAAGTAGTAAAACGCTTAATCTGCAGCAAGGGGTATCTAAGGTTAGATATTAGGAAAAACTTGCTAACTATAAGGATAGTTAAGCTCTAGAATAGGCTTCCAAGGGAGGTTGTGGAATCCCCATCTGCAAAAACTCCCAGAATTGTGAGTTACTGCGTTGCCCCTCTCAGGGTCAGCAGGTAAGAGTTTTACTACTGCTAAAATGTGTGACAACCCCATGATTTGCCAGATTATCTGCCTTGCAAGCAAACTCGTTAGAACTCTCCCAGTTCAAACCTTGTCTTGCCAGTAAGGAACAATGAACCTCAACTGAAGTTCCCCAGAGACGTCTCTCTACACCATCCAGCCCTCTTACTGAACACTCACAAAAGTAATTAAGTTTGTTGCTCCTTTAAAGAGACAATACACTGCAACCTGTTAGCTTAACTGGTATTAACACACTGTTCCCTTCAATCAGTGCACTGAACACAGTAAAAATAACGTAAGTTTATTTAACAAGAGGACATAGGATTAAGTGATACCGAGTATAAGGAATAATGACAAAGGGTTACATACAAACAAGAATAAAAATATGCTTCAGAGGTGAGGAAGAGACAGTACTGGGACATTGATAGGTCAGATGGGATGGGGCAGAAGAACAGGCAGACTCTCCAGAGCCTCAAATGGAACTCAAGATTCTTGACTTTCAACATCCCTTTGCCTTCAGCAACTATCTGTGAAACCCACCAGCGAAGTCTCCCATCCCACTCTACTCCCGCACCACATAGAGGATAACAACCTACTACTGCTATCAGTTACTCCATTAGCTTAAGCAGCAGAGGTTTAGTGTGGTGGACCTAAAGGGTCCAGCCCTGCTAATGACCCATGTCAGTCTCAATATGAAACGACAGGATGGAATTAGGTTTATTTCAGTTTGCTTTTTTAAAAAAGGTAGAAAATTACACCCAAAAACCTATGTTAAAAGAACATTATTAAAGTTGCAAAGTCAAGCACTCAAAAGTTAGGAAATGCCAGAATAAAGGGTGCCTTAAGTTGGAAGGTATATATTGAACGAGGCAGGGGATTGCAAGAAGAGGAAGGATGGTCTCAGTGTTAAGACAGTTTAATGATGCCCTGGAGAACTGGATCCTATCCCTGACTGTGTCTGGGTTTCTGCATGATGCTAGTTAAGTCACACAACCCAGACTTTTCACAGCTAGTCCCTAATTGTGTGTTCCTCATTTTCTGGGTGCCTGACTTGGGATCCTGGGGCCCAATGTGCAGTAGTACTACTGAGTACTCACAACTGCAACTGAAGTCAATGGAAGCTGTGCCTGAATACATGAAGTGCTATAGAATGCCGAGTACTCTGAAAAAAACAGGTCCTAAGCATCTCAAATTGGGCCTCCAAAATTAAATACCCATTAATCTCTGTGCATCAGTTTCCACATCTGTAAAATGGGGGTAATACCACTCCCTCTCACCTCACAGGGGTTTTGTGAACACAAGTCCAATATTTGTGAAGCACCTGACATTACACTGATAAGCACCATAGACAAGCCCATGGGTAAACTAATAATTGTGTATTCGGAGGAGGGTTTGAACAATATGCAGTAAATAATGCTTGGGGCCACCCACTGAACTATGAGGAAGAAACAAAATGTTATACAGCTGCTCATTCAGTGCACGTGATCCATCTTGTGTGCTGAATGAGGCAGGGATTCTATAAAAAATAGCATGTGATCTTACACTCTTTAATTATATCATAATGCATATGCATAAAGGGCCAAATTAAAGGTTGCACAGGCAACCTTAATTCTGGTATTTCCTAACTTTTGTATGCTTGATTGTGCAACCTTCGTAAAGTTTTTAACGTGTGTGAGTGTGTGTGTGAGTGAGAGAGAGAGAGAGAGAGAGAGAGAGAAATATTAGGCAGCTTGGGACGATTTGATTTTATTGGGAAATATCAATAAACATCAATTCCACCACATATGCAAATTGATGAAAAAATATTTCCATTGATAATAATCAAAATTTACTGATAGGCAAAGTAAGAAATCGAGTTTGACCTAAGGATGTTTAATTTGTGTATTTTGACAAGTTGTTTTTTAACAGTTATAAAGTTTTACACTTTTGAAATCTCAAAATCTACCATCATTAAATAATTCTTCACTGATACACAACCATTACCTGACCCCCCCACCATAAATTTCCCACAATTTCCGCAAAAATTTAAAAAAAAAACAAACAGTAAAAATGGAACAAATGTTTTAAACATCTGTCAAAATAATAAAAAATAAAAATAAAATTCTGTCAAGCCTAAATATTATATATACACAAAGTTTGATTAGAGCACAAAATGTTGAAGAGTCAAAAAAATCCCAAGTTCGGGTTTCACTCACGAGCTTTGCTATGCTTCTGCACCTGGCCAGACTATAATTCAACCTCATAGATATATGTCTGCAAGTACTGCAACTGCTTTTCACATGTTTGAAATTAACAATTAAAGCAGCATATTGAATGTACAGGTCAATTTCTCTGTGTGGAACAGGTAATACCATAGCCTGTCTACCTAGCTATAGGGAAGTAGGTATGGCTTGTACCTAGAGAATGGTAGGGCGAGGGAGGATCTCTCATATCTAAGTGGGTTGGGATCTGGGATCCTTATTGGAAGAGAGTTATAAATACAGAAGTGTTTTAAGTCACTAAAGAGAAGGTGGATGGATTAGATTGTATTATGTGGCTTACAGTGACATTGTAGACAGAGGAAGGCATTTGTGAATGTTAAAAAGGAGGGACACAGTCAGGGTGCAAGGGCCTCCATACTGTACAACTGCACAGAGACAGACGGCAGTGTGCCTAGTAGAGGCAGGAACAGGCTGCCAAGCACAGAGAGAGGAACCGTTTCTGACAGGTCCAAGGAGTAATGGAATGACATTGAGCAAACAAAAATGCATGCTGAATATCAGGGGGATGGAAGGAAAACTCATCTAACAGGGAGATGTTAGGCTGTGGAACAGTCTCAAGGAAAGTGGAAGAAACCCCACTGTTTGAATTACTAAAAATTATGAAACACACTAGAATATACTCCAAGGGAAAGTCCTGAACTGGCAGGGGGATACACACAACTTAATTAAATTCCCTTCCCCATTTCCCATCTATGATATTTACAATAATGCTAGATTACTAAAGTGAGGGGAGAATGGCTCTCCCCAAAAGTTGCACACTAGATTGCCTTCTCTATTTGCTGCTACCACCCTCACTACAGAGCAAATAATTTGGGGACCTAGTCTAATATCAACATGGGGTGCACCTCTCAGAGACTGAGAAAGAGAAGATAGCACTTTGGGTACCTCTGCTCTAATGCTGCCTGAAATAATGGTGTTAGAGTTTGTATTTGACTAGAAGAGGACGGTTTGCTTCATCCACACCTAAAATAGACCTACACACACACTGGATGACCATGGATAAATACTGTAACATTTATAACTGAAGCCTGATCTAAATTAGGAAAATATAAAAATAATTTGTAAGCACACAACATTCAAAGTTGGTTAGTCTTTGCTGACACCTAGTGGAACTATAAGAATCTTCAATATATGGCTTTTAAATATCTATAAGTCCTCCACGCTCAAAAAAACCCATAAATTCATCTAAGAGAGACAGAACATCTCTATTCACAACATATTCATTGCAGTGCAATGAAATGTCCACAACTGGAAGCAGTTTAAACAAGCCTGTCAGCAAGGCCCTTTGCAGTAGTTTTTTGCATGGCTCAGGTGCAGCAAACTTGGTATCTGTCACATATCACCCATCTGCTTTTGGAAAGACTTTCTTCACACTAGTGCCAGAGTATTCTTCCGGGGCGGCTGAAAGACACATGGAGAAAGGTACCATGTGATTTAATGAAGCCTCCCTTTTTCAGAGAGGCCCTGATCCTGCAAACCACTTAACACATCAATATTCCCATTTATATCAATACAATTAATCACATGCTTGACTAAGTGCAGTGCTGGATCAGGGCCCAGAAGAGGGCGCTGACATATCCTCCAACTCTTTTCCTAGTGACTTTCACTGTGTGTCTGCTAAGGAAACATTAGATATGAAGCATCTGAGGAACCCTACTGACTATTCAACGCCTTGGAGCTGTACAAAGAGACAGAATAGCCATTCCACTGCACAATAATTCTCTAGAGCTAACTAGGGACCTCTGGTTAACACAAGAGGTGGGCAAACTAAGGCCTGCAGGCCACATCCAGCCCACGGGACCCTCCTGCCAGGCCCCTGAGCTCCCAGTCCCCGGCCCCTCCCCCGGTGTTCCCTCTACCCCGGCCAGCGCAATGCTCTATGCAGCAGGGCTGCAAGCTCCTGAGGCAGTGCAGCGGCAGAGCCTGGCCTGATCCAGTACTCTGTGCAGCATGGCACGGCTGCCTCTCCAGGTGCAGCTGCGCCGGCAGCCACCAGTGCTCCAGGCAGCGCGGTAAGGGGGCAGGGAGCCGGGGGTGGGGGGGGAGGGGTGTTGGATAGAGGGCAGGGGAGTTCGGGGTCAAGAACAGGAGGGTAGAATGGGGGCAGGGGTCCCCAGTGGGGGGGGGGACAGCCAGGAAGGAGAGGGGAGGTTGGATGGGGCAGCAAGGGGCAAGGGTTCCGGGGGTGGTCAGGGAGAAGGTGTGGTTGGATGGAGTGGCAGGGGACAGGCAGGGACAGGGGTTCCAGGGGTGGTCAGGGAGAAGGTGTGGTTGGATGGGGCGGGGTCCCGGGGGGTTGGATGGAACGGTGAGGGGCAGTCGGGGCAGGGGTTCCAGGGTGGTCAGGGGACAGGGGGGTTGGATGGGGCAGGAGTCCGGGGGGGGGGTGTCATCAGGGGGTAAGAAGCAGGTTGGGGATAGGGGGCAGGGGCCAGGCCATGCCTGGCTGTTTGGGGAGGCACACCCTTCCCTAACCAGCCCTCCATACAATTTCCAAAACCCAATGCGGCCCTCAGGCCAAAAAGTTTGCCCGCCCCTGGGTTAACATGTGGCTCTGTCTTGCCCACACTCACACAAGAAAATAGGCTTTACCAGGTGCCAACATGGGTATAAATATTTAATGATCACACACTAGTGAGTTTCCAAAGGAGAGATCCGAGCTGCCCAGGAGGAGCCAACAGTTGTTTTATAAGGAAGGAGGGGAGGAATGAGCAGCCTGCATTGCTATTTTGTTGGTTTGCTTTGGATTTTTTTAAGGGGAGAGGGGAAAATGAGGCTGCTTCCCCACAAGAAGAGTGTCTTCCCTGCACATCCAAACCTGAACTGAATTAATTTAGGCGGGGCCTTATGTCTCTGCAGCCCCTACTGTCACTGTAGTATCCAGAAGGGTCTTCCTGCTTTTCTCTCCCTCGCCCCTTAAAAGTGTAGCGACAGTTCCCTGAGGAGGATAAAGGTGAGGGAGTAGTTAGATCACGAGACTAGCCTAGACAGGGACTCTCCCTCTGAGCCCCCGACCCTTACCTGGAGGGATTGAAAGACTGGTTTCTTTGATTCACAGTGAGAAAACATCCTTAAGAACAGGCAATCCAAAAGGGTTCTACATTCCAGTCATCACTCAGATTTCCATGGTTTGAGTCAGCTGGGATAGATTCCCCCTCAGTTCAAGGATGCTAGGGAAATTGTTCTCCTGGGGAGAAAATTCTATTCCTCCATACAACACTCCTGCTGGTAAAATACCATTGGTTGCATAAGGACAAAACTTTTCCCACCCTCAGCTTCCGAATGAGGCAAAGAAGCCAAAGCAACTTTTTCTGAAAGTCAGAAGGTGCCCTTCGTATGGTATGAGCCATGAGTTCTGTGATGACTGTCCCCTTGTAGAGGACATTCTGACTGAGGGATATGGTCTTCCCCATGATGTTTAAAGGAAGGGGAAGGATCTTGCTTTAGAAGCTGAACCAATGGTTGTTTCCAAGGAGGAAATGGGTGGGGGGGGGGGAGAGAAAAGGACAGATGAGACCAGTGGTAAAATTTTCCAACACAAATCACTTAGGCGCCAAAGTCACTTAAATGCTTTTTTGAAAGTTACCCCAAGGTCCTCCTTTGTGTTCCCTTGGACTGCACTGATCCATATTCAAGAGAACGCCTTCAAACAGCAGCATCAAGGTCCAACTGGTTACTCTTCTGCTGCTCAGCAGCTGGTTTAATGCTATGGTTCACAGCCCTCTAATAATGAATGTAACAGATATTCCCCATTCCCCTGGTCATAAAGTGGAATTACCATACACAAGTCTTGGAAGTCATTCAGACAGTCTATCCCATCTAAGTACATTCCATACAAACTCCTAAACAAACAAACCAACAGAAAAAAAATGCATACTATTAATAAGTGTGTTCCCTCATCTTCTGAGAAGCTTAGTTTATATAGGTCTACACAATAATAAATAGTTTGCACAGAACGTTTGGCAGAACCACCAGGGTGGTCTAAACCCCCCCAGCTTCAGAGAGCTAGGTAATTCCCCCCCTTTCCCAGCCTCCCACACACACAGAACATCAGCTAAAAAACAGCTTAAAACTCACTCAAGCAACACTTCTAAATTATCCTATACAATTATCAGCTTGTTAGGTTAAAAAAAATCAGGAACATACTGTGTCATATTTAACTGAAGTTTGTGCTTTTAACAGTAAATTCAGAGAACAGTAAAAGTGAGTATATGCACATAAGCAAATCAATTGTGTTTGTGTTATTTATAGAACTAAAGAAATAGAACAAGTACAACTACCTTGTAGAGACCATAGGAGTCTGAAGCTTCCCAAATATTTTAAAACGTGTATATTTTCATAATTATTATTTGATGGTCATATTCTGGTGGGATGTTTTAGTTAACTGAAATGGGTTTTTTCAGATATTCATAACTAGTTTGTAATAGGCTTGATACTACTGTACTTTTTCCAGCATAATGGTCCACTCTATCATATCAGCAGTAATTGCTAGTCATTTAGTTTTATTAATATGATACTCAATAGGTTTAAGCCAAACAAAACTATACTTTATATTAGCCAGGATTTGAAAAGTAAAGTTAAGCTTTGTGTTCTGTTGCTCTTCTAGAGCTCTGAAGCTTGGCTGGGAATAAAAACTATTTTGCTGATTTAGTGGCAAAAAACAAAAAAAAAGTTTCCAAATGTGGTGCTAGCAGCAAATGTCTGGAGAAACATTAAATTTCACACACAGGCATATGCACAAAACCAGTAATTAATCACTCATAGTATTAAAATCCATTACAATGACAAGACACTCAGCTAACCAGAGTAAAACCAGTCTCTCTCCTCTCTTCCATACCACTAAAGGATTGTTGAATATATGACCACCAGATTTTTTGTCTTAAGCACTCATGGGAAGGGTCTCCATTAAACATCAAATCTCTGTACTTCCACACATTCCATGAACAAAGCTGGAACCACAGTACACAGTTACACTCATTTATAGGGTTTCTTTACTTTGTGTTATAAAAAAATGCCTATCCCTTAAAGCTTTAAGTGCTTAATCATTAAAATACACAACTCTACGTAAGAAAGAAAAGCAAAGCAAACACAGGCTATTCCCATACCTTTTGGAATTTTGCTCAGTGGCCTAGACCTAACCTGCCTGATGTGACAAGAAGAGAAGGAAGAGGCTAGTATGTTATCTCAGAATGGAAGTAGTTTACTTTTTGTAAGGTGTGCTTAAGGTTTATAAATACCTTTTACTTGACAAGATAAAAAATAAACCAAACATGTTTTTAGGGAAAAAAAACCCTCTACAGTACTTGTACGGCCCCCATTCCTGCAGTATCTGAGCACCTCACAATACCCATGTGAGGTAAGGAGGTCATCTTACAGCTGGAGAACTGAGGCACAGAAACACTGAGTAACTTGCAACGGTCACACCAGAAGTCTGTGGACAAGAAACTGAACCTAGATCCTCCAAGTCCCAGGCTAGCACAGTAACGTCTGTACTATCCTTCCTCTCTGTGGGCACACGTTTTTCCCTGGTGTGCATGTCAAGAAGGAGTGATGAAGGGGTAAACATGCTTAAACCTGACAATATTTTTCAAAATGCTACACTACACGATTGTTCTCATGTCAAATAACTGAAGTGACACACAAAATGGGACAGAATAAAATCTACTTAACCATACAAATGCAGACTTATTTTCATTATATTGTTTAGAAAAACATCTTATATGCAGTGGCATTTGCAACTGAACTGTTTCTTTATAACGGAAAAATTAAAGTATTGTGAACTTCATTAAAAAGGTGCTACAATTACTCTATTACTACTTTTTCCATTGTTTGTTCATACAAACTAGCTCAGCTCTGCTGCAATATCTTTAAAAAAAAGCAGTCTGCAACTCAGCTACATATGTATGTGGTCTACGATGGATTTAGGTTATGAGAAAAATTCCATACCTAAATCTTATAATCTGAATTTAAAGCCAACGGTGTAGTTTTCTATGCTTCCTACTTACCACACTTTTGAAGTCATCTTCTGCTTCATCAAATTTTCCTTGCTTAAGAAGTAAATGGCCTCTCTGTAATCTTGCCTGAAATGGAACAGTAACCAGTTTTGTACTTTACTTGGTTCTTATTTGTAGCCAAAAAGAAAAATTAAAACCCAATTTCCCCAAATTTAATAAAATGGAAAATTTCAGCCCCCATCCACATCTAACAAACTGAACCAAAAGCAGATATGAAGGTGTCTGCTCTCTCCATCCCTCCTCTATACTGTGTTCTTACAAGAACAGCTTTAGCAAAAATGATTATGTCCTTTTACATCAGGGTTTTAGATCAGTAATTACCCATCATTGCAAATGTAGGTGTAGCTCCAGTTACCACCCAAACTCCTCCATCAGAGGACTGCACCAAGAAAAACAACTGTTTAACTTGTAAGATAACTAGTCAACACAGCTACGCTGTTTTGATTTTCTTAATTTACAGCCTTTTCAATAGATTGCAGCAAAAGGGTACAGAAGTCCTTATTGTTAATACTTCTATTAACCTGAAAATTTAATGAGGACTCTTTAGCAGAAGCCACTGTAAAAGTCAGTGCAGATTATTTTGGAAGGATCTTAACTGAAATTTTGATTATTCAGGATAAGAAAGTTTTCATGCAAGTTAATTTAGATGCGCTATTAATGTTAATTAAGACTTGCAGTCCCCCTTTCTTAAATAAGTTAGTTAAATAAAAATCTAATGACTACAAGATAATTGATAGTAACATTGCTAAACTAGTCCTGGGACTTTAAGGACTGTTCTTATACCAAATGTTTTAATCTGGTGGGGAAAGAGAGGAAAACAGAAACTCTTTCCATTTGTTCACTAGAACGAGGTCATTTAAAAGGCATCATCTTGTTGTAAAATTATTTCATCTCTTAAAGGAGAGAACTTGACAAATTTGTCATAGTAGCAAATATTATATAAAAACAAACCCAAGGTGGGGGCATATCTTTTATTGGACCAACTTCTGTTGGTGAGAGAGAGACAAGCTTTCAAGCTCCACAGAGCTCTTCTTCAGGTCAGGAAAAGGTACTCCGAGTGTGACAGCTAAATACAAGGTGGAACAGATTTAACTACATAACAAATCTGTTCCATCTTGTATTTAGCTCAGAGTAACTTACATAAATCTCTTCAGGTCTGAGAAAGCTCGAAAGTTGTCCCTTTCACTAACAGAAGTTGGTCCAATAAAATATATTACCTCATCCATCTTGTGTGTCTAATATCCTGGGACCCACATGGCTACAACAAGACTGTAAACATTATATAAACTATCATTTTTGCTAAGAGAAATAGATAGTCAATCTTTACCTTTCAAACTGTGTGCGACTCAATCTTTCCAAATAGTTATTTTAAAATTTGAGGAGATAATCTGCAGTTCAGAACAAAAAATTGGGTTGCAGGTAGGGAGGCTGGTCAAATGGCTAATTCCAGTGTCACAAATCTCCCAGTAATTAGCCTGAAAGAGCTTTGGTAAAGTAGGTGGTAATCCTAAAAAGTAACTTATTTCTTGATTTGGCAACCAATGTTACTGCTTATAGAGGACTCGTAGTTAAGACTGCGAGTCTGTCATGGAAGTCATGGATTCTGTGACTTTCCATGACTTTCTGTGACTTCTGCAGCAGCCGGTGTGCCTGGCTCAGGGACAGCTCAGGCAGCCCCTGCTCCAGGCGCACTAGCCGCTGCTGGGGCAGTCTTGGGCCACCATGCACCCGCACCCCCCATGCTTCCCAGCAACAGAGTTTGGGTGTGGGAGGGAGCAGGGAGTTGGGGCACGGGACAGGGTGAGGTGGGCTCTGGGCAATGCTTACCTGGGGGTGCTCCCTGGAAGCGGCGACATACCCCTCACTCAGCTGCTAGGCGGAGGAGTGGCCAGGCAGCTCTGTGGGCTGCCTCTGCCCGGAGCACTGGCTTTGCAGCTCCTATTGGCTGGGAACCACAGCCAGTGGGAACTGCAGGAGTGGTGCCTGCAGGCAGAGACAGTGTGCAGAGCTGCCTGGCCATGCCTCCACCTAGCAGCTGAGCGATGGGGATGTCACCACTTCCGGGGGACACCCCCCCCCCGGGTAAGCGCTGCCCAGAGCCCATTTCACCCCATCCCATGTCCCAACCCCCAGCCCCCTCCCACACCCAAACTCTGCTGCTGCTGGAAGGGAAGGTGTGGAGTCAAGTAGGGAACCTGCCAGCCCTAACGCTCTCCCCAGCACCTGCAGGCAGCCTCCAAGTTTTATTCACGGGTATTTTTAGTAAAAAAAGTCAAAGACAGGTCACAGGCTGTGAATTTTTGTTTACTTCCCATGATCTGTCCGTGACTTTTACTAAAAATACCCATGAATAAAACTTAGCCTTACTCATAATTCATTACAAACCCTGAGATATGCTAGCAGAGGATTTGGGCATTTTACTGTAGGCCAGGTAATAAAATTAGAAGTTAAAGTGAGACAAGACTAGTCTCTCTCTCATCCAGTGTAAGAGTGTTCAGTATCGTACATGCACTAGTATCTTGGGGTATCTAATCTTAAACTTCCTGAAATATGGGGTATTAAATTCTCTTTTTTACTATACCACCAGCTAAAAAATAGTCTGCCTTTTAAACAAAACAGGAAAACAAAAAGGAACACCATTTTCTTTTACTCTGAAGGAATCCTGAAAAATCATTACTTACTGATGTGAAATCCTGCTTTAGTTCAACCACTTTACTTAAATCACGAATTGCAGCTTTAGATTTGCCCATGGCCAAATACACTGTGGCTCTTCTATAATAGGCAATGTAGTTATCAGAGTCCCCTTCTGCAAGCAAAGAAGAAATAATCACAACATCGCCCCAATGTAATTTGGGTACAGATAAGCTGCAATCATAATAAGAGCAGCATTACCTGATTTTAAGCAATTTGACAATTATATTTAACAATTAGCAAAAGTAACATTTGTAGACAATATTTTACATCACTTGTAATTTGCTCATGTTAACATTATTGAAAATAGGATGTGAACATAAATATTAGCAATGTTACTAAGGGTTTTGAAGGTGAATGCGTAAGGATATTTCAGCTCTGCAGTGGAGTTAAGCTAAAACATACTAGCCCTTTTTATCTCAAATTGCAGGCCTACTTTCGGATGCATATTTAATGTTTTCACTGTTAGCCATGGTCTCTACAACTGATACGAGATGCACAAAATAAGGAAGCCATACACATCTTTCCACTAATGACCAGCATTGTTTTAGATAGTCCAATGTTTTCATAACTTTATAATTTACACGTAGACAGTAGCAACTTCATATTTCGTTTAACTTTAAGTTTGTTTAACTGTTATTTCTATCCCAATGGAAGACAGACATTTAGGGGACTGGAGATAGAGCTATTCGCTTAGTGTCAAAGTGATGCCCGTGATGGAACTATGTGACTCTGCAGCTCCATTCCAGTGTTCTCTTTGCCAATGCTGTTCAGCATATGTTCACTCTTGTTTGAATCCCACCACACTGACCAGCTTTGGAAACCCATTTGAGGAACTTCTGGGCATATTTCTCTGAAAGGATACAGGAAAATAATGCTATGTCCTTAGCTCGGAGAGAGGAGAATAATGATGGGACCACAGCCTACTCACTAGTGAATGGTATCTTCTACTTCTAAAGGACACTAGACTTTTTAATGTATTATTAAAACAAATCTAGGGTTTGGATACAAGAATAAAACACATCTGAAGCACAAAATAGATGCCTATGACCCTCACTTAGTAGATCTTAAGGGTAAAATGCAAAGTTTAACAAATGAATCTAAGAACACTGTTGTAAAACTTCAAGGCATGCAAATAAGCTTCATAGCTTTATCTGTTATCAGCAATGTTCCAGAGGTCGTCTTACCAAGGAGAGACATTCTCCGTTTCGTTCTAAAATCATTTGGCTACTAAAGTGGAAAAATGACAGCTTACTTTCTACCTTGATGATGTAGGCCACTCTGCATTAGTGCTATGGACTTCTACATTTATTTTTATTATCCAAAACAAAATAGTCATCATCCATTACCACAGACTACTCCATAGACTACACAGCCCGTTACAAAATTAGATTATGTAAAAAATGTAGAGCTCAAGTTGTACATAATTCTTACACCTAGCAAAATACACTATTCACACACACACACAAAATATTAAGGGTTAAAACAACCGAGGCAGGAGAGAGCTGTCCCACGACCAGATACAAAACTTCTGGCAGACAGAAAATGGTTTTGCCTCAGAGCCCCCAGTACAGCAATGAATAGCTCTGATATCCATACAGAGAACACAATCAGTCACAGCCTGAAGCATATGTTAAGATCCAGAACTGAAGAGAGTAAAGCAGGAAGCAGCTTGATTTTTACCATGTTATGTCTGCGACCAGAACATTGCAATGGCTGTGATCTAAAGAGGAAGAAAAAAAAAAAAAGCTATTGTCCACATGTTAGTCCTGCCATGCAAAGCAAGCAAAAAGCCTGGAGAAATGAGAGGGTCTTTGCTCGGTAACAAAAAAAATGCAGGTAGTCTTAGTGCACCTGGCAAAGTTACCTTAAGTAATACGTAAATTATACTTCCCCAAAAAAATTTCAGAAAATTTGAAGATTCAAAAACTACAGACAATAAAAGATTTGGAAGGTGAAGATTAGCTCAAGGCTGCTCCTGTATTAATAACTCCAATGGGATAAAATGATCAAAACACTCGTTGAAGACTTTTAGATGGGACTCTGATCATATGAAACACAGAACACAATATTGCATAGAATGTTAACCCACTAAGCTTTAGACAACTAATCTCACATATTTAAACTTTAGTTTTGTTTTCCTTTCCAGCCAACAAATTCTAACCAAGAGATTCAAGTTTTACACTGGTAGCAATGAATAATTACTAATCCCTAGTCACATACAGTGAAGAGATTAGTTATTACTTTAGTTATCACTATATATTTCAAAACCAACCCAATAAAAGTTTAAATTCACTTATAACCATGAAGAGTAATTGGATGGAATGATCCAGAATTAAAGCTTCCCCACTCTCCTACTTTGATGAATGACAGTTTATCCAAACTAAACTGAAAGCAAATACTAACAGCCAATAATATTTAGACACACATACTGTCTGCACACTTTTGCATGTAGTCCTGAAATGAAAATTTAAATCTCAAAGGTCTGATATTACTGCAAGTGCATATATGGATATTCATTCTTTTCATGGTCACAAAATGCTACATTGTTATATTGTGTAATTAATTCCATTTGAAAAAGTCTGAGTGGAAAACTGTAGTATGCATGCATCCTATACAATAGTGTGAATAACATGAAAATAAGAGATTGGCAGCAGGAAAGAACAGAACTAACAGTAGGGTGACCATATTTCCCTATGCTGAATAGGGGACCACCTGGTAAAATTACTAATATTCAGGCAAACAGCAATCAATCAGAACTATGCAGTACAAACATTCAAACAAGAAGTTGCCTGAGCCCGTTAAAAAGAACTACTGCCTAGTGGGATTCTTTTTATTTATCTTATCTTTAAGGTTCACACTAGGAGGAATGATCTTATTCAAATATGTAAAAATCTATTTGGCCTACACAATGTTGTGCTTAGGTTTATGTGCCCTCCTATGTAATAAGGTATACACCAATCCAGGTGGTTACAAGCAGTTAGTTTGCCTCATGCTTTGCAACACCTCCCAGAGTTGGTGTTCACATACTCTATGGCTGTTCTAGGTTTGAGCCCTGATCCTGGAATTTTCCACACCCATGTGGGGTTGCCGCATCCATGAGGTCAGTAGGGCTCCATGTGGTCCCACATGGGCACGGCAGTCCACCCACGCATTGTGAATTGGAGGCTTATTAATTAAGCAAATTATGAGTGAAGGATAGAGCATTTCAATACAAAAATTCTACACCACAAGCAGTCAAATAATTTTATCTTCAGATACACACCTATAGCAGCATGGAAGTGAGACAAGGCATCAGCTAGCTGTCCAGCTGCCAATAACTTCTTGCCCATTTCAAGTTGTTTTTCTACTTCAGCATTTATTCCACATTCGACTCCTAAAATAGAAGAGTCAACATTTTTAATCACACAGTTTGATTCTAGCAAAGTTGACACTACCAAAATAAATAAATAAATAAAAAGGGCAGGGATGGATAGAGTGTTCTCTCTCTCTCTCCCCCTCCCTCCATAATACATAAAAATCATAAGGGACAGTTCATATTTTGTTACCAGGCAAGAGCTCCCTACCCCAAAAATAAATTGCTGATACAGAAGCACATGAAAACAAAATGCTACATTTCTCATCTTAGTTTCCTTTCGGACTTAACTCTTCTGCCCCTCTCCAAAGACCCAGTTATAATGAAGAAAGTCTAAATACTGTAAGCCACCATTTTAAAAGCAGCTGTTGAATATGCATCACTAGCTACATTCTACCTAGCTTTTGCACATACAAGATTCTCTACATCCATATAAGGTAGCAAAATACATTGTCCTCTCCTGTTGTAATTAAAATCCTAAATACAAGGATCACATGCTGTGCATAACAGAATGAACATGAACAGTTTTTTTTTTAAATATAAAATTTACTTCAATAACCTGATCATGGAAGTGCGATGGATAACTCTGTATTCTCTTCACTGAGTGTCCACACAGAAATTTTTGAAGTTCCCTTTAACTTTATTTCATGCTCTTTTATTTAAGGATCTTTACAAATTCAAGTCCTAAATACAGGTTATTGTACATATTTTGATATTATAAAAGGAATTTAAACAAACACGGACAAGAACAGTGTTTCATATTCTGTTTGCTAAGTGTCAGACTTCCCATATGCAATATTCAAGTACAGTAACACCTATAGAGCAAAGTTGCACAAGAGACGTCAGTCCGTAGTATATTATGAAATGTGAACAAAGCCAAGCACTTTCAATCACGCAGGCAGTATAATTATTACAGTATAATTTGAGTTCATAATTGTTATTGCTGCAGAGACTCGGTATCTAATTCTGCATCCACTGAAATCAATGGGGGAACTCCAATCAACTGCATGGTGCGGGATCAAGCCCAGCATGTGTAGTGGTGAAAAGCATTTCCTTACATCATTTTTAAATGTGTTTCCTTTTAATTTAATTTAATGTCCTTTATTCTTCTATCTTTAGAAAAGTTTTAGACATCTGTATGTATGACATCCACAGCTACGTAAGAGAGGCTTTAGAAGGTGAGGAAAATTGAACACTAATGTCTCAGGGCATAAGAATATATGGCAAGAATGGGGAAACTTCCCTTATGGGCAAGTTATTTCATAATTATTAACCACACAATTTCTTGTGCCCTCCTCTGGAACATCCGATACGAGTCAGTTTCAGAGACAAGATGCAGCGACCAATGAACAAGTGGTCAGAGCCAGTATGGAAATTTCTAAAGTGGAACAATGGCTGGTCACTCTCCTTTTCTCTGTTCCAAATTCTGAGAGAAGTCTCTTGGAGAGAAGAGCCATTTTGTTTAAAAAACAAGATTTTGGCCTCTTTGTGAACTGACTTTCTGCAAGCCAGATCATCATCTGGGAATTTGGGTTGTGCTCCCTCATTACACTGCTGAAGTAGCTCCACTCCATGGCTCTGATCCCCACCTACCCAGTAACTGAGAAAAGTTTCCCACTGAGAAAACTTCACTGGCCTGAAATACTAACTCAAAAAACTGATACCTCAAACATATCACTAGATTAACAAAAACTACAGGTATGTCCAACACTCAGATGGGGATTCTAGACAGGTGGGCCTATCAATAAAGGCAGGGTTCTGATGTCACTGCAGGATCAAGCAGATGCTGGTCAACTGGAAGGAGGTACTTAATAAACTATAAATACCTGCTGCAACAGCAACAAATGGTACAGAGACAATTAGTGAGAGTGAGTCACTTGTACAGAATGTCCCACTTCAAATTTGCTTTAGTGTGAAAGCCCTTTTTGAAGAGTCAGATATTCTACTGGATCACATTTCATTTCAGCTGAGGTCAAAAGACAGTTTTGGCTATGGACCACAGCAGAATCAAACAAACAGCACTGAAATTAACATACATTCATTAACAATAAAACTACACTGGCAGCAGGTCATAATAAATAGGGTCCTTCACAATAACACAGCTCTAAATGGAGACAGCACTTTTCAGGGGCTCCCCCCTCACCTCCTTGTCCTCACACTTCAATTTTGTTTGCATGACGAACACAACATTTCTCTACCAGCTTTATCTTTTCTAATTCAGAAAAGATTGATTTCTCTCGGTCTTTGGAATGGTGTTTGAATCTGAACCAGCCTTCTTCACTTCCTTGTTCCTAATTCATCATCAATCATGTCAGTACAGTTCCAAGAATAGAGTTCTACAATAAGACTTACTTGTTCTAAGTAGTATCTTTCATATAAAGCGTCTCAAAATAATTCTAAGAAGAGTTATACAATACAATTCAGCTATCATGCCAGAGAGAGTAAAATTAAAAGGAACAGACAAGGGCAAACAAATATATTCAAGGAGAAATTCAAGAAGGCTGTTCCAAATGCAGGAGATGTGAAGGACAGTTCCCTACAGTAACCACACTGTCAGAAGCGACAGAGGAGCCCAGTGCTAGATGAGCAGAGGGAACTTGAATGGGGAAAGTGGAAAAACGAGGTGTGAAACACGCAGAAGCAAGTCCAGAGTGTTTTATAAATCAAAAACGACAACTATGAACTGGATTC
The DNA here is from genome assembly GCF_965140235.1 of Caretta caretta. Lineage (NCBI taxonomy): Eukaryota > Metazoa > Chordata > Testudines > Cheloniidae > Caretta > Caretta caretta. The sequence continues at coordinate 97,620,947 of NC_134206.1, read as the reverse complement.
TGAAATGGGAAGTCAGTGAAATTGTTTGAGAATAGGGCTGATTTGATAATTCTTTGTATACCTGAGAAAAACAGTGCAACATTACATAAATGCAGAAGTTTGCAGAACTGGAACTTGGGGAGACTACCAAGAAGAGACATGCAGTACAGCATACAGAAGATGAAGGCATGCATAAGGATTTCAGCAGAGTTAAACTGAAAGAAGCAGCACATTCAAAATCTTGACAGCATTGGTGTAAGGAACAGATATGAGATGTGGTGATGGAGAATTACACCAAGAGTAGTACAATAGGAGCAAATGAAAGTTCTGAGCAGGGACAGCCACACCCAAAGTAAAGTCCCCAAAGCCTTGGGGATTTAATTTCCAATGATATTTCTTTCTTGCTGTTAATTAATTAGTGATGGCTCTCCAACTCCTTACAGGACTTCAAGTCTGCAGCTTCTGGGCCCACTCCCACTGATCTCCTTAGTTCCAGCACCTGCTCTTAAAGAAGCAGCAGGTGAGAGGATGCTGTGATCCTGATCCCCCTTTCCATTCTGTGAAAAGAACAGGTTGGCCTGTGTCTAAGCTAGGATTTAAAGGTATGTTAGAACCTATTAGCCAATACATTCTAAGAACCTAATGAAGAAAGGCAATGTGTACTTCAAGACGTTAAGGTTTGATTCAAACAGCTAAGCAGAAGTAAACATTAGACTGCCTTAGCTAAGTGTAGACAAAAGTAACATGTGCTTCCGCTTAGCTGTTTGAGTTAAACCTTAACATGTGTTGAAGTACATATTACCTTTCTTCATTAGGCTCTTAGAACCTATTAGCCAATACATTCTAACACACCTTTAAATCCTAGTCTAGACAAAGGCAAAGAAGTTACTCCATTCTCTGTCTTCTCTGTCATTCTGCGAAAGTGCTGGCTTTCTCCTCAAGAAGAACAAGCAGCATGCGGACTGGTCTGATCCTTCTCTCCCCATCACCTCAAAGGGACAGCAGAACCCAAGCCCCACTCAGAAGACCATCATTTCTACTCACTCTGGGCAAGCATTAATGCAGGTATTCTGCTATTTTAGATCACGTATACCTAACATAGAAGGGATGTACTGTAAGAAGTTATGCTTAGGAACATACCAGTACTGGACACAGAATACAGTTGTGTAGCATCAACACAATTCCACACTTCCAACCTTATGTATGTGCATGTTGAACCTTTAAGGTATTTTTTTGCTACAATACAGTTACTGTAGGCAGATTACAGCCTGATCCTGCAAGTAGGGTTGCCAACTTTCTAATTGCAGAAAACCGAACACCCTTGCCCCTCTCCCTCTCTAAGGCCCAAGGGTGCGGGAGGGGTTGAGGTCTGTTTGGGGGTGCAGGCTCTGGGGTGGGGCTGGGGATGAGGGGTTTGGGGTGCAGGAGGGGGCTCCACGCTGGGGAAGGGCAGTGGGGTATGGGAGGGGATATGGGCTCTGGGCTGGGGGTGTGGACTGCAGGGTGGGGCCAGAAATGAAGGGTTTGGGGAATGGAATGGGGATCTAGGCTTGGCAGGTGGCTGAGGTGTGGGAGGTGGTGAGGGCTCTGGCAACCCGACCTGCAAGGTGAAAGTATCATAGCGCAATCAGCTCCATTAGGGGGTGGGGGAAGGGAACACAGAATGGAACCCTTAGTGCCACCTGTGAAAGACATGGAGCAGCAGCATAATAAGTTCTGAATACTGTACGCTGACTTGGTTACTGGGATGTTTACTGTATGAATACAGTGGTTAGTTTAATAACGTGCGGTAAGGAAACAATGGCCCATGACAAGCCACCCAAGGTAAAAACTGGAGGATTGTTATGAGACAGTGGAAAAGCTATATTGGCTCTGAGGAGTCTGATTCGATCTGTTGCTGAGCTTACCAGACTGGTTTGGTCCAGATGGATAAAAGTACAAGAACTGATAGTAATTAAGATTCTGGCTGGAGAGAGAGTGACACACACACACACACACTCTCACCTCTCTCTCTCTCTCTCTCCCCCCCTCCCTTCCTCTCCCCCTGGGTAAGGCAGTTGTTGGAAAGATGTTGGAGGGGAACAGACTGACATCCAGGACCCTCTGGGGTGTCTGAAGAAACTAGACCTGACTAGGCTACCATCAAGGAATGGTAAGCCTATAGTTAAGATAGTTCATGAGCTTGTCTACTTGCTGTTTTTTTCTAGTTTTTTTTCATTTTTTCTAATTGTTTAATTTCAACAGTGAAACAAAGCAATGTTTTTATTTGTAAGAAGGCTGTCTTGTCACTATATGCAGCACTGGTCACAGACTCTTGAAGGGAAGAACTGCAGGTGTCAAACCCAGCTGGACCTGCAGGGTAAGCATGGCTGATAGGGTAGCTCAGGCCAAACTGAGTAGGAGTGGGAGAATTGCAGAATGCCACCCAAAGAGAGGTAAAGGCACCAGGCCTGATAGCTGAGGGGGTGCACTCAGAGACAGAAGGCAAGTGAGGTGCAATTAGCCCTTTAACCCTGCCAGTAATGTTTATTTCTACTTGCTTTAGCTCAAGAAACGAAATATTAGGTTTCCTGGTAGCTATATCCTGGGAGCAGAGAACTGTTATTAGAATGTCTGATGCTAGATTTTAGAATGTACAAACTTTAAAAATCCCCTAAATCTCTATGTATAACCTTAAGAGGGACTCAGTCAAATCGAAATCTAGCCCATTTAAAAACAAAAAAACAAAAAAACACCACCTTAAAGCAGGTTCAAGTTTCACATGTCCAAGTCTCCCTGCTGAGTTTGAGATTTTTCCATAGCATTTTTCTTTTCTTCTTCCAAAATGTACCTTTCTTCCCTGTGGCATGTGAAAGGCCCATGCAAACAACAAGGGAAGTTATGTGACTATACAAACAAAACAGTGAAGTTGACTGTACACAAAGTAAGAGGCCATAAAAATAAAGAAAATATGTATACTAATTTAAGTTGTTACATGGAACTAAAAAAGGTTAAAAGAATTTTACATGAAAGTGTGATGTTTAAAATGACAGTCTGACATTTTGCTATTAACTGCTGATTCTTTTTCTAATGTTTCTACATATTGTGGAAAGTTTTTTTGAGGTGAAACTCTAGTGTGCATAGAGCAGGAAGAGGAGTGCCCATCACAAGGACCTTTCAGAAACAGCACAAAGGTGCTCATCAACAGCGCAGTGTAGATATCTGGGCTCCGGCTCGAGCCAGGGTCTGGAACCTTCCCACATTCACAGAGCCCTGCCTCCACTCAGGTAGGTCTGCCTTTCAGAAGCAGGGAGGCACAGCTAGCTACAGCAGCAGCTGTACTGCTGCTAAAAGCAGTTAGGCAAAGGAGGTTTGGGAAGGGAAGAGACTGAGAAAGGAACACCTGTGCCACTCACTAGGGATACGGAGTAACTTTGGATAGTAGCAACTGAGCAGAAATCCCCTCCACTCCCAAAGATGGAAGTGACATTGGGAAGGGGTGGGGGCAAAAGAAAGTCACCAGTGACCCTCCTTCCCCTCCAGAATCTGCAGCGGCCTGGGATCAGTGAGAGGAATCTAGTGAGAGGGGAAGGAAAAAGGAGAGTGATAAGGAGAAGCAGTTCCCAGAAGCTTAGCAGAGAATGAAGCCAGCTCTGAGTGCTAAGCTGCCTGCAGAGCTGGCCCATCTTTTCTCCGCCTCCTTATGACCAATTTGCTTTTCTACTTGGATGGAGGGACAGAAGAGAAACAGGGCATTTCCATCTAGTCCTCTCTTCCCAGTTCTAGCTTGGGGTGGACGAATATCTTTGATCCACAAGGCTTTAATTTGGCACACGGGCCCTCTAGTGGAGAAGTCAGGGACTGGGCGACAGGATGGATCATGTGATGATTACCTGTTCTGTTCATTCCCTATGGGGCACCTGGCATTGGCCACTGTCGGAAGACAGGATACTGGGCAAGGTGGACCTTTGGTCCGACCCAGTAGGGCCATTCTCATGTTCTTAAGTCAAAAGAATTCCAAAGGAAGACTGGGGCTCATTTTCAGTCAGGTACTAGAATACTAGGGAAATGGCAGTGCAAGCTGCAGTTCACCTCCAAAAGTTCTGGAACCTTTTCATAACCCTGAGATAGACATCTGAGGTACAATACCAGCAGCCATGTCAGACTTTAGGTTAAAATACGCTCCTTCGTCCTACAGATTTTTACACAGCTAATATGAACTTCTACAGCAAGTTAACAAGTTGCAAAGGGAACTTTTTAAAAGTCACAAAAACCATGAGGAGAAGAAGCGGGATTTTTTACCCACAAAAGCTTATGCCCAAATAAATCTGTTAGTCTTAAGGTGCCACAAGACTCCTCGTTTTTGTGGATACTGACTAACACAGCCACCCTTCCGATACTTGACATCATTTAAAAGTCACAGTTCGACTGGTGGTACCAATGTTACTATACCAGAGAATTTCTGTATGATTTTTAATTTTATATAGTTTAAAGATCCCAAAGTAATGTTAATTAGAAGGCCTTTCCTTTCTCTGTGAGCGGTTTGCAAGGCCAAACTGCTCAGCACATCCTGGGACAGAGAGTTTGTTCTCAGAAGAGATAAGACTTTGCAAAACCAACTGTTCCTCAGAACAGCACACAGAGACTCCCACCCTTCTCACCTTCTTTATCTTGCTTGTTATGTACGTTATATGGTAAGGGGGTTAAGCAGTTTCCTTACACCCTAAGAGTTGTTAAAGTTAGAAGCAATATATGTTGAACTAAAGCTCGAAAATGCGTGTGAATGGATGTTGTGTGTAAATAGAAGATGAATGGTTAGGAGTGCCAGCCTAAGAGTTACCACTTCAGTATCAATTGGCCGAAGAATGACCCCCAGAGGGCAGACTGGAATCCACCCAACAGCTTCAAGGATTGGAGAATCGAAGAACAAGATAACATCTGGCAGCATGGAGCCGTCAGGGATGTGTCATCTGCTGATTGATTCAGCAACAGCAGGACGAAGCCACCTCCACAGGCAGGGCCAGCTCTAGGATTTTTGCCGCCCCAAGCAAAAAAATTTTGACCGCCCCCGCGTTTTTTCCCATGCTTCCCCGCCCCCGGCTCCACCCCAACTCCGCTCCTTCCCAACTCCTTCCCCAAATCCCCAGCCCCGACTCCTCCCAGGGCGTGCCACACTTTCCCCCCTGCCCTAGCTCACCTCCGCTCCGCCTGCTCCCCCGAACACGTCGCAGCTCCGCTTCTCCCCCCTCCCTCTCAGGCGAAGGAGAGGCAGCTCGTTCAGGGGAGCAGCCAGAGCAGAGGTGAGCGGGGGGGGCACAGGAAGTAATGGGGGGGATTTAGAGGAACTGCTCCCCGCCCCAGCTCACTTCCGTTCCACCACCGCCGCCTCCCCTGAGCACGCTGCCGCTCAGCTTCTCCTCCCTCCCTCCCAGGCAAGGGAGAGGCAGCACGTTCAAGGGAGCAGGCGGAGCGGAGGTGAGTGGGGGGGGAACCTCAGGAAGTAACGGGGGGAGGGGGGTAGAGGAACCACTCCCCGCCCCAGGTCACCTCCGCTCCACCACCGCCACCTCTCCCGAGCATGCCACCGCTCAGCTTCTCCTCCCTCCCTTCCAGGCTTGCTGTGCAAAACAGCTGTTTCGCGTGCGGCAAGCCTGCGAGGGAGGGGGGAGAAGTGGAGTGGCGGTGATGCACTCAGGGGAGCGGGCGGAGGCGAGCTGGGGAGCATTTCTAGGGGCCGCATGGCTGGCGCTGGAATGCCGCCCCTAGAAATGTGCCTCCCCAAGCACCTGCTTGTTTTGCTGGTGCCTAGAGACGGCCCTGTCCACAGACTAGCATAGGAATAAACTCCTATAAAAACAGACCCTAAAGACTAAGAACTTTGAGTCTGGTTCTACAATCGCCCTCCAGGAGCATCGGATGTGCATCCGACAAAGACTCGGCTCCACCCTCATGCCCAGGTTACCTGGCCAGTAACTGGCATGAGCAACCTCTAGGCTGGTAACTGTAACAACTTTGCAGAACCTGTATGTGCATGTGTGTAGGAGTGAATAGGATGTAGTAAATACGACTGTTTACTTGCTTTGCCACTTTTGGTATTTTGTGTGAGTACATAGGATAGAATGTTTATGATTACTTGTTTACTGTGCCTCTTTTTGTATTCACAATAAACGCGGCATTTTAAAAGATCTTGTTGTGTTTTGTTTTATTGGTATAACACCAGAAAGAATGAGGTGTGGAATTGGAAGAACATGCACTGACTGACTTTCTTGGAAGATGAGCTGGTGAAATAGTTATTTTCTAACTAGTTCTAATAGTAAACTCCAGCATCATCTCTTCCCAAGAGAATCTCAAACTCCTCTTAAAACCAGGGAAATTGTGACTTAAAATACTGCTTCTGTTCCAAGAGAAGAAGAGATGAACACAGCCTGCAGGAGGGTCGAAACCTCACAATAATACACCACTCCCATTTACAAATCTCCATTTCATTATTTAACTCTTTCAGCACTATAGAAAGAGTAAGAAGAAACTAAAAATGTACATGTACAAAATGATCTACAGCTATGGAAAATGTGAGTCATGTATTACATTAACCACTCATATACTAAAATAAAATATTACTTCATAAGAGATATTAAGACATAGAAATTAGAAATGAAAAAGACCTAATAGATCATATTTTGGCCATCCAAGTATCTGTAGAACTGTTCTTTGTCTAGAGTGCTTTGTCCAGTCTAGGTTTAAATGGCACCCTTCCCTGGGAGAATATTTCACAATCTGCTAAAGCTTGCTATTAGGAAAATATATACAAAATTAGAAAGTAAACTTGCAACTACCAAGGCCACAATCAACAAAGCACCAAGGTCATCCATGCTCCTTGCATCTATAGGAACATATTTGGAAGATGAATTATCTACAGATGCTTAAAAACAAGTACAAATGCTTAGGCCAGTGGTTCCCAAACTTGTTCCGCCACTTGTGCTGGGAAAGCCCCTGGCGGGCCGGGCCAGTTTGTTTACCTGCCGCGTCCGCAGGTTCGGCTGATCATGGCTCCCAGTAGGCATGGTTTGCTGCTCCAGGCAAGTGGGAGCTGCTGGAAGCAGCTTGGGAACCACTGGCTTAGACTGATTCATCTGGTGTTAGTACTCTTCCTTTAACATTGCAGCAGAAGCAGCTAGGGGAAAACCAGTACAATCCTGCAGCATATACTTATACAGTACAGTGTATCTTTGCCACATTACATTCAATATTAAATTGTCATTCAGCCAGGACACTCCACTTTTTAGACTTCTCATTTAATACAACTTCAAAGTACATTTCTAACCTCCAGAGTGACCACAGCCCTTAGAAAGGTCCAGATTCACTGAGCTGTGACAAGAAAAGGAGTACTTGTGGCACCTTAGAGACTAACCAGTTTATTTGAGCATAAGCTTTCGTAAGCTACAGCTCACTTCATCGAAGCTCACGAAAGCTTATGCTCAAATAAACTGGTTAGTCTCTAAGGTGCCACAAGTACTCCTTTTCTTTTTGCGAATACAGACTAACACAGCTGTTACTCTGAGCTGTGACAGTGAAGCAGTTTTTTTTTCTTTCTTTCTCATTCATAACAAGCAATAATGCGAGTTTTGCAGGCCAAATTGTGTCTTCTGATACATCTGTACAACCAGCTTTCAAATTATGCCCTCTCAAACACCTGTGCAACCCCGTTAGCTGAGGGAATAGTTTGTTCTGCAGAACCACTATTCTTGGCAGCGATGAATGATTAAAAAAACCCAAAACAAAACCTAACTTGATTTTCAGAGCCCAGAGCAACCTTACAGGGCTAAAAGTTAGGGAAAAAAAGATTTTTACTTGGAAACTGAACAAATCTGTATGGAAATCAGTGAGACACCACCAGTATGGAACTTCATAATACCATTTCCACATGGCCATTCTTTAAGCTAGATCCACAGTTTTAAAATCATACAATAATTAGCATCCTACCAATTTCCCTAGTTTCTTTTGAAAACAGATTAAGAAGGTCTAAGAATAGAAACCAAAATAAATAGAACTGCACTTGCTGTAGTTTCAACAAAACAAAGCTACAACACAAAACTAGAAATATCATTAAATACTAGGATTTTTAAAAGCAACAATTAATGGTGATGGCTGCATTTACTTCTAGTCATCATATTTGTATTAAAATCTATTTGAATTTAGATCTTTCAGAAACACTTATTCTTTTCAAAGTGACTGTCCACTGCCCCCAACTAGAAAAGTTACAAACTTTTCTATTTTTTACTGCCATCATTCTCTGGTTGTACCCAGAATTAATGGCAGTGCACCTTTGACAATCCCAACGCCGGCTGACATTCCCTGCCCATCACAGATTTATCTCCCTTCAATACCCACAGGCTGGCATTGCCCCCAAGTCCACACAGATCTGCTCTCCCTCCCAGGTGGCATCCTGGCACTAGAGCCCAGCACAGCGCTGCTGCGGTGATACCCCTCAACGCGTCAGGAGGTTAAGGGGCATAATACTCAAAACCACTCAACGGTGCTGTTGTGATGGTAAATAACCCTATGATGTGGTAATACGCGAGAGTGCTCAGGGAAGTGCGGGCTTCTCTGTGGTGAGCATGATTACATATCACTGAAAACCAAACCAAGGCACCAAGTCTAACCTTCGCCTCGTCCCCCCACCAGCCCGGCGCTGCTCCGCCCCATGCTCACCCCGCAGTGCCAACCTCCCCCACACTTCCGAGCCCCTCGTCCCAGCACCACATCACCCCCTGCACGCTGGGCAGCAGCTTCCCCCGGCAGAAGGCTAGCACTGCCCTGTCCCGCCCCGCCAGCAACAGCAGCCCTGTCCCCTCTCCCCCGGCAGCGTGCAGCGCCGTGCACCAGCGCGGGCTCGCCCCGCAGCCCCTCACCCTCGCCGAGCAGGTCGAAGAGCACCAGCAGCAGAGGCAGCACGGCGCCCACCTGGCCGGCGCACGCGCTGGCCGACACCATGGCGATACGGCCACGCGCGCCCTAACCCCCCGCGCGACTGCGGACCCCGCCACGCGCCTCTGGCAGGGCTCTCAGCGCGGTTCCACTTCCAAGTTCGGTGGGGTGGGTCGTGGGCGCCTCCGATTGGCCGCGCCGCCGCCTGCCCGGCCCCCTTCTAGGGAAACGTGGAGAGCCCACGGACTAGTGTCAGCCGCCGCTCCCCTGACGGTACTGCGCTTGCGCGCCAGGCGTGACCCGAGCATGCGCAGGACCCACAGTTGAGGCTGCTGCCCCGCCTTTGCCCTCTCCCGGCAAGAGAATGTGCTCGTTCCTCGTGGGCGGGTAACGGGGGCGGAATGAATGGGGACGTGTGAGGGGCAGTAAGCGGGGGGAGAGTAGGGCAGGAGCGAGAGGCTTGTGCATGTGCTCAGTGTGTAAATGCTTTGCAGCCTGCCCAGGGACGACTCGTTAAAGCCTCAATCTGGTCCAAAACTTTAGCTCAGAGGTACTCCGTCTTTCTTGGGCCAGGACCCATAGAAAGGGGGGGGGAAAATCATCCTGAGACACCCACTATATCCTACAGTCATTTGAGTGGACAGGATTGTGGGATTTGGGTCCTCAGGACAGAGAGCCATGGGAATGCCATTACCAGCTAAAGCAGTATTCCCAGCCCCAAACTCGGAAATCATGAGCCACACACACACACACCACTCCAACTTTCTTTTATAAAAGATATATTGGATTTTTTTTTTTGGGTCTATCTCGTGATTATGAACCCAACCCCATCCCCAAAGTGTGTGTATGTGGGGGGGAGAATTACTGTTGCCATTTGCCAACTCTCCCAATGTATTCAGGTGATTTGGCCCTGCTTCAGGAGCTCTCACTGTCTGATGGTGCAGAGCTTCCCACTTCTCACCAAACCCCCAAATTCTAATTAATTAATTCTGTATCTGCCATCTGTCCATCCCCCACCCCATCAATTAATTATGCAGCCCAAACTAATTAATTATTTACTTCCTGTGACCTCATTAATTCTGCTCCCTCAGCCTCCCCCCCAGATCAATTATGCCCTCCAATCCCCAAATCAATTAATTATGTACTTCCTCTCAGCCTCAGTTCTGCTCCTCTTGCAGCTCTAGGGATTTTGTAACACACACATCCCAGGCCCAGAGAGGCAGCTACAACAGGGTCCCCCTTTTTAGGCTGGTGGGGGTCAACTCCAGGGGTTCTTCTCCCCTTTCTGAGCCTGGAGTTGCAGGGATAGAGAAGGGAGTGGAGCACAATGACCCATTTTGCACATCCCTGAGTTGTGGTGTTAAGGATTTTTGCCATTTTGGGTTTTTTGTTGTTGTCTTTCACCCTCTAAATTTGGTTTACCTTATTGTATTATAGTTTAGCACCCTCTCAGAGGTGCTTGTCTTCAGTTGAATAAGGCTTGAACTATCCTGCGTGGTAACAAGGCAGAGGCAGGAAAGTTTGAAGGAAAAGGGTGAGAAAGGGTCACATGACCATGAGGTAATCTGTCTGGCAACAGGAGATATATACAAGATATATATGCTGACTGCTGTCCGCTCAGAAGGCAGCCTAGATTCAGTCAGGCGATCGTCAAGAGGAAATGTCAACCACTTACCTGTTCCATTGGTGAAGGTGTACCTGTTCCATCCCATCGAATGGTCCTAATCTCTGGTGACATGGTCCTTGAGGACCCAATCCTGATTCCCTTGAATGAGAGGAAATGTGAGCTGGCTCCATCCAGTCTACAGCCCTTTACAGCAACGAACTGAGTAACGTTGAAACTTTATTTAAGTCCATTTTGGTTCTAGTTGAGTCTAGGCTTCAACCCTACTTTTATTCTGTAAACCACTGAGCTATTTTTTCTGTTTGCATTTACCACTCTGTCTATCCTTTATCCTGCTCAGTTAATAAGTCCCTCTTGGTTCATCCCTTTAAGAGAGGGGTTTTGTTGTTGTTTGTTTGTTTTAATTTCCTGTTGCGAGTAATAGGTGATAGACCCTAATTCAGGGGCTTGGGCTTATTTTCTAGGGGGGGGTTCTTATTAAAATATCTTCCCTACTTTCTTCTGGTAACAACGGAGCTCTTTCTGTTCCCTTGTGTCTCCCCTCCTGTGAGAATGGTGTCAATTGCTTCCTCTCCTCAGCCCTCCCTAAAATGCCTTTGGGTTCCTGTCTGGGACCATGGGTCTAGAACCTGGGTCTACAGGGTTCTTAGATGCTCATAAATACCAAACTGCTACCTGGTAACAGTTGCTAGGATAAAAGCTGAAACCCAATAGTGGACTTCAGTCCTGGAACCTGACTGGCAGGATGCGGGGGATCCTGATTGGTCCACAGCTCCTATATAAACCCAGCACAGGAACAGAAAGCTGTCTGTGCAACTAGTATTCACACTGTTGTGGACTGTGTGCCTTCTGCACTCACTCCCATGGCTTGATTTCCTGGTATCCTGACTCTGGTTATCAATCTGTGGATCTGCTCTCAGGTTTGTCTCCTGCCTCTGATCTTTTGGTAACCTGATCCTGCCTGCCTCCTGACACTGGACTCTTGGTTTTCCCTCTGGACTGTCTCGGACTCTGACCTCCTGGTTTGTGACCTGGCCTGACTCCCAGCTCCTGCTTTGACCACTAGTCTGACTGCCTATGTCTTGCTTGTGACAGCTCCTGCGGGGAGTTGGGAGAGCTCTGTCTTCCTCCTGCAGCAGCTCTGATTGGCTGTTTTTCCCTAGAAGGCAGGTGAGTGGGGAAAGTAGCTAATCAGATGGTGTTTTTTCCCCCCAGGCAGGATTGAAATTTGGGAGAGGCCTGGACTTCTGGAGTGGTTCCAGCTCCAGATAAAATCCTGTTACTTGCAAGCAACTTGTGAGAGTTGGCAACACCGTATTTCTGCTGAGGTTTTTTTTAATTTTCTGTCTTCATGGGTATTTGCAACCGTTCACTTTTTAGTATTATCTGCATTAAGTAGTGAGAGCTGTTCAAAGTTGATTCTTTTTCTCCTCTGAGATGTATTTGCCAATCCCAATTATAATACCACATGCGAGGGTCTCTCTGTTGTGATTCAGCTGTTGCTGAAATCTCTCTTACCCACTGTTAGCCCTCAGCCAAACTAAAAACGCCAACCCTTCTGGGGTATATTAAAGCCCAAACAAAACATCACTGAGATTTACACTAGTTCCAATACTAGTACCACACAGCAGGAAGGCTAGATATTTCAAATACAATATACATGTCAAGTTCTGAGCTACAAAGGAATGTGTACATTATACAGGTTACTCACTCTGTATGAGCCACGGAATCTTGTGCATTGCAATTTTTTTTCTTCAGCAAGAGGAATACAAACATCAAGGTCTAGTTAGATCTTCTTGTTAAGAAGAAACAGAAAAGCCACTTTTATGATCAGCCACTAACTCTTTCTGCTAGTATGCTCTATATCAGCATCATAGCTAGGGGTCCTAGGCACTACAGTAACACCGATAATCTAGACTTCTCCCTCCAGGAGGTTACTCACCCTTTCTCTTCTGCCTCATTCTAGACTTCATGCTTAGGGTTGCCAACTCTGACTGAAACTATACCGGGAGAATTTCCCACCCCCACCCTCCCCCAGCATGATGTAATGTCAACTGTACTGTACTTATTAAAATCTCCTGGATTGCTTTCAGTAGTCACCAGGAGATTGAACCCAATTCCAGTAGACTTCCAGCCAATCTGGGAGGTTGGCAACACTAGTCTGGAATAACTAAGGTTCAACCTGTAAAAGTTTAAAGTATGAAACATGGAGTAGGGGGGATCTGGAAACAGGTATTCAATAGGAGGGTGAAACAAGACAGAAAAAATCTCAGGAATCAATAGTATTTGCCCATTGGGGTTCACTCGTATTGCTCTTCCTGTTCTAAATTTCTGTAATTCCCTGTCATTCTTGCAGATGTCAGGAAGAATACCAGCCATGGCACAGGGACCCTCCCAAGTAGGGCTGGTGTCTTCTGAAAATTGCTGCTATTGACCCTCCCCCCCCCCCCCACCACCACCACCAAAATGACTCTTCATTTCCAGAATTCCCAATCAGAGGTGGGTGGGTCATGTGGGGCCATGCCCACCACCTCAGATTTCTGCCTGGAGACACATGACTCCTATCCAGAGTGCAGGACAGAGGTTGGGGCAGAGGCAACACATGGGCAGAGCATGCAGGGTCACTTCATTCTCTTCCCCCACCCCTCCTGATTTCTGCCTGAGTGGTAACAGGTCAGGCCATGGCTCCCTGTCCTGGGGAGGAGAAGAGACCCACAAGGAGGTACTGACTGATGGGCTGGTGCTGCGTCCCAGGTCTGCGCTCGCCACCGTGACAGGGAACATAACTGCCCCTCCACCTTGAGTGTGAGGCTGCAGGTACTCCCTCCAACACCCTCCCAATAACCCCTCCCAATATATGAACACCTTCCAGCACCCACTACTTTGTTTCAATAACTAGGTTGGGTTAGCTTTTAAGAGAAGACACCTGACTTCCCCTCCCCCCTCCCCCCCCAGCTCCAGGGTGCAGGGCAGAGGTTGGGGGCTAGCTGCTGGTGAGACTTGCTGCCAACTTCTCCCCTCCTCACACAGGCCTGGGCTTGGCAAAACCACTGCAGAACTTCCCCGTGGTGGGCAGGGCACCAGACTCTGATGCCAGGGTCCCTCACTTTGCTGCAGAGCAGATGGCGTTTGCACCTGCTCTTGGCAGCATCCATAGTGCTTCTCCCCTGCTCTCTTCCCCCCAGCACACAGCTGGCTCTTGCCCTCAGTATTACAATACAATATTCTTTTGTATTACTACAGTGCATATCTGAAACGTCCAAAATATACAGCTTTGAAAATTACTGTTTTTATTGCCAGAAAACACTGGCCCTGCTACTCCCAGGAAATACAGGCTTCATAACAAATCTTGCTTTCAGATTTTGCTGACTTAGTCCCTGGAAGCAAAACACTTCTAATGGACCTATCGCTAATACCTAGGTATGAAATCCCAAATTAAAACTCTCAAGTCTTCTGCAAGATACTTCTGAAAAATAAATAGAAATTGCCTCCCTCTCTGGCACATCTGAGAGTGAGGGAATACCCAGCAGCTGAGCTTTATTGTTGACTCCGTAAGGTCAGCTGACTTTAACTGAAAACAAGCCTTGAAAAGACACTTGGGCCTTAGAAAAAGAGGATCTAGTTACAGAGAAGTCTAAAGCAGGCCCAGTGCTGGGGGAAAGGGGGAGAAGGGGCATTTCCCCTCAAATTATTGTACAAAGGTATCCAATGTTAAGTAGTGTAGTCTTCATCCTTTCTATAAATTATAAATCACAGCAAAATATTGACACATTACTCAAAGTTTACTTTTCAAAAAATTCTTAAAATCCAGGATTTTTCTGAGGGTTTAACTAGCCCTTGGACTCCTGGGAGGTTTTGTTTACTTACTAGTGACATCCAGAGGGCCTCAAACTATCCACTTGCTCCCCTCTTTCCTAGTAATGGGATTGTAGAACTGGAATCTTCTCTTCAAACTGAAGTTTTGCTTTTTGCACTTGTTTGTGAACTGTATGATGGGGAAAAAGAGCTGGGAGTGTATTGGACTCACTCTGATAACAAAAAGAAAAGGAGTACTTGTGGCACCTTAGAGACTAACCAATTTATTTGAGCATAAGCTTTTGTGAGCTACAGCTCAATGCTCAAATAAATTGGTTAGTCTCTAAGGTGCCACAAGTACTCCTTTTCTTTTTGCGAGTACAGACTAACACGGCTGTTACTCTGAAATCTGATAACAAATAAGCCCTGAGAAACTGAGTCATAGTAGAATTTTTCTAGTGTAAACTGAGTAGCAGTAATTTCCTGAAGTAGAAAAAAATATACTGTAGTTTCTCTCTCCATGCAAGTGAGGGAGAGACTGAAAGAATGAAGTAACTAAAGGTGTTAAAATTGAAAAGGGGAGGGGCATTAATCCAACTGAGAATCTGACTGGACTCTTTTTAATATGTCTTGTGGTGCATGTCTGGCTCAGAACTGCAACAGGAGTTGTTTATTATTACAAGTCACACCTAAAATTATATAAATGAAAGACTACAGTCTATTTTTCAATTTGCTCACGTGCATTCAGTGCAGACACGGCCCAAGATGATTCAATGTTCTCCATTTAACGTAAGAAAAAAATCTTTTATGAGAAAGATAACATCCTCTTTTCCACAGAATGTACAAATAACTTTTATTCAACCCTTTTCAATGTACAAAAACACCCTCCCCCACTACTAGCAAGATAAATTTCCCAAGCCCTAAAAAATTCTCCCAGTCTACACAAGCGCACACCCCAAAACCGCACACAACACTGTTCACTAGCTGAGAATATCCTTCATAAACCTCATAAATAATTTATACATGCAACACACTGATTTTTACCTCGCTGGAGCTAAATTGTCTTGCTCAACACACATTTGTTTCCTCAGTTCTTAGCCGCAAGGCTCATAGCTTTCCTTACAACCATTCATTCCCCTAATAAAATTAACTTCACTACCCTCAACCACACAATCAGTTACTCCACTTCTCTCTTCTGCATTATTGTTGTTAAAATAGTACAAGTGTTCAACACTTCAAGATATTCAAAGAGTGTAGAAAAACCTACAACACCAGCTACCTCAAATTTAACGTACCAGTAATGCTTTTATACTGCCACTAGAGGTCGCCAAATCCACACGATCTAATGAGCTCAGATAAGTAAGTGATGATGACTTTTTTTTTTCTAAAATTACTAAACTGAGGAATGTAACTGTAGTGCTGGGGTGAACTTTAATGCCACTTAATGGGCAGAGTATATTTTAAATGCACTTCTGTAAAGTAGTAAAAGAACAAGGATATTAGAGATTGGGAAATGAGAAGAATGAAGGGCCTGGGGGTCAGAGCTGAGAACTAGAGATCTGAGGTACCTCTGTGGTCACAGCTTATTTACAGAAGCTTTCTGGAAGGCAATGGCCTCCACTTGGCCAAATCACAGCACCAGGTGGTGTATCTGACCCTGCCAGCTCCACCACAGGAATAGTCTCTCAATGAAAGTAATGTATTCCAACTGTTAATGTAATCCAGTGGTCAGTGTTATGCATCTCCCTCTAAGCCTGAGTAACAGAGGATGTGAGTCTGTTATATCTCCCACCTGTAGAGCCTAACTCTTTAACACAAGCTATGGAGATTTATGCTTTTAGTTCTGGACTTCCCCCTTTTGCTACCTGCTGTTAGCCAAGATCAGGGTGTAACATTAAGAGCATTCCATCTTCAGAGTTCTCTGTGCTCCCACACTTTTCTTTATGCCTGCCCCCATGTGCTCTTCTTTTTTATACTGCATTTCAGCTAACAGAGACAAGATTTCAAAAGTGACCAGTGAGAGAACCCGTGTATTGGAACTTAAGAACACTCACTTTCTAAAAATCAGACACCTTCAAGGTGTATCAAGTAGGGCACCCCAAAATTGAAGCACTAAAAATTTCTACTTGCTTTTGAAAATCTTGGCCCTTGTGTTGTGTGCTCATACCAATACTATCTAATGATAGGATATCATGTTAACAAATATCTGTTAAACTTCTGAGTATGCCTAATGAACCAAAATATTTCCAGAAACCTAAATGGAGTGAGTGAGCTTCATGCCTATGCAGTTAGTAGACATGTGTTGTCTCCCCTCCTGTCAAACTGGACTCCTCAGGACTTTGCTAAATACTATTGATGTGAGAAATTATATCCAATGAAAGTGGAGTAGTTACTTTCTCCAAATTCACAGGAAATTCAAATTTTTAGTAAAAGTCATGGACCAGTCACGGGCAGTAAAGAAAAATTAATGGTTCATGACCGGTCCATGACTCTTACTATATACCCCTTACTAAAACTTGGCCCGGGAGTGCTATGGTGGGGGCGGCCCAGGACCCCCATGGGTGCTCTGGGGTGGGGGCAGGCCCCTGCCGGTGCTGGAGGAAGGGGATTGGTGGGGCTCGGAGGCTCTGCATGGTGGGTCCCCGCAGCTCCGGTCAGGAGGGCTCCGCGTGCTGCTCCTGACACAAGTGCTAGCTCCACAGGCATCGCTCCCATTGACCGGGAACCACAGCCAATGGGAGCTTTGGGGACAGTGCCTGCAGGCGCAGGCAGTATGTGGAGCCCCTCCGCCTAGGAGCTGCAGGGACATGTCAGTGGGAGCCGGGGACCCTCCCCAGGTAAGCACCCCCTCTGCACCTCAACCCCCAGCCCTGAGCCCCCTCCCACATCCAAACTGCTGCTGCTGGCCCATGTGCTGCTCCACTTCAGAAGTCACAGACAGTCACAGAATCCGTGACACACGCAGACTTACCTATAAGTGACCAAGACTGCAAACCTGTAGCTTCCTCCATTTGGGCAGAACCCTCTGTCTGCTTGTTTATCAGGGCCTGAATTACAAACTGCTAAGGAAGGTTGACTAAATCTTAGCTCAAGCCAAATAGACATTTTCAGATCCAGTGAAATTAGGGAAATGCAGATATGGGCTCTAAACGGCTCAGTACAGAATGAGTTGCTACTTCATGTGTCGTCTAGGTGTTTATCCCAAACGTTTAGAGGCCCTAACATTTTAAGAGAAACATTTTTAAAGTACCTAATTCATTAGATTACATGCACTATCCTCTGGCATCTGGAGATGTGGTATACCCCAGACATCCAAATTTACTTGGAGAATTGTACCTATCATGCAGTCTGGAGTGGCTCATGACCATGAGTACCATCCTCAGGGAAGACCCACAAAAAAAGAAGGCAGACACTTCTAACTGGCTATGTTCTATAATTAGATTTCACCAACCCAGTAACAAATGTGAACTCCTGGATCACTGTATTAGTCTTACCATGGAGTCAGACAGTCCCTTTGGGCATTCCAATCTATCTGGTCACCCAGGCCAGCTGGACTTAGTGATTGAATGGTCACTTGCTCCAAAAAATCACACACTATTCAGGTTGTTTCCAGTCACTTGTCCCAGATCAATTGGTACCCTAAATCTCACACCAAAGACAATATTGGTAGCCAGTTCTATAGTTAACTAAGGATTTATTAACTTCGCTAATGTTAATGTAATAAATGTGTTATTTACAGGTTAAAGCATCTGACATATCAGCACCAATGAGTTAGTTTATGGTTCCAAAAGGAGACAAATGTAGTAATCTGTCCACTGAATGTCTTTTAGTGGTAACCCAGGTTGACCCTGGGGATCTCTGCTTTTGTTTCTTAGCTCCAGCCCTTGTAAGAGTTGGAACAGCAAAGAAATCCCCATTTCTTCTTGTGAGTATCTTTATGTGCCCATCCCCCAGAGTTCAAACTCTGGGGATGAGCACTCTGCACCAACTTCTTCATGGGTGGATGGGGAAATCAATGAAGTTTTCATCCTACGATGGCCCATTTAGTCTTGATAGTCCTCTTTGGGCAGGGAACACCTTTCTACCTGGTTCACAAGTTCAGAGCAGGTATTTTTACAGTTATAAAACAACTTTCATATTACCTTTATAGCATGGGATACAGACATTACAAGTCAGATTATGCATGCAGCAATTTACAAGCATTTTATAGTCTAAACACGTTCTTAGAAGTCTAACACTTATATTGAACAATACTAATATATAGGTGAACTGGTCTGGTTTCCAGCTATGAATTTGTCAATACTCAGCTGACACACCTATAGCTTTGGCAAGAGCTGGCACCTAGCCTACCAGTGTCACTGTACCCATCAGACAGGTTTCCAAGTAGCAGCCATGTTAGTCTGTATTTGCAAAAAGAAAAGGAGCACTTGTGGCACATTAGAGACCAACAAATCCAATGAAGTGAGCTGTAGCTCGCAAAAGCTTATGCTCGAATAAATTTGTTGGTCTCTGAGGTGCCACAAGTACTACTTTTCTTTTTGTACCTATAAGGTTTCTTGAACGTAAACAGCTATACTACTGTCAATCTTGCTTCTGCCCATAATCAGTCTTCACCTGTAACCCCAGAAAGCCAGTGCTTCCAAGCAAAGTTTCCAGGTCTTTCTAATCCTGCTCCAAAACTTGACCTAGCAATTCTCTGGCCCCAGATTCCAGAGCAGACCACGGCCTATGGTTCCAATCCTTCTGAGGCCTGGGCCCTACAATTCCTAACTCACCCTACAGGCCTACCACCTTTATCACCAACCCTTTATACTTCCAGTTCCACCTTGACATAGGTGCAGGAAAACTAGAGTGGATGAGAAAAGTAGGCTGCCATCACTTATATTGGCTGTTTATAAAATATGATACAGATGAGGAATCAATTTTCTATATTCCCACTGAGCTAGACTCCTCACACTTGATGCACACTGATTATGAGGCACTGAGTACATGTAAAGTTCCAAATGTTAACACTAACCTCTGCATTTTAGATCAACAAAATTTGAGTCTTACTTGATTTCAACCGCTCAAATACCCCCTTTTGAACTAGCATAGTGAAATGTGTTCATTCATTAGGGTCTTTCACCATATCTGCCTGGAAACCTCAGGTGCTGCTTAACAACAAGGGAGAAGGAATTTGTGTGGCTTAAATTAAGGAGACAGATGGTATTTGAGAAGCTCTGGCAGACAAAGTAGGGCAGTAACGGTTTCATGTTGGTCAGGGAGTTAACTGTAACAAGGTAGGAGCTCACAAGAAAAAAGGGGCACAGGGGAGTCCAGGAGGTCACAGTTCTGTTTAGCAAATTTTAGCCAAAAAACATGACGGTGTGGCAGTGCACAATAGGAGCCAGTGTTAGTAACATCCACTCAAAGGACAAATAGTAGTCAATGACACAGTACACATGGGCTGCTGATATTTCTTTTGTAATGCTTCCAAGGAGTATCCAGGGTTGTGAAGCCCCCTTGACTGCCCCTGCGCCAGCAGCTTCCTGGGAGCCAGGTAGGGAGCCTACCAGCCCCACCGAACCACCAGGACTTTTAATGGCCCGGTCAGCAGTGCTGACCAGAGTCGAAAACTGGATGCCTGGCAGCCCTAGGCAACACAAGCATTGCCTTCCAGGCCCCTGCTGGGCTTGCTGTCTCTGTACAGGTAGTGATAGGCACATACCACTCCCTGAGTCTTCTGAACATTCCCTGCAGTGTCCAGCCCCCCAATCCACTTGAACATTCTCCGAATTACTGGGCCTGCTGCTCACAAAGGAATAGTACACACCAGCTTGTAGGAGTCAACTGAGGATCACCACTTCAGTTAACACCACAGCACTTAAATATATTTTAGTGAAAACAAGAATAAGTTTCTAATCAAAGAACAGATTCTGGTGATAGCTTAGACTCTAGAAAGCATGTTATGATTTTGTTTTATATGCAACCCTATGTTTCTAACATTCTTCCTCACTAACAGTTGAACGTCCTCTCTAAAGAGGTTTATCTCACCTAAAGATGTCTCCAGTGTTTTCAACCAGGCCCGGTTGAGATCTTTTTCATGAAGCTAACTCACTATCCTCCAACCTCCTCAGTTAAGGCTGACAGTAGTAGAGTAGCCTTTGAAGTGTGTCCTGAGATATGGTTGTCCTCTCCTGCTATTTTCCTCTTTCTTTCTGAATTCCCTGCCAGTTCTTCATTCACAATGGGTCACCACTCACCAGTTTAAGTCAAATGTTAATGAGACAATATTCAGTTTACATCTAAACAGATAGATGGAGAGATATCTCTTACCTGAAAGAACCTGTTTTTCACCTTTGCTGGGGACCAGTCCATACACACAGACTGTGACAGACTAACAACTTCCTGGACAAACTTTACTGAATTAAGTTTAACATTGCTGGGGTTCATTGTATTAAAATGCAATTATGTATGTGTTATGGTATTGTATGTATATACTTTCTCTGAAGATATTAGGAACTTCAAAGGAATTTTGGGGGCAATACCTGGAGAAAACAAGTGACCCACTTCAAATTCACCCTTTTGAAGCTATGCCCTGGGAAGGAAAACCCATTGTCTACTTGCTCCTGGAAACTTCAGATCAAAGACCCCCCCTGGACTGTATAGAAGGGTGGACTAAACATGTTAGTGTGCTAAGTCTAAATTGAGGCTGTGATTAACTTGAACCACCCCAAGGGGATTCCTTGTGGACACAAGGACTGCTCTTCCAGAATCCATGTTAGGATTGGGGTGAACTCTGGTAAGCTTATTAGCATGCATATGGATTTTTTTGTTAATGTTTTTTCCTGTATTTTTTACCTTAAGAATAACAAAGGCTTATATAGAAAGAGGTGAATAGTACTTATAATCAGAACAATTACACCTGTTAGCCAACTCTGAAAGGAAAGCAAGTAGGTGTCCTTAGGCCCCCTGTCTGTGCTGGGAATAACTCAGTGAAGGCAGGGAACTGTGCAGCCTGGAAATACCCTGGTCTGAAAGGAGACACATGCAGGTCTTCACCCAGCAAGGCGACAGCTGGAGAACTGGAAGCCTGAGTGTGGGTGCTCTTGCTGGACCACTAAGAGGAAATGCAGGAGCAGTTGCCCTGAACTGTGACACAGACTTTAAGAACATTTTCAGTGTATACATACATACATACATACATACATTTCACAATGATATTGATGACCTGTGAGACACGCTTTTATGAGACCTCACGTTCTTTAGTGAACTAGAATGCACATACTGAGTCAGGAGATCCCTGTAACACTCATGCATCCCCTCAGTGCCCCTTGCCCGTTGGTTACAAAGAGGTTCCTGGGTCACATCTTCAAGGAACATTCCTGCATTTTGCTGGATCTCTCACTGTAGTCAATGCTCTCCATTTCCAGGGCCAAATCCTACTCATCAGTGGGGCTGTGCCAGTGTAATGGAAAGCAGACTTGGCCCTCTAGGTTTATCATGCCCCTTTCTCTCTCTAGACATGCATTGCATGTTTGAGTTCTGATTGATGCCAAGTGGAAGAGCTCCCTCATGGGTACAAAGATAATTGGAGACCGTTGATGATATTGTATCAACTTCCTGGTGGTTCCATTTTTACTTGTGCTGACCAGTAAAATTGCTACTTGCACCCACTCTTTCCCCAAGACATTAAGTGGGCTTACCTATCACCAGAACAGTCCTGAATGTCCTGAAATTAGAGAGGTTGTTTGAATTTACAGAGGGTGGGGTTGGAAAATATCTATACTGGGAATGCTGCATGTACAGTAGCACTTCAGTTGTGATCGGGCACCAGAAGAGACCAAAAGAGACAGAAATAAAAAAAAGTTCAGTACTGTGGTAAATGTAAACTACTAAAAAGAGAGATTTGACAAGCTAAGGAAACTGTTTTCTGTGCTTGTTTCATGTCAATTAAGATGATTAAAAGAAGCCCTCTTCTTCTGCATAGTAAAGTTTCAAAGCTATATTAAGTGAATGTTCAGTTGTAAACTTTTGAAAGAACAGCAATAACATTTTGTTCAGAATTACAAACATTTCAGAGTTATGAACTTCGGAATGGAGGTTGTTCATAACTCTGAGATTCTAATGTACCTAGCTGACCACTAGGGAGTACAGAGAAGTTCAGGAGGAGGAGGGTTTGTTACCTGGGGTTCTTTCAACCCAAAGCTCTTGGTAACTTTTACTCTGCAAGGTGGTGTCAGGAAATAAATCAGGGGAGACACAGCCATCTGACCAATAGATGGCTGGCACAAACAAGACAACACAAGAGTGCTTTCACTTAAAGCTAAACTTTACTTAGTCTCACGTACTTACACACACGTCCACAACAGGTTCGTAAAACACCCCCAACCTTTGATAATTACCAAAGCTGAGCGTGGCTCTTGAGTGGCACAGCGGCAGCCTGTCTGCCACTGGGGAACACAAGGTGCATCCAGAGGGAGAGTCCAGTCCTGAAGAGTCCCCCCACCTCAAACTTTCCCCCCTTTATTTATACATTAGTAATAGAATGACATGTCCCCTAAAGAAAACTTGTCAAGGAAGCAGTTTCAATGGTAAAGTAAGAGGCTTTCTTCTGCTTATTGATTAACCAGGTGTGGGTTTTTCCAGAGTTTGCAGCCTTGAGGCCCCAATAGACGTTCCTGGGGCACATCCTGCTCTTCTAAAATGCATGTATTAGCAACTTCAACACAATTCTTATCAGGAAGGACAGGGGTCAAGCTGCCCTCTCTGTGGCAGCCAACCCTCCCACCCCCCCCTTCTGCCTTGGTTAAACTGAGACTGCTGAATGGCCAATTTACAGCCTGCTGACTTGGCTGCTTTTAGCAATAAGCCATAGTGGTTTCAGGCACTTTACTGATTTGCCAAAGTCTCCCCGTACAGGTTTAGGGAAATTCCTGTGCAGCTGAGCCCCCATCAATGGAAAGGGGATCATGCTTTCAAAAGCCTGGTATCCTATTGTGAGGCTCTTTAGAAAAGCACTGCCAAAAAAAAAAAAAAAGTGCCACATCTGTTGCCAGGAACACATCACCATACAGTGTCAAGCCTTCATTATTTTATCCTAAAATCTTGGTTTTAATTGATAACACCTTAAGTCCCATCTATACTCCTCTTCACATCTTGTGGGAGAGAAGTGTAATTTCTCTTCTGACTGTTTAGAGGTATTCACATCAATCCAGTGTAATGAGAGATTTTGCATTTAGCTGTTTTGAAAAACCTTGCAGCATTTTGATAGAGGAAAATTGCAAAGAGAGTTTAATTATCGTAAAAATTTCACACCTCCCCATTGATACAATTAAGGTGGTGACAGTATCAGGACACTTTGACTTGCATAAAACAGCGGTTAGTTTTAAGAATAAGATGTTAGATAAATAGTAATTAGTGATAGTTTAAAGGTAGAAATCCAAAATGACGGATGCAATAATCCTCTATGAAAGACACAGGATTAGTGTATGGAAAGTTCCAGCAACTATTGGGGAGTGACTCAGCATTTCTCCCAAGAGGGCATCGGGGAAGGAGCTCTGACCAATATGGTGTCGGGGGAGGAGCATAGCTATCTAAAAATAAGTATGACATAATGGGGAGGAACTAGACAAAAATAGCAATCATGCTAATATCTGGAAACTGATTGGTTAAGCCAGGCTAATAAATTACGTTAAACAACCAGTGGGTCCACTGGACGATTGAGGTGCTAAAGGAGCACTCAAGGACGATAAGGCCATTGCAGAGAAACTAAATGAATTCTTTGCATTGGTCTTCACGGCTGATGATGTGACGGAGATTCCCAAACCTGAGCCATTATTTTTAGGTGACAGATCTGAGGAACTGTCCTAGATTGAGCTATCATTAGAGGAGGTTTTGGAACAAATTGATAAATTAAACAGCAATAAATCACCAGGCCCAGATGGTATTCACCCAAGAATTCTGAAGGAACTCAGATGTGAAATTACAGAACTACTAATTGTAGTTTGTAACTATCATTTAAATCAGCTTCTGAACCAGATGACTGGAGGATAGCTAATGTGATGCCAATTTTTAAACAGGTCTCCAGAGGTGATCCCAGCAATTAAAGGCATGTAAGCCTGACTTCAGTACCGGGCAAACTGGTTGAAACTATAATAAAGAACAATATTGTAAGACATATATGAACATAATTTGTTGAGGAAGAGTCAACATGGTTTTAGTAAAGGGAAATCATGCCTCACCAATCTACTAGAATTCTTTGAGGGGGTCAACAAGCATGTGGACCAAGGGGATCCAGTGGATATAGTGTACTTAGATTTTCAGAAAGCCTTTGACAAAGTGCCTCACCAAAGGTTCTTACGCAAAGTAAGCTGCCATGGGATAAGAGGGAAGGTGCTCTCATGGATTGGTAACTGGTTAAAATATAGGAAACAAAGGGTAGGTATAAACAGTCAGTTTTCAGAATGGAGAGAGGTAAATAGTGGTATCCCTCAGGGGTCTGTTCTGGGAATAGTCCTATTCACCATATTAATAAATGATCTGGAAAAAAGGGTAAACAGTGAGGTGGCAAAATTTGCAGATGATACAAAATTACTAAAGATAGTTAAGACCCTGGCAGACTGTGAAGAGCTACAAAAGGCTCTCTCAAAACTGGGTGACTGGGCAACAAAGTGGCAGATGAAATATAATGTTGATGCATGCAAAGTAATGCACACTAGAAAGCATAATCTCAACTATACATATAAAATGGAGTCTAAATTAGCTGTTACCACTCAAGAAAGAGATCTTGGAGTCATTGTGGATAATTCTCTGAAAACATCCACTCAATGTGCCGTGGCAGACAAAAAAGTGAACAGAATGTTGGGAGTCAATAGAAAAGGGATAAATAATAGTCAGAAAATATCATACTGCCTCTATATAAATCCATGGTACTCCCACTTCTTGAATACTGTGTGAAGATGTGGTTGCCCCATCTCAAAAAAGATATATTGGAATTGGAAAAGGTTCAGAAAAGGGCAACAAAAATTATTAGGGGTATGGAACGGCTTCTGTATGAGAAGAGATTAATAAGACTGGGACTTTTCAGCTTGGAAAAGAGACGGCTAAGGGGAGATATGATTGACGTCTATAAAATTATGGAAGTCTTGTTTACTACTTCTCATAACTCAAGAACTAGGGGTCACCAGATGAAATTAATAGGCAGCAGGTTTAAAACAAAAGGAAATATTTATTCACACAACGCAGTCAACCTGTGGAACTGCTCAAAAATTATTAGGAGTATGGAAAATTATTAGGGGTATGGAACGGCTTCTGTATGAGAAGAGATTAATAAGACTGTGACTTTTCAGCTTGGAAAAGAGATGGCTAAGGGGAGATATGATTGACGTCTATAAAATTATGGAAGTCTTGTTTACTACTTCTCATAACTCAAGAACTAGGGGTCACCAGATGAAATTAATAGGCAGCAGGTTTACAACAAAAGGAAATATTTATTCACACAACGCAGTCAACCTGTGGAACTCCTTGCCAGACAATGTTGTGAAGGCCAAGAGCATAACAGCGTTCAAAAAAGAACTAGATAAATTAATGGAGGATAGGTTCATCAATGGCTATTAGCCAGGATGGGCAGGAATGGTGTCCCTAGCTTCTGTTTGCCAGAGGCTGGGAATGAGCGACAGGAGATGGATCACTTGATGATTACCTGTTCTGTTCATTGCCTCTGGGGCACCTGGCACTGGCCACTGTCGGATACTGGGCTAGATGGACCTTTGGTCTGACCCAGTAGGGCCATTCTTATGTAATGAACAGACCTTGAGAGAGCTACCAGCATATAAGGTCAACAGCTACCAGGCTGAGTGCACTGGGTTTGAGGCTTTGTGGAAGAACCAAAGCTACCTGAGAAGAACAGAAAATTCCAAAAAGCAGCTACCTGGAAAAGCAGCAGTAGCAGCAGAACTCTAAAGGTCACCACAACAACAGCTTTCATAGCAGCGCAATCAGCAGTCCCTGCCAGCAGCAACAGCCAGCAGCAAATGACACTACACCCGCAGCCTGAAGCAGCAGCAGCAGCAGTTAGGAAAATCGTGGCCTTGACAATCACTATCCTTAACATCATTACTGACAGATCAGAAGGACCATTAAGACGAAACAGAGGGAACTTGGGTACGAGTGTAAGTCTGATTTTTCCATCTATTGTTAAGGAGTGTGTGGGTCTGTCTGTAAATAAAGCTGGATGCCTGTGTTCTGAGTGAAATCTCCCCTACCCATCCTGCGACCACAGGATGTTAAGTTTAAATGTTAGATGTTAAATATTAATATATTAAACCATTAACTACTAAATGTTAGTATTAAGTAAGTAATTATCTCTAAAACAATAATATTGTAATGATTTATAAAGGTAATGTATATTACATTGTATTAAGCATGTTATTGAATTACAACATTTAGGCTAGAGCCTTGGTGTATATAGAGCCTCATACATGCATGTATATATTGTGACAAAGTCCCTCCTCTACCTTGGTGGGTCTTGCGTTTATTGGCAGATTTGCTCACCTTGGAGCTTCACGGCAGCCCTCAGTTTGGCCATTTTTGTGAACCCACAGTCCAGGTCAACTCCTTCTGTGTCTGACCAGGAGTTGGAAGGTTTGGGGGGCTGGGGGAGGGGGCGAATCTGGGCCCGCCCTCTACTCTGGGTTCCAGCCCAGGGCCCTGTGGAATGCAGCTGTCTAGAGTGCCTCCTGGAACAGCTGTGCGACAGCTACAACTACCTGAGCTACTTCCCCATGGCCTCCTCCCAACACCTTCTTTATCCTCATCATAGGACCTTCCTCCTGGTGTCTGATAATGCTTGTACTCCTCAGTCCTCCAACAGTTCGCATTCTCACTCTCAGCTCCTAATGCCTCTTACTCCCAGCTCCTCACACACACACCACAAACTGAAGTGAGCTCCTTTTTAAGCCCAGGTGCCCTGATTAGCCTACCTTAATTGATTCTAGCAGCTTCTTGATTGGCTGCAGGTGTTCTAATCAGCCTGTCTGTCTTAATTGTCTCCAGAAGGTTCCTGATTGTTCTGAAACCTTCCCTGTTACCTTACCCAGGGAAAAAGGACCTACTTAACCTGGGGCTAATATATCTGCCTCTGTTAATCTCCTGTAGCCATCTGGCCCGACCCTGTCACAATATATACACATCTATTACATTGTAACTGTTACATGATCTACATATTCCATGTCTTTTATTTTGCTGCCCCACCTCATTCCTAGATATAATTCTATTGTATTTTATAATGTTTTATGTATTCTTTCTTGCTTTTATTAAAAATACTGTGATTACTTATCTTTTTAAAATAAATAATGCTTATGTTTTTGAAGACTTTCTGCTTGTGTGTGTGTGAGTCCCTGAGCAGAAGGCTGTGTCCCAATGTTCCCTCTAATTTTTTCCATCCTTGCACAGAATAAATTTTATGTGCACTGAAGTATGAGTGGATGTGTGCCACCAGTAGAAACAAAAAGCCTAGATATAATTTTTTTTAAGTTACCATAGGTATAATTACTCCAGCCAAGATAGGTTAGGCATTTTAGAACTCACTATTCAAAGAATTAAATTTAAGTGTAAGAAAAATAAAAATTATGAAATGCATAGATCAGTCAAACTAAAATAACACACTTTGAAAGAAGAAAATTACAGAGAATATATGTGCATTGCAGGAAGTACCAAGTAGTACCAACAGCCATAATACAAGTATGTGCTGGAAGGTGAGTGTGAAAGATTGTGTGTGACACACAGATTGTGTGTGTGCTGGCTGTTGGGGAATTTTCTGAGACAGGCCGAGCACTGTCCCTTTAAGGCACTCACTGAAAGCTCTCCTGCTCCTGAGCCCTGTCTCCCCTCCCCCACTCTGCAGAGCTGGGGTACAAAGGCAGGGTGGAGGGGGAGACAGTGGGTGTGTGTGTGTGTGTGTGTGTGTGTGTGAGAGAGAGAGAGAGAGCGCGTGTGCGCGAGCTGGCTTCTGGGGAAGTCTCAGACACTATGCGCTGTCTCTAAGGCACTCACTCACCGCCTGGAAGGCTCAATCAGACCTCAGACGGCAGCGGCTCTCTTCTGCTGAGTCCTGAGTCCTGTCTCCTCTCCCCTGCTCTGTGGAGATAGGGTACAGGGGTGGGGGGAGTGGGACACCCTGACATCAGCACCCCTTTTCCCGCACACACTCTGCACAGCCAGCAGGAGGGTCCCGGGAACAACTTCTGGGGCAACGTGGCTGCAAAGCAGCGAGGGAAGGGGAAACTGAATACACGCTGCTGGATGTGTGCGGCTCTGCTAATCAAGCGCACAGCACTTGAATTGCTACTGGGTAACCAGGCAGCTTAGAGGGAACACAGCTGTATTGGTGTCCTTTCAGGGGTTAGCAAGACTAGCTTGCTCTGGGGAGCCCTCTGCAGGTTGAAGACAAGCCCCCTGGTAACACCCTGGCAGTTCCTTTAGGGCGGGCCATAACCTTGTTACCCTTTTATTAAATTAGAAGCGCTACTGTAGGCTAATTAATTGGTGTCTATAATTTATGGTAACACCAGGATCAAAGAGTGAAATTGAACTCAAAGCATTTGAATATTTACAGTAGATATGCAGTTTGGCATAAATACAATACAGAGTTTAAGGACTGTGAGTAAGACATGAACTCCACTTTTACTTATTCCCTTGATGATGTAATAGCTAAACAAAGTCTACTAAATCAGTTGAGACTCCCTGCTTTGCTTTCTTGAGAATACAGCAGCTTCTATGGCTTAAGTTAATTTAATATGAACTAAATTGGTCAGACAGCTCAGACAAAAATCTCTGTGTGCGCCTTCCTTTGGGTCAAAATAAATTCAAAGGTGTGTTGAACTCAACTGATGTAAAAAGAAAAGGAGTACTTGTGGCACCTTAGAGACTAACCAATTTATTTGAGCATGAGCTTTCGTGAGCTACAGCTCACTTCATCAGATGTTTACCGTGGAAACTGCAGCAGACTTTATATACACACAGAAATCATGAAACAATACCTCCTCCCACCCCACTGTCCTGCTGGTAATAGCTTATCTAAAGTGATCAACAGGTGGGCCATTTTAAGCTATTACCAGCAGGACAGTGGGGTGGGAGGAGGTATTGTTTCATGATTTCTGTGTGTATATAAAGTCTGCTGCAGTTTCCACGGTAAACATCTGATGAAGTGAGCTGTAGCTCACGAAAGCTCATGCTCAAATAAATTGGTTAGTCTCTAAGGTGCCACAAGTACTCCTTTTCTTTTTGCGAATACAGACTAACAGGGCTGTTCCTCTGAAACCTGTCAACTGATGTAGAAGACCAGTCACCAAACTATTGAGAGAGGTGCTTAGTTACACATCTAATAAACATCTTTTGGCGCTGGTAGGCCCAGTTCCTTAAATAAAATCCTTGTTGATTTCAGTGGGAGTTAAGCACCTAAATATCCTTGAGAGTCTGGGCTCTTTAGTGCCTTTCCTCAAATTTTGTTAGAAACAGCTACTGATTAACTACTCATTTTACCACCAGCAAGGAAAATCTTTACTATTCAGGTAACAAAGCATCTTTTAAGAATAAGGATTGTGGAATTATAGCAGAGATACAAATATCCATTCATTATTAAAGGAGCTAAAAGTCATCTACTATTGACTCCCATCTCAACAGAATGATCTAATTTGCCTTGGTCTGTCCTGAATCTTATAATGCAAAAGACCAGCATGAGTATGTACTAGTGAGACATTACTCAAAGAGGGTAGAGGCGTGGGCAACCTTTTTTCTCCCTCCCCTTTTTGTCCTTTAATAGTGTTAGAAGGAATCCTATGGGTCAGAGTGAACGAGTTGTAAAAGGACTTGTAAATTTCAGCCACCATAGGCTTGGCGGTTAACGGGGCAATTGGGGCACTGCTGAACAAGGGCCAATTTAAGGTTGCACAGGCACACCTCCAAAATGGAGGCTTAGCCTCCCCTAGCCTCTTATACCCACCACCCAAGCAGATCATTCTGGATTCCAAAGCAGCTGCAACCCTTCCCAGCTTGAAATCACCCACAAACTCTGTAAGTGTACTCTCCATGCCATTAAGCATTTGTAGTCATTTGTTGAGTGTCAAGAAAAATATCTTAAACTACAGCTTTTTTTAACAGCGTCTCCTAATTCATAAAACCTTGATCTGTCCCCTTCCGCCCTCGAGTTTGAGGAAAATCAGCAGTCCGCTTTGGGCTAAGTTCCAGAAACCAAACACAACTCTGTGAGACCGCGAAGGCGCGCTGAAAATTAGCGGTTTGGCGAGGAATCTCTGCCGTAACCTTAACGGGGGTGCCACAACCCTCACCCTACGAAGTGAGCTGGGGCACTGAGGGCGCTGGAGACTGAAAGGTGGTGGAGTCGTGCGGGAGGTCGCGGCTGGCGGAGCCACAACGTCTTCGCTCCTTGATATTCAGCCTGTGGTCCCGCTGCCCCCCTCCCGGGGCGGGCTTGCTCCCGCTGCCGCCTCCTCTGCCCTCCCTGACCCATCTCCGCATTCTCCCGGCATCTGAGAGCGGAGGCGTGTCTGCGCCTGAGAGCCTGGGGATAGGCGGGAAGGAAGACGGGAGCGGGGAGGAGGGGGAGCTGCCAGCCCCTCTATGACATGGAGCAGGAGCCGCCGCGGAGGCGGCGGGCAGGCGGTGCTCTGGAGCCGCTGGAGGCGGGCGGGGAGCAGCAGCAGCGCTGTCACCCCCGCGGCCCGCTCCCCTCTCCTGGCGTAGCCGGAGTCGCGCTGCCGGGCTGCAGCTACAGCGGAGCCGGCGGGCGGAGGAGGCGCTGCCCGGGGACCCTGCTGTGTGGCGGCCGCCGCCTGAGGTGAGAGCAGCGAGGCAGGGGCTGGGGTGCCGCCCTCCGTCTTCTCTCTCCTGTTGCGCGCGAGTACGGGTCTGCCCGCAGCTGTAACCAGCCTTTGGGCCGGGCCCGCAAGTGGCGCCCCCGCTGGGCTGGTTTGGGAGCTCTCGGTCCCGCCGGGCGTCCATCGCAGCCAGCGGGGCTTCTCCAGCCTCGCCTCTGCTGGGGCCCCACATTGGGGAGGGCGAGATCGGGCTTCGCAGAGCCCCTGGCTTCGCTGATGGAGGGAGCCCGGTGCAGGAACCTCTCCAGCCAGGCCCAGCTAGACTCGTCTCTCCGCCTCCTCTCCCGAGTCACCCTGCCGCCTGCCTCACGTTGGCTTGGCTCGGCTCCGACTAGCGGGGCGGGTTGTGAATAACTCTCAGGGTTTTATTGGTCATTTAGCCTAAAGCAAGTATTTTGGAATGAGCAGCAGCGCACTACCATGGGGCTCTGATCCGGATTGGGCCTTTGGGTACCACTGCAATGTAAACAAATTTTTGGAGGCACCAGTCAGTGCTACAGTTCAGTTTAAATTTTGCACTTAAAGCAGGTTCCCAACCTCTTTGTTGTGGATTAAAAAATACATTATATTCTTCCAAAACTACTCTTTGGGTGCAAGTGTCAATGTTCAGAGTACTTATAAGGAAATCTGTTAATTTGTTTAGGAACTAAAATTTAAAATGAGTCCTTTTAGAAATGTAGTGCCCAGTGTCACGTTGTTGTTGCTTCCACTGATCTCAGTGACAGAATAGCACAGACTTTTCCCCCAGTTCTGATTGAGTTCCCCACAGTTTCCTTTCAGCAGCTAACTCCCCCCACTTTCTGAACATGTGTAAGAAAGCTCACCCTGGAAAGGTCCCATAGCTACTTCTAATGTCTCCTTTAGTGCCTGTGTTCAAAGTTGCACTGCTTTAAATTTAAAACAGATTTAGGCCATGTCTACACTACAAACATTGACCGTTGCACGTTATGTCAGTGTACAGGCACCAAAGTTTGTA
Source organism: Caretta caretta (assembly GCF_965140235.1). NCBI lineage: Eukaryota > Metazoa > Chordata > Testudines > Cheloniidae > Caretta > Caretta caretta. The sequence goes on along the minus strand of NC_134206.1, from coordinate 97,588,792 downwards.
TATCACTCGTGCATGTGCAGGCACGGGCGGTGTGTAATGGAGGCTGGGGGAGGCTAAGCCTCCTCAGACCTCATGCCTCGGGGGTGCGGGAGAGTGGCTAACGTGACCAGATGTCCTGATTTTATAGTGACAGTCCCGATATTTGGGGCTTTTTCTTATATAGGTGCCAATTACCCCCCACGCCCTGTCCCAATTTTTCACACTTGCTATCTGGTCACTCTAAGAGTGGCGCATTATCTCAGCCAGTTAGGGGCCCCCAGAAAAGGCCCCTCCCCTCACCACAGCCACGGGTTGCAGGGCTGTGGCAGGGGCACAGAGCTTTTCTGGTCTCGGGGCTGCAGTGGGGGTGTGTGGAAAGGAGTGGGGGTGGAGGCTTGGGGGAAAGAGTTGGAGTGGGGGCTAGGGCCATGGACAGAAGGGGTGGAACTGGGGAGCCCAGAGCCCCACCGCTGCAGCCTCTGGCTGGGGAGGAGGGGCTCCAGGCTCGGAGCTCCGGCCAGGGCCAAGAGCTCCGCTGGCATGCCAGCTGGGTCCCCAATCGAACTCTCAGCCCCAGCCGGGGCGGTGGGAGGTGGTTGAGAGCAGCAAGCAGGGGCAGGGCCTCGGGGCTAGCCTCCCCAAAGGGAAGCTTCACCTGCTGCTTATGTATGCGTACATGCTGCTTGCATTGGCAATGAGAATATTCACCAGGAGCGCTTGTGTAGATGTAAAGTGCACGCATCGCTGTTAGGTGTCCCAGTATGCCAGCTGCTGCCATCCTACACAGTGCCTTCTGGGATATTTCTGCAGTGTTTTGTGGGATAGTACTGCTTTGTCCAGGGATCTCTGGGAGCTAGGGGTCAAGTTCCAGCATGCAACTTTCTCCATCCCATAATGTCATCCATATCCATAATTTTTCATAGAATCATAGAATATCAGGGTTGGAAGGGACCTCAGGAGGTCATCTAGTCCAACCCCCTGCTCAAAGCAGGACCAATCCCCAACTAAATCATCCCAGCCAGGGCTTTGTCAAGCCTGACCTTAAAAACTTCTAAGGAAGGAGATTCCACCACCTCCCTAGGTAATGCATTCCAGTGTTTCACCACCCTCCTAGTGAAAAAGTTTTTCCTAATATCCAACCTAAATCTCCCCCACTGCAACTTGAGAACATTACTCCTTGTTCTGTCATCTGCTATCACTGAGAATAGTCTAGATCCATCCTCTTCGGAACCCCCTTTCAGGTAGTTGAAAGCAGCTATCAAATCCTCCCTCATTCTTCTCTTCTGCAGACTAAACAATCCCAGTTCCCTCAGCCTCTCCTCATAAGTCATGTGTTCCAGTCCCCTAATCATTTTTGTTGCCCTCCGCTGGACTCTTTCCAATTTTTCCACATCCTTCTTGTAGTGTGAGGCCCAAAACTGGACACAGTACTCCAGATGAGGCCTCACCAATGTCGAATAGAGGGAAACGATCACATCCCTCAGTCTGATGGCAATGCCCCTGTTATACATCCCAAAATGCCATTAGCCTTCTTGGCAACAAGGGCACACTGTAGACTCATATCCAGCTTCTCGTCCACTGTAACCCCTAGGTCCTTTTCTGCCGAACTGCTGCCTAGCCATTCGGTCCCTAGTCTGTAGCGGTGCATGGGATTCTTCCTTCCTAAGTGCAGCACTCTGCACTTGTCCTTGTTGAACCTCATCAGATTTCTTTTGGCCCAATCCTCTAATTTGTCTAGGGCCCTCTGTATCCTATCCCTACCCTCCAGCATAGCTACCTCTCCTCCCAGTTTAGTGTCATCTGCAAACTTGCTGAGGGTGCAATCCACACCATCCTCCAGATCGTTAATGAAGATATTGAACAAAACCGGCCCCAGGACCGACCCTTGGGGCACTCCACTTGATACCGGCTGCCAACTAATCATGGAGCCATTGATCACTACCCGTTGAGCCCGACAATCTAGCCAACTTTCTATCAACCTTATAGTTCATTCATCCAGCCCATACTTCTTTAAGTTGCTGGCAAGAATACTGTGGGAGACCGTGTCAAAAGCTTTGCTAAAGTCAAGGAACGTCCACTGCTTTCCCCTCATCCACAGAGCCAGTTTTCTCGTCATAGAAGGCAATTAGATTAGTCAGGCATGACTTGCCCTTGGTGAATCCATGCTGACTGTTCCTGATCACTTTCCTCTCCTCTAAGTGCTTCAGAATTGACTCCTTGAGGACCTGCTCCATGATTTTTCCAGGGACTGAGGTGAGGCTGACTGGCCTTTAGTTCCCAGGATCCTCCTCCTTCCCTTTTTTAAAGATGGGCACTACATTAGCCTTTTTCCAGTCGTCCGGGACTTCCCCCGATCGCCATGAGTTTTCAAAGATAATGGCCAATGGCTCTGCAATCACATCCGCCCACTCCTTTAGCACTCTCGGATGCAGCGCATCTGGCCCCATGGACTTGTGCTCGTCCAGCTTTTCTAAATAGTCCCGAACCACTTCTTTCTCCACAGAGGGCTGGTCACCTCCTCCCCAGGCTGTGCTGCCCAGTGCAGTAGTCTGGGAGCTGACTTTGTTCGTGAAGACAGAGGCAAAAAAAGCATTGCGTACATTAGCTTTTTCCACATCCTCTGTCACTAGGTTGCCTCCCTCATTCAGTCAGGGGCCCACACTTTTCTTGACTTTCTTCTTGTTGCTAATATACCTGAAGTAACCCTTCTTGTTACTCTTAACATCTCTTGCTAGCTGCACCTCCAGGTGTGATTTGGCCTTCCTGATTTCACTCCTGCATGCCCAAGCAATATTTTTATTCTCCTCCCTGGTCATTTGTCCAATCTTCCACTTCTTGTAAGCTTCTTTTTTGTATTTAAGAGCAGCAAAGGATTTCACTGTTAAGCCAAGCTGGTCGCCTGCCATATTTACTATTCTTTCTACACATCGGGATGGTTTGTCCCTGTAACCTCAATAAGGATTCTTTAAAATACAGCCAGCTCTTCTGGACTCCTTTCCCCCTCATGTTATTCTCCCAGGGGATCCTGCCCATCAGTTCCCTGAGGAAGTCAAAGTCTGCTTTTCTGAAGTCCAGGGTCCGTATTCTGCTGCTCTCCTTTCTTCCCCGTGTCAGGATCCTGAACTCGACCATCTCATGGTCACTGCCTCCCAGGTTCCCATCCACTCTAGTTTCCCCTACTAATTTTTCCCGGTTTGTGAGCAGCAGGTCAAGAAGAGCTCTGCCCCTAGTTGGTTCCTCCAGCACTTGCACCAGGAAATTGTCCCCTACATTTTCCAAAAACTTCCTGGATTGTCTGTGCACCGCTGTATTGCTCTCCCAGCAGATATCAGGGTGATTGAAGTTTCCCATGAGAACCAGGGCCTGTGATCTAGTAACTTCCGTGAGTTGCCGGAAGAAAGCCTCGTCCACCTCATCCCCCTGGTCTGGTGGTCTATAGCAGACTCCCACCACGACATCACCCTTGTTGCTCACACTTCTAAACTTAATCCAGAGACACTCAGGTTTTTCTGCAGTTTCATACTTGAGCTCTGAGCAGTCATACTGCTCCCTTACATAGAATGCAACTCCCTCACCTTTTCTGCCCTGCCTGTCCTTCCTGAACAGTTTATATCCATTCATGACAGTATTCCAGTCATGTGAGTTATCCCACCAAGTCTCTGTTATTCCAATAACATCATAATTCCTTGACTGTGCCAGGACTTCCAGGTCTCCCTGCTTGTTTCCCAGGCTTCTTGCAATTGTGTATAGGCACTTGAGATAACTCGTTGATCGTCCCTCTTTCTCAGTATGAGGCAGGAGCCCTGCCCTCTCGCACGCTCCTGCTCGTGCTTCCTCCCAGTATCCCACTTCCCACTTACCTCAGGGCTTTGGTCTCCTTCCCCTAGTGACCCTAGTTTAAAGCCCTCCTCACTAGGTTAGCCAGCCTGTTTGCGAAGATGCTCTTCCCTCTCTTTGTTAGGTGGAGACCGTCTCTGCCTAGCACTCTTCCTTCTTGGAGCACCACCCCATGGTCAAAGAATCCAAAGCCTTCTCTCCAACACCACCTGCGTAGCCATTCGTTGACTTCCATGATTCAACGGTCTCTACCCAGGCCTTTTTCTTCCACGGGGAGGGTGGACGAGAACACCACTTGCGCCTCAAACTCCTTTATCCTTCTTCCCAGAGCCACGTACTCTGCAGCGATCTGCTCAAGGTCATTCTTGGCAGTATCATTGGTGCCCACGTGGAGAAGCAGGAAGGGGTAGCGATCTGAGGGCTTGATGAGTCTCGGCAGTCTCTCCGTCACATCGTGAATCCTAGCTCCTGGCAAGCAGCAGACTTCTCGGTTTTTCCGGTCGGGGCGGCAGGTAGATGACTCAGTCCCCCTGAGGAGAAAGTCCCCGACCACCACCACCCGCCTCCTTCTCTTGGGACGGTGGTCGTGGAACCCCCAACCCTAGGACAGTGCATCTCATGCCTTCCAATCGGCGGAGTCTCCTTCTGTTCCCTTCCCTCAGATGTATCATCTAGTTCACTCTCCGCATTAATACCTGTGGAGAGAACATGAAAACGGTTACTTATCTGTATCTGCATTGCTGGTACATGGATGCTTCCCTTTCTTCTTCTGGAGGTCACATGCTGCCAAATTTCTTCACCATCCTCCTGTCCCCGCAGTGCAGCCTGCTCTGAATCTGCAGAACGTTGTGTCCGTAGAAGCATATCCTGACGTCTGTCCAGGAAATCTTCAGTTTCTCTTATGCAACGCAGGGTCGATACCTGTTGCTCCAGACCTTGAACCTTCTCTTCCAATATGAAGACCAGCATGCACTTTGTACAGACAAAGTCGCTTCTGTCCTGTGGAAGAAAGACAAACATGGCACATCCAGTGCAGGTCACAACAGCTGAACACTCCCCATCCATATTACCTTCCTTCTACGAGCTTCCTCAGGAGTTGTAGTAAGTACTCTTTAAAATAATCCCACAAACCTGCATGGCACTCCTTGGTCTCTGCCATCTCTGACAGAAGTATGGAGTCCGCAGAGCTGTGCGTTTGTAACCTTTGGGTGGACTAGAGTTCATGTCATTGCCCTTCTCCAGTGCCTAAAAAAACCCCAATTCCCATAGAAAAGTAGCTGGAGACCCAGAATTCAATCTCTAAGGATTTTCAACAAGGATCGCAGAGGGCTAACCTCCCCACATTCATATCCCGAAAGAAACTAAAGAAATGAATTTAATTAACTAACAACTTTATAAAAACTTACGATAAAGAAACAGATAACAACAATTTAATTTTTACAACATAACATGGCTATTTTATAATCCACATAGATTATTTTCACAGTTCTACATAAATAAAGAAAACAAATTAAAATCAACAGTTCAGTCCCCACAGAAACACAGTGAGAAGAAGAAGAAGAGCTCCGAAAAGCTTAGGTTGAGTTCACCTGAGTCTCAGAGTCTTTGATCACCAATCTATACAGTTTGCTGAGTCTAAAACATCATCTTCCCTCCATTTGCTTATAGGAATCTTCATGGGATCCATGCGGACTCTTCCTCTGTTAAAATCACTGTTAGCTAGTCAGCTAACTGATTAACCAACCACTCAGTTAAGTGTACAGATTTTAAAAAAACAAACCAACCTGTTACAAGAAAATACAAAACTGAGAATAGCAAAATATAAATGACTCGTTCTCGATTACTACATTTAAAGAAAAGTTGGTGAGTCATACTAGTTGAGACAATTTAACTAAAACAGTTTGGCTAAAATAAAAAAAAACATTCAAAGTATACAGTTAAAATAGAAGAAATTATTTTTCCCTCCCAATTTCTCCTTTGTGTAATTAACATTACCCATGCTTACATGTTAGAGGGTTAACAATATCACTAACCTGCTGCAAAATGCTTCAGGGTTAGAGGAAACAGCTTGCTTTCTGCTCCTGGGCTCAGCTTCTCCCAACTCACACAGGGCACATGGCCTTTTGTAAAGCAGCTACCCTGACTTCTTGTCCTCATGGAGTCTGACCCCAGCAACAGGGAACCTATTGGAGCATACCCCAAACTACCACAACCACACGCAAAATCCAGATGCTTCTGGATGTGGAGGGCTAGAAACAATGAAGTCCCCAGACACAATTCTCTTCTACCTCCACATGGGCCTCTTAAAGAGGTATCTCCCTATTAGGCACATGGGTTACACGCTATTCTCATAAACATTGAAAATACAGGATGCAAGGTTCTCCTGGATTTCCTGTACCCTCAGGACCCACAACAACTGGGGACATGAGGATTTCTTTGAGGACAGTTTGCTGAGGGACATAGCGAAAATAATTCAAGGTTGTTGGTGGCCTTCATGGAACACTGGTTGTGGATCTGAGAAACAAAAGCTGACTGCTGATATTGCATCGTAATGCTGGTGGGGCAATCAGCAATGGCTGCAGAACTTTTGGATGCAGAAGGCCACATTCCTGGATCAGTGTGCCAAGCTTGCAGCAACCCTCCAGCACATGGACACCAGAATGAGAGCTACATTGCCAGTGGAGAAGCAAGTGGTGATTGCACTCTGGAAGCTTGCAATACAAGATTGCAATTGGTGGGTGGGAAATAATTTTGGATTTGGAAAATCCACAATGAGGACTGATGTTGTACAAGTTTGTAGGTCCGTTAATTGTATCCTGCTACAAAGGACAGTGACACTCAACAATGTGCAACAGTGGGGTTCCTGAACTGGTAGGATGATAGAGACATACATATCCCTATTTTGACACCAACCCACCTTGCCACAGAGTACATCAACAGAAAGGGTTATTTTTCTATGGTTATACAACTGTTGGCAGATCTCTGGGGATGCTTCACTAATATGAAAATCTCAGTCTTTAAGAACTCATATCTTTAAGAACACGGGACTGTTCAGAAACCTGCTGGCTTTCCTGACCAAAGAATTACCATTGGCTATACTGAAATGCCGATACTGTTTCTAGGGGGGACAGCCTGCACTTTGCTCCCTTGGCTCATGAAGCTATTCATTGGCCACGGCAAGGTGCAGCTAACAGCTCAGCAGGTGCAGAATGACTGTTGAACGTGCTATTGGCAGATTGAAGAGATGCTGGCAGTGCTTGCTTTAGTCACTAGATTGATTCTCAGTAAGAAAAATATCCCAATGGTTATAGCTTCCTGTTTTGTCCTGCATATCTGTGAGGCAAAGGGAAAAAGCTGATGCCAGATATAGGCTGAAGGTGGAATGGCTGTCTGCTGACTCTGAATAGCCAAACACAAGAACTATTACAAGAGCTCAACATAGAGCTATGCAATTGAGGGAGGCTTTGACAGAGCATTTTAATGGCCAGCCACAGTAGTGTTCTCTGTGCCTGGAGCTCTGGATGTTGCTAAGAACTGTATAGTGCTTACTGTACATTTATAAATATGACTGGGTGTTTTCCTGAAGCTATGAATTATGTGGTGTTTGGTGCGTATTTATAAGTAGTTTGCTTTGCATATCACTATGCATTCTACAATATTTGTTGTGATGCAAGAAAGATGATTTGATAATCCAAAATTAGAACTTTATTGAATGGGGAGGTGGGGGAACAGCATAGAAAATCAGTGTGCAAAAAACCCCACAGGTGATGCTATCCACATTTTTAACATAACTTATTGGGCTGAAAATTTACTATTAAAAAGGAAGTAAACATGTATGTCCACTTCAGTGCACAAATGTAGACAGTTGTGGCTACACATACATGAACCGTAGTCCTCACAGGTCAGTGTATGTGAAGCTGTGGTTTTCCTTGCTGTCCCCAGCTTGGAGTAGCAAGGGTAACAATGTGCCATATAATGCCACATGGTATGTTGGAGCATGGGGGCAGCGACCACGGAGTTCTTCAAGGACTGAAATAGGTGGAGAGTCCAAGATTTTTAAACCTGTGGGTCCATCACAGTCTGCAGCATTTGGGTTTGCAGCCTGAGAAGACTCATTATGTCCTGGTGGGACTTCTGGGTCCGTCTTCTCTGTCTTTTTTCCATGGTATCAGTAATATTGGCCCTCCAAGCCCTTTGTTCACAGTCTGTTGCAGCACTGGCTTGCAGGATCTTGCAGAACATGTCCTCTTTCATCTTTCTCCTCCTCATCAGGGTCAGGAATTCTGCAGATGGGGAGAGGGCTCCCCTTAAGGCCGCCCTGCCAGAAGCTGCTGATAAAAACAGACACATGTACTCCAGGATTTACAATCACAAGGGAAAGATAAATTTCAAAACTCCCTTCCGTTACTCCCAAAAACACTTTTAATAAGAAATGCTTATTAACACTTCAGCTTTAGAACACCTCTGCATAGCACTGCTCTCCAGCCCCAGCCACGATGAATACAGCCCACCAAGGGCAAGGTGGGAAGGATTTTCTGTTCCACGAAGCTATAAAATTTCAGTCCCTATTCCATGGGTATGAGTATAGAGCAATGGCACTGAATATTGGCACTATTTTCCACAGGTTCTGGTGATCTTAGCTGATATCTCACTCCTCAGGGTAACAAAGGCACAGAGAGCACAGTTGCTGACGTTCTGAACCCGCCCAGGCCTGTATGCCATTAGCCTGTTTACTGCAATGGTGCTAGCCAAACTCATCACAGAGTGGCATAAGAAAGTGCCCTATCGTGGAAGAAGAAATAAGGCAGCCATCTCTAGAAATCTTCCGGAGAAGATTGTGGAGTATCTCCCTGAAAGTTTCATCAAGATCTCTCTGGTGGATAAAAGGAACATCCCTATGCACATGAAGTGCTCTACATCCCTCCCTCCCCAGCCTAACCAACAGGGGAATGAAAATCAGATGCAACTCTGCTCTGTTTGTTGTACCCCTACCTCTTCTCCTACAAATAAAACAATGAAAAGTCGATATCTTTCTCTTGTTAACAGACTGAGTGTCATCTTTAAATTTAAACATGTATGCATTTTGCCTTATACACTTACGCAAGTTCCCTTCCCCTTGATCAGGCTCATCTGCATTTTACCTGGTGGGACTGGTTAGATTGTGGCACGGTCTCAAACAGGTACCAGCTCGTGGCATGGCTGGAGTCACCCACTGCATCTTCCCTCCTACTCCTCCTTGGTGTTCACTGCAGAGGTCTCTGTCTCAGGTTCCTCAAAGGTATCCACAGTGGTCTGCTGGGTGCTAGTGGGATCTCCACATAGTATGGCATGCAATTCCTTGTAGAAGTGTCAGGACTGCAGCGCAGTACTGGATCTATTGTGCTCCCCTTGATCCCAGCCCAGAGCACCCTCCTGTACCTCAAACCCCTTCATCCCCAGCCCCACCCCAGAGCCCACACCCCCAACGAGAGCCCTCACCCCCCCCACACACACACTCCAACCCCAATTTTGTGAGCATTCATGGCCTGCCATACAATTTCTATTCCCAGATGTGGCCCTCGGGCCAAAAAGTTTGCCCACCCCTGCTCTATACCATTTGGGGAGGTGGTTTTACTGCATCGCTGGAGTTGGCTGAAGACAAATTTGAGTGTAGATACATGCAGGAATAGGTCAACGCAGGGCAACTTACGTCAGTCTAAGTTTGTAGCATAGACCAGGCCTTATTTAAACCAGTTCAAAACCCTGTGTGAACACTCCTAAACTTGGTTTAATATTGATTGAACAAATGAAGCACTTACATAAACTATCTGGTTTACCTGAATTGGTTTAAAAAAAATCACACCTTTAATTAAACCTGTGCAACTTTGAATAAAAACAAGACCCTAATCTCGTGTGTGCACACATGTGCTCTCTCTGTCCTTCTGTATGGCAGTAGATGTGCATTTTATGTGTATGGGAGTAGATTTTGGTTGTATATGTCCTATATGGGGATGAATTATACAAGGGTGTATATTGGAAATGGGAGATGTGAAACGTATGACTAGTGGGTGAGGTGTACTGGAAGGGGTTGTGTGATGTTCATAGGAAATGGCTGGAGGGGAAGAAATGTAGGATGTGTTTGTGGGTTGAATGCTATGTGGAATGTGTATAGGATACAGGGGTGACTGTGAGGATGAGGAGAGTGTACAGTGGGGTGTGTATACAATATGAGTTGTGTAGGAGTGTCTGGGGAGGGGGTGATATGGAATGTGTTTGGAAATGACTGGAAGAATGAGAAGCTGAGGTGTATATGGGAGGGGTTGTGTATGCAGGGGTGCAAGGTGTTCGGGGGTGAGGAAGGATGGTGTGGGGGGGGACAAAGTGTTTAGGGATAGAGTGGTGAGGATGGGGTGAGGTGTTTGGGGATGGAAGAGTGAGGCAGTGAGGGGTATGGGGATGAGGAGGTGTTTGAAGATGGGAGGATAAGGAGTATAGGGGTGAGGTGGTTACGGATGGGTGAGTGAGGTGGTGAGGTGTTTGGGGACGAGGGGAGTGAGGCGGTGCAGTGTGTATGGATGAGGGAGTGAGGCGGTGTGAACAAGGGTAGGGGTCAGGTGGGTGCGGGTGGGAAGGTGTTTGGGATGGGGGAATGAGGAAGTGAAGGGGGGTCTGGTGGGTGCGGGTGGGAAGGTGTTTGGGATGGGGGAATGAGGAAGTGAAGGGGGGGTGAGGCCGCAGGGGTGGGAAGGTGTTTGGGATGGGGGATGAGGAAGCGAAGGGGGGGTCAGGTGGGTGGGGGTGGGAAGGTGTTTGGGAAGGGGAATGAGGAAGCGAAGGGGGGGTCAGGTGGGGGGGTGGGAAGGTGTTTGGGAAGGGGAATGAGGAAGCGAAGGTGGGGTCAGGTGGGGGGGTGGGAAGGTGTTTGGGATGGGGGAATGAGGAAGTGAAGGGGGGGTGAGGCCGCAGGGGTGGGAAGGTGTTTGGGATGGGGGATGAGGAAGTGAAGGGGGGGTCAGGTGGGTGGGGGTGGGAAGGTGTTTGGGAAGGGGGATGAGGAAGTGAAGGGGGGGTCAGGTGGGTGGGGGTGGGAAGGTGTTTGGGAAGGGGGATGAGGAAGTGAAGGGGGGGTCAGGTGGGTGGGGGTGGGAAGGTGTTTGGGAAGGGGGATGAGGAAGTGAAGGGGGGTCTGGTGGGTGCGGGTGGGAAGGTGTTTGGGATGGGGGAATGAGGAAGTGAAGGGGGGTCTGGTGGGTGCGGGTGGGAAGGTGTTTGGGATGGGGGAATGAGGAAGTGAAGGGGGGGTGAGGCCGCAGGGGTGGGAAGGTGTTTGGGATGGGGGAATGAGGAAGTGAAGGGGGGGTCAGGTGGGTGGGGGTGGGAAGGTGTTTGGGATGGGGGATGAGGAAGTGAAGGGGGGGTCAGGTGGGTGGGGGTGGGAAGGTGTTTGGGAAGGGGGATGAGGAAGCGAAGGGGGGTCAGGTGGGTGCGGGTGGGAAGGTGTTTGGGAAGGGGAATGAGGAAGCGAAGGGGGGGTCAGGTGGGGGGGTGGGAAGGTGTTTGGGATGGGGGATGAGGAAGTGAAGGGGGGTCAGGTGGGTGGGGGTGGGAAGGTGTTTGGGAAGGGGGATGAGGAAGCGAAGGGGGGGTCAGGTGGGGGGGTGGGAAGGTGTTTGGGATGGGGGATGAGGAAGTGAAGGGGGGGTCAGGTGGGTGGGGGTGGGAAGGTGTTTGGGATGGGGGAATGAGGAAGTGAAGGGGGGGGGTGAGGCCGCAGGGGTGGGAAGGTGTTTGGGAAGGGGGATGAGGAAGTGAAGGGGGGGTTAGGTGGGTGGGGGTGGGAAGGTGTTTGGGATGGGGGATGAGGAAGTGAAGGGGGGGTCAGGTGGGTGGGGGTGGGAAGGTGTTTGGGAAGGGGAATGAGGAAGCGAAGGGGGGGTCAGGTGGGGGGGTGGGAAGGTGTTTGGGATGGGAGATGAAGAAGTGAAGGGGGGGTCAGGTGGGTGGGGGTGGGAAGGTGTTTGGGAAGGGGGATGAGGAAGCGAAGGGGGGTCAGGTGGGTGCGGGTGGGAAGGTGTTTGGGAAGGGGAATGAGGAAGCGAAGGGGGGGTCAGGTGGGGGGGTGGGAAGGTGTTTGGGATGGGGGATGAGGAAGTGAAGGGGGGTCAGGTGGGTGGGGGTGGGAAGGTGTTTGGGAAGGGGGATGAGGAAGCGAAGGGGGGGTCAGGTGGGGGGGTGGGAAGGTGTTTGGGATGGGGGATGAGGAAGTGAAGGGGGGGTCAGGTGGGTGGGGGTGGGAAGGTGTTTGGGATGGGGGAATGAGGAAGTGAAGGGGGGGGGTGAGGCCGCAGGGGTGGGAAGGTGTTTGGGAAGGGGGATGAGGAAGTGAAGGGGGGGTTAGGTGGGTGGGGGTGGGAAGGTGTTTGGGATGGGGGATGAGGAAGTGAAGGGGGGGTCAGGTGGGTGGGGGTGGGAAGGTGTTTGGGAAGGGGAATGAGGAAGCGAAGGGGGGGTCAGGTGGGGGGGTGGGAAGGTGTTTGGGATGGGAGATGAAGAAGTGAAGGGGGGGTCAGGTGGGTGGGGGTGGGAAGGTGTTTGGGAAGGGGGATGAGGAAGCGAAGGGGGGTCAGGTGGGTGCGGGTGGGAAGGTGTTTGGGAAGGGGAATGAGGAAGCGAAGGGGGGGTCAGGTGGGGGGGTGGGAAGGTGTTTGGGATGGGGGATGAGGAAGTGAAGGGGGGTCAGGTGGGTGGGGGTGGGAAGGTGTTTGGGAAGGGGGATGAGGAAGCGAAGGCGGGGTCAGGTGGGGGGGTGGGAAGGTGTTTGGGATGGGGGATGAGGAAGTGAAGGGGGGGTCAGGTGGGTGGGGGTGGGAAGGTGTTTGGGATGGGGGATGAGGAAGTGAAGGGGGGGTTAGGTGGGTGGGGGTGGGAAGGTGTTTGGGATGGGGGATGAGGAAGTGAAGGGGGGGTCAGGTGGGGGGGTGGGAAGGTGTTTGGGAAGGGGGATGAGGAAGCGAAGGGGGGGTCAGGTGGGGGGGTGGGAAGGTGTTTGGGATGGGGGAATGAGGAAGTGAAGGGGGGGTGAGGCCGCAGGGGTGGGAAGGTGTTTGGGATGGGGGAATGAGGAAGTGAAGGGGGGGGTGAGGCCGCAGGGGTGGGAAGGTGTTTGGGATGGGGGATGAGGAAGTGAAGGGGGGGTCAGGTGGGTGGGGGTGGGAAGGTGTTTGGGATGGGGGATGAGGAAGTGAAGGGGGGGTCAGGTGGGTGGGGGTGGGAAGGTGTTTGGGAAGGGGGATGAGGAAGCGAAGGGGGGTCAGGTGGGTGCGGGTGGGAAGGTGTTTGGGAAGGGGAATGAGGAAGCGAAGGGGGGGTCAGGTGGGGGGGTGGGAAGGTGTTTGGGATGGGGGATGAGGAAGTGAAGGGGGGTCAGGTGGGTGGGGGTGGGAAGGTGTTTGGGAAGGGGGATGAGGAAGCGAAGGGGGGTCAGGTGGGTGGGGGTGGGAAGGTGTTTGGGAAGGGGGATGAGGAAGCGAAGGGGGGTCAGGTGGGTGCGGGTGGGAAGGTGTTTGGGAAGGGGAATGAGGAAGCGAAGGGGGGGTCAGGTGGGGGGGTGGGAAGGTGTTTGGGATGGGGGATGAGGAAGTGAAGGGGGGTCAGGTGGGTGGGGGTGGGAAGGTGTTTGGGATGGGGGAATGAGGAAGGGAAGGGGAATGAGGAAGTGAAGTGTGTGTGGATGGGGGGCGGGGAAGGTACCAGGCGTCTCACTCTCGCTCTCTCCCCGCAGCTGCCATAGCAACGCGGCAGACGCCGAGCGGCCGGGGCGGGGGCTCCGGGCTCCGCGGCCCGGCGCACGGTCGGAGCCTGAGGCCGGGGCCGGACGCCTGGTGGCAGGACTCGGGGCCCCGCGCCCAGCGGTGCCTCCCGCTCCCCCTGCAGCCCGGCCGGGATGGGCAGCGCCGCCGCGTCGGGCCCCCTACCCGCCTTCCAGTTCCGGCCGCGGCGCGGGAGCCCGGACTGGCGCCGGCTGAGCGCCGTGGACGTGGAGCGGGTGGCGGGCGAGCTGGACGTGGCGGCCCTGCAGGAGCACCTGGGCCACGTCACTTTCTGCAGCGCCGAGCGGCTGCGCTGCCCGCACTGCCAGGGCCCCGCCGACCCGCTGCTGCTCAAGCTGGTGCGCCTGGCGCAGCTCTCCATCGAGTACCTGCTGCACTGCCAGCAGCACCTGGGCGCCCAGCTGCGGGGCCGCGAGCAGGCGCTGCGGGCGGCCGACGCCCAGCTCGGTGAGGTGGGCAAGGAGGCGGCCCGGCGCGCCCAGGAGATGAAGCTGCTGAAGGAGGAGTGCAGGCAGCGGAAGAAGATGATCAGCACCCAGCAGATGATGCTGGAGGCTAGAGCCAGCTATCACCAGGTGAGACCCGCTTCTAGCCGCGGCTCGTGCTCACCCCCTCCCGCGGTGCAACCGCAGGGCGGCCAGGGACCTTCCTTACCTTGGGGATATGCTCTCCCTCCCCTCGCCCCGTCCTTTCCCTATCAAGTTTCAGAGTGGTAGCCCGTGTTCATCTGTATCAGCAAAAAGAAGGAGGAGTCCTTGTGGCACCTCTGCTCAAATAAATTTGTTAGTCTCTAAGGTGCCACAAGTACTCCTTGTTCTTTGTCCCCATCAAAATACCCCAGAGGCTGCGGTTTCATTCCCAGCACTGTGGGGCCAGAATCTCATACAGCTTTAGAGAGGAGGCGTTTGATTTCCAGCTCATCCTATTTACCAATGAGCTTTTTTCAGGCTTGTGTTCATTTCACCATCCTGTGTGATATCCCTAAAGGGACTCTGAAGCAAATGATTAGGTAAGGTGGAAGGCAGACAAGGGAGAATAGGGCACATTAAGTCTTAGAAAGATTAACAGTTTAAGGGTGTATCAGCTTTCTCATTTTTTTTCCCAGCAACTATTTTGGGACTTTATAATTGCCTTAAAAGGTGTTCTGAAATTTAAAGACTATACTGGGCTTAAACTTGGCAAACATGATCTTGGGCCAACTTTGTGTGTTTGTGTGTGTGTATTTAAAGTTGATTTAACTCTACTGAAAGATGCTCTAGCCTGACACTCCTGAAAGTCAAAGTTCTGTTTATCCAAATAATAGGTACAGCATAGGTAGGAGCAATGCAAGCTTTCCCATGCTGTACCAGCAACGTGTTTCAACCCTGATTAGAGGAAACATCAGCATGTCAGTGGGCTAGGAAAAGTTTTGTTTCTCTAAGATGTCTTGACTAAGGAAAAATTCCATCTTACATTCAGTGCTCCAGTAGGAAGATATATATTTTTTGTCCAAAATTCTGTATTTTTAAAAACAAATTATGCTATTTGTTGTATGTTTCCCTCACTTAGGCCCCGGTCTTGTAATGGTATCCATGTGGGCAGAATTCATTAGGACACAGTGCAAATGCAGGGTCCTTGTGGATTCAGCTGCAGGATCAGGGCCTTAAGGAGAAGCTGCTGATGTGATTTGCATTTCAAAAGCTCTAGATTTCTTGTTTGACCAGAGTATCTGACCTGGGTTGAAAATGGAAACAGAGTGAGCCCTTGCATCAGTTGAATTGTAAACTCAACTGAATGTCAAGTAATCCCCTTATTGTATTTGAGAGCACAAATATGTGCATTCTCTTCAAAATACACTTAGGCCCTATCTGGCTGAGTGGAGCCAGAAGAAGAATCAAGCAAAATACTGGGCTTGGAGTATAGTTCATCTTCCTTCTTCTGTTCAGTGGCATTTGTCTCATTTTCCATTTAAGGTCATATAAAATAAAAAGTTCTTTCTCCCCCTTTTATGCTTTGGAGTAAATTATTATCTCTAAGAATTAGACAGATTTAGTGAGGGGTGAGTTCAGAAAATGATATTGAATAATATCTGTAAAATGGTGTGAGCATTTTGGGTCTGAACTTGGAGGACTCCATGTTATCCGTTTCTAGTATTTGTAAGTGCAGGCTGTCTCATAGCCAACAATTACATATCACTTGTCTGTATTAAACATTTGGCTGTCCTGGAGTGCCAAACAATAGGGTTTTTGCTAGTCTTGCGCAGTGGGTAGTTCAGGTTCCATGCCCGTTAAAGCTTTGGCCCCTTTATGAGCAAGGCTGTAAACAGTCACTTGCCTTTCTTAATGCATGTGCACTTTATTTTCAATGTGATGCACAGTAATTGAGTTTTGAGTTTTAAGTTTAATGTCTTTAATACACCTTCAGAACAAGTGAAAACTGTAAAAATA
This sequence comes from Caretta caretta, assembly GCF_965140235.1. Classification (NCBI taxonomy): domain Eukaryota; kingdom Metazoa; phylum Chordata; order Testudines; family Cheloniidae; genus Caretta; species Caretta caretta. The sequence continues at coordinate 97,572,741 of NC_134206.1, read as the reverse complement.
GGAACTGTCAAATGGAATTGCTGTTAAGGTGTGATCATTTTAAGGCTCAAAAACTCAAACAATGTCTTTCTTCATGAAGGAATGTCAGCTTTCTACTATATTTGAATTTCTCATATTGTGATGATTTGCACAAGGTCTTAATGTTACATAAAAGCTTTTTTGTATTTAATACTATGAAAAATAGTTAGAGGAATATTGTCACCAGTAATAGGCACATAGTATAAACATTCCATGTGTTAATTGTTGAATAAGAGCTTGCTTCTACTACATGAGTTTAGTGCTTGAATGGATAATAGTATTTCACAGCCAATTTAATACCATAAATCATGCGCAATCTGTTACAGTGTAAGATCCCCGATGGTTCTTTGCTTTGCTGCCATACTATACCTTCTCTATCTAGGTTTTATGTCAGTACTTCCTTGCATGTATCCAACAAAATGTAACTTAATTATTAATGGTTTTAGTGGTGGTTGCAAGACATGTATATTTAATATCACACTAGCCATCAGTAGTAGAATTTTAAATTCTAGATGAGACCTGGGAATTTGGCTATAATGAACAGATTTTAAATCTGCTGTGCAAGTTTGAAATTGTCTTTTACATTCATATCACATCAGTGTGACTGACTGACTTAAGTGTGCAGTTGTGGCTCCCTCAAGCAGATTTGTATGTTTTAAAACATATACGATAGCCAAGGATAGTTAGCCATCAGACCTTATGAAGAAATGAGGGGTTTTGATTCACAACCTGGTCAATCACTTTCAACAGCTGTACATTTTGTTCATGTACTCTTAAAATGAGCAAAATGTACTTTAAGGATGAATTAAAAAGCTTTAAAATATACCAACAGGATCCAAATTTGATAAAATTCATATCTACATTTATAAAAGATGAGTGTAAACGAATGTGTTAAATACACACCATTAGAGGCAGGACAAATCATAAAGAATGTGTAAATGTTCTGTAGTATATTTTGTATAAAAAAAACGAAGTATGTAATTCGGCACCTTACTACCTCCTCTGCTGTTATATTTGTCCTGAAAGGTTGGGTGGGAGGCAGATTCTTTAAGGTTTGTGCTATATGAATCAGTGAGTTTTTGCTGTATTTTGTTATTACTTTGGATCCTAATAAACGTTGCTTTTATTTATCTGCAACTGTCCCCCTTTCTTGCTCCAGCTCCTCCTCCCTATTATTCTCTCCAGCATGATTCCCCCCACAACTCTACTTTTCCTTATCTCATTCCCTTTCTAAGTGTCCTGAAAAGCAGTAATGCTAAAAATGTCTAAGGATAGTAGGTTTCTTCAAATTTCATCAGAGTTTTCAGTATAATATGGGAAGGAAACAAAAAGTCAATGCAATTTTGGGCTGCAAACGTATTCTGGGATAGGAGCTAATAAATATTTACATAGCTCTGGCACCATCACACCTGGAATTGCTTTTACTTTCTGGGAATTTCATTAATTCAGAGGAGGGTGAATGAGCTACAGAAGACCTTTGAGGGCTGGGGAGATTGATTTATGAGAAAAGGCTAGGGCCCTGATCCTGCATTAGAATCTGCTAAAGTCAATGGAACTCCGCATTAGTGGAACCTGATGCAGGATCAGAGCCATAATAGAGATATGCCTTGACTGTCTCGTGATTAGGGTAGGGTTGCCAGGTGTCCAGTTTTTGACAGGAAAGTCCAGTTACTGCAGGCTGGGGAGGCAGGGAGGCGCTGGATGATTACCCATGCCAGTCCCTATTCAGTCAGGGCCGCCTCCTATCTGCATTGGGCAACTGCAACTCCCAGCCTGGCTCCACTGGTGAGTCCCTTCCGACCTGGGCAAAGGGGAAAAGCAGTGAGTGACGGGGGGAGAGAGGAAGAGAAGTGAATGGGGTGCGGTGTCTTGGGGGCGGGGGTGAAGAGGTGGGGCAGGAGTAGGGTCTGGGGCGGGGGAAGAGGGCAGAGTGGGGGATGTTCTGGCACTCTTGCTGGAGTGTCCAGTTTTAAAACATTATAAAGTTGGCAACCATAGATTAAGGGGTGGGATGTGTCCCGATAACAATATGCAGAATGGAAGAATTTTAGCATAGTAAAAGAAGGTATTCATATATAATAATTTATCAAAAGTAGGGATGGAATCCCCATTTCTTGGCACATTTAAAACTAGACTCTACAAAGCACAAGTAATCTTACACTACCACATTGCCTGGATGACCTATGGTATTTTATGATTCAACCTCCCACTCCCCCCATCCCAACATGGATATATAGTTCAAAGTGTGCACTGTTAAATGCCAAATTTCTCCGTTCAGCTATTGTTGAGTTATATATATTGGAAGGAGAGAAAGTGTGGCAATACAATTTCACAATGGGAAAGTACATGTATTTTTCTTTTCAGTTTTTGTAATCCAAAATAGTGGCATGGATATTCCTCATATTTCACGTTTTTTAAAACCAAACTTGGAGCATTTCAGCCCAAATGGAGATTTTATTTTAAAGTTAAGAGTGAGTGATAATAAGGATAATAATTTAAACTTGTTTTCCACTCTAATTATAACATTAATTAGAAAGTGTGTTTGTGTCTTTTCTCACAATATTCTCAATCATCGCCTTGTCTTGACTAGAATGCCAGACATTCTCAAGTGTCTATGACCTTATCACTTTCTAGTGGCTTAATCTTACAGAAGATATGATTCCTAACATTACTACTCAAGCTTGAATATTTCATCGGTTATCACCAGCATGCTATGTCATTTAAATTGAATAATGTTGGAATTCAAATCAGTATCACAGTGTTGCCATGTACAAGAATGGGCTACTGTACAGAGAAATGTAATAGGCTAATTCAAAAAATGTTAACTGTTATAATTAAAAAAAACAGCACTTAATGTTGTTACCTAAGACAAATATCTATCTGTATTTTGTAGTGTCAGTTTTGTGATAAGGCTTTTATGAACTATTCCTTTCTACAAAGTCATATGCAACGACGCCATAAGGAAGAGTCTCACACTGGTGAGTACTTTCACACTATCAGGAAAGTTAAGGTGATATAGAAATATGTAAAATATATTCAGGATATGCAATTTGGATTTTGTGTGACCCAGAAGGAAGCCATTTGACTTATAAGCCCCAGAGTGAGTTTGTACATTTGACAGACAGATCACGTAAACTGACCAAATGTGATATGGCAGTTATTTCACTGAAAGATTATAAACATGGAATAGCATGCTGCCATGTTTAGAATCATTTTTCAAACTGAGTTCCTGCTGAATACCTTTGCCAGTGGCAGAATTCAGAGCAATGGCTTCCTCTGAGTATTTGAAAACTGTGAAAATGTGGGTGGTATTGCCACTGAACAGGATGTACCATGGAAAAGTACATTTTATAAAAAAAGTTTTGTTATCATTATAGGATCCACTCCACTTCCAGTGAAGTTAGCAAGAGTTGGATCAGGCCCACAATAAATTAATAGTGATAGTACAATGTGATAGTTATAGGGAAACTTATGAATTTGTTTAGATTAGATAGGTGAAACTTCTGTTCCCAGAATTTCATTTTAAGGGTCACTGTTAAAAAATTGTTTAAAATGTACACTCAAAAATGTATCCATCTTTAATCTTGACATGCCACTTTATCAATCTATCTAGGTTTTTATAAGTTTGCCCATCACTGCAGTATCTGAGTACATAGCAGAACAATGGGAGTAACTGTGAATGTGTCTACACAGCAATTAAAAACCCACAGCTGGCTAAGGAGCTCAGTCTAAGGGGATGTTTAATTGCGGTGTAGATGTTCAGGTTTGGGCTGGAGATCGGGCTCTAGGACCCTATGCGGGGGAAGGATCCTAGAGCCCAGATTCCAGCCTGAGCCTGAACATCTATACTACAATTAAACAGCCCCTTAGCCCAAGCCCCACAAGCCCAAGCCAGCTGGCACAGCTGTGGGTGTCTTATTGCAGTGTAGACATACCCTAAGTGTTCAAAGAGTTGGAGCACTCCCCTCACACAGTAATTCTTCTTGCTAATACAGAATGAATCCAGCTCAATTGGCTGCCATTCCTCCCATTACCCTCCTTTTCCAAGCACATCATAGCTGCTTTCCTCTACCAGTTTACCAACATATCTTTCAGTTCCTTCAACTACTGCTATTTTATTGGCCTCTCAGGCTAGTGTTCAAACCCTGTCTCCATCCTATATCATTCCCCCTAGCCCATTTCTCTTGCTCCCTGCTGCTCTTGCTTCCTGACCACCGCTATCCAGCTGCTCCTGCTCCATTGCCAACCTCTCTGGCTCACCATCCCCCACTTTCGTTCCCTAACACCTTTCCCATTGCTAAAGAACACCAGCTCCCAGCAACAATGAATCACACACATGGTGAGAAAAATATATTGGGGTAAAACAAGCAAAAATATGAAGAATGTCTTTCACACTATAAATATTCTTCAGTTGACACAAAGCAGAAGAGGCAAAGAAGAAAATCCCTAAATTCATCATTTATGCTGACAAGAATAAAAATGTAGCAGTACTCTGTACATGCAAATTCCTCTGAAGCAACCTGACAAAGTCTCTTTACCATACACCTCTAACCATGTATACTGAATTGCTAACTCATGCATATTTAATGTTGTGAGTCACAAGACCAAAGGCCACATGCCTTGAACAATTTGAAGTGCAGGTATCCTGATATAATTCCACTTCCTGATCTGCAGTATTGTTTTTAAGAAAATTATTTTACAATAATCTACCAAATAAAGTAGTGTAACAACGATTATTATACTGGATTGCTGAGTTTAGCACCCTGGTTGAATAATCAAAGTTGTATCTCTATATGGACTGATAAAGAAATTGACTAATTAACATCCTTTAATGAATCTTGCAGAATTATATATTTGGGAGTCATGCCTTTCATTCCTCCTTTGACCTTCTGCCCCTTACATTCCTATAAAACATGTTGAAATTAGATTATCTATGTCAAATTAGTTCATTTTTAATATTAAATATTTCATAAGCTTATTTCACATGCTATATTTTCAATAAGACAATGGCTGTCAACCTATGGCCCATGGATCTTATTCTAGTAGTCCAGAGAATGTATTATTTTGAGAAGCAATCTATGAGGAATTGTGATATTGGGAGGAAAGATGATCTGTGAGAGTAGTGGTTCACAGAATGAAAAGGTTGGAGAAGCATAGAAGAAAGACATCTGTAGGAAAAATCTCATTTCCCAAAAATATAATTAACATTTTGCAAATGTATATTTCTTTCAAGCAGAACAAAAGAAGAAAGCAAAGACAGATAAATTACAGGATGAGATCGATAAGTTGAAGGAGCAGTTACAGCTCACCAAGTCCCTCCTAGAAGCTGAACAACAAGCTCACATGGCCAGATTTTCTAAGGTAGTATATATTAAGTATTAGCAACATCCTACAGGAATCAGTATTCTGGACTGTGTTCACTGATCATGTAGCTTGCAAATGAGGTTAACAGAACTAAATGAAAACTTAAATAAGATTTTTCTGTTTAGCAGCATTGTTCCTGTGCCACATCAGCATCACCTCCTGCAATTTTAAAAGCCCTATTTGTTACCTTCCACTGTCCCTTCTTGAATGTATTTTGGAACCAATATGAAAGGCACTGCTACTGTTAGCACCTGTCAGTCATCAGAATGGCAAAAAGCTCTCATTGGAGCAGATAGAATGCAGAATATTATAATACTATTTATTATTTAAAATATCATATAGTGCCTAGACACTGTGGTGATTGGGCACTTGCTAGATACAGCTCTGTAAGTTTAATTGATGGTTTATAAACAGTAAGATGTTCTTTGCCATGAGAACTTCAATCTAACATAGGCAAGACATGAGTTAACAGTTTAAAGCAGGGAGAGTAAGAAGAGGGTAATGGTGAGAAAATGCAAGGAATATCACTTCAACTTGTATGTTAGCCTTTGAACTCTAGGTAAGCAGCCAGCCAAAGGCTTTCAGTAACCTTGAAGCAGTAGGTAGCCTCAGCCATTGTGGAGGGTTGACAAGAGATGAAGCAAAAGTGGAAAGTGAAAAAATTTAAAAGCAGTAATATTGCTTTAGTGGGTAGTTACATGCAAGGGCTTTATTTTATTACTGTTGTTATTAATGTGAATTGCAATAGGATCTACAAGCGGGGAAGAGAGAATAGGTGTAACAAAGAAATAAAGAAATATTGTGGTTATACAGTTAAGCTACTGCACAAGTTGATAATTTCTGATTGTTCCAAATCATCTTGCAATTTTTGCTTCTTTTCAAATAAAATCAGCTATCCTGTCAATATCACAAGAGGGGTGAGTTTTTAGGATGGATTTTAAGGAGGAGAGGATAGAGGCCTAACAGATAACTTCAAGGAGTGCATTCTATGAATAAGGGGCAGTGTGGAGTTGGTTCTTAAATAAGACAGACTTAGTTAAAGACCAATCTTGATCTAAATTTTATAAATGTAATTTAGTTTTAATATTGCATTGTAAATTGTCCCACTTTTCCTACTATTTTGGTAACTTTCTTCTGCATAGCATGGTTATAAAGTTCCCTTTACTTCTGCTGCTGACCTCACAGTAGAAACCATTGTTTCGTACAAGAGGCTATGCAAAGGAAACAAGGGGAGAGCAGCCCTTGATGCTGAAAAAAGTTTAATGCAAATAGAAGAATCAACCAATGATACTGCCAAGAATGACCTTGAGCAGATCGCTGCAGACTACGCGGCTCTGGGAAGAAGGATAAAGGAGTTCGAGGCGCAAGTGGTGTTCTCGTCCATCCTCCCCATGGAAGGAAAAGGCCTGGGTAGAGACCATCGAATCGTGGAAGTCAACGAACGGCTACTCAGGTGGTGTCGGAGAGAAGGCTTTGGATTCTTTGACCATGGGATGGTGCTCCAAGAAGGAGGAGTGCTAGGTAGAGACGGGCTCCACCTAACAAAGAGAGGGAAAAGCATCTTTGCAAGCAGGCTGGCTAACCTAGTGAGGAGGGCTTTAAAGTAGGTTCACCGGGGGAAGGAGACCAAAGCCCTGAGGTAAGTGGGATACCGGGAGGAAGCAGGAGCGCGCGAGAGGGCAGGGCTCCTGCCTCATACTGAGAAAGAGGGACGATCTACGAGTTATCTTAAGTGCCTATACACAAATGCAAGAAGCCTGGGAAACAAGCAGGGAGACCTGGAAGTCCTGGCACAGTCAAGGAATTATGATGTTATTGGAATAACAGAGACTTGGTGGGATAACTCACATGACTGGAATACTGTCATGAATGGATATAAACTGTTCAGGAAGGACAGGCAGGGCAGAAAAGGTGAGGGAGTTGCATTCTATGTAAGGGAGCAGTATGACTGCTCAGAGCTCAAGTATGAAACTGCAGAAAAACCTGAGTGTCTCTGGATTAAGTTTAGAAGTGTGAGCAACAAGGGTGATGTCGTGGTGGGAGTCTGCTATAGACCACCAGACCAGGGGGATGAGGTGGACGAGGCTTTCTTCCGGCAACTCACGGAAGTTACTAGATCACAGGCCCTGGTTCTCATGGGAAACTTCAATCACCCTGATATCTGCTGGGAGAGCAATACAGCGGTGCACAGACAATCCCCAGGAAGTTTTTGGAAAGCGTAGGGGGCAATTTCCTGGTGCAAGTGCTGGAGGAACCAACTAGGGGCGGAGCTCTTCTTGACCTGCTGCTCACAAACCGGGAAGAATTAGTGGGGGAAGCTAAAGTGGATGGGAATCTGGGAGGCAGTGACCATGAGATGGTCAAGTTCAGGATCCTGACACAGGGAAGAAAGGGGAGCAGCAGAATACGGACCCTGGACTTCAGAAAAGCAGACTTTGACTTCCTCAGGGAACTGATGGGCAGGATCCCCTGGGAGAATAACATGAGGGGGAAAGGAGTCCAGAAGAGCTGGCTGTATTTTAAAGAATCCTTATTGAGGTTACAGGGACAAACAATCCCGATGTGTAGAAAGAATAGTAAATATGGCAGGCGACCAGCTTGGCTTCACAGCGAAATCCTTGCTGATCTTAAACACAAAAAAGAAGCTTACAAGAAGTGGAAGATTGGACAAATGACCAGAGAGGAGAATAAAAATATTGCTTGGGCATGCAGGAGTGAAATCAGGAAGGCCAAATCACACCTGGAGGTGCAGCTAGCAAGAGATGTTAAGAGTAACAAGAAGGGTTTCTTCAGGTATGTTACCAACAAGAAGAAAGTCAAGGAAAGTGTGGGCCCCTTACTGAATGAGGGAGGCAACCTAGTGACAGAGGATGTGGAAAAAACTAATGTACTCAATGCTTTTTTTGCCTCTGTCTTCACGAACAAGGTCAGCTCCCAGACTACTGCACTGGGCAGCACAGCCTGGGGAGGAGGTGACCAGCCCTCTGTGAAGAAAGAAGTGGTTCGGGACTATTTAGAAAAGCTGGACGAGCACAAGTCCATGGGGCCGGATGCGCTGCATCCGAGAGTGCTAAAGGAGTTGGTGGATGTGATTGCAGAGCCATTGGCCATTATCTTTGAAAATTCATGGCAATCGGGGGAAGTCCCAGACGACTGGAAAAAGGCTAATGTAGTGCCCATCTTTAAAAAAGGGGAGGAGGATCCTGGGAACTACAGGCCAGTCAGCCTCACCTGAGTCCCGGAAAAATCATGGAGCAGGTCCTCAAGGAGTCAATTCTGCTGAATATGTACCCAGGCTTTCAGGCTGGATTGTGTTCAGGCTGCTATCCCAAGCTGCTGCCGGTTGTACTCCTGCCATCCTGCTATTTTTAGGTGCGAGCCTGAGCAGAGCTAACATGTACATCTAACTGAGCTGGGAATTAAATCTCTCAGCTGCTGAGTAGACATACCCTTTGGCATGTCTACACTACCACTTTTGTCGGTATAGCTTATGTCGCTCAGGGGTGTGAAAAACACACCAGAGCAAGATAAGTTACTCCAATAGAAATGCTGGTGTGAACAGTGCTATGTCGGCAAGAGAGCTCTCTCCCATCAGCATAGAGCAGCTACATGAGCGATCTTACAGCAGCTCAGCTGTATCTGTATAGATGTGCTGCTGTAAGCTCTCTAGCGTAGACATGGCCTTAGTCAGATTCCCTTATAGGAAACTGCAAGATTGTGATCAGAAGGGGAAAGAGAATGGTTCATTTACTGGCAATGAGTAAAAAAGTCAAGGAGAACCAAATATAGGTAACATTAAATTGTAAATAAGGCTTTTTAAATGTAGCTTTAAAAATCAGACTAAATTTGGTCTTTATCTTATTATTAGAATGAAATTTTAAAATATTCAGCTTTAAAGCAGCCTTGATGTGAAACCCTTTTCCCGAGAGAAGTTGCTGCCCAGCTTTTGATATGAATCACCTCCACACAACTTCTTATCTGTACTGGACTGGGTTTGTAAGGTCAGATACTCTTGGAAGTGAGAGGCTATTTCTCAGTCTTGCAGTCATCAGCATGACTGTGAGGAGCTATAGTACAGTAACTCAAAGCCTGTTATCTTTAAATAAATAAATAAAGCATTATGAAAAGCTTGCTTTGGAACATGGTTCTGATTCCCATCAATGTGAATCTTTGATCCTAGATTGCTGAAGAACATTTCTTATGTCAGCATAATGGACCTGAACTAACATGGGCATATGCTAGATATGCTAGCCAGTCTGTCCATATTTGATAGTTCAAGTGCTTGAACAGATGGCTCATGCAGCTAAAGCATTGTCTGCCTTATGGCACAGAACACACAGCAATAGTCCATCCTAGTAGTCCGTCACAGACATCTTGATGCACCCAAAACAGATCCTTTGAAACTATATGAGTCTTAGCTAGGGAGCTGCCTGAGAAGTTCTGAAATTCATGCTTACACTGGCATGAGCCTCTCTCTAGCTCTTTCCCCTGACAATGTTCAGGCTGTCATGGGATGACTTGGGGAGGGAAGTATAGAGACAGGGATGTGGAGGGGCTGGCTGAATACATCCTGCCACTGTGACTGATCCCCATTGTCACCCCAGATATCCCTCTCTTCAGAAGGGGTAACTCTTTCTTATCCTACCAGATGAACCATCATTTTCTTACAGAACTAAATAACCTTACAATAAAAGGGGGAGACCTTTGAAGCCTGCTGCTGGCCTCACTTGCCCTCTGTCCCTATTGTAGTAGGAAGAGAACCTGAGACATAACCCCTTGTCATAAGGCCAGAGGCTTGATATGAGGCCTGAGGGGAAACAGGAGGAATTTGGGGCATTATTGGTGGAAAAAATAGAATGAAGGGGGGGAAATTTACATTTTTTCTTAGGCCCTTTAAATCCTTACTATTGCCTGTTTTTTTTTCCCCGTGAAGGGGACTGTGCTTATATTTCTAAAAATTTAAGCCTACAATTTATCCACAAACTGACAACAGTGTGGAAGGAAAATGGAGGCCAAATAAATTTATGTTGCTAGACTACTAGCAATTATACTAACTCTGATTATGTCTTTGCCTTCGTTGTCCACTTGCAATTGGACTCCTTCAGCAGAGGTTGCCAAATGTCCACCAAAGACTAACAACTTTTAGTCATGACTACTGTTTGCAGAGTCAAGCAAGTGGCTTCAGACTCAGTACTAATTTCCTGAGTCACCCATTTTCCAGTTGTTAATTTGTATATTTATATTTTGCAATTGCATAATTCCTGACATTGTTGGTACTAAATTTATTAATTTATTACTTTTTAAATATAGTACACACATACATCATGAATTTGCAGGTGTAAATTTACCACATAATTTCCTCATGAATTTAAGCTTTCATTTTTTTAAATTAAATTTCTAGCCCTATGGTTGCAGTGAGAATTTTTAAATGAGACTGTGTAAGCATGTTAGGGATACCTGCCTGAGTCTGCAGACAGCCTGAAACAATAGCTCTAGAGACATGAGAATTGCCCCATTTAGCTCTGAAATCCAATGACAATCGTTTAAAATGTCATTGTTGTTAACCATTTCTTCCTATAATGTGCTTATCTTGCAACCCCAAACTATCTGCTATGCCTTCCCAAGTGCCAAAAGCCCCGTCTGTCTTTTACTTAAGCATTCAGGTTCCCCTGAGAACTTCTAGAATGTAGTTTTCTATGTTTGGTATAAAATTCTGCAGTGTACAAAAAAACCGAAAATGTAAGGGGCAGCAATAAAATACCAATTTTTAATACCAAATTAAATAGCACCAGTGATACTGATTGGATAGTCTGATTTGTTTTATTTTAAATTAATAGTAATCCATTAAAAAAATTACTTGAAGCTGCAGTAAAGTTTCCAGTCTGTCATATCAGAATACTTCAGAAACAACAGTTGTGGGTTTTCCTGTATAATTAGGTCAATCCTATTACAAGGTATGTGGGACCTTAATTTAATGATGCTCCCAATATGCATTTAATAACATGTCATTTCTATAGATAAATATTTTAACTTAACCATTAGAAAATCCACTATTCAGCTATTCAGTTCCCTATTTATACCTTTGAAACAAGGACAGTTAGAGTAATACTGAGAAAGCAAAGTTGCATTTGATATGTAAGGCACAAGGATAGTGAGTAGAATAACAGAACATATCTGATTTGTTGAATTATTTTACCCACCTCAGTAAAATTCACCCAACTATACTAACAGAGTAACTAGAAACTTTCCGGTGGAAGGAAGCTACTTCATAAAAAGCAATAAAAATGGCCTAAAATAAGCTTTATCCCCTGAAGGTGGCAGTATAGTTTTCATGGTGCTGGGTGTGTGTCCTCTCTTTCGTCACTCTGCCAGGTGACAACCAATCCAGAATGAAAATTTTTGTCTCCATCCCTGATTCCATCTGTAGGCTCACAAGAATTTGCCCAGGTATCATGCCCCTGCTGGGTAGCTGCAGCTGGCATCTTTTCTGTGAAGTGATATCTTAATTTCTGGGCCTTAGATGGCACCAGAGTTCCCATGGAGCAGAAGAAGCAATATGAAAGCCTAAAAATACCATGGAGGAAAGGGAAGAAATCCCCTTCCTGCTCAGCTCCAGCACTGCCCTAATAGTGAGGCTGTTCTGCTCAGAGTGTGCTGCCCCTCCCCCCACTTCCATGTGGAGTTCTGACAAGCCATATTGAGTGGGAACAGAAGTAACTCTGAACTAGGGGCCTGCATCCCACTCCAGTAGCCGCCCTACAGACACCAGTGGAGTGAGAGGGTCTGCCCAGCACAATCCAGATCTTATGAAAGAAGAGAACCTTATTTCTGAGGAGGAGTTCCAGGATATCAGCAGCATGGAGGTAGGGGACTTCCAGTCCTTCTCAGGGCTTTCCCCACATTAATCATATCTAACAACTGCCTCAAGATGAATGCACCAGCCTTGAAACTGTCCTTGTTAGTACAGAAGAACAGAGAACATCATGGTATGTACAGTACCAGAAGAACACACCTTTCTCATTATGATGTATTTCTGCCATTTCTACTATCTTTGCCGTCATTGCGTTGATATCCCCTAGAAGCATGTGTTGGAGGGCATTTGGCGACTAACAACACTCAGCCCAGTAGTCTGTTTCATATACAGTAAGCACTGAAAAGCTACCAAACAGTGATTGCTTTTTTGGTCACTATTCTCCTAGTACAGTGTTAAAAGTAATGACTTTAAGTTGAAAATCTGTATAAGCCATTATCAAACCCGAGATTTCAAATTCCCCCTTCCTTACAATCTGTATATATGAGTCACAACTATATTTACTGATAGCCAGAATTACCCTGTTTAGCCCAATTGTTTTGTATATTTATTTCAAAATTTTTATTTTTCTCACTTAAAGTTGTGAGGGCACCTTGTGCGAGCTTTTGCTGTAAAAATGTGAATTTCATAGGACTCCACATCAAGGGAATGATGATTACTCACTGCCATTATTTTTGCTCTTATTTTGCTGGTTCTGATGGATTGATTACATGTTTTTCTCTGGTAGTGTGATTCATTAATATTGGGTTATAGTTTGCTTGATAACATAGTAACAGTTGAACCCACAGAGTCATAGAATCACAGAATTCTGGAAGGGACCTCAAGAGGTCATCTAGTCCAGTCCCCTGCATTTATGGCAGGACTAAGTATTAAATAGATCATCCGTGGCATGTGTTTGTCTAACCCGCTCTTAAAAATCTCCAGTGATGGAGATTCCACAACCTCCATAGGCAATTTATTCCAGTGCTTAACCACCCTGACAGTTAGGAAGTTTTTCCTAATGTCCAATCCAAACCTCCTTTGCTGCAATTTAAGCCCACTGCTTCTTGTCCTATCCTCAGAGGTTAAGGAGAACAATTTTTTCCCTCTTCCTTGTAACAACCTTTTATGTACTTGAAAACTGGTATCATGTCCCCTCTGTCTTCTCTTCTCCAGACTAAATAAACCCATTTTTTTCAATCTTCCCTCATAGATCATGTTTTCTAGACCTTTAATAATTTTTGTTGCTCTTCTCTGGACTTTCTCCAGTTTGTCCACATCTTTCCTGGAATGTGATGCCCAGAACTGGACACAGTACTCTACTCTGGGCTGATTAGGCCTCAACTAGAGTGGAAGAATTCCTTCTCGTATGTGGATACAACACTCCTACTAATACATCCCAGAATGATGTTTGCTTTTTTTGCAACCATGTTACTTTGTTGACTCATATTTACCTTACTTTAAGGTCAGAAGGGACCACCAAATTATCTAGTCTGACCTCCTGTATATCACAGGCTACCAGTATCAGCCAGTACCCATATAATAACCCCACCAACTGAAATTAGACCAACTCACTAGAGACCATGGGAGACTAAACTATTATGTGCTATGGGCAGAGAATAGGAGGGGCCAAGGTGCACCAGTGCAAGAGGCCCATGCAGTGACAGGGAATTGACCAAGTGAGATATACCCTGACAACACCAGCAAGTAACTTGCACTCCATGCTGCAGGGGAATGTGAAAACCCCACAAGGTTCCTGCCAGTCGGAACTGGGGGAAAATTCCTTCCCAACCCCACATATCATGATCAGTTAGACTCTGAGCGTGTAAGCAAGAACCAGCCAGATAATATGAATATGTTTTTACAAGTCTGTAAAATACGCAAATTGGTAAGGCTTTGTAGCCTTAAACTTTTGCGGTTGTTTTTGTTTTTTTAACTTGTATTAATTTCAATATATTAGAAGGAAATGGGCCTTAGTTTTTTGGCAGAACTTCCCATTGACTTATTCAGACAAGAGTTAAGGACAGCATAAGTGATAAATGCAAAGCAAAAGCTTACAGGTTGAGACTTAAGAGAGGAATGTGATGCAGTCTTTAGGCAAAATTCTTTACGCAAGTGCCTGTAGGAGCTGCAGTTGTTTATTTAGAGAAGGGAAAAAATACTCGTTCAAATAATTGGTTTCACTCAGAAGTTCTGCTTAAAAATTGATGTCACAATATTGTAACTATTTGATTCATATAACTTAGCTATTACATTTGCCAGTTTTAATGTTTCATTCTTTTGTATGTGAGAACAGAGTGAGAGCATTCTTAGGGTAACATTTTAAAATAATTTCAGGAATATGAACATCAAAGATCAAAAGAAGAAGAAATTCTGCAATCTTTTCATAAATGGAAAGAGGAAGAAAAAGAGAAATTGGCTGATGAAATAGAGAAAGTAAAAGAGATGTTTATGAAGGAGTTTAAAGAATTAGCTGCAAAGAATACTGTATTAGAAAATGTAAGTGATTTAAATATGGAATTTCTGTTAATATTGTCTGTAATGAACTGATCTTGGTTTATTATTTGAAACATATCATAATAATACCTAGCTCTTATATAATGCTTTCCATTAGCAAATCGCAAAGCTCTTTACAAAGGGGGGCAGTATCATGATGTTAACATTATAAGAGCTGTATAAAATTTAAAAAATATTTAGTTAATTAATTAATGGTTATATTCTGGTATTGTCTCCTTAATTCCAAAATATTTTCAGTTATTTTCTGAATTGCACTCATTTGTATGAGGGAATCCTGCCTACAAGTTACATGTTTATTTACTCTTTTCTTAGTCCTGAACCACTGAGTTCTTGTTTTGCAATTGGTTAGTATTTTATCATTACTGTCTGGCGGCACCTACCAAGTGTAGGTGATTATGAGTGACATAGATGAGGAGTAATAGCCTCCGTAGCAAGGTCCTAAGAGAGTAGAACTGCCTGGGGTGTTGTCACAAAGATAGAAAGTTGCATTTCCAAGTTTTCTGACTATGGATACAGCTGTGAGTGTCCAGGCACATCAGAAAAGCAATGTGCATGAATTTAGTAGAATTGCTTTTATTTTGTTGGTGCTAGTTCCTAACCTGCATCCTTGTAATCACAGTAAAACTGATGTTTTACTGCTTAGAAACATTTGTGGGGAGAGTCTGATGCATACACCAACTCTTAAACCAGTTGTAATTTAAACCAAATTGCATATTAAACTGCAGTCCTATAATATTTTCTTGAATATATGCTGGGTTTTTAACAGATATTTTTCCTCTTAGCAATTGTTAGAATTACAGAAGTCCAATATGCAGCTGAAATCCAACTTAGGCACTTTAAAAGACAGCCATGAATTTACAGAAGAGAGAACTCAGAATGATCAGGATTATCAGAATATGATGCAACTTCTTGAAAAACAGGTAGTACTCTGATGTAAAGATGAACATACAATATAGTGATCACTACTGCTAGTCTTTGTGTTTGTACTTCTGTAAATAAGAATGTAAAATTCAGAGTAAATTTCCTGTAATTCTCATTTGCTAAAGTATTTTTTTCTTTTCTGATTCACTGCTATCTACTAAATATCATTAGTAATTTCTGTAATGGAAATTATTCCCAGTGTGACTTGCTGAAGAAGGATTTAGACACATTGACCTGGAATGCTCACCTATGCCATATATGTTCTGGGTGGAGTTCATTGGCAGAAGGAATCATTTGCGCCACCTTCATCCTGGTGTTGCTTTGGAAAAATACATTTAAAAATTGAACAAATGATAAGAAACTCTGAGATGTTAGAAACTTTTAGTAATGGGTTGTTCTCTCCCCGCCTCCCCTTTCTTTTAATCGAAGACAATTCATGGTGGAATTTGTTCAGTTCTTCCCACAAAGGGAAGTGTACTCCATCTTTAACAAGTTAAGGTGTTTTATTTCTTTGGCACTATAAACAACGCTCCATTAACCAGTGTTTGAACTTATGTTATTTAGAAAACAGACTACTCATATGTTTGTTATTAGCGAAATGAAATATATCATGGTAACTTTATATTTTGTCAACTGAGAGACAGTACTTACATGTCCAGGATCCTATGAATACATAATTTCCAGTATGATGAATAACAAATAACAGGTTTCAGAGTAACAGCCGTGTTAGTCTGTATTCGCAAATCCAGGTTTTCTCGCCCTCCACCCCCCCACACAGGTTCGCTCTCCTGCTGGTGATGGCCCATCCAGGGTGACAGCTCTTTGCACAATGTGCATGATGGTCAGGTTGGGCCATTTCCTGCACAGGTCCGGGTTCTCTCGCCCCCTCACCCCCCTCCCAAAAACCACACACACAAACTGTTTGTGTGTGTGGTTTTTGGGGGTGGGGGTGGGGGGGTGGGAGAGCCTGGATTTGTGCAGGAGATGGCCCAACTTGATTGTCATGCACATTGTGTGGAGAGTTGTCACTTTGGATGGGCTATCACCTGCAGGAGAGTGAATTTGTGTGGGGGGGTGGAGGGTGAGAAAACCTGGATTTGTGCTGGAAATGGCCCAACCTGATGATCACTTTAGATAAGCTATTACCAGCAGGACAGTGGGGTGGGAGGAGGTATTGTTTCATATTCTCTGTGTGTATATAAAGTCTGCTGCAGTTTCCACGGTATGCATCCGATGAAGTGAGCTGTAGCTCATGAAAGCTCATGCTCAAATAAATTGGTTAGTCTCTAAGGTGCCACAAGTACTCCTTTTCTTTTAACAAATAACAATTACACTCAAACATATGAGACACTTCAATTACTGTTTAAGTCATAAGGAAGGGGTTACTGAAATGCTCCAGTATTAATAATCTTTTATGCTGTTATAATGTAATTCAGCTTCATGATTAACCAATTTTTAATACAAACAAAATCTTTTCAGTGAACATTTACTTTCATTGTAGGAGGGTAAGTGGACTTCCAGAATACAAGCCCTTCATCAAGAACATGAAAAAGAAAGGTGCCAGGTAAGATTGCATAGCAATGTATTTATACCAACAACCTATTTTTAAGCCAGTGAAATAAAAGCAAGCACCACACTCTGACAATGCTACTAATACAGTTTTCAACAACTGGCAGATTAGAAATCATAGATAATCAGAATTTATGTTCAGAATACATTCTTTTAGTATATAGAATTATTTATTATTTCTCTATTTCTTTTACGGTAGTGCCCAGAGATAGCAGTCAGGATCAGGGTCCTGTTGTTAAAGAACCTGTGGAAACACAGAGACTGAGTCCATGGCCTGAAGAGTTTAACGTTTTTTCAGCTATGTGCAGAATGTGCTATATAGTATTTTTGCATACTAGGTAGTTAATATAATGTACAAAATAAAATGGCAATGTACAGCTCTCATTTATCCTGATGGGCCAATGGGGGCGGATTTCCAACCTTTTCCAGCCGTGAATCTCAAATTCCTCCCTGCATCCTCCCCTTCTTTCCCCCATTGGGTCTCTCTAGTCCTGAATCCTTTGAGCTTTTCTTGTTCCAGGAAAAACATTATAAGGGAATTTGATTTCTGCATTAATTCTCATATTTTACTTTTTCTTTCTCTTCTTCAGTCTTTATCATTTTTTCTTCTAGTTATTTTTTCCTCTCCTTCCTGCTCTAATTTTCTGTCTTTCCTTCCTCCTCCTCCCTTCATGTCTCATTTGACAACATAGCCATGATCCGGAACTGTCCAGATCAAAAATGGGAAGATCAGGGGCTGCATGGCTATTACTACTTCACCCCCAGCAAGCAAGCAGCAGGGAAGAGTCATGCAACATCCTGAAAAGGGATATAGTAAATTACTTACACACACACACTGGGTACAAGAGTAGGGGACAGGTGAAATTGTGTGTATTCCTTATGGGGTTTGTCACTGCATTCTGTCCCATACTCATTGCCCATTTTTGTGTTCATTGCCCAGATTCCCATCTATTCTTTCTAAAATAGCATTATTTGCTACCATGGGTAACTGTAAATAATTTTCTTTATCTAGTCCTATACATTTCCCTGTAGGTCTTACTTTCAGACCATGTCCATAATGTATACGCACATCCCTTACTGCATTCTGTGCTTTTTAATACTCTGTGTAAATGAAAAATGTTATAGGCCCTGATTTAGAAAAAAAGTCTCGTATTCAGGAAAGCACCGCAACACATGTATGAGCCCCGTTGAAATCACACATGCTTAAATACTTTCTTGAATTAGGGTGTGACAGAGTGCTCAAACCCTTCACTGGGGCTAGGGAGGCTGAGTGTTCTAAAGTAGCCCTGACCCTCCTCCCCTGCCAGTCATGCATGATAGGAATGGGGAGCTTTAAAAAGAGGGTGCTGTAGTCAAGCAGGGGGAAGTCCAGAGAAGGGAGTGGCTAGAGTAGAGTAGAAGGGGGCACCCTAGAGAAACTCATTTCCACAGGGCCATGAGGAGAAGGATTTGAACCAAAACCTTGCTTGTGTAAACAACATAATAAAATATTTTATGTAGGACTGTCAAGATTAAAAAAATTAATTGTGATTAATTGCATGATTAATCGCACTGTTAAACAATAATAGAATACCATTTCTTTAAATATTTTGGATGTTTTCTACATTTTCAAATATATTGATTTCAATTACAACACAGAATACAAAGTGTACAATGCTCACTTTATTTTTGATCACAAGTATTTGCACTGTAAAAAAATAAAAGAAACAGTATTTTTCAGTTCACCTAATACAAGTACTGTAGTGCAATCTCTTTTTCATGAAAGTTGAACTTACAAATGTAAAATTATGTACAAAAAAACTGGCATTCAAAAACAAAACTTGAGCCTGCAGGTCCACTCAGTCCCACTTCTTGTTCAGCCAATCACTCGGACAAAAAAGTTTGTTTACATTTGCAGGAGATAATGCTGCCCGCTTCTTGTTTACAGTGTCACCTGAAAGTGAGAACAGGCATTCACATGGCACTGTTGTAGCCAGTGTTGCAAGATATTTATGTGCCAGATGCACTAAAAATTCATATGTCCCTTCATGCTTCAACCACCATTCCAGGGGACAAGTGTCCCTTTCGATGATGGGTTCTGCTCGATAACTATCCAAAGCAGTGCAGACCAATGCCTGTTCATTTTCATTATCTGACTCAGATGCCAGCAGCGGAAGGTTGATGTTCTTTTTCGGTGGTTTGGGTTCTGTAGTTTCTGCATCTGAGTGTGGCTCTTTTAAGACTTCTGAAAGCACCTCGTCTCTATCAGATTTTGAAAGGCACTTCAGATTCTTAAACCTTGGGTCAAGTGCTTTAGCTATCTTTAGAAATCTCATATTAGTACCTTCTTTGTGTTTTGTGAAATCTGCCGAGAAAGTGTTCTTAAAATGAACAACATGTGCTGGGGCATCATCCGAGACTGCTATAACATGAAATATATGGCAGAATGCGGATAAAACAGAGCAGGAGACATATAGTTCTCCCCAAGGAGTTCAGTCACAAACTTAATTAATGCATTATTTTTTTAACAAGCGTCATCAGCGTGGAAGCATGTCCTCTGGAATGGTGGCCGAAACATGAAGAGGCATAGGAATGTTTAGCATATCTGGCATGTAAATACCTTGCAATGCCAGCTACAAAAGTGCCATATAAATGCCTATTCTCACTTTCTGGTGACATTGTAAATAAGAAGAGGGCAGCATTATCTCTCATAAATGTAAACAAACTTGTTTGTCTTAGCGATTGGCTGAATGGACTTGTAGGCTTCTGAAGTTTTACATTGTTTAGTTTTTGAGTGCAGTTACGTAACAAAAAAAAATCCACGTTTGTAAAGTGCACTTTCATGGTAAAGAGATTACACTACAGTACTTGTATAAGGTGAATTGAAAAATACTATTTCTTTTGTTTATCATTTTTACAGTGCAAATATTTGTAATAAAAAATATACACTTTGATTTCAGTTACAACGCAGAATACAATATATATGAAAATGTAGAAGAACATCCAAAATATTTAATATGTTTCAATTGGTACTCTATTATTTAATAGTGCGATTAAAACTGTAATGAATTGAGATTAATTATTTTAATCACAATTAATTTTTTTTAGTTAATTGCGGCAGTTAACTGTGATTAATCAACAACCCTAATTTATGTAATATTAACAATTAGTTACTTTTCACTGGTTTATTTTGTAGCTACTGTCACAGATTGAGAAGCTTAAATCATCAATGACAGAGGACCTAAATGCAAGTAACATCTTCTATAAGAAAAGGATAGAGGAGCTAGGGCAGAGGCTTCAGGAACAGAACGAGCTGATTATTTCTCAAAAACAGCAGGTCTGTTTTATAATGTATTCTTGGGTATCTAAAACCTTGGGGGCATGTGAGAGGAGATTTTTTTTTTTTTTAAATACTGTAATCTGTGGATGAATTTCCAATTTTCATAAATCAGTATTCTCCTAAAACTCAAATTGGTGGTTTTACCTCTGTAAGTGGCATTGGTGAGATCATTACTGGAATACTGTATCCAGTTTTGATGGCCGTACTTCTAAAAGGGTCCGCCTGGGCCATCAAATTCAATCTTCTATTGTTGCAGTCAACCCAGTCAGAAATCCCATTCATAGATTTATCAAATTGGAAAGGGCTCAGGAAAGATCAGCAGTAGTGATTTGAGGTCTGGAAAACATACTTCACAGTGAGAAACTTAACAAGCTCAGTCTATTTAGCTTATCCAAGACAAGATTAAGAGTTGACTTGGTTATGGTCTACAAGTATCTATCTGGGAAGAGATTTCTGAGTGTAGACACTGTTCTAATTTATGAGAAAAGGGCATAACAAGATCTAATGGCTAGAATTGAAGCTAGACAAATTCAGACTAGAAATACGGCACAATTTTTTGACCATGAGGATAATTAATCATTGAAACAGCTAACCTAGGAATGTGATGGATTCTCCATCACGTCAAGTTCTTAAATCAAGACTGAATAGATTTCTAAAAGAGATACTATAGTTCAAACAGTTTATGGGCTTGATTCAGAAATTACTGGGTGAGGTTGTATGGCCTGTGTTATGCAGTAGATCTGTCTAGATCAGGGGTGAGCATACTTTTTGGCCTGAGGGCCGCATCGGGTTTCAGAAATTGTATGGAGGGCTGATTAGGGGAAGTTGTGCCTCCCCAAACAGCCAGGCGTGGCCTAGCCCTCACCCCCTAACGGCCCCTGACTCCTGCCCCATCAAGGCCCCCGTCCCCTGACCACCCCTGGAACCCCCACCCCTGACTGCCCCCACCGCCCCATCCAACCCCTCCTCTCATTCCTGACTGCCCCCCTGGGACCCCAGCCCCCATTCAACCCTCCCATTCCCCGCCCTCTGACTGTCCCGACCCCATCCACCCCCTGACCACCACCCCCACCGAACTTCCCTGCCCTCTATCCAAACCCCGTTCCGTGCCCCCTTACCGCGCTGCCTGGAGCACCGATGGCTGGAGCCAGCCACGCCACTGTGCAGCACAGAGCACTGGGTCAGGCTGGGCTCTGCAGCTGTGCTGCCCCAGGAGCTCACAGCCCCACTGCCCAGAGCATTGAGCTGGCAGCGCAGTGAGCTGAGGCTGCAGGGAAAGGGGAACACTGGGGGAGGGGCTGGGGCTAGCCTCCTGGGCCAGGAGTTCAGGCCAGGCAGGAGGGTCCCACGGGCCACTAGTTAGCCCACCTCTGGTTTAGATCATCATAATGGTCCCTTCCGGCTTTAAAAATCTATTAATGTATCTATGTGTTAAATTGTGTGTGCTTATCAACAAGAGTCTGATTTTGCAGACTTCAGAAAGTGTTTAATTTTAAGCACATGCATAAGTCTTTGCACAATGGGGGGCCAAGATTTGTGTGGCTGGTTAGCAAGTAGCAACTCTTAAGTCATTTTCCATAACAAAAAATTACAGCTGAGAGTCAGAAACCTACTGAGCAATAAATAAAATACAATTAAATAGTATATTCAGAGAAGCAGATGTAGAAGAGTACTTAGTCTCAGACAAACTCCATACAAGAAAAGTGAGATCTCCAAAGGAAAGCAGCATTACCTGGGTTATAAAATGTCTCATAAAGGATCTCAAGGCTCCTTTTCTGAAAGGCAACTATGAAGGTCAAAGTTCCTCAAAGTGGAAGGGCTTGAACAGCAGATGAGATTGCTGAGAGAAACTGAAAGTTAGACTGGATAGATCATGAAAGAAGGTACCATTCAGGTGACACACTATGAGTTGAGACCTTTGATGGGTTGGATGTGCCAAGGATGGAAGAATGTGTCAATAGGGAAATGAATATGGTAGCATATTTTACAGGAAGATATCAAGCAAATTAAAAAGTAGCATTAAGAATTTGGAAATCATCACTGGAAATAGGGTGAGGGACTAAAGAGAACTGAACATGATCTCAATATTTTCCTTGATCCTTTTAAAATATTGGTAAGTTAAAAAGTTCAAGTCTGACCTTTCTACCAGGAAATTTACTAAGGACAAAATAAGAACACTTTTGTAAATACAGATTGATCAAAGTCAGAATGGGTTTATAAAGGAATGTGATGATGAATTTAAATGAATATAACTAACCTTCATGACGACATTAAATGAGATTTGACTAGAAAGAAATAGACATAAGACATACTTCAGAAACATTCATTTATAGCCCTGGTTTGATTAGTAAAAAAATTATGCAGGACACTGTGTTCTACTGTTGTTTAGCAAATAGCTATAAATGATAAAAATTGGTTTCTAAATGCAAAAAATAAATTAAAAATCTAAGAAGTTCCTTGCAAGGAACTGTGATACAAGAACTTCAGGGTTTCATAATGAAGGCCTCAAAAGTCTATAAATGCTAAAGTTATGATTCTTCAAGCAATCTCTGCACATTTCCATGCATGGGGTGCACTAACCACCATCAGCACATCTCAAGAGTGGGAATTTGCAGAGACCATCTTGAAGAACTCTTGCTATATATGATCAACCCTTATGTACCTGAGCAAATTTTGATGTGTCTCTAGTTGCTTATACATTAAATATGAGACAGGCTTAAGTGCTTTGCTCAATTGGGCCCCAGGACACCTTTTAAATTATATGATTATTAAAGGTATGGTTCTGTCATGGAGGTCACAGATTCCTTGATTTTCCAGGACCTCCACAATTGCTTGCGCAGGGCTGGATCAACTGTCAGCCCCAGGGATGTCAGAGCAGGGACCTCTGGAGCAGCGGCCGGCAGTCAGCCATTGGGCCGCCTGATCAGAAGCCCCAGGGCTGAAGCAGCGGCTGGGGTTGGGTCAGCCCTCTGTAGCTGGAGCAGCGGCAGTCAGCCACTGCTGCAGGAGCAGCCATGATGCTGGAGCAGCTCCGAGGCTCAGCCCCCGGCAGTGCTCAACTGTTAGTCCCCCCCACACCAGGATTTTTTTAGTAAAAGTCAGGGACGGGTCTCAGGCTTCTGTGAAATGTTGTTTATTGCCTGCGACCTTCCTTTGACTTTTACTAAAAATACCCATGACCGAATCTTAACCTTAATGATTATCTAAATGTTTTTCTGCAGAACCCCATCTTTGTTCATTGCACAGGCTGAGTGGCAACTGAGGCTGAACTGTGTAGTGAATATGGTTGGAGACCAGAGGAAATCAATGGGACTTTTCACACACTTAAAATTAAGCATGTGCTTAAGTGCTTTGTTGGATTGGAGCTGGACTTCAGGCCCCACTGTAGAAGTTGGAAATACAGCATGTAGTAAACGATACAGGCACCCATAGGACCCCTGCCTATTTCACTGCATAGTTGAATGGCATACGAGGTATGTCTACAGAGCAGAGAGAAACCCCCAGCTGGCCCATGCCAGCTGAATTGGGCTCATGGGGTTAGGGTTATGGGGCTGTTTCATTGCTGTGTAGATTTCTGGGCTCGGGCTGGAGCCCGAGCTCTGAGACCCTCCTGCATTGCAGGGTCCTCCTTCACTGAGCACCATGCAGCTTGAGTGTTGAATGAAGTGGAGTCCAATGAAAACAAAATTTCTTCATCTATGTAGCATTTTAAATAATCATTCCTGTCATCCTGTCTTTTGGCAATAGTGGAAATTTTGTTAGGCTTTATATACTTCAATAATTATTTTCATTTGAGGCTTTGTATTTGAGGACAATTATTTTATTCAGTCTTATGGCATCCATTTCTAACTGTGTCCTCACCTTATTGTAAATTTTTCTGTTTCAGCTAAAACAGTTGTCCACAAAACCACTAATAAGCGTCAAACCACATGATGGTAAGTGCAGGCTATAAGAAAAGGCTATAAATTAGATTTATCATACTTCTGAGTCTAACATTTCGGTTCAGTTATCCTAATACAAAATGCTAAAATACAGTTATCCGAGTGCAAATGGTATAGTACATTACGAATTGATACTTGAACTTCACAAATTTAATTTTAAAAATCAAATCAGCACTTGCAATGTAACTGTACTTCATATTGTGTCAGTGCTGCTGGTTCCTTGCCTCTTTTCTGCTGTGTGTCAAACCTGCACAGATTTGCAACCTTAAGGTTTTACAAGGCACAAAGCTGAACACTTGAAGGGAGGCGACATGAAAGCATGGTATTTAATAATCTTTAAAATGTAAATTATTTTACAACTTTTGGTTTGGGTTTTAAAAATACTTTAGCTTGAATAGTTTTATTGTTGGGTGCCTATTGGCATCTTGGGCAGGTGGAGATTTACTTCACGTGCATACAAAGGACAGATATTGAGAGGGCAGATGAAATTCAATAATTTACAACTATTTTGTAATTATTTTAACAACTATAATAATGCTTTGGACTGATAGCACCTTGTATCTGAGGATCTCAAATAACTTTACAGTTAGTTAAACCTTACAAGCCCTAAAATATAGGCAGATGTTGCAGGGTGGAGTCCCAGAGCATACCTCAGTAGAGTTGGTGCTGCAGTCGCCTCATCTTAGTTCCCCTCTTGGTTCTCCTGTGGCTAAGAGTTTTAACATTGTAGGGCTAACTTGTCTTAAGTTGAGTCTGCTCATGTCCGCTAAGACAGCCCTGAACAAGTAACTGCTAAATAAACCTGAACAAGTAATTGCTGAAGCAACTAACTGTTGTGAATATGTTTATAGAACATAAGGGAGGCAGAAACTAACTAAACTAATGATGGTTGGTATGTTTATAGTGAACAAAGTAGGCAGGAGCAGTCTGAACTGATAAGCTTGCCTTAAGCTATCTGCATAGTGATTGGACCTCACATGTAAGAAGCGTAGATGTTAGTAGCTAGAATGTATATACACAGTGTGAAGTGTGACATGAATTGAAATTATGATATCACCCTGTACCCAAACCCCCTGCGTCTAGGCCTGACCAGTGTGGGCAAAGAGCTGTTACGTGCCTAGTAAAGTAACCTGAGCGATGAGCTGGAGCTGAACTGAGATTTTTGAATCCCAGAGAGCTGGACGAAGTGTTCTTCCAGAACTGGACGAGGTGTTGTGGATAAGCTGAGTAGTAAGGTCTCCAAGGGAATCCCAAGAAACATAACATTCCTCCCTCTTAGGGCCTGATTTATTAAGTCCTCACAAAATAAACACATGATTCCTTTGGCCCGTTCAGGCTTCTACCCTTGCTTAGTCAGGGTTTCCAATTTACCCCTGTTTCAGGGCTTCTGACTCTGGCTCTTTCTTGGATCCCCAGTTCCATCTCTACTTGAGACTATCTGCGAGTCCCACTCTGACTCCTGAGCCTCTCTGGTGAAACCTGTTTCCCCCCCATCTTCCCTCCCAGGTCTTTTCCTAGCCCTGGTCCCTGGACTCAAGTTCTTCCTTCCCTTGGGGCAGAGTCTTCACAGTCCAGCCTTTTTGAATCCTGGTAGGATTTCATAGCCCATCGTCATCGTGGTTCACCACAGGAGATTCTCCCTGCAATCTTCTCCTGACTCCAGGCTTGCTTTTGACTGAGCTAAGACCTTTAATAACGTTCAGCGGCATGACTTCTGGACACTATTTCCATCTTGGTCTGGGGAGCTTTCCCGGAACTACCTGTTCCTAAAGAAGCCATGCATTGGAATCAGCTAGTCCTGGGCCCTCACTGCTGTCACAAGGGACAAACTATGCTATTCCTGGAAGCATTGCACACATTAGAAAACAGAGACAAAAACAGGTTAAGTGACTTGGCCAGGTTTACACCTACAACTCAGTGGCAGAGCAGGATTTCAGGTTTACCTCTTCCATCTCCAGCAACTTGATAATACTGTCACTTCAATTCCTTAGTAAAGCAACCTTTTACTATTTTGGAAACTCTGTTGGTATAAAATGTTGTCTTTCCCTTGAAATATGTTCCATAATTAATTTATAAATGTGCTACAGTAGAACCTCAGAGTTACAAACACCTTGGGCATGTAGGTTGTTCATAATACTGAAATGTTCGTAACTCTGAACAAAACATTATGGTGATTCTTTCAAAAGTTTACAACTGAACATTGACTTAATACAGCTTTGAAACTTTACTATGCAGAAGAAAAATGCTGCTTTCCCTCTATTTTTTTAGTAGTTTATGTTTAACACAATACTGTGCTGTATTTGCTTCCCCTCTCCCCCGCCCCTTTGGTCTCTGCTGCTGCCTGAATGCATACTTCTGGTTCCAAATGAGGTATGTGGTTGACTGGTCAGTTCATAACTCTGGTGTTTGTAACTCTGAGGTTCTACTGTATAAGTAAATATCTGCTATATTTGAATGTATACATCTGTTATTGTGTACTGTAAGACATTTGTTGTTACCTTTTTTCTTTTGAGCTGTTTTAGTGAATGCTCCAGCACAGCATGTTGTAGAATGTAAATCAAGTCTACCAGACGCACATGGTAAGTTCTGTAATAGACTCAGTTTCAGTATATGTAAATCTAATACTCAGTCTTCACAATTTATCATCTGTGGGATCATTTCTATGACAATACTTAAATTCAATGCAGAATACAATTTAATTAACTGTGCTTTAATTCTCACATTAAACATTGTTCTAAAATACATGTAAAGGGACACTATTGAGGTGGGTAGGTATAAAATCTGACTGCTCTGAGAGTGATTCCCACAAGATAGATGATTTTTACCTTCCTGATGTATTCTATGTAATTTGTTTTTCCAACTGATCATTGGAACTAATAGTGGAGGGGAAGCAAAATTGTGACTTTTTTTCACTAACAGTGAACAAACTGGTGTTTGCCTAAAGAGTGCGTGTGAAGTGGTTTCTTTGCTGTGAGTCTTGGAAAAAAATGTTTTTTTCATGTGGTTTCAATCATTAGTTGGATGGAAAATATGACAGAAATAATCACAAAGCTACAACTCTCCTGTTGGGATTATTGTCTTTGCGTACTGTAGGTCAATATTTTGGTTTACTAGTCCACAATATTCTGATGTCTAATACCGGAAAAAATCTACATTGACATTGTATTCAATCATCCTACTTTGAGTGCAGTGATATGTCTAAGAATGTATCATCATACTGTATCATGTCTTATTGCTTTAATTTTTTTCTTTTTAAACAAAAGCAATATTTTGTTGTTGAGAATATCAAAATAGCTTCCAGTGGGTCTCAACTTTCAAAACAATGACTAATACTGTTACCATGGTAGCTGGAAATCTTCAGTGATCAATAAGATTCTTTTCTGAATAACATTTCAAATAGTAAAGTGATAGAGTTGTGGGTGTTGTGTTAGGTTTTTATGTATTATGAATATTACTATGCATGCTGTGTGAATTAATTTTGAAAAAAAAAATCTAAAATTGTTAAATTAAATTTTATTTCTAAACAAACCATTGTAAGAAACACCACAGAGAGAGGAAATTTTAATACTTCTCAGAGAAGCTTCTATAATTTTTCTAGTTTGACAATAAAAGTTTAAGTTCAGAGGTATCCAAAAATAGAGAGTGGAAAAAAGGTTCCACATGTTATGAAAGTCTTAGACAACTTAATCAGGAGTGAGCAACTGAAACTAAAATATTGATTTGAAAAGATATGCTGTGATTGGAAATAATACATTAATTAAAAAGAAAAGGAGTACTTGTGGCACCTTAGAGACGAACCAATTTATTTGAGCATGAGCTTTCGTGAGCTACAGCTCACTTCATCGGATGCATACCGTGGAAACTGCAGCAGACTTTATATACACACAGAGAATATGAAACAATACCTCCTCCCACCCCACTGTCCTGCTGGTAATAGCTTATCTAAAGTGATCATCAGGTTGGGCCATTTCCAGCACAAATCCAGGTTTTCTCACCCTCCACCCCCCCACACAAATTCACTCTCCTGCTGGTGATAGCCCATCCAAAGTGACAACTCTCTACACAATGTGCATGATAATCAAGTTGGGCCATTTCCTGCACAAATTGTCACTTTGGATGGGCTATCACCAGCACAAGAGTGAATTTGTGTGGGGGGGTGGAGGGTGAGAAAACCTGGATTTGTGCTGGAAATGGCCCAACTTGATGATCACTTTAGATAAGCTATTACCAGCAGGACAGTGGGGTGGGAGGAGGTATTGTTTCATATTCTCTGTGTGTATATAAAGTCTGCTGCAGTTTCCACGGTATGCATCCGATGAAGTGAGCTGTAGCTCACGAAAGCTCATGCTCAAATAAATTGGTTAGTCTCTAAGGTGCCACAAGTACTCCTTTTCTTTTTGCGAATACAGACTAACACGGCTGTTACTCTGAAACCTACATTAATTAAGTTTCAAGGGTTTTTTATGTATTACAAAGTAGTAGTATTCAAATTATATTAAAGTAACATTTATTACTAACCTATAGTCGGCAATAGTTTAGTGAAATACGTTTTTTTAA
This sequence comes from Caretta caretta, assembly GCF_965140235.1. Classification (NCBI taxonomy): domain Eukaryota; kingdom Metazoa; phylum Chordata; order Testudines; family Cheloniidae; genus Caretta; species Caretta caretta. The sequence goes on along the minus strand of NC_134206.1, from coordinate 97,543,745 downwards.
ATGGAGTGGAAAAGTAATAATAAAAACATATTTATAAGTTTTCTATCTTTTTACACTCAAGCAACTTCTTATACACCAAGATGGGAAGGGGAAGGAAAGTCTTAAGTAATTTAGATATGGAATCAGAGTTCAAGGATCTGGTGTTGTCAAGAGGGTGTGCTTCTTCAGGTATAACTCCATAGTGTTCATAATTGTAAAATAACATAAAGCATTATTTTAACCAGTCCATTTTTTTCCTTTTTCATCTGCAGTAGGAGAATTTTTTTTTTAATATTAATCACTTTTAGTTCTCTGACTTGCTCATTTACATCACAGTTTCAATGATCATGTTCTCCTCATTTCTCTGCTCTTGTGGATTCTTTTGCATTTTATAACACTTCTCAACATAGAAAAAGATTGCTCTTTGTCAGTATACAGAAGTTTCAATGTTGTTTACTAATGAAACCCCAATGAGCGTGCTGACTTTGCATGATTTTGTTGATGATCGTTTTATTTATCTCTGCAGGTCTCTCTCTGTCTCCCCCTCTACTTTCCTCCCTTCTGCATTTTGTTTTTTTTATCATTAAGATTCCAAATTTCTGCTTATAAAGGTTAGTGGAAACTAGAGCCTTCCCCTAACTTTTCAAAGATTTTCATGGGAACTAGCTGTATAACCAAAGGATGTAACGTAGCTACCTCTAATGCCATTCTGCAAATATCTGCGTTTCCTAGCAAATTTCCAAGCAAAATACTACTGCTTTTTTTTTTATTAGGCCATTTTGAAATCAGAAGCGCTCTCATATTCCAATCAAAGCAGTTGCCCATATCTGTAATACCCAGACTATTACCTTTTTTTGATAGAATTACTTCTGGAAAGTATAATCTTGGATACAATTTTCAAAAGTGCCTAAACCTCATTTAGAAGTCTGAACCTCATTTTCAAAAGTGACTTAGGCAGTTAGGGCTAAATCCACAGAGGAACTTCATTCAGTGTTGCAACACCTAAGCCCTAGATGCACTGTCACCTACTGGAATCCTTAACCCCAAGTACGGCACTCAGACTCCCCATACAATGCATGGAGACAGTTAGGTGCCTACGGAAGGGATTATCAGAAGCCAGCAAGCTGCGTGGGGAGCCATCTAAATTAGACATGAGTGAAATGCAGAGGAAAGGGGTGAGGCTTAGGTCCAGATCCTCAAAGGTGTTTAGGCACCTTACTGCCATTGATCTAGACCTCAAGTGTCTGACAGGCTGGAGGGAGGTGCTACCCTCCACTTGAGCCATGAACCACTTCTTGGAGTTAGGCAAAAGCCAGGTCAGCCCATCCCCTAGCATGCAAAACCCAGACCGTTCTTGTGGAAAAACAAGAGAGAGGGAGAGATCCTATCATAGCTAGGGGTCTACGAAATTCGCAGCCGTGAAAACTGCATCACAGACCGTGAAATCTGGTCTCCCCTGTGAAATCTGCTTATACTATAGGGTAAAAGTGCACAGTGTTTCTCAAACTGGGGACCCCAACCCACAAAGGGGTTACAAGCCTATTGTAGGGGGGTCATGGTATTGACACCCTTACTTCTGCACTGCCTTCAGAGCTGGGCGGTCAGAGAGTGGCAGCTTCTGGCCGGGCACCCAGCTCTGAAGGCTCTGAAAGTAGTGCCTGGCACTACTTTGGGGCACCCAAATTGTGAATTGTATTTAAGAATGTGTTCACTTCTTCATTTGTATAGATGTGTAGTCTGGAAGGATTACCCTGCGCATGCCTCAACAAAGAAAAAAAAAGTGAGATGGCTTCTGAGCAGCCACCTTATGCTTGTCTGGGTATTCAAGTGCGTTGCTAATGCCGTTTCCCCTAGTGAACACCCCTTCATTGATGTTTCTTGTCCAAACCTTTGTACAGCTCTGCAGTAAAGATTTAATAATTAATGTTTCTTGCTACAAGTAATTTCTGTTAAAATATGTTTTTATTGTATGAGGAGGTTTACTGAGAGCTCTGCAAAATAGTCAGCAGCTGGTCTACCCAAAATATTTGTTATATCAGGTGGGAAGGAACCAAAGGCAGAAGACTTTGTGTGGGGAGGTGGGGCAGGATAGGAGACAGGGGGTTGTGGCTGCAGAAGGGGCAGGAAATAAGGATGGACGGTAGGTAAACCTTGGACTGGTTGTTTGAGAAAATCTATATTTTACTAGCCCCTGGTGGGGCAGGCCACAAGTGGCTACATCCTGATCTCAGGACAGATTAATGTGGTGTTCGCAGATACATAGTGCACAGTTTTGGAACTGATAGTGCAGGTACCTTGACTGCTCAGGGAAATATGCTGCCAGGGTTTTCAGTGTGTGGTTTCTGGGTGATTCCTGGGTCACAAAGTTACAGAAATTTGCAGGAGAGCAAGGAATACATCATGACATGGGGATTACTGTCCACAGGCTGATTGGGTGGAGAGAGGTGGCCTGCACTGGCATCATGTTTTGTCCACTCTGCAATATCTTAACTGGTCATGATCTACAAGAGATTGCAATAATTCACTTGGGCAAAAATGGGCTGGGCCTTATTCCTGGTGTATATTTTATACAGGATACCATCTGAACCTACAATTTCATTTAACCATCATTAAAGCTTTAGAATCTTCTTATATTCCACCTCACTGCTGACAATATCCTTTTGTCATAAAAGCACCAAGGCCTGCTACTGATATAACTTACACAATTTATCATAGAAATGATGCATACTGCACCTTAAAGGTACTCAGGCACCTGTTCCCTTTCCTCTCCTTACACATGAGAGGGTGAAAAACAGATCTCCTCCTATCACAATCACAACTCATCACACACCTCAGAGTAATCTACAGATCTCACAAACACACCTCTACCAAGCAGAACTCACTACTTTCTCCACCATTCAGTACAGCTACACCAGACACTGATCACACGCTGTTTACCTGAATTGCATTAAGATAATAAATGCTTTGATTGCTCTCATTTCCCAGCTTCCTACCGATAGTACCCTTTCTAGTATAACCTCTGTGCCCTGCTAATTACATAACATCCTGAAGGTACACATACAGCTCTTTCTTTTGCTTGCTCATATGGAAGGATGTTAAACAGATCTTCTCATTTTATAATCACAGCTCTGTCACACACCTCAAAATAATCCACATATGTCCTCATAACACAAACACACCTTTACCAGCTACTGCCTCCAACATTTAGTGTAGGTCAGTGGTTCTTAACCTGTGGCCCAATCAGCACCCATGGCCCATGTGACATCCTCAGGACCATACAGGTAGTGTGTGTATACATACAGGTAGTGTGTGTATATATGTGTGTGTGTGTGTGTGTATATATATATATATATATATATATATAATAGATTGAGAACAACTGGTGTAAGTACACCTGACACCCTTAGTGCACCTGGAGTGTATTCAGATAATTCCCATTGGCTATTGCCTGTTCTGGGGGAAACAGAGGGAAGGTAGTGTGGGCAACCTTTTTTTCCATTTTTTATCATTTAATAGTGTTAGATGGAGTCTTGTAGGTGAGAGTGAATGGACTGTAAAAGGATATGAAGAGCTTGTTCATGTCCACAGCTGTAGGACTGGCATAGTAAAGGTATGTGTGCTAACGGGACATATTGGGGCATTGCTGAAAGAGGCAGAATTAGGGTTGCATGGGCCCATGCCCCTGCAATCTTAACTATGCTTTCCTTGGTACTTCTTCAAGTAGTGTTCCTATGGTTGCTCCACTCTAGATGTCTTCATGTCCCTGTGCCTCAGACTGGAAATTTTTGGTAGCAGTGTCCATTTGGCCCACACATGCCTTCTCCCTGTCTCGTGCTCTGTTTTGCTGCTATATAGCACTGTGAGGGCAAACCGCCCTCAGTTCCTTCTCCACTGCCCTGGCCTGAGGCGTAACCTTAGCAGAAGCCATTGACAGAGATTCTTCTTACTCATTTTCCATAGTAGTAATAAAACTTTTATTAGTTAATGTTAATAATACCTTCTTCTCTTTTCATTTTGTAACTATTCAACAGGCAAACTATTTTTTTTTATCTCCTGAGTGTAAATTAGCTTCCCCCTAGTTCTTTCCATTTGGGAAGTGAACCCTAAAAAAAGGAAAGCCTGGCTCTCCTGGGCTTAAACGCTGCCTTTCCTGTCGGGAAGCCATTCCTGTCACTGATGGCCGTTCCCGCTGCATTCACCGCCTCGGAGAGGCACACGTGTCTCAGAAGTGCATGTTTTGTCTCAAATTAAAATCCAGAACCAGAAAGAGCCATGTGCTAAAATTAAGACTGCTTATGATGGAAAACTCACTCCCACTAGCCTCCAACCCTAGGCCTGGGACTTCCCATGGACAGCAGTCCCCATTGAGACCGATCCAATGATGTTGATGGGATCAGTCTGAATACTATCCAATGACTTCAAAGAGGAAATCCTTGGATTCATTTTAGGAAATCTTGTAAAAGCAGGCCACAAGTTCCCCAAATAGGGAATCAGCCAAGAGAAAGAGGTCCCCGGCACGGTCCATAACCTTACTAGGCACCAACATAAGCACGGTATGAATATGTCTACATCCCTGGACTTACATTCAGTACTGAGACATTCTACTCCACCATCCATGACTGTGCCACCCCATCAGGCAACTACAGGGAAGATGATGGGGATGACCTATACTCGGTCTCTGTCCCAAGTTCTCCATTACAACACCAGGGAGCTAGCCGTGTAGAAACTTAGGTACCTTCAATCTACCACCAGAGTAGAAGAGACCCACCCAGTTGATATGGATACCCTTCGATGTCCTTTCCATCACCTCAGTGGCCATACTGGGACCCTGGGGTGGCATATAGACAATAATTTTCGAGGACCTCCAGCATCACCCATAAGGATAAAGGAAGGCGATCTCCTTCAACTTCAATAGCCAGATCTCCTGATCCTCAAGAGAAGTCCTTTGAGGAACAGGAGGAGATACTCCAGTGACCAACATTTCTTCATCATCTCCTGATTACACAGGCATGCCTCCCGCACCAGCTACAGCAGACAACTTCAAACAATTTCAAGACCTCTTTAAGAAGGTAGTGGATTCCCTGCAAATCCCTCTTGAAGAAGTCAGAGTCACAGCATAAATTGCTAGACATCCTGTAGATGTCATCATCAACAAAGATTGCACTCCCCATCGACGAAGTGCTGCTTGATCCAGTGAAAACTATATGGCAGACACCAACCACAATACCCCCGATTTGCAAAAAAGTGGACAAAAATATTATGTGCCCTCTAAAGACGGGGACTTACTATTTTCTCACCCTTCCCCAAATTTATTGGTTGTTGACACTGTTAATGAACATGGCAGACAACACCATGTTAAAATGACACCTGTACGATAAGGACTGGAAGTGACTGGATTTATTTGGAAATAAATCCTATTCTTCAGCAGCCCTACAATTTAGGATCGTTAACTATCAAGCCCTCAGGGCAAAATGTGACCCTACGAATTATTCTAAATTAAATGCCTTTATTGAACACCTCCTTTGGCATCAGAAAAAGCAATTCCAGGCAATCGTTGATGAGGGTCAGCTCCTTGCAAGGACAGCATTGCAGGCATTTCTGGATACTGCACATATTGCTGCTGATTCCATCTCCCTGGCAGTTGTCACAAGGACAGCATCTTGGCTTCATTTCTCTGGCTTTCCCTTTTGAGGGATCTAAATTGTTTGCACAAAGAACGGATGAATCCCTCCACACATTAAAAGATTCTAGGGCCACATTACATTCTCTGGGTATTTATACTCCTGCCCAAAGAAGACGACCTAGTAAGTACCAGACAGCACAGAGATCCCAGCCTACTTACTTTCCTCCTCTCCAAAGACATTATGATCCTCAAAGGAAGAAGCAGAGATTACAAAAATGGAGACTGACTGGCCCACAGTAATCGACATCACAAACTTCTACATCCAAACAACAATTTTGATGTGCTGGTCAAGGCCCTGAGTTACCTCAGTCTCATTTGCTACAACAACACAAACATCTCCACCAATTTGGCGACCGCCATACTCCTTTTTATCAAAACTGGGAGTGTATAACCTCAGACAAGTGGGTACTAGAGATCATTACACAGGGATATTCAATCTACTTTACCTCCCTCCTCATACCCCCCTCACCCCCCCTTCCCCCATCCCTCGTCAGGGACCTGTCTCATGAGCACCTTTTATGCGAGGAAACAAACTACCTCCTAAAACTAAGTGCTGTAGAACCAGTTTGCACCCAGCACAGAGGGAAGTGTTTCTATTCCAAATACTTCCTGATACAGAAAAAGAAAGGTGGTTGGAGACCCATTCTGGATCTAAGGGCACTCAACAAATTTGTAAAAATACGATGTTTCAAGATGGTTACCATGGCAGCAGTAAATCCATCTCTTTACCAGGGGGACAGGTTCTCGGCCCTTGATCCACAAGACAATTACTTTCATATCACAATCCACCCATCCCTCAGGAGCTTCCTAAGGTTCACTCTGGGTCAAGATAATTTCCAATACAAAGTGTTCCCATTTGGTCTATCTTTGGTACCGAGGGTGTTCTTGAACGTTCTTTTTATGCTAGTGAGGCACCTTCGCAAACAAGGCATTTTGTTATTTCATAGAATATCAGGGTTGGAAGGGACCTCAGGAGGTTATCTAGTCCAACCCCCTGCTCAAAGCAGGACCAATTCCCAATTTTTGCCCCACATCCCTAAATGGCCCCCTCAAGGATTGAACTCACAACACTGGGTTTAGCAGGCCAATGCTCAAACCACTGAGCTATCCCTCCCCCCCCCCCCAATTTCAGTATCTAGACGATTGTTTGCTCAAAGCACATACCTTCACCGATGCCTTTAGAGACACATGAAAGACTATAGATCAGGGGTCAGCAACCGTTCAGAAGTGGTGTGCCGAGTCTTCATTTATTCACTCTAATTTAAGGTTTCGCATGCCAGTGCTACATTTTAACGTTTTTAGAAGGTCTCTTTCTATAAGTCTATAATACATACAATAATTTAGTTTAGTTATAATAGTTTAGTTATATAAAGTAAATAAGGTTTTTAAAATGTTTAAGTAGCTTCATTTAAAATTAAATTTAAATGCAGAGCCCCCCACCGGATCAGTGGCCAGGACCCGGGCAGTGTGAGTGCCACTGAAAATCAGCTTGCTTGCCACCTTTAGCACATGTGCCATAGGTTGCCTACCCCTGCTATAGATCTATTCCTATAACTAGGTTTACAACTAAATACCCATAAGTCCACTTTGACCCCATGCAACAGCTGGAATTCATAGGAGTCTTGAAGCAAGTCAGGTTTTTTTCCCCCCCACTGCTCCCCTTGCAAGGCTGTTCCAGAACTTCACTCCTCTGATGGTTAGAAACCTTCGCCTAATTTTGAGCCTAAACTTGTTGATGGCCAGTTTATATCCATTTGTTCGTGTCTGCATTGGTGCTTAACTTAAATAACCCCTCTCTCTCCCTGGTATTTATCCCTCTGAAACATGATTCTATTTTTTTTCTTTTAGTGGTAACTGTCCAGTGAAGAAACTTAGGCATCCTTTATATCTGGTAACTCCCACAAAAAATAAAATAAAATAAAATTAAAAAAAAAAGTTGCAAAGGAGAACAGTTGGGAGGACACAAAAGAATACAGTTACATAGTTCTAGAAGTCATCAAGAGCAGGTATACTCTTGCATTTTGATATAATCACAGAACACCATCTACTACTGATCACACTGCTCACTTATTATGGAGGTTAGTTTGTACAAATTGCAATTAGTAACAATTATAGTTAGTTTACAGTTAGTTTGTGCAAGTTGTTATGAGCTACAGTTAGTTTCTGCAAAACTGCAATATCCTGCATATGAGGAATCCTTTGAGTCTAAAAATAGACCTTTCAGGTTTTTTTCTAATAGTCCCTGATAATCTGTACGAAGTTTCAAAAAATTTTCAAAGCCAATATGTGCTAAAGGCAGGAGTCTTTAGTTCTGCATTCAGCTGGAGAGAAAGACATTTTCAAAAGTTAGCATTTGAATTGTGACTGCTAACTTTTCATTCCCACGTTTGATTTTCTTCTGGAAATGATCAGTTTTCAATAACTGGCTATTCAGCAGACTACTCAGAATTTCCATCTGAATTTTTGTTCTAAGTTTTTCTTTAGTAGAATAATGGGCTTTATTTTTTCTTTTTTGTTCAACTGGCAGAATTTTCCGGAGGTTAAGTTCACCTCTTTCTAAGCTAATTGTATCCCTAAAGCTTGATTTTATTTTATTTTGGTCAGTCTTGAGGTGTTATTTAGAAAAAGTCCATTGTGGGATTTACCTGCACTTCTGGATGCTGAATCAGAAAGCTCATTCTAATCTGTGAAGTGTAGATCTTTCAAAGAATCATATTGGAAACTTTTTTTTTATGCTGCTTATATTTTTCAGCTTTGATTTTCTTCTCCCTCAGTGGAGGAAGTTATGTTAACACAGTTCGCAGTGTAGAAGCCCTGTTGGATCCCAGCTGGTTTCTGGATTTCCAAGAAGAAACAGCCAAGTGTCCTTTTATGTTCTTTACTTGGGAGAAATTATAATCTTATTTTTAGATGCAAACCTCACTACAGTTATCCATACATTTGTGATCAACACCCACACATTTGGATTACTGAAATATAACTCAATTGGGAGACCAATCAGAAACCTCAGCTAGTGCAGAATATGGCTGAATGAAGAGATGCTTCTCTCCGGGCGCATATTATGTCAACTGAACTGACTTCCAGTTTTGTTTTCTGGTGCAATTCAAGGTGATCTGCAAAGCTCAGCATGGTGTAAGTTCTTGTTCTCTGAGACTGCCTCTCTATGTTCCATCTTGCGCACTGAAATTATCTTGGAATGCACTTCCTGATAGGCTACAGATTTAAAATCAGGGGTAGGGTTTTAACGACAGGATGTTTTCAGTGGTGGGGAGGGTCTTTGACTCTGTAACTTGATTTACCCATGGTTCCAGGGAATATTGCAAAATCCTCCTCCTTTTTGCCTAGGTGATATGGTGGAGTTAGACTTTTTTATTTTGGTGCAGGAAAGGTTTTTTTTAGTTTTTTAACTAAACTTATAACAATCAAAACTGCATTTAATTAAGGGGCATATTTATTGTGATGGGGTGAAGATGGGGACGCTGAATTAATTCAAGTGCTTCTCCAACAAATATTTATAATTTTTGAGGGAAAAAGTTTGTGCCAGTGTCTGAGACTTGGTTTAGAGACATTACCTTATTCCCAGCAAACATACAGTTAGCCCTTTCTTTAGATTTCACACAGATGTACTGGGTCTCGGTGAGTAAATATGTGGAGCTGAGGGGCCCAATCAGGCACTCAAAAGGGACCCAGATAACTTTGTTTCTCTTTGGTAATCAGAGAGGAAACATTTGTGAGCAGGCTGATCTCACACCCATTTGTTAGAAGGCTGAGTTGCAGATCAACTCAGATAAATCTGTTAGTCTTTAAGGTGCCTCCGGACTCCTTTTTGTTTTTGTGGATACACACTAACACGGCTACCCCCAGTACAGATCAACTCGTGTTTTCTTATATTGGATTCTATGTTTATGTAATAGAGTTTGCTTTTTTTTCTTAAAACTTGTGCACACCGGTGTCCAAAGGAGAGCTTATCTCAAAGAGAAATACTTTTTGTTTTGTTTTGTTTTTTTTGTTTGTTTCTTCCTCCCCTCCCCACCCCAACTCCCCTCTCTACCACCATGCAGGGTTTGATCTCTGGTGTCAGCAATGAATGACCAAAGATGCTATGGATAGCACAGTTAGGTTTATGGCTTTCACCACTGTTACTATTGCATATATTGTTGATTTTAACTTCAAAGCTATTCTAGTATACTGAGAGGGAGAAACAGGTAGCCATAAAGTAGAGTGGCAGATTATTTTAAACCCTGGATGCTGGGAATTGGGATTTCCTGTTACAGTCTAACTACCTGACAAGGCATTGTGTCATGATGACATGAAACACTTAAGCAGATTGCATTTAGGAAAGTATAGACATTATGAGGACATTTTAATCCAATTACACAGTAACTAGCTCAGTAGCAGATTCCAACAAGTGCTAGCCAGCAAAGTAGGCTTCTGGCCAAGCAATCTCTCAGCAGAGTTTTGCTTTTAAGTGGTCTTGTGAAGTATACTGTCTGTGGAATCACGTTCTCATCCTGTGGCAGTACAGTAGGTAAGAAGCTTTCTCAGTGATTGTGATTTGTTGCAGATTATATGGGAGCCAAATTAAGGGGTAAATCTCAAATCTAGTTCTCTGTGTGAGTAACCAGGTCAGGGGCTGGACACATCCTTAGAGTTAGGGAGCAGGGGAAGAGTAGCTACCTTATTGAAGCATCTTCAGAAGCCTGTACAGCACCTCACCCAACCCCTCCCCAGAGAGAGGTTTGGAGGGTTTGTGTAATAGATGTGTCTTTTATGACCCCAGTCACACCCTTCCCCTTGCCCACCTGTGGCCTAGCATATCTCCATCTGCCTTCTGCTCCCTGATATGCAGGAACCATGAGGGAACGGGGATATTTGCCTTAAAGTGAAGTTCTCCTCCTCCACTCCCCCTATTTATGCAGTGGAACAACCAGTTCTGGTGCTAGGGGACCTTTTGTGGAGGCAGGGGCAGATTTGCCCCTAAATTAATACCTATTAAAAAAATCCATGCACTGATACCAAAATATAAGCAAATACAGCAAAACCTGTTAAGATAAATACCTAATTACTTTATCTTTTGACTATTAAGAATGGGAGAACAGAGGTTCCCATTTGTGTTTAAGTAAGAACTTAGTTAATGCAGTGTGAATACTCATATTTTACAGAATATATTTCCATGCCCTCCTACTTCTCTTATTAAATTAGATAATGTAATATTTTTAAATCTATCATATTAAAAAAAATACTGTGACCTGGCCTAATTTGTGTAAAACTTTTCATAGGCAGGAGGATGCAAGTGAAATCTGTCCATCTTTGGAAGAATCACTTCAGTTTGTTGTGGGAGCACCATGTTCATCAGACGAAATGAGGACACTTTATAAACTCCTTTAGGCAGGGACCCTGGGTGAGATCCTGGCTACACTGAGGTCAATGTGAATTTTGTCACTGATTCCAATGGGGCCATGATTTCAACCCTTGTCTTTTTGCATTTGTCTATAAAACTTCTTCCCCTGTTTGGATGTACACATTGGGAAATTAATATTTCTCCAATTTAATTAACTATACTCATTTATACATTTTTTTTGCATTATGTTTTTGAGGACTTCTGTGTTTGGACTAATGCATCTTGCTATTTACATTTTCTTTTTGTAAACCCTTACTAGCATATCGACTGCAAATAAACTTTGTTACATTGTTGCAGTGCATTTTATACTTGGCAATTGTAACATCTAAATTAAGAAGCAGCTCAATCAGAAATTAAGTAATTATTGTATTAGGTCCCTATCCTACCAAATGTAATGTTTGCTACTATGAACAGTCACATTGAATAGGGCCAACAGTTTTTGGATCTGTGAGGTAGGTTATCAGCAGTCGGGGGGGGGGAGCAAAAATGACATCTCCATGTATTCTTTTGCATAACTTCCCCTTTTGGACCTCGATCTTGACCATTTTCTATCCTGTTTGTCTGCTATTCCTATTTTTCCTCATTATTAGAAAAGGCACTCTTGGTGCATATGCTGGAGCCCATAGAGGAGCTTTCAGAAGAGGAAAAAGGTAATGATGGGATCAGTCAAAAATGTAGTAGGCATTACTTGTAAACATTTTATTTGAAAATAAAAATGGATAACATTGTTTGATACCTACAATATTTATCCGTAGTTTCAAACATGCTTTATGTAATTTGAGCAAGATGTATGACTATCCCATTTGTTGTGGATGCTTGTAAAATATAATTTCTCTATCCGGATTCAGTATAGTCTGATGGGGATCGAAAAAATTATGCAATAAGCATATTCCATACATCTCTCTAGGTATCTGGATGTTTTAGTTTTACACAAATGAATACATTCTTATGAAGCTCTTTGTATATTTGTAAAACAGCAATACTAACTAACCAAAATAACCTAGTATCAGATTAATTAATAATAGATCATAAGGCAATGTTCTCTGGTTTGCTAAGATCACTTTGCATAAGCTTAAAGTTGCCAGTGATGGTTCATGGAGGGGAACTCTCCAGAGGTTTAAATCTGGTGAGGGCAGTGCTGCTGCCTTCTATATTAATAACTTGTCTACCCTCTGCGTAAGGTAATGGGGGGTGAGGAGTGAGCAGGATGGGAAATGGGAGATTGGTGGTGGAGTTGAGCTCTGAGGTGCCCCATCCTCTACTGTCCTAAGACCCCAGAGACTTTTTGCAATTAGTGAAGTGAGGGCTGCTCCTGTGGAGCACTAACTTGAGCCAGGCCTAGGCAACTCTGAATTATCGTACCAAACCACACTGTCTGTGGCAGCTCCTCCACTCCATCTGAGTGCAGCTTGGATAAGTGGAGAATCAGGGCCCTAGGATTTACCATGCTAGAACAAACACCTAGTATGGTATCCTGCCCCTGGCACTGGCCAGTACCTGATATTTCAGAGGAAGGCAACACCTTCTCTCTCATGTCATATTGCATATTTAATACACAGACAGTTTTGCAGAACTGTACATTAAAGGAAAAATCCTTCTTGACCCTCACAAGCAATCAGTTTAAATCCTGAAGGAAAAGATATGATGTGAAAAATGTTAATACTTCTGTACAATGCTTCAGTGAGAGATTTTCCAAGGAAACCAGCTGCCCTCACCCATTTTTAGTAGAGCTCGCTTGCATTTTCTCCTTCCTTTCTCTGAGTCCATCTGCTGCTCCTGTCTGCTATCTTCTATCTTATATGCTGTGGTGTTGTAGTCATGTCAATCCCAGGATATTAGAGAGACAAGGTGGGTGAAGTAATATCTTTTATTGGACTAACTTCTGCTGGTCAGAGAGACAAGCTTTCGAGCTTACACAGAGCTCTTCTTCAGGTCTGGACTTCTGTGAAAGCTTGAAAGTTTTTCTCTCTCACGAATAGAAGTTGGTCCAACAAAAGATCTTCTATCTTGACCAATTATTCTTGATTCCTTTGATCTGCCCAAAAGCACATCTTGCAATACTAAAAACGAAGAAAGAGGACAGTCTGAAAAGACAGAAAGGTCAGTATGTTCTTGTTTTCAGTCACAGACATCTGTGTGGGAGAGTATGAAAATTGCTGGGCATAAAGATTACTTTTCGAGAGGAACATAGAAATTGCCTGACAGTATCAGACTCAAGGTTCATCTAGTCCAGTATCCTCTCTGACAATTGTTAACACCAGATATTTCAGAGGAAAGTGTGAGAACCCCACAGTGAGAAGATGTGGGGAAATCTGCCATCCACAATAAATATAATCCTCATCTCAGTTAGAGATTGGTTTAATTGTTGAACCGTGATGTTAGTATCCCTTCCAATTTTTTTAATTATTTACAACAATTGTGGATACTCTAACTCCCCTATAAACGTCCAGTCCCTTTTTGAATCGTTCTGAGTTCTTGGCTTCAGCAAGTTCCTGTGACAATGAGTCCACAGAAAATACCAGAAGAGCTGAAAATTGAAGCAAACAAGAAGTTTAAACAAGGATTTGAAATAATTTACAATTTGCAGACTTTTTGTGGTTTTCCATTCCCTGATTATGCAGTGTACCTAAAAGATTTTTGTTTTTTATGGCTTACAAAGTTTCCATTCAGGCATAAGAAAGGAACAAATAGCTCTAAGCCACAGTAACAGCAAGTTAATGAATACTTTTAAGAAACAATATTAATACAGAAACAAAGGGATTCAGAATAAATTATTGAGGACAAGATCAAATATAAAATTATTAAATAAGATTGAATAACAAGCAAGGTGAGTATAAAATACTGTTCTCTAAATTATCAAAAGTAGCGTTTTGTAAATTAATTTTTCTACTAGCTGCAGTTTCACATGCATTTAGGGCAAGATTTTCAGAAGTAACTAATGATTTTAAGTGCCTCAACTTTTGATTGCCAAGCCTGAGCCACCTTAAAGGAACCCGAGTTGCAGAAAGTGCTCAGCAACCACCACTGAAAATCAGGCCCCTTAAGATGTCTCATGTTGGGCAGCCAAAGTCACTGCTCACCTTTGAAAATCTTGCATTTAGTTTATAGTCCAAATTGATTCCTTTGCACATTTAAACCAAATTATGTATTTTGTATTTTACCAGTACTGTCATCTATGGGAAAACGCCTGACCCACAAATTATAACGCTGACACCAAGCATCACTGTATTGTTACATCGTAATTTTAAAGGTTTGCTGATAGTTGTATGGCTCTTTTAAAAATCAGTATTTTCAGTGGAGAAAATGTGAAAGCTAAATTGAATCAAATGTTTTTAATAAATAAGGTTCAAAAATGACCGTAATGACAAGTCTATTTTAAAATAAAACATATGAAAAATCAGAAAGGGCTGAATTGCTCCTTGAGGCATGGTCCTTTCTATGGGGTAGTACATAGCTATGCTATTATATCCCTTCCTGGGGTGTTATATGCTCCACTCGAATGCCCTATCAGCATTGTTGGCCAGTGCAGGATGGAGGTAGGTGCCATGGTCCCCTCCCACTCGGTCACAGGGAAGGTCACAGGTTTCCAGTTATGTTCCTGTTGTGCCAAAGCCACAATCCAGGCAGGTTTTACATTTCTGGCAGGTGGGGGAGCTTTGCTTCCTTTAACTCCTTTGTGTGGCCATGTAGGACCTTGGAAAATCTAGCCCTTAATCTTTTACTTATCTGCCAGGGTCTGATTTGAGGATGTTTGTATTTCTCCTGCAAGAGTCTCAATGACATCTAGTGCAAGAATGAAAAATATAACTACCTTTCCTACTTTAAGTGTGTATGATGCCATCAGCCCTCAAAGGAAAAAAAAAATCCTGTATTCAGGTCTGGGGGATTTTAAGACATGCAATATTTATCATGTGTGTTCTGTTAATTTGATAATTCAGACCATATTTTTGTACTTACTAACATATTTAAATTCACCTTTTCACTTCCAAAGGTTAAGAAAGAGCTATTACCTGATGCCTTATTGGAGAATGTTTTAATGTTTGGGGAGCTCCGAAGGAGATGAGAAAAATTTCTGATTGGAAATATGACAAGCTAGTAGACATGACACAGAGTTTGGCTTTGTCCTCAAATATTACTTTCAGAGAACTTAATTATCACAAAATAATTTTCCTTTCCCAGAAGTGCACACACTACTCTCCATAGTTCCATATTCATGCTTCTATCTTTACAACATAGATATAGTATGAAAAAGCATTGTCAATCAAGAGAGAGTGACTGCTTAAAGTTTATATAAGTAATGGATTCTAAGTAGATCTATGTTTCTGTAAATTAGTTCCAGATTCTGTTAAAAGAAAAAGGCAGCATTGAGCAGACAAAATACCACTACACAAAGAAAATATCATACACATATGTATATTGTTATAAAAAATGCATGGTTCAGTTTTGTCTTTTTGTCTCATCCTGTGTTTTGATACTTTGCATTTTAAAAATATACCTTTTGAATGTAATTTTCCTATCATATTACAGAAATAGAAAAAAATGAACGCAAAATAGGCAGAAGTAAGCAACATTTAATAAATGCTTTGAAGACTAATCCTTCATTAACTAAGGAATTACGAACAGTTTTGGAGCAGACCCTGGTGGAGAAGTTGGAATCCTTGGGAATTAAAGCAGTAAGGTTATTTTAAATGATTATTTTTCATTAAGTGGTGGAGAAGGTCCTTTGTCCCACCTTTTTTCACTTCCCTACCACAACCGTCAATGACCATTATGTCCAAATATCACCCCTGAGAGGAAGGACACTCTCCCTGTTAGCCAGAGGTGGTTGCTAGAAACCAGTGTGAAATGTCCCCTCATCTTCAAGATCATGTATTTTATCTTTAATGCCCACTAATTGAAGGTTGGATGTTTTCGTAGTTCCTATAGGGAAGTTATAGTGGGTGTTTTTATGATGTTCTGATATGTACTCCCCACAATAATGCTTATGACAGGGTGTACTCACCTCTTGTAAGTGCGTCCTGTTGGCTGGGTGTGATCCTGCACTCTTTCCTCTCATTGGTCAGGCTCTGGGAGGGAGTTTGGGTGCAGGAGGCAAACTGTCGGCTGTGCTCTGATTAGCTGCTTCCTTGCAGCCTTTGTAGGTGGGCCTGGAGGACCCACCTTCATTGCTCCTTTCTTGCGGCAGGGTGTGGTAGGACTGCAAGGCCTCCAGCAGGGGGCCTCAAAGCGCCTGATACACCCTGTCACAATGCTTTTAATCTTTTTTCCCTGTGATAAAGAAAAATCAGAACCAGTATGTATGTATTGGTAGTTTAACATGTATATTCCAGGGCTAACTTCTCTCCAGTTGTCTAAACTTCACTAATACTACTATAATACTCATAAATAACTTATTTTTATCATAAGGTTAAGTGATATGGGGTTCTCAAATAAAACCTTAGATCTAGTACTTGCCACAATGCAAGTGCTCCTTGACTACAATTCAGGCAGCCACATCCAAGGCAGTGTGTCTGCTTGGATTCAAGATTCCTTCAAGGATCAATCTGGAGCTGCCTTGGTGCAGTTGTGCCTTGGGTGACAAGATGCCTTCATATTCTTGGGACTGTCCTGATACTATGGGGTTTATCTTATATAGGATCCTATTACCCCTCTCTCATAGGACCCTGTTACTTATACACACACACACACACACACACACACACAAGTCCCAATTTTTCACACTTGCTATCTGATCACCCTAGTTGTGCCTCACAATTGAGGGTCTCCCCTTTCTTCAAGTTAGATCTTATAAATTGAAGATTTCACATATGGCTTAGTCTTCTTCCTCTTTGTCCCTGGGGCTGCTTTGAGAATTGGCCCTTACTTTATATCCACTTTGTTCTCCTTGTGCTCCTCTGTCACTGAATGCTTTAGCAGAAAGTCTAAGGACCACGCATCCGTCCTCAAGTACAAAATCTTTCTCTTCTCTTGGGACCTCAGTTTCACTTTTGTCTCTGGGAAAGGGGATTGGATTTAAATTTGTGTAGGTGGAAGGAGTTTCAAAAATTTTAGGCATTTTGTTTCTGACTTTCTTTTGGCTGCCAGCATTGTTTAATTGATTGAGGATTACAGTGACTGCCAGTGCAATCTGAATTGCAGACAGTTAACTTCTCTCTCTTCCCCTGCATGCCTCTGCCATCCTGGGATTTTTCAGGGTCCCCAGCATTTTGATGTATCTCCTCACCTCATATTTTTTTAACCTACCATTCTTGGTCCCCACCTAGAATGAGTTCATCTGATTCCTGGAGTAGGTTCCCCTTTGTTGCTCCCCTGCTTATCTCAATCAGCTCACACTTCATTGCTAGATAGTAACTTATGTCTAGCACCCCTGAGGAAGAACAGGTTCTCAGTTTCCCACAATCTTCTAGCACTTCGGCCTTGCCTACACACACAAATTGTACCACTTTAACGATACCAGTATAGTTATAAATGTGCTTATACCAGTATAGCTTGCTCTTGTACAGAAAAGGGAATAAGCTACACTAGTATAAGACATCTTTATTCCAGTATAACTGTTTGCACTAGTAACTATCAGTATTAAAAAAAAGTCATACCCCTATCATAGTTATATCAGTACTAAAACTGTGTAACCCAGGCCTCATCCTCACTGGCCAAAGAACTAAGCTGGTTAGAGCCCTTCCTTGTCCTGCTTCAGGCAGTCACAAAGAGGCATAGTCTGAGCTCTGAAGGCATTTTCCCCGCTCTCCTCCCAACGTGTAGAGGCTATTGTAGTACAGTGAAGAAGAAACTGAATCTTCTGCCTCCTTCCAGTGCCAATGATTAGCCAAGCACTGATTGGGGCCAAGCTAAAGCTCTCACTGAGCACTGGATTCTTCATCTTGGTAGGTGTGACACTTGTGGTGGCCTTTTAAGAGAAACTAAACTGAATGATCCTTGAAATCCTACAACAAACTTAATGCCAGCCCAGTTTTATTCCCTACTCATTTCTCTCCCAAGTCAGCTCCTCTCCCTTCTTTCTCCATTACTCTATCCTTTCCATAACCTCAGCAGTATATTCAGTTTCTCTCTCCACCCCTGTCACCTTCCCTTGCATCCGGGTTGGTGCCAAACCATGATGCTTCTTCCTGTGCAGTATCTCAGAAATCTGTCCTTTGTACTCTACCCATTCCACTAAACCCTTGCAACCATGGGCGGCGAGTTCTATGGGCCCGTGTTGCTCAGGCACCAGGAATATTCCTGTCCCAGGGGCCCAGCTCCAGCAAAGTTTCCCACCTCCTCCTCTCCCCCCCCACACTGCCCCCGGCCCCACCTGCTGCCCCTGGGCGATTTAAAATAGCCCGGGGACTCCCGCCGCCACCCAGCAGTGCAGCAGGGCTGAGCAGCTTCCTGCGCGCTCGTTCCACATGGCTGCCAGCAGGTCCTTGCAGCCTGTGTGAGAGGGTTGTACCGCTGCGCACTGCTCCCGCCCCAAACGCCCCTGTGGCCAGTGGGAAGCTGCAGGGGCGGTGTCTGGAGACAGCAGGGTGAGGAGACCCCCTTGGCCTGCCCCGCCTAGGAGCCGCTGCTGGAGCAGGTGCCCCAGGTAAGCATCGAACCCCCCAATCCACTTCCAGAGCCTGCACCCACACCCCCTCTGCAAACACACCCTTTGGCCCCCAAATTTCCTCCTGTACCCCTGCACCCCTTCTTACCCCCAAACTCCCTCCCAGAGCCTGCATCCCACACCCCCTCCCCCAAATCCCTCTTGCACTCCCACCCCTCCCCTGCACCTACTTTTGTCTCCAAACTCCCTCCCAGAGCCTGCACACTCACCCCCTCCTACACCCCTGTCCAGAGCCTTCACCCAGCACCCAAACTCGTTCCCAGAGCCTGCACTCCAGACCCCTCCCCCACTCAAACTCACTCCCAGAGCTCGACCTCTCACCTCTTCTGCACCCAAATTCCCTTCCAGAGTCTGCACCCCTTCTGCACCCCAATCCCCAGCCCAGAGCCTGCACCCAAACTCCCTCCCAGAGCCTGCACACCAGACCCCGTCCACCACCAAACTCCCTCCCAGAGCCCGACCTCTCACACCTCCTGCACCCAAACTCCCTCTCAGAACCTGCATCCCCACCCCCTCGTGCACCCCAATCGCCTGACACCCAGACCCGCTCCCCCACCCAAACTCCCTCCCAGAGCCTTAGGCAGGTGTGGGGGGGGAGTTTGCTCGGGGCGGGCGGTGTTCTGGGCACCACCAAAATTTCTACAAACCTGCTTGCAAGCATCTTGGTAATCACTAAACTAAACAAATACAGCCTCCTCCTACCAGTCCCACATCTCATCTCATCCCTCCTCCAACCAGTCTTATCAAAATTCTGCGGCTGAAATAATGAATCTCTCCCTTCACAGAGGGTCCGCTTCTTTCTTTGAATCCCTTTGCTGACTTCCTTGCTCATTCAGAATCAATTTAGTGACTCCAGGGATGGATCCCCAGCTGGTCTAAGGCGTCATAGCTCCATTGACTTCAGTGGAACTACACCGGTTTACTCGGCAAAGGATCTGGCCCTCTTGGCCAGTTGAACTCTTGTGATTTCATTGCAAGTCTCATGATATTTGGAGTGTCTGTCAATGCTGCAGCTGCTGGAATCAAGACATTGTGTGATAATCTCATTTAAAAAAAGAATTTCTAGCCCTAATGTTTCTGAAGAGTGCTTGAAAAAGTGAAATGAGTGCACCCAGAAACTACAGTAACTCCTCACTTACCGTCCTCCCGCTTAACGTTGTTTCAAAGTTACGTCGCTGCTGAATTAGGGAACATGCTCGTTTATAGTTGTGCAATGTTCCCTTATAATGTCGTTTGGCTGCCTGGTCTGTACACTGCTTGTAAAATTTCTGTGGAAGAGCAGCGACTTTACAAGGGAGCATTGCACAAGTTCCTCTTCTCCGCCTCCTCCCCCTCCCTCCCAGCGCTTCCCCCACCTGGCACTTAGGACTTTCTGGGAGGGCGGGGGAGGAGTGGGGAAGTGCCACATATCCACTCCTCTCCCTCCCTCCCAGAAAGTCCTAAGCCCGCCTAACAGCTGTTTGGCAGCGCTTAGGACTTTCTGGGGGTGGGGAAGGAGTGGGGATGCAGCGTGCTCCGGGGAGGAGGTGGAGTGGGGGTGGGAAAAGGTGGGCCTGGAGTGGAGCGAGGACGGGAAGAGGCGGGCCTGGAGCATCCCCCAGCAAAGTCAGCGCCTGTTCTTCTCCGGGTAAGCTGCCCCTGCTGCTGTGAAGATGCTTCCTAGCGTCCTGTACCTGTGTGGGGTAAGCCAGGGGCACTTCCCAACCACAGTACAGTACTGAACAGTATATAATGCCTTTTATCTGCCCCAAAAAAATTTCCTTGGAACCTAACCCCCCACATTTACATTAAATCTTTTGGGAAAACTGGATTAGTTTAACATCATTTCACTTAAAGTTGCATTTTTCAGGAACATAACTACAACGTTAAGTGAGGAGTCACTGTAGAAAGCAAAGAAAAAGAATCCAAAATTTATTATTTTGAAAAAACTCATGATATTGGGGGTCCAACTCATGGTTTTTAATTCTTTGAGTTGGCAGTACTATATAAAAGGCCTTGTGTCGCTTTGCCTCCACCTGTGTTCTTTATTCTCATTACCTCCCTTCTTCCTAGCACCCCTTTTGTATCCTCTTCTCACTTTTGTCTTTCATTTTCTTCTGTGGGGGAACTTATCTTTGGCCCTCCCTCACTCTTCTCACCTGCTAAATGATCTTCCTCTTTTCTTTCAAATCCTCCTTAAAATGCACTTCTACAAAACCATTCAACAGTGTTTTCTAAACGGGATCTGATTCTCTTACAGTTTGAGCAGTCACCGAGTGCATTTTATGTGTGTAAATTCCCCTGTCTGTGTATGAATTGGATTGTGGTTAATCCTTGGATCATGGACTGTATCATGTTATATGTTCATACAGTGCCAAGTATACTGTTGGTATTCAAGAAATAAGTAGTTGTAGCAATATACACATGTAGGGACCGTCCTTTCTATAAGGTTCATTACGTTTTAGACTGTGGAATCAAGAACTGTTTTTGACTTCCATTTCCGTACAATATATGAGACCTGTTGTGTCTCAGCAATTGTCAAATGTCTTTTTCTGAAAGGTTTCTGTGTCTTCCACTTGGGAGATATGAGATATCCCAGAGTTCACATATGCATTAGCATTCTGTTCTGAATGACAACAGAATATGCCCTAGTAATGCATTGTTTATAAAACAGCTGTGAAGCCTTTACAAAAAGTATTTTACAATATATATATTTAGAAAAATATTGTTTTCTGTTTGTTACATAAAAGGTAATCAGAAGCTGACAAATAGGCATTGAGGATGGCATCGTTGGTGGAGTAAGAGTGTAGAAGGCGATATGGTAAAAGCTGAAGGAGAAAAGGAGATATAGATTCATAGAAATTAAAGCCAGAAGGGACCATTATGATCATCTCGTCTGACCTCCTGCACAACGCAGGCCACAGAATCTCACCCACCCACTCCTGCGATAAACCTCTCACCTATGTCTGAGCTATTGAAGTCCTCAAATCATGGCTTAAAGACTTCAAGGTGCAGAGAATCCTCCAGGGATTATACAGGGCCTTGAAGGTGTGAAGACAAAAGGTTTAAACTAGATGCAGTCAAAAAGGCTAAGCTAATGGTTTATAAAATGTAAGTGTTTTTATGTTAGTTATGCTGTCCATCAAACAGTAACTTGAAGTATTTCTTCAGGGTGTTCGTGGTATCCCAAGTGACCACTTTAACAAAGTCTTAGTTTCTGTCGAATCTGCCAGAGAAGAGAAAGAGAAACAAGTGCCTGACATTCAACTAATTCGAGAGCATCTTGAATGCCAAGTCAGCTTCAGGATTGAGGAGAGATCATCATCGTCTTGTGATAGGCTTGTTTCCAGCTCTCATCTTGCTTCAGAAGGTTGGATAAATTTCAGAATTATTTTATTTTTTACTGGTACCAAGTTTTTTGAAATAATTCTGTTTGTGTACGTTAGTCCCTAAAGTAAAAGTTTTGTGTGTACATTTATTTATGGTTGTGTTTGTAATCTTTTACATAATAGCTGTTTTAGCTGCCAACTACACTACACTTAAAAAGCACTCTACTTTTTATTTGATTACAGAAGCAGTGTCTCTGTCTAATAATGGAGAAAATCAATGGCTGCTTTGGGCAGCATTCAGAGGTTGTTTTTTTTATAGCCACAAGTTCACTTAAGATTTCTAATGAGCAACAACATCTACATTTCTTTTTAATATTCAGATTGATAACATAACTTCTTTTCTAGATAAACAGAAGATGGTTCACATGGCAACTTCCTCATCAACAGTGCAGCCAAAACCAGCAAAGCAGACTTCTACAGCTGAATGCCCAGCTGGACAAAGAATGACTTCTGCTGAGAATACATCTACACCAAAGTAAGAGACAGCACTTTCCTAGCACTTATGCCATAAATAACTCATTAGTGTTCTGCTAATAGAGTTATAGGTTTATTCCTCCTTTCATGTACAAGAGAGTTGATGTGAACATTTCTGGCTAGTATTTAGTGGGAATTAGCCACAGAATTACTATTTTTATATATGAAGGAATAGATTTTTCACTGTATATGTAGTTAGCAGTCGGATTCTAGAAAAAAACTTGTTTTGTTTGTTATAGACCCAGGAAGCATATTTTTCGAGAGGGGGTTTCCAGAAAAACATCTAGTATTGGGTAAGTTTTGCTCATTTCTGGTCTTGAAGAAATTGTTTTCTAGTGAACTGCCCTTGAATGGACATTGAAATTGCTTATACACAAAAAACATTAAGCTGAAATCAGAAGCTCTATATTAATCATATGTTTTTTTCTTAAAATGTAATACCTATTGAGTCCATTGTTATAATCCCTAACAGAGGCCATGCTCTGACTTGAGCATGTGTATTCTTAATAATTGAGCAGGCAGAGCATAGAGTACCATGAGGTGATGTCACTTTTTTTGTCTGTCTCATATTATGTCTTGGCCTGTTGAGACCTTAATTTTTAAAGACTTTGTTGCTAATATTTTTGTTCCATTTTGTCAATATGTACATAGTTGAACACAGTATTCTGGGTGCTTTTCATGTCATGCATATTGCACCCGTACTCTGTAAATTGCTCGAGCTGCCAATTTGTCTCTGAATACCATTCAAGATATTAAGCTTGATTTGTAATTTCCTAAATAGATTGGAGACCCATTATCTCAGAATTCACTTTTTCTGTGGGTGCCCGCTGACCAATTGAGATAAACTAGGAAGCTGCTGCTAACAGTCCCTAAATTTTTTAACTGGGAGGAACCAGGAGCAGAATTTTCTTAGTGGAAAATCTTTGACCCTGAACTTTGTTTTCTCTGTTGATCCATGAAAGCATACATTTGTTGGTCTTGCAAGATTGACTATATACTCTGGCTTTTGTTTTTGGGAGGATGTTTGCATTTGAGGTTATAAGTACATTCATTTTGGGTTGTCAGTTTGTTATTTAATAACTTCACATTTTTTTAAAATAATTGTATATGCACTCCAGGTTACTGTAGGTGATTTTTTTCAAATAGAAAAATGCATAAATTTATTGGAAAAAACACAGGAAGCTCAAAGTTGTGCACATCTGTTTAATGCTGAAACCCATTAAATCCTCATCTGATACTCTTTTTTGTTTTAGCACTCCACCATTCAGCTCAGAGGAGGAAGTGGATGATGATGATATTATGCACTCTTACATATCACCAGAATTATTGCAGCTAAAAACATCCAGCAACAGCATGAGTAATTGTGGTATGGTTACAGGCAAAAGTGATATGGACTGGACTGAAGAAAGTGAAATGGAGGAGATTGTAACACCTTCCAAGCCTTCAAAAGGTTTATCATTTTTTTTGTGTACATGAGTAATAATTTAAGATAACATGTATAAATGATTTTAAAATAGGTGCTAAAATCAATGTGTTACAAAACACTTTAAAGCTAGAATATACATTATTGTGTGTATATTCCTCTCTATGCAAGTTCATAATATATTGTTATTTTACTCTTATTAATATTACTAAAGTACTCAGAGGCCCCAATTGAGATCAGACCCCACGTGTGCTGTGCACTATCTGAATGCAGATGTAACGCTTCTGCCAGGTTGTACTGGCAGCAACAAGGGCCAGATTCAGTATCTAGGGGTTCCACTTAACATTACAAAACAGAATGGGCTTTTGAGCCCACACCCAGAAATCTTGGAAAACTAAACACCACTCCTGGGTGCGTGTAAGAGGCAATACTTATTCATAGATTCATAGATATTTAGGTCAGAAGGGACCATTACGATCATCTAGTCTGACCTCCTGCACAATGCAGGCCACAGAATTTCACCCACCACTCCTTCAAAAAACCTCACTCATATATCTGTGCTATTGAAGTCCTCAAATCGTAGTTTAAAGACTTCAAGGAGCAGAGAATCCTCCAGCAAGTGACCCGTGCCCCATGCTACAGAGGAAGGCGAAAAACCTCCAGGGCCTCTTCCAATCTGCCCTGGAGGAAAATTCCTTCCCGACCCCAAATACGGCGATCAGCTAAACCCTGAGCATATGGGCAAGATTCATCAGCAAGATACTACAGAAAATTCTTTCCTGGGTAACTCGGATCCCACCCCATCTAATATCCTATCACAGGCCATTGGGCCTATTTACCATGAATATTTAATTACTTCCACACTCACAAACTCTGAGTCTGTGACTAACAAAAGGAAACTTCTATGAAAACACCACAACAGTGATTCAAGAGGATGCAAACCATAAGTAAACAACCACCTCATGGTATCTTGGGCAGTAGCACTTTGCCTCAGTTCCCCACCTTGTGGTGTGACAGTCCAGTGGATGAATGTCCCTTTAACACACCGCTCCCCTTCCCTCTGCTGCACCCAACTCGCAGCTGATTGTCCAAAGTCAGCAAAGTCCCAGAATACAGGGGTCCATTCAGGTGGGTTCACCTCCCACCCCTTCAGAGGGGAAATGTGGGGTCAAACAATGCCGCTGCTGCAGCTGTCCACCACTGTCATTTGTGCCACTGCTTGCCACTTGCACCTTCGCTACTGCTCGTTACTGTCTCTGCCACCACTTGCTGCTCTGCTCTGCTCACTGCCACAACTCTGTCTCTCACTGCAATGCTGTGTTGTGAGGTTCTACCACTTAGCCCAGTTCTTAGTGATTTCACTGGGTAGTGGGAGTACTCTCTGCCGCATCCTCTGCATTGACTTTCATCACACCATTGTCTCCATACCAAGTCTAAGATTCATCCCCTTGATGTGTTCATCAGTGATTACTGCTCTAGCGATTACTGAGCAGAAACAAGGACTCTCAACTGAGTGTGAACATCTGTCTTAAACACTGGAGGGGAAGGGTCAAATGGTATATAGGACTCTTTAAACAGAGGCCACATCAATAGGTTGGAACCCCTGTCTCCATCTCCTCAGACTTCCATGTGGCATTGGCATTGCTACCCCACACTCAGCAAGTTAGGTTGAAGTTAGGGTGACTTTAAGGACTGTTCTGCTGCCTTTTAGTCATACAATAAGAACATTACTCCTGTGTCCAAGACTAAAGTGAATTTTAACACAAAATAGCTAAACTTGATTACTTGGGCAAAGCAGGTCTGTCTGCTGATCACCTCGGCAAAATAGGTGTGTCTATGCAAATACAATCTGCTTCTGTGGTCTTTTTGCCCATTTCATCAATAGAGAGCAGGGGAGGGCTCACTCAGACCCTACTTACACCGATAGAGAGACAGTCCCAGCCTCGAACGGCCTACAGTTGAAAAGACACAAACAAACAAAAAGTTGGGGATGAGGTCGTAACTAGAGCCCTGTAAAATTCTTTTTTGTAATTGTTTTGTTTTTTGAGAATTCTGTTTTACTGTGGGAGGCTCTGGGGAGAGGGATTGGCCCTGGTGGTTGGGGTGAGTTGGGCAACCTGGGGCACAGGGTCACAGCACCACTCACCCAAATTTGGTCATCCTCCCCTCCATCATAATTGGGGCCTGGCTCAGCTAAACCTGAGTGGGCGCTGCAACCTCATGTACCAGGTTGCAACTCCTAGAGTGGGGAGCCAGGCCAGACCCTCAGGACAGGAGCTGCAGAAGGTGCTGTCATGGTGCAATTTTTTCATTTTTATAGGTTGCTTTTTGTTTTATTTTGTATTATTTTGCATTTGCAAAAAACACACTGCTGTAGTCATAATATACAACCAAACCAAGATGGGGATTAATTGACAGAGTTTACTTTGTTACATGTATTGTTGTTTGGGGTTTTTTGCTTTGGTTTTTAGTTTGTAGTGTTTAAAATTACATTCTTATACCGATGTTTAGGCACCTACATACATAACCTTATTCTCAAGAGCCATGAAAAAGCTCAGTCTATTTAGCATAACAAAGAAAAGGTTAAGGCATAACTTGATTATGGTTTATATGTATTTACATGAGGAACAAATATAATAATGGGCTCTTCAATCTAGCAGAAA
This sequence comes from Caretta caretta, assembly GCF_965140235.1. Taxonomy (NCBI): domain Eukaryota; kingdom Metazoa; phylum Chordata; order Testudines; family Cheloniidae; genus Caretta; species Caretta caretta. The sequence goes on along the minus strand of NC_134206.1, from coordinate 97,517,151 downwards.
AAAGCACAACACAATCTACTGGCTGGAAGTTGAAGTGACAAAAATAAATTTTTACTGCTTTACTCCTGTTAGCCTTTCAGAGTTAATACAGCTATAGGTGAGGGGGCTGGTGTGTGTTACTCCTTTTGTGTCATCAACACAATTGTTTACTAAATTCCAATTAAAGAAGCAATCATTTAATTACAGGACCAATCATTTACACCTATGCAATCCCATAAAAAGCAATAAGATTACAGCAATATCACTGAGCATAATTTGGCTTCCAGAATTTTTGTTATTGCTTCCATTAAGGAAGGAACCCAACTTGACTTAGATGTCCTGGACTGAATTTGCATGCCAGCAGGTAGAAAACTACATTTTTATTTGTAAAGTGAGCGTATTATATGTCCTAATGATTGAGAAACAATAAACATGGAACCTCACTACCATCTTTTGTCGCCTTTCTGAACAGAACTGCTGGTTTTGTTGTTGTTTTTTTAAAATCTGCAGTACTGTAGAAATTAAAAAAAATAATAATAAATGATGAAAAGTAAATTCATGTTTTTAATATCTTTCATTCATTAATCTAAGACTTGCTCAGTGACACAGAAGGGGGATATTTTTAAAATACCCTACTTTTAAACTGACAGTATCCCTGTAATTTTTTTAATGATTGTTTAGGTGCACTTATCCAAAAACTGACTGAACAAGTTGAAAAGACTCTTTCTAGCCATGGAAATAAGAATAAGCCAGCTGGAGGAATTAATGTCACACAGGCATTTATTAAAAAAGAAGATGCACAAGAACTGAAGGTATTACATTATTTGTTAATTAAATTTATCTATACCAAGACACACTTCAGTTATTATTATTGTTATTTTTGCTACTGTTTGTATTACATGTTAGGAAAAGTAAGATTAATCTGATGCAGTAAAAATTTCATCCCCGATGCGCTTGCAGAGTTTTACCTAAGTTGGGTCTCTTTCTTTACTTGTTTTTCCACAAAGTCACATTTGGTTTTAGAAATGAGAGCTTGGAAAGACCTGTTTGATTACGTCATAGGCTAAAGTATTTTTGTTTCTAGAACTTTGTCGGGTACAGAGGTGTCAAACTCATTCTCTGAAGAGGACTGAATTCCTTTTCTAATTATTATCTATATGTTGGTATAGATATTTAGAACTACATGCCATACTCAAACTCCAGCAGATCTCTCACTGATATCAGTGTGCTGTCTCTGCAGTTTGTCCAAGCTCCAGATCATTATCAGTGCTGCTCTTTGCCCTTCGGGCTTTCATCAATTCCAAGTCTTCACAGTCATGCTTTGTAGTGGAATGAAAGCTCTGATACACAATGGTCTTTATCCGAAAAACTGTTTAGTGAGATCCCAAGGTACTCTAAGGAAAAAATCAGCAGTAGATATTGGAACGTCACTTATTTCAAGCTTGGGATTTGTGATCAACTTGGAGAAGACACCAAGACAATAGTTCTGGCAGCTCAAATAACAGTGTTTTCTAAGCTTTGGCAAGGGAGATTTACCCTCTCTACTCCCCTAGTGCTGCACTTGCAGGGAGTTCTCTGGGGCAGTTTCTCCCTGGCAGAGGGCTGGTTCTTCTTCCTCCCTTCCCCTTCAAGAGAGGAGAGTCTGGCTGGAACAGGGGTCAGCCTCTCAGACAGCCCTTGATAGGGCTTTACGGACTCAGTTTCTGAAGTCTGTTGCCCCTTTGCAGGGTTTACGTCCTACCCCTCTTCCTTGGGTGTGCTGCTTGGCTGTCAGCTGAGGCAGCTCTGGAAGTGGCGTGTTCTATGGCTGTCTCCTCCTTGACTGGCCTGCCTCTGTTACTACCAGTCTCTGCGTGGAGCAGCCTATTTCGTGGTCACTGCCCTTTCCTATTGTAAGCTTCCCCTTTTAAGCCCCTTCTCCTCCTTCAGGAGGAACAAGCTGTGCAGCTGGGCTTCATTAGTGTAGCACAGGCCCAGAGGAGCTCATGAGCCTCCTCCTGGTTAGTGGGTGGGCATGTCCCTTCACAGAGATACATATGCAGGGGATCATGTTATTCATCATTAAACTAGTGCCATGGAGCTTAGTAACACTTCCTTCCTAGCTCAGTGGAGTCTGAAAGGAGGAAGTTTAAGATCCAACATTTTCTTTGGACACTGTATCACTCCTCCCTGAAATGAATGGGAATTCCATTTCCTGAAGTGGTTACTGTTAATGAACTCTTGTTCCACATGTTTTCCTTCTGGCTTTAATTGCAGTTATTGTGTAACAACAGTACAATCAGAATCAGCTTAAGAGACCTTGACCAAGTGGGAGGGATCATATATGAGGGATCATGTATGCACTCTTTCTGTCTTGATGCGAGCAGACAGCGTGGCATATCAATAAGCTCTGGGGAGCTGAGGGGTCATCAGAATTCAGGCTATGGGCAGAATCCCATATCCAAGCTTTGTGGGTATCTCACTTAGTGGGGAAGCAAGTAGGAGAGTGATCATTAAAAATTATTGTTTTATCAGATATGCCAAGTTGAAGAGCAATACTCAGTAGCATGAGTTTTGCAACAGATTCAAAGATGGCAGCCTGGGCATTGAAAGCATTTTTCATCCAGAGTCTGTGGACTTTGTTCCCATTCACTGACCTTGCTAAGCCAAAGACCACATCAATCCAGGCCTTCTTGTCACAGTTCCTGAGGTAATTGCACCTCTGACTCCTTTGTGACCTATTAAGGATACCCACACTTCCCCGAGTCATGAATTGCTTCTGTTTCCTGAAAGAACATAACCCTTTCACACCCAATTGCTAACAATAAAAAGGGAAAGGGAAAACTGAGTGACACCTTTTCATAAAAATAAATCAGAAGTTTCCCAGTCCTCCAAACTTCTATCCTGCTTCTTTATAGTGCCCCACAAAAACTCATCCTGAAAATCTGGTTCTTGAAAAGGTCTCTGTAGCTCACCTAAACTTAACAGCTGGGGTAATCCAAATTCTGTTCACTTACTGAAAGTCAGTAATGTGAAGGTAAGTTCTTCTTTGAGTGCTTGCACATATCAATTCCAGTGTAGGTGTGTGTGCATCCCAAGCACAGTTGCTAGAATTTTTTCTCTTTGTGTATCTGTTGGGTCAACTGTAGCGCCCCCTGATGTCGTGCATTCATAGCGTTGGTATAAAGGGCCCTGCTGACCCCACTCCCCTTCAGTTCCTTCTTGCTGCCCATGATGGTTGTTGGAACCCTCATTGCTGAGGCAATCTTCCTCTTAGTGGTTTTCATCTCAGTTTTTAGTGTAAATAGTTGTTGTTGTTTTTAGCAGTTAGCGTAGTGTTAGTAGTTTCTAGATAGTTTGGGCTTCTCTGCTCTTAGATAGCAGGGTTGTCCACTGTCCCAATGCTGAGTCTTGCCATGATCACAGAGTTCAAGCCTTGCGCTTTGTGCAGTAAGTCTGTGCCTTTGAGTGACCCACACTTGAGCTGTCTCAAGTGCTATGGGGAAGCTCATAAGAAAGACCGCTGCCAAATTTGCAAGGAGTTTAAGCCCCAGATTCAGAACAACCAAGCTGTTTGACTGAAGGTCCTCCTCATGGAGGCGGCCCTAAAACCAGCCTTGGAGTTGCACTGGGACTCAGCACCGAGTACCTCGGCCTCAGTGCAGAGTATTCTCCATCAATCCTGGTCTCCTGGCACCAATCATCTTCCTTGGTGCGCAAGAAGAAACACTACAAGCACCAGAAGACGAGCAGATTTAGGATGCCGAAGGACTAGGGAGAAAGCGCGACCCCATGGCGGGCCACTCTTCATCCTCGGAGCCTCACCATCAGGTACCCACACCCAAACCACTGCAGCACTCTGACGCTTACTCTGGGTCAGCGCACCAGCCAGTTTATGGTGCCATTGACTCCTGAAGCCTTCACTGCGACAAGGGACCTTCTAACTCTGCCAGTACCAGACTCACCAGAGAGTCAGGACCCAACACCACTGGTGCCCCCAGTTGTAAAGGAATCACCACCAGCTCCTCACCTGGTACCGTGACAGCTTTCCAAGGGAAAACCCTCACTGCATGATCTCCTGCGGCAACCCTCTCCGGCACTGAGTGGCACGGAACCGCCCTGGTCTCTGTAGTGCAGCTCATAATCATTGGACTTCGAAGAGGGATCGTATTCCCCCCATAGACGCAGCCAGCCTAGCTGCTCCCCGGGCCATTCTTACCCCACTTTGGCACTGAGTTCTTCAGTACCACTGGGCGCCCGGCCATCATATCCATGGGGTCTGCCTACCATGAAGTGGCTCTTCTGGAACCCGTGAGGAGGAACATGCCAATTCCTTCCCATTATTCCTCGACAGGCCCAATGCAGTTGGCCCCCAAACACTTCAGGTCATCCAACCACTTGTTTTGATGAGACACTTGTGGTTGAAATCACAATTCCCTATGTTTTGGATGCGACTTACCTCCTTGTTCTCCAACTGCCTTTCCTATTTCCTGGATGCTTTGAACAGGGGGTTAAACTGGATCCAAAACATAGGGGATTGCAATGTCACCAGTTGAGACCACACCCGTCATTCATTCCAAAAGTGGCCTCACAATTCCATTGCAATCAAGCTATTTTTCTGCCAATGTTCTATCCTAAGCCACATGTGAATAGAGAAGAACAGCGTCTCCATTCACTGGATGTTCAGCATGCCCTGTCTTTTTACATACAAAGAACCTAACTGTTCTGCAGATCCACTCAGCTATTCATAGCAATCGCAGAAAGAATGAAAGATCTCCCCATTTCTGCACAGAAACTCTGGTCGTGAATTACCTCATGTATCAGAGCATGTTATGAGCTCGCGCATATTATGCCCCCAGCTAACCTAATGGCACGTTCTACAAGGTCTAAAGCCTCCTCTGTCGCTTTTTTGGCACAAGTTCCAATTCAGGAGATCTTCAGGGTGGCAACTTGGTTGTCAGTTCACATGTTCAAGACATACTACCCCATTATGCAACAGGCCAGAGATGATGCTGGCTTCGGCCAAGCTGCGTTACAGTCGGCATGTCTTTAATCTCCGAACCCACCTCCAGCGCAGCTGCTTGTGAGTTACCTACATTGAATGGACATGGGCAAGTACTCAAAGAAGAAAAACTGCTACTAACCTTTCTGTAACTGTTGTTCTTTGAGATGTGTTGCACATGACCATTCCAAAACCCTCCCTCCATCCCCTCTCTCGGAGATGGTCAGCAAGAAGAAACTGAAGAGGAGTAGGGTCGGCATTGCTCTTTATACCAACGCGATGATCACACGATGCCGGAGACACTAGAGCTGACCCAACAGATACCATGAAGGGAAAAAATGCCAGCAACTGTGCTCGGCGCATGCACACACCTATATTGGAGTGGACGTGTGCAACACATCTCAAAGAACAACAGTTACAGAAAGGTTAGTAACCGTTTTTCTACCATTCCTGGAGGATGTTCTCCAAATGGTGCTTCTCAAAAGTGTATGAGACTAGGTCTTTCTGACATCTCAGATCCTAAAATTAATTGGGTAGATTGGGCGGAAAATGAATTGGCTTAGAGTATCCCTAAAGGGCAGACTTCAGCATTCTGAGCCATTCAGGAGAAAATTGAGTCTCAGTCTATAGGTTCCCATTCCTTTGTTATGTAGATTCTTCATGGTGATATGGAAATGTATGGTCTAGACCAAGAATAGACTTCCCTCCTAATATTTAAAATTGATACTGAGGCAACTTTACCTCTTCATTCCAAACCATTATGCTTAGTTCCCTTATTATGATAGACCATCAAGATGGTCTTTTATTCAATTGTCTCTGCCTGTAGGTTGGAGAATTTGCAGTCTGTCATCTATTCCCCTTCACTACCATCTGTCTGGATGAGGTAATGTTGAAGAAAGTGCCCAATGTTATTTCCAAAGTGTGTTTCCAGTTTAATAGGGCTAGTCCTGCAAGGGCCCAATATATTAGAGCATAAAATTGTCACAGCTGGGGTACTGAAAAGGTAAATTAGGGTATATTTAAAGATTTTTAAGTCCTTGTACAGAGCCCTGTACCATTAGACGTAGTCCTAGGGGAGTTTGGCTTTAGAAGCAAAGGGATGTAGAAAAATAATTCCTGTAACAAATATTTAAAACACTCTAGAGCTTTTGGAAATTAGTTTTTCTGTAACATATTTGGCATATACTGAACACCTGTTGGTGAATTGTGGTGTAAAGGTTTTAGTGGCACAAGTTTACAATGAGCTGCCTGACTTACACAGGGCTTTGTCACTTTTGTAGTTGTTCCAGACTCTTTATATATTCCATACTCCTGTGTGGTTATGTGTGTTCATGCATGTGTGTTTTTCTCTGTCTAGCTGTATTTGTATGAATACACATGATGTATTGCATGATTTAAATTTTGGCTGCGGTTTTCAAAGAAGGCTGTGAGAGTTAGGCACTCAGGGGCATACTGAAATGGGAGGGGAGGGATAGCTCAGTGGTTTGAGCATTGGCCAGCTAAACCCAGGGTTGTGAGTTCAATCCTTGAGGGGGCCATTTAGGGATCTGGGGCAAAAATTGGGGATTGGTCCTGCTTTGAGCAGGGCGTTGGACTAGATGACCTCCTGAGGTCCCTTCCAACCCTGAGATTCTATGATTCTGAAAATCCTACCTTAATCAACATAAGTTTGGGGTGGCTGCACTAATGAATGGTGTATTTCAGAGTAACAGCCGTGTTAGTCTGTATTCACAAAAAGAAAAGGAGTACTTGTGGCACCTTAGAGACGAACCAATTTATTTGAGCATGAGCTTTCGTGAGCTACAGCTCACTTCATCGGATGCATACCATGGAAACTGCAGAAGACATTATATACACACAGAGACCATGAAACAATACCTCCTCCCACCCCACTGTCCTGCTGGTAATAGGTTATCTAAAGTGATCATCAAGTTGGGCCATTTCCAGCACAAATCCAGGTTTTCTCACCCTCCACCTTCCCCCCCACAAACTCACTCTCCTGCTGGTAATAGCCCATCCAAAGTGACCACTCTCTTCACAATGTGTATGATAATCAAGGTGGGCCATTTCCTGCACAAATCCAGGTTCTCTCACTCCCTCACCCCCCTCCAAAAACCACACACACAAACTCACTCTCCTGCTGGTAATAGCTTATCCAAAGTGGTCACTTTGGATGGGCTATTACCAGCAGGAGAGTGAGTTTGTGGGGGGGGGGGGCGGAGGGTGAGAAAACCTGGATTTGTGCTGGAAATGGCCCAACTTGATGATCACTTTAGATAAGCTATTACCAGCAGGAGAGTGAGTTTGTGTGTGTATGGGGGTGGGGGGGGGTGAGAAAACCTGGATTTGTGCTGGAAATGGCCCACCTTGATTATCATGCACATTGTAGGGAGAGTGGTCACTTTGGATGGGCTATTACCAGCAGGAGAGTGAGTTTGTGGGGCGGGGGGGGGGGGGGGGGCGGAGGGTGAGAAAACCTGGATTTGTGCTGGAAATGGCCCAACTTGATGATCACTTTAGATAAGCTATTACCAGCAGGACAGTGGGGTGGGAGGAGGTATTGTTTCATGGTCTCTGTGTGTATATAATGTCTTCTGCAGTTTCCATGGTATGCATCCAATGAAGTGAGCTGTAGCTCACGAAAGCTCATGCTCAAATAAATTGGTTCGTCTCTAAGGTGCCACAAGTACTCCTTTTCTTTTTAATGAATGGTGTAGTTCATCCCAAATGAGTACTGGTAGGCCTTTATACTACACCACACTATTATGTATTCTGTACGTATCATTTTGCAGAAACTATTTTAGAAATGTTTTACAGTTAAAATGATCCTATTTTACATCTCCTTTTGCCTCTAGCCAGACTTCCTGAATACCATGAATGTAATTGTATGGGGTTTAAGGGAATGAATATTTGAGGAAAATCTACTCCGCCAGTTTTGAATTTGTCTGAATACACCTTTCCCATTATTACCACACCATTTTCACACACACTGAAATTTGGTATGTTAATACAGCACAGTGAGCAGATCTGTCACACTGAAAACTATTGGCTTGAAAGTAATGAAGTTATGAATGTTAAAAGTTGCTTGGCTGACATGTTACAAAAAAGTGGCACTACATCAGACTTTTTGCATTTCAAGAGAGGTGCACTGCATGTGGGTTTTATTATTTTTATCATTATTATTATTATAATTATCATTTATTATTATCATCTTTTATTATTGGCTAATAGCTTCTAACTCTTGCTTCTTAACAAAATGGGCACTGGCCTAACTAAGCCACTGAATTCATTTTCTGTGGGGGGACATTCAGAGTCCCTCATGGGATTGGTGCTATGTGAGAAATCACCTCTCTCCCCCACAGCTGTGTCCTCCAATGACAGCTACATTTCACTAGAACCACAAGACTGTTGATAAATAGGGGAATATTTGTTGCCCTCCAATGACAGCTACATTTCACTAGAACCACAAGACTGTTGATAAATAGGGGAATAATAAATAGGGGAATGCACAAGAGACAGAATTTTTTTTAGGAGCTGGTCGTAGACTGTGTAACTCCCTAGCCAAAGTGATAAGAATGATCACGAACCTTACTACATCCAGAATGAAGTACAGTCTCATCTTTTTGACTTGGCTTTTTCTCAGTAAGTTCCTCTTATAGAAATATAGGACTGGAAAAGATCTTGAGAAGTCATGAACCCCAGCCCACTGCACTGAAGCAGGACCAAGTAAACCTGCACCATCACTTACAGATGTTTGTCCAACCTGTTCGTAAAAACCTCCAATGATGGGGACTTCACAACCTCCATTGGAAACCTATTCCAGAGCTTAACTACCCTTGTAGTTTGAAATTTTTGCAACTCTCTAACCTAAATTTCCCTTGCTGCTGATAAAGCCCATTGCTTCTTTTCTTACCTTCAGTGGTCACAGAGAAGAATTGATCACAGTCCTCTTTATAACAGATCTTAATATATTTGAAAACTGTTATCAAGTCTCCCTCTCAGTCTTCTTTTCTCAAGACTAAACATTTCCAATTTTTTAAACTTTTTCTCATAGGTCAGAGTTGCTAAACCTTTTATCATATTTTTTGCTCTCATCCGGACTCTCTCCAGTTTGTCCACATCTTTCCCAAAGTACGGTGCCCAGAACTGGACACATCAGTGCCGAGTAGAGAGGGACTTTTATCTCCCATGTCTTACATACAGCACTCCTGTTAATACACCCCAGAATGATATTAGCAAGTGCATCACATTGAGGACTCTCATTCAATTTGTGATGCACTGTAACCCCCGATCCTTTCCAGCTATACTGCCACCTAGCAAGTTATTCCCCATTTTCTAGTTATGCATTTTATTTTTCCTTCCCAAGTGAAGTACTTTGCACTTGTCTTTATTGAATTTCACATTGCTGAATTCAGACCAGTTGTCCAATTTGTCAAGGTTATTTTGAATTCTAGTTCTGTTCTCCAAAATGCTTGCCACCCCTCCCAGCTTGGTGTCGTCTGCATTATTGATTCCATTATTCAAGTAATTAATGAAAATATTGAATAGTTCTGGACCCAGGACTGACCTCTGCGGGACCCCACTAGATACAACCTCCCAATTTCACAGCAAACTATTGATAACTAGTCTTTGAATACGGTCTTTCAGCCAGTTGTGCACCCACCATATAGTAATTTCATCTAGACCACATTTCCCTTGTTTGCTTATGAGAATGTCATGTGGGACTGCAATGAAAGCCTTACGAAAATTAAGATATATCACATCTACTGCTTCCCAACTATCCACTAGACAAGTAACCCTGTCAAAGAAGAAAATTAGATTGGTTTGGCATAATTTGTTCTTGACAAATCCATGCTAGCTATTCCTTATTATCCTGTTGTGCTCGAGGTGCTTAGAAATCGATAGTTTAATAATTTGTTCCAGTAGCTTTCCAGGTATCAGAGTTAGGCTGATGGGTCAGTAATTCCCCAGGTCCTCTGTGTTCCCCTTTTTAAAAATAGATACTATGTTTGCCCTTCTCCAGTCCAGTGGGACCTTACCCATCTTCCAGGAGTTCTCAAAGATAATCACTAATGGTTCCGAGATTGCTTCAGCTAGTTCCTTAATTTCTTAAATTCCTTACAATTCATCCTAGGGTATGAATTTATCAGGCTCTGCTGACTTAATACAGCTATTTACTCCTCCTCATAACACAAGAACTAGGGGTCACCAAAGGAATTTAATAGGCAGCAGGTTTAAAACAAAAGGAAGTATTTCTTCACACAATTCACAGTCAACCTTTGGAACTCTTTGTGAGAGGATGTTGTGAAGGTCAAGACAATAACAGGGTTCAAAATAGAACTAGATAAATTCATGGCGGATAGGTCCATCAATGGCTGTCAGCCAGGATGGGCAGGGATGGTGTCTCTACCCTCTGTTTGCCAGAAGCTGGGAATGCGTGACAGGGAATGGATCACTTGATGACTACCTGTTCCATTCATTACCTCTGGGTCACCTGGCATTGGACATTAGACAGGATACTGGGCTAGCTGGACATTTGGTGTGACCCAGTATGTCCGTTCTTATGTTCTTAAGTTAACTTATCTCAAGACTCTTTAACCTGTTCTTTCCCGATTTTGACTTATTGTTAATATTAATTATGTTGAGTATCTGATCACCATTAACCTTTTTAGTGAAGCTAAATAGGCATTAAACATTTCCTCCTTCTTGATTTCATTAGTTATTAGCTCTTCTTCCCTGATAAATAGCGGACATACATTTTCCTTAGACTTTCTGTTGCTCCAAATGTTGCAACCTCTTCTTATTGCCTTTTATGTCTCTTGCTAGGTTTAACTCATTTTGTCCCTTAACCTTTCTGATTTTGTCCGTGTTTCCACTTTTCATAGGATTTCTTTTTGATTTTCAAGGCACTAAAGAGCTCCCCATGGAGCCATTTGCCCCCTTACTATTCTTCCTATATTTCCTTCGCAATGGGATAGTTTGCAGTTGTGCCTTTAATATTATCTCCTTGAGAAACTGCCAGCTCTCCTCAACTCCTTTTTCCCTTTGATTTTCTTCCTGTGGGACCTTACCTACCAGTTTTCTGGGTTTGTTAGTCTGCTTTTTTTAAATCATTCTTCTTATTCTGCTGCTCTCACTTTTTTTTTCCTTTTCTTACAGTCATTAAATCTATCATATCATGATCACTTTCAACCACATTGCTTTCCACCTTTAGATTTACAACCAATTCCTCCCTATTTGTCAAGCCCAGCATTCTAATAAAAAACCCCGAACTCTTACCTGCTAGGAAGCAAGGGAGAAATTGATATTGTGTGTGTTTTTAATTCTTAGGGAGGGAAGATTCTACAAAGATAGGTATCGTGCCAAAATTTAGATATAGAGAAGTCCTGTGACTATTTAACCCAGTTATC